>NC_065452.1:8251466-8928966 GCF_917563875.1 Diabrotica virgifera virgifera | reverse complement strand
AGGCTATAACATATTAAAAAAATCACTTAAATCTGCCAACAGGTTTAGGAAATATGAGACATTAAAAATGACAAATTTTTTAAGTTGACGGATTTCTATATGCACGCAAGTTTATATAAAAATATATTATATTGAACTAAAATCATCTTAATAACATACCTTTTAATGTTCTTTGTAATTTGGAGCACGAAATATTGTAAAATATTTCAGTTTCTCTGTATACAGTGAAAATTATTTAAAAACAAATGAGAACTGTCAGAATTAATCGGTCTACCAATAGATGTTGCCAAGTTTCAACTTCATGGCTTGTTAAGTAAAGGTGACTATGATACTACCGACTGCGACTGCAGGAGTATTTTTCAATTATCTACGGTTTAATCATATAAAGATTTAATTTACTAATCTTTTATAGGATTATACCATTTAGAAATATTTTCAAATGGTTCCTATTTTCTTTCACCTATGTGACGAATTATATTAGCTTTTCAAAAAATTTAGAGAGAACAAAAATTAATTAATACTATGTAGATAAGTGGGATTGAATAATGAAATATTTACCTTCCGTGATGTCTTTTTAAATAAAACTTATATGTTTTTCCTTGGTATGACTTTCACACTGAAGAAAGGAAATCATTATTTCGAAATTGCTGTCCCATCCATCAATAAGTCAATTTATATTTCCAAATGCCACTCCAAAGTCCATAACAATCTGCAAAAGTAAAAATAGAAATACAACTTTTTTACAGAAATCCAACTTAATAATTTATTAATTGTTAACAATATATTATGTAAATACATACCTTAAAAAAATCAACCAAATCGCAGAACTTTTCTTCTTCATTTATGTGGTCTGTGCACGTTGAACAGACAAATTACTAGTGCCAAACCAGTCTTAGGAGTCTGCAGGGATCATTCACTGTTGTCACGTGACTCTTTTGCACCAATAGAAACACTTATAACATTTCAAGAATGTACAGGTTTATGTAAAAGATTATTGCTACAACGTATTGATCACTGATTCAGGTATATTACATTAAAACAATGATCTCGCTTCATTAAATCGATGTACTTTTACATCAGTTCGGCTTACTTCAACAGAATAATATTTTATCTTAAACATTAAATCAAGAAATCCGTTCGTTGATTCAATAAACGAGGTCATAATTTGAAGAACACGGTACATTAGTGCAACGTTTTATATTTATTAATTTAACCGCATCATCCTGATGTACAGTTTCATATATACAATGAACAAATTATTAGTATTATAAAAAAAGTCATTGGATCGATAAAACGATTCATTGAATTAATGATTCTATTCATTATTTTTTAATGAATAGAATTACATTGTAATGAATATGGTCATTACTTAATGACTACGTGTTTATTGTATTAACTAAATGTTCATTGAATCAATGTAAAAAAGTTAATGATTGGCGTTCATTGGTACTATGTACAATATTTTTTTCAGTGTACATCTGTTTGCTGCCTGAAATTTCTCTTTAATCTCTTCCGTGATATCGTTATCTGCAGTGATTGATCCGAGGTATTTAAAACTCTCCACTCTTTCAAAGGTATATGGGTCTATAGTAACATTTTGCCCTATTCTATCTCGACAACTGTTGTGACGACAGTTGTCACCTAAACTCTGCCATGTAAGGTTCTACCTACAATTTCCCAACCAATATGGTTGATGTCATGTGATGCCGAAGGTTAATCTGGAAATATTTTTAACATCCTTTAAAATCAGATAATATAATGTAACCCCAACTGTTTAATATCAATTTAAAGGTTTTTACCGGTACATTTTGGTGATTTAAAGCATGTAAACCTGTGATAACACTGATGATGGAATATTGACTCCGAAAACGTTTTGTTGTGATACAGCCCTTTTTAGGGATTTTAAATATACCTTTTACAAGATAGGTTTTTATTTTTTGTGATTTATGGTATACAGCCAGTACAGGAATTTTTTCCTTGTGATATTTTTATACAAAAAAAAAGTTATTTAGGTAAAAGTTGGGGCACGGATAGAACCATAATTTAAAAATATTTTCAGATATATTGAGTCACCCGTATTGACAGAGTGACACAAACTTATGTTTTTTAAATGGAACACCCTGTATATTTTTATATTTTTGGATTCTCCTCGGTTTTTTCTTTTTTAAAATATAGAGCCTTGTAGTATTATAAGAGGTAGACTAAAAGATAATTACGTTTTATTGTTAATTTCGTAGCAACATTCACACCCTGTAGAATTGTAGTGATTTGACATTAAAGTTTATCTTTATGGTCAAACTATTTTTAATATTGTTAAACATTAATAATGTAGCGAAAAGTTTAATATTAATATACAGGGTTGGTCAAAACTCGGATTGAGTATTTTCTGAGTTTTCTTAAATGAAACACCCTGTATTTTAGTATTACATATAATGAAATGATATTTTTGAGTGCTTTAATTGTTGAGTTATTCGTGATTCTTTAATTAAAACGTTAATTGCAACAAAAATTACGTGAAATTTTATTAGGTGGCTGTGCAAATATTCAATCAAAAATAATTTAAAAAAAAATAGATATTAATCTAGACTGATTCTTAATTTATTAATATTTGTTGAGGTATCCAAATACCTAAGTAGTTAAGATTGTTAGTGTGTGAAATCAGTGCCGGCGCTAGGGTATAATGTGCCCGCCTGCAAAATTAGCACAGGCGCCCCCCACCCCACACACATACACACAGATACTCGTACAACCCCAGCTTCGGGAACATTATGTGTGTTCAAATGGAACAGTGAGACCCACATGTCCGAAGATCAAACCGGTCACACTGCGTAACCTGACTCCGTATCTATCTGACCCCCCAAGCTGTACCACCACCCCTCCCCATCGCAGTACATAACGAATAAGGGTAAAAACATGCCGAAGATACATATCAAAACAAACCTTCATTTTCTTATGAGATCGCACATACCAAGGATGTGTCATCCGTTCACCCTCGCGACCTTGCATCGCGGTTTACAGCGATGTCGATGCCAAAACAGGATACGGAAAGTATCTTCGGTATGTTCTGTCCGTCATCGATGTAAACCTCGCCGCGATCGCGACCTACATCGCGCTCATCCATGTATCTTCGGAATGTTATTTACCCTTTATCCGGTTTTGGCATCGACATCGCTGTAAACCGCGATGCAAGGTCGCGAGGGTGAACGGGTGACACATCCTTGGTATGTGCGATCTCATAAGAAAATGAAGGTTTGTTTTGATATCGATGTAGCGACCGTGATCGCGACCTACACCGCGCTCCTCCATGTATCTTCGGCATGTTTTAACTCTTAGAAGGCTATGTACTGAACGTTACCTTGGATGCACTGCTGGGTAATGGAACACATCCTCTGTATTACTTTATGTGGTTAAACCACCTGATTTTAGGGGTAGCTAGAAGAGCTTTTCTCCCTATTGATGACTTGATTTTGGACTTGTGCCCTAAAAATATGCGTTCCGAGCAGCGAGGCACGAGGCACCGACTTAAGTCGGTGTCCCGCTATCCCCAAATGTCCCCGGTAAATAAAGTTCGGTTACAGTTTTATTGGATCCCTCATCTGACAAAACAACTTCACTTTAACTTTTTTAACAAATTGGCTAAGAGAACTAAGATTGTTTTCTTGTCATTTCTTCTTTTTCAGCTTTTATTTTTCGATTTGTGTCCCAGATAATTTTTTTTAATCCATTTTTATTTAACTAAATAAAAATAATAACTTAACCGTAAATTAATAATAGTACTGAGTAGTACTTAACAAATATAATTTTATATTAATTGAATGCTAGATTCTTTAACTGCAGAGTACAACTGACAAACTATTCTGTATTATAATCACATGAAATAATACTAAATCTAAGGAGCTCTAAACTAAATTTTATGTAAAATGTTTATTTTAAATATTATGTTTGTATGGGATTAATACTTAACTTGATACCTATTAATAACATAATACTTAAATAATTAGACAGGCGCAGGCGGCAAGAAAACAGTATCACAATCTTGTTTATTTTACTAGAAATCATTCATTTCCTCTCATAACTGCTGATACAAAACTAACAACTTGCAAGAAATTTGAAGAACATAAACAAAGCATTCTCATTAAGAGCAAAGTTGTTTGGTTAAAATATTTATGATATCTTTGACCAATAAGTTACATTACTACATGGTAAGAATTATTCTATGCCACATTGCATATTTTTGTATATTATGTGATATGCAAAACTAACAAACACAGATTAGGATATTATGACGAATTTAAACCACATTTAAAAAATGAATTTTTCTATTTTAGTATTTTACATAACACCAGCAGAAAAAAAGCTCATTTTGGCGCCCCCCAAACAGGGGCGCCCGCCTGCAATGCATCCCTTGCAGGCCCGTTATCGCCGGCCCTGTGTAAAATATGAATAAAACATACAAGATTCTACCTAGTTGGCTATGACGATAAATTTGCTAAAACGTTTGACATTATACTATTTTTATAGTTAAAGTTGCTTTGTTACCATTACTAATAATATCAATTTTTTTAATAAGTAACTGATGAGTAACTGAATAAAATGGTTTTTGTGCTAGGAGAGTATAACAAAAATGTGCTACTAGCAGGAATTTTTCATCAGCAATTCCATGATAAACGAAAACCAAAAAGAGAAACTTTTGAAAGTATACTAAAACAGTTTCAACGGACTGGATACTTAAATTACGACAAACCTGATCAAATAAAAACTATTGTAAATGAATAAAATTATTTAAATGTAATCCTTAGTATAACTGAGGATCTGCATATTAGGAAGAACTTTCTTATAATCTAACTAGCTAGACCTAGACTGTTAAAATCGTTTTAGTGTTCTTTCAAAAGTTTCTCTTCTTGGTTTTCGTCTATCAGGGAATTGCTGATGAAAAATTTTTATTGCTAATAGCACATTTTTTTTATACTCGCCTAGCACAAAAACAAAATTGATCAGTTACTCATTAGAAAAATTCATATTAGTAATGGTAACAAGGATCTGGAACTATAAAAATAGTATAATGTCAAATGGATCATTTCTGACAGGATATGGGACTACTGATGAGGAGAAAAAACTTCCGAAATCGGTAAAGACTCTTCCTGCACTCTCCGATTAACCAGAGTATTATGCAGCTGCTACATTTTCGTGTTGCAAAGAAATTGAAAATGTTAATACATTTTAATTCATTTACTCTTTTGTTGAGTACTAAGGAATCTTTCTTGTTGGAACTTTTACCACGCTGGGCAGATGGGTTGTGAATTATTTAAAATTCTATATATATATATATATATATATATATATATATATATATATATATATATATATATAAGGGTTGTCTACAGCTAATGCCGTTTCCCTTCCGTCAGCCAGAACTTCCATTTTTTTCGATCTTCCCAGTCTCCGTCTTCCAATCCTTTCTTAGACATGGCTTCGTCGACTTCATTTTTCCAAGATCTTCTAGGTCGTCCTCTTCTTCTCGTTCCTCTTGGGCTCCATTCTGTAACCTTGTTTATCCAAGTGTTTTCTGCTCTGCGTACGTGGCCGTACCATTTCAGTCTTCTCTCGTCTATATATTGCAGGGCATCTTTTTCCACTTGCATTCTTCTCCTTATCTACTCATTTATTCTGTCTCTTCTGGTGAGACCACAGCATCTTCTCCAGTATTCCATTTCGGTTGCCAGAATGCTTTTTTGGGTTTTTCTGTTTATGACCCAAATTTCTGCGGCATATGTCATGATGCTTCTTACTATTGTCTGGTATATCATTCTTTTTGTTTTTCCCTTGATGTTTTTATTCCAGATTACATTATGGAGTTGTCTGATGCAAGATCTTGTTTGTCCCAATCTACTTTTTATTTCTGCTTCTGTTGTTCCGCTTTTCGACATTATAAAGCTCAAATATTTAAAATTCTTCGTTCCTTTTATTTCAACTTGTTCTTCTACTTTTAAGTTTTTTACGTCTTCTTCCGATATTACTAAGTATTCCGTTTTCTTCATATTTATTTCCAGGCCCACCTTTTTGTATTCCTCTTTTAGTTTTCTTACCATGTAACTGATATCCTCTTCATCTTGAGCCATCACCACCTGATCGTCTGCAAAACACAATGTGTAGAGATAATCGTCCCTTATCGGTATTCCCATACCCCTACACTTTGTCTTCCAAGTTGTTAGTGCGTGTTCTAAAAATATTTTAAATAGAGTCGGTGACGTTGGGCATCCCTGTAGTAATCCTTTTGTTGTTTTGAAGTTAGCAACTACCTTGTTTCCGATTTTTATATTTACTTCATTTCCACTGTACATGTTTTTGATTGCTTCTGTTAGGTTAGGTGGTATCCCTATTTTAGTCATTGCTTTGTACAGTTCTTTCCTTGGCACGGTGTCTTATGCCTTCCTAAGGTCTATAAACGCCATGTGTACATCTTTGTTCTTAGCTCTTTTTTTCTCTATTGTCTGTTGTATTAGTGATTCCTGCTTGTCCTATATCAAAATATTAAAAAAAATAAAATCCTACTGAGAAACATAAAATGTTAGTAAAATAGGTTTTTTCTAGTAATTTCTGTTGTAAGTACATACTTAAATTTATCTGTAAAATGACATGTGTTATAACCTGTTATTAATTGCTTCCTCGCCAACGATGTGGACGGATCTAAAAAAGGTCAACGAGTCCATAACCCAGAAGCCATTTTAGTCGTGCACTTTTTGTTTCCATATTAGAAAGTGAAACGTTCAAGGAAAAGCATTATCTAAATACATTAATATTAAATCAAGTATTACAATTAAATAATTGATTACACAGGTACAACTAGCATCATTTATTTAAAAAAAGCGGATGTTCAGGACCGTACTGTCCCAATATGGGCTAGAGTTGTATAAAACTACAAGATGAAATGCATGTGGATACATAAAAAAGTAAACTAATTCACACAAATACGTATACATTGTCATCCTATTACAGTAATAATATTTATTTTTATCGTATCTAATCAAAGGCAACGAAGAAGTAACTATGGCAATTAAACGAATAAAAGATGGTAAATTACCAAGACCTGACGAAGTGTATGGTGAAATTTAAAAGCCGTTAGAAGCACACCAAATCGCAGCTGTTACGAAGATATTTAACTATATATCTGACACTGGTCACTTACCAAAAGACTGGCTACTATCAATATTCATTCTACTTCCCCAAAAAGCTAACGCTGTGAGAAGAAAATAGATTATTGATTGGATTGGATTCAGAGCAGGAATCGGTCCTAGGGAACCACTTTTTAGTTTGCAAGTTCTAATAAAGAGAGCCAGGGATGTCATTGCGATGTGTATGCATGTTTCACTGATTTTAAGAAGGCATTGGACAAATTACCACATAGAAAACCACCTCCAGCAAAAAACAACAATGCGATTCAGAAATGAACAGTTCGAGATCTATACAGTCGTAAAAAGAGAAGTTTGACATACAAAAACGGTTGCATACTGTATATACTCATATCTTTATAAAAAAAATTATTAAAATAAGTTTACTCTTTCTACATAACGATTTTGTTTTAGTGAATTGCTAATATACAAAGTGCTATTGACAAAAGAAGGAAAACTTGAGGAAGTTGGATTTGCCTCTCCATCCTTTTATGGTTGTGTAGAAGCCAGTGGTTCCAGTGGTAAAAATCACAATGATTTATTTCGCCGTATGTAATATCACTTTATTTTCAAGAAATATTAACTTAATTTTAAATATACGGTTATATTTGCGAAATATATTTCTAATATTAATTATCTTACATTATAGTTATTTAACCAACAAGTTTATTAATAAGGGCGATTAACAATCGAGATATTTTAACGCGTGAGCGGCGCGAGCGTATATGTTTGGTTGCCTACACCACAGGTCACTGCCAATCACAGGGCGTTTAATTAATTTATGCAAGCAATGTATGTTGTGTTGCCTATAATGAAATCGTTCATTAATAGAAAATCATTCATTAATAGGGGTCATTAATCAATGATTTTGAGGGTGTTAAAATTGATCATAAATGGAGGGTCGACGGAAAAATACATTAATTATTAATAGTAAGATAATAATAATCTACTACTAATCTTACTAAGAAATAATATTGCTCAGAAAGAATAGTTTTGTAATGTCAAAAAAATATATTCTTATGACTTACTACTAATAAAATCAATTAACATCAAGTGTAATTTCTTTCTGATTAATGGGTTTGAAGTTTGCCAGAAAGTGATAGTTCAATCATGTTTAAGATATATCTTTGGCTATAGTAAAATTTATTTGAAATATTTTAGAAAATTATATATTACATACAAAGATATATTTCTTAGGCAATATGCCAAGTCGATCTTTCTAAAATTTCTTTATGTCAAGAATTTTTTTCTCTCGGTGTAGGAGTGTGAAAATTAGATAATAAATAAGAAAACCAAAAACAAAATAAGAGCAACAGAGAAGGAATTTATACAGAGAAGCTAAAGAGTAACAAAAAGAGATGATGGGAATAAACTCAGTTATAATCTACTACATACATAGAACAGAAGAGATTAACCCGTACGGAGATGTCAGAAGAGCAGACAAAAAACGTTGTGTAAACAGAATAACAGAGTGAGCCCGATAGGAAGAAGGAAGTTTACGAAGCATGTTACCTCATAAAATTGATGGTAAGGTATCAATTTCAAATGGTCCTGCTGGTCAGTTGGCAGAAGGCATTTGGCACCGGCTCACCCAGTGGAGACGGGAGTGGATTAATTTTAAAAGATTTCTTTGATATAATTCAAGGGCGCCAGTTAAATTCTAGGGCCAAATGCTATTCTTCCTCACACTAATCTACCAAATGAAGGAGAAATCACAAGCATAACTACTTATTTGGACCTTTATTACAAACTAAATATATATCTATACAAATATATAACAAAAACCAAAGGCAAAAAAAATGAAACAGTGATTTTAGAGATAAAGAAAAACAAAAGACTCATAGCAATCATTAATTGTCGTAAAACTTTAACAAATTCATTTGGTAAAGTCGATAACCATCAATACATACTTAATATGTCACTCGTCGATACTCAATTAGGGAATCCATCGACCTGTCAAAGTTAAATCACGTGATCTTTGGTTGGCACACAAAACTGTTCTTAACCTAAACTCAATGTAATTATTGATTTTTCTTATTTGTTTTTTGTCGTGATTTTGAGGTAGTATAGTATTTAAAGACATTCATTAGATTAATTATTTTAACTTTACGTTTTTGGTGATTTTGAGTGCTGACAACATGCCTGTGACTTGTATATTAGTGAACTGTGGAAGTCCAACTGATCGGGATAATGTTAATTTTAATTTGTTTTTTGTCCTGATTTTGAGCTAATATAGTATTTAAAGACATTCATTAGATTAATTATTTTATAAACTTTACGTTCTTGGTGATTTTGAGTGCTGACAACATGCCTGTGACTTGTATAGTAGTGAACTGTAGAAGTCCAACTGATCAGAATAATGTTAATTTTAATTTGTTTTTTGTCGTGATTTTGAGCTTAATATAGTATTTAAAGACATTCATTAGATTGATTATTTTATAAACTTTTCGTTTGTAGTGATTTTAAGTGCTGAGAACATGCCTGTAATCTGTATAGTAGTGAACTGTGGAAGTCGAGCTGATCGGATAATGTTAATTTTTTTCGTGTTCCCTCTATAGGGCTTTTCATTCACAGTCATTTGTTTTGAGCTTCTGTCATATAATCCGTGTATAGTAATATTATACACGGATTATACAACATCTGACAGAAGCTCGAAACAAATGACAATCGATGAAAAGCCGTATTAGAAACTCATTTATGTTTCCTCACCTAACTAAATTGTCAAATAACAGGACGCACTCATGCTAGGAATTATGGTTTTTATTAATATTATTACAATTATTTATATGTGACACTAACGTAACTAGTGACATTCATTTTTAGGCCAATGTGACAAACTTTATTAATAGTACTAAATTTTAACATTTATCCCCTATTTTGTTAAAACAATATTATTTTGTTTTTCATTCTATTCAAAATAAATGCAGTTTTGACAGGGAATTTGTTTTGTTATTTATTTATTCCATATAGACCTGGATCCCGCGTACCAAAAAAAAGTTGATTAATAGCAAGCTGAAAATTTATTAATAGCTTAATGGTGTCTAGTCCGACAAACTTTGATGTACGGGAACACTGGAAGTTTTAACTGTGGAATAGGTTAAAAATTTGGAACGTCAAACTACGAAAATGTTTATGTAATTTGTCAGATAAAACTTCCAATTGATTTGCTACCAATTCATTAAACTCTCATGCAAAAACCAGACTGGTGAAAAAATCACCAACTGGGCATTTTAATGAGTAGAACACGAAGACCATGTCAAACTACAGGAATCATGTTGGTTAGTAATAGCAGTCTGATTTTTGCATGAGAATTTAATGAAAGGATAACAGATCAATTGGATGTTCTGTCCGACAAAATATATGGGATGTTTTTGTAATCTGATGTTCCAAATCTGAGTTTCCAAACTGTTTCACAATTAAAACTACCCCTGTTCCAGTGTCACAATACATCAAAGTTTGTCCAACTGGACACCGTTAAGCTATTAACAAATGTTCAGCTTGCTATTAATCAATTTTTTTGGTACACGGGATCCAGACCTAATAGGTTTGTTCATAGTACGACACAAACGAT
The DNA here is from genome assembly GCF_917563875.1 of Diabrotica virgifera virgifera. Lineage (NCBI taxonomy): Eukaryota > Metazoa > Arthropoda > Insecta > Coleoptera > Chrysomelidae > Diabrotica > Diabrotica virgifera. The sequence continues at coordinate 8,918,226 of NC_065452.1, read as the reverse complement.
TAGCAACTGCTGCCAACCATCAGATGCATGAGCAGTTAACAGTTAGCGTTGTGCAGTTAATAGTTAGCATTCATAGACTACGAATGCACATGTGTCTGATGGTTGGCAAGAGTTGCTGATCGTTCTACGAACAAACCTATCAGTAAGCACAATTTGTGATATCCATGGGTAGTTACTAACAGAAAGAGGCAGGATTCGATTTTTAAAACATTTATTTTAGAGTCAAAACATAGTCATACCTTAAACGATAAATGAATATTATTATTACAAGTTGATACTAATTACAAAAATAAATACACATTTAAAAGACCAATACATAATTACTCATGATGAAGAAGTACATTATAATTAAAAATGAATAACCATTTTCATATCGCTGCAACACAATGCCAAAGCCATCTTATATTTCAATTCGTTTAGTGAGCGCAACAAGCACTCTGACCGAACAGTTTCAAAACTCATTAGTTTTTCATCAGAGAATGCATATGTTGCTATCTCCAAACCATGTAGCTGTAACATATGTACATACATTGGGTTCTTCGTCTGTCTTGCCCTGAGCATACTAAGCTAAAAATAGGATTGCTGCAATATGGCTGCAGACTTCACTATTACCGGCCATACGCATACAATGTGAATTTGCTATGTCATCAGAACTGGCTATCACCCCACCCAAGCATTTAGTCGTTTAGCATTGGATTTTTGGAAATGCTTCACCTAAAAAAAATATTTTATTTTTTTGGAAATTCTTCAACTACAAAAATTTATTTTTATTAGAGTATTTGCGTTCTTTACAATGATTGAGAATATTTTATTTAAAATCAGACATTCATATAATATAATTTTAGAACAATCATGACAGTAATTCAAATATATGGCAGTAATAAATCATTTTCAGAGAATTATGGAGTTCGCAGTTTACAGATTAGGACGATGATATGTGTGGTTTCATACAGATATATAAACGTAAATAAATCTAATATTTAAAACCAATTTATCCAAAAGACACTAATACTGTTATCCATATATTTCTTAATGGTGAATAAATAAAATAAAGGCATACCTTTCCCACAATAATATGGAAATCAGGAAATCATTAACAATTTTTACTCCATTCAAAACAAATCCAGCTGTAAAATATTTATGTGCCTGAAGGCTTTTGTATGCTTTCATCTGCTGCTTAGAGTAGCAACTGTGACATATCAGACTCCACCAGATATGTATAAATATCTATAATAGTAACTTGATGGACTGCACTTTACTGTAAAATCTAATTCTGACTGAATTGCGTATGGATCTAAATCCCCAATTATTTTCAGCTTCAATAAATATCTAGAACAATAAAAGAAATAATGTTATTGCTTGCAAAATTCATCATTATTGATAAATATCGGGGCAAAATGAACAGTAAAAAAAATTGTTTCGCCCACCTTTCTCGCAACATCTGGAGTTTCCAATAATAATTTCCTTAAATAATCAGTTTGCATTGTGGTAAAGTTTATAAAGTTCACAAAAACAGGAAACGAAATCCAAATGAATCCAAAATACGACGATAAACAATGAAAAATCATTGAAAAATAGATGCAAACATAACCTCTTTGTTAGTTTGTGTGCCAACCAGAGGTCACGTGGTTTGGATTGCCTAATCAGCTGTTATAACCCTACAATACCGAACAATAACAAATAATGCTATTGCTAACATTCTTGCAGCCTAGAAGTAATAAACTACTCCAAAATAGCAGGTAAGTAAGACAAAATTACGGTCACCGAATTGCTTTAAATATCCATTCAACAAACGACAAATTACAATATATTTGTTTGTTTTATTCTAGGTTCCAACTGTTGATGTCTATGCACCAATGCGATTACAATTATTAAAAAACAATGCGACGGAAAAACTATATATTATTATAAATTATCGCAAAACAATCCAACATTTGCCAACATCTCAGTATACATAGAGAGTATTTCAACTTAATTGGAATTTTTAATTTTGATTAAAAATATTCCAATAAACAATCGCTTTACTAAAAGATCCTATTTCAATTTTAATTTTAGGTAATATTCAGAAGAAATTATCGCTTACAATGGGTTCCGGACTAGACATAGCATCAAATGAAGTGACTCTTGACAGCAATATGATGTATTTATTGTAATGAAGTTATTTGTGAACAATAAAATCTTTCAGTATCCTTTAGAGTCTACTAACTATTTTAAATAACCAAAAGTGAGTACAACAGACCTATAAATGAATTGTAGATATATGACCAAGTGAATGAACATTAAAAAAACTGCATAAAACAACATAGTCTAATCTCTAAGTACAAAATCAAAACGTAACAAGCAATGGAACGAAGAAATCCGCAGGGAGAGAACTAGCAGCACAGAATGAACTGCAGAGAACGGTTAAGTGAAGGAATACAGAGAAAACTGTGGAAATCGTTAGATAGGAAAGTAATACCCGAGAATACTCACCATACCTACACCATAGAGGTGAAAATTATAACGCAAAAAATATTTTGGATTTAACTGTTTTGTGTTAAGGAATAAATTTACGTTTGGTGCTATGCAATGTGTTTTTACAAATTAAGTGCAATATTTACCAATATCCAGCATTATAATTTTTAACTAAAAAATTATTTAATAAAACAGTTAATATTTTATTTTTTTACCATTACGTATGAATTAGCTTAGTTATTAAAATCATATCCTTGTCTATTTGTTTATTATCTGCTAACTCAAGCACAGTAAATATTACGAAAAAGCTGGAACTGGATTGACGAAGGGTCTAAGTGAAACGTAGCGTCAAAATTAGATTGGCCCGAGAAAAATTGTAGCCCTATCTGCCAGTATAAAGAAAGTGACAAGAGTTTTCCGAGTTATTAAACACGTACATCTGTCAACACTGAAAACTAGAGGTTTTTGTATTTGTCAGCGAGAGACAGCTTGCTATTGAGGTCATTTATAAATCTAGGAACACATTTATCTGGAGAGTGTGAGTTCGTTTGGTTTGTTTTCAGAAAAATCTTACCTTCAGTAATAATAAAAACTAGTTAGGAAGTAGGGGAAAATTAAGTTTTATGAAATAGGAAAGATGACACTGAACTACTGTTTTTGAAGTTTATTGTCATTTTTATAATTGCCTGATAAGTGATTAATCTGAATTGAAAACTAAGTATTTCCAACGAAAGAAATTTTAATTATATCTAGGAGAATTATTAAGAAACAAATATTAAAAAAAAAACGACAAACGACTTTATGTACTACTAGTCTTTTAACATATATCAAAGGATGTGTTTATTTGAGTAAATGAGTACCTAACTCTGAAAATGGTAAAGTTGCTAAACTGGGTAAAAAGAGAAAGATACAAAGATAATGGATATCAGATGAAACTTGGAATCTTATCAAGGAAAGAAAACAGCGAAAAAAAGATATGAAGCAATAAATAAAGTAGTTAAAAGGAATGCAAGAAGAGACAAACGAAGGTGGGCCGAAGAACATGGCAAATCAAGCAGAAACAGCTGCACAACACAACAGAACTGGAGCGCTATACCAAAGTACTAGACGACTAACAAAACATAGGCCCAACTGTACGAATATTGTAAGATCCAAGACAGGCGAATTACTTACTACAACAGGTGACCAAGTAGAGAGATGGAAAGAGCATTTTCAGGAGACGTCCAGGGATAACGCAGATGAAATTTTCGAAAACCACAGAACATAGACCTGCATATATCTTGCGAGGTCCCTTCCAAAACGGAGATAATAACATCTATTAAAACTCTGAGAATTAAAATGTGCCCGGGAATCGATAACATTACTGCCGAAATACTTAAAACTTATCAGCATCTAACTGCTGAAATTTTGCTCCCCATAATCCAAAAGGTGTGGGAAACAAACAGCATACCAGTGGACTGAAGAAAGGTAACATTATTAAGCTTCCAAAAAAGGAGAGGAATAACCTTTCTTACCACCACAAATAAAATTTTCACTACCATCTTATGGATTTACTCATTAACCTAATATTATTGTTTTGATTCTTGTGTTTTAATGTACATATATATCTAACAACGTTTAACTGTTTATTTAATTGAAAAGTCCTTTACAAAAGGTATAAAATTTATTAAAATCCCTTTAAGGGCTACATCACAGAACGTTTAGGATATTTAAAATATCATCATCGGTGTTTAGAACTGGCTGATCACAAGCTGGGTCACAAAAAAATACCAGGGTATAAAATTTATAAAAATTTGTTATATTAACATAGTTGCTTAAAATTCCAAACGATGGATAAAATTTAGAAAAATTAGGCCCTTAGGCACTGCATGACTTCACCATCACATGGATTGCTAAACAGGTGGATTTGTCTCTACATGAAGAATGTTAGATGGCAACAAAACTAAAACTGTTAGATGGTTAATTTTATCCCGATAAGGATCAACTAAGAGATACTGAAACCAGGAGAGAAGATACATATAACATAAGATAATTTAGACATTTTTTTATATTATAAAAAGGCACTCTGAGATTCTTTCTTAATTTTTATGTATGGTTTGCGTTAATTAAATAATTGATCAAGGAAATAATAATTAATATAAAAGTAATAGAAAGCAGATCATAACAATATATATTATCTGTTCAGCTTGTTACTTGATTCAGTTATTAACCGATTACAACCAGTTTTTTAATGTTAAAGTAATGTGTTAATATATTAAAAATTACTACTCACCTGCATAATATAGCAAAGGTAGTCAAAACAGAAGAAGGATTTCAAGAGAGAGAAACCTGCAACAATGATTCGAATTAGCACCAGATACCTAACCATTCCAAATAGCAGTAGACAAAATGAAGATATTGAAGTTATCTTAACATTCTAGGAGCACACGACACTTAAAGAAGACCATGGCCAATAATACTAGGGGAGATAGGTTTTTCCCATCCAGAGTTATTAAGATATAACGAACTTAAAGACCACAGTCTGGTGATTTAAATGCTTTCAAGCTCTGTGTTCACATCCACGTCTTCTAGGTAGTAACTTGCTGTAAATAACTATTCGGAATTTTTACAAAGGTAGGTAGGTAGGTACCAAAAGAAGCTTAATACTGCACTCAATGCCACTGAACCTCGAAAAGTCATACGAACAAGGTCTATTTTGCTGATAATGTCAATTTTGGAACCCCAAAAAATACGCAAAAAAGTTTGCCACTTCTACTCCTGGATTTTCCCCTAAAGGCCCCCCTCGGAAAACATCGATTTACCAAGAATCTGTACGCCGTAGAAAAAATGTTTCAAACAGGAAATGTAGCTGAGATAATTTTTAACAAAAATGTATATTAACATTTTGTGTGTAGAATGAATCGTTCTCTAACAAAAAAACGCTTGAAGGGACCGGCGATTTTAAATGTCATTTACGCGAGCGATATAAATTTTAAAAAAATGAGTATACTCGACGGTAACAATTCGATATCTTTTGATCAGAGTGTGCGAAGATCAAAATGAGTTTTAAAGAAGAAGAGTGAATCTTTCGTATACAGTTTTTGCATTTTGCCGCATATGAAGTCAGTTTAGATAAAGCTGTTAAATAAATAAACGTTTCGCAATTTTTGTCATTTTTTACGATCCTCATGAGATCAATAAAATGTATCAGTTCCATTGACCGGTTGCTGTGAAATTTTCATTTTTAGAACCTAATTTTCAAAACCTGTAACATGAAATTTTGATATTTAGTTTTGGCAACAAATATGAGGCATTTGAAATGTGGCTAAAACCGTTGAATTTAAAGTATCTCATTACAAACGATCTAATCTATTTAAAACTGCTTCTCTTCGATTGCGCAAGCATGTTTTTAGAGACTATACAACTTCACCTATAAATTCCACTCAGTGCCGTCTTCGTGACAGTATTTCCCCTGACGTGAGATCATTTAAAATATGAAAGTTTAATTTCAGCGTTTTTAGGCATATTTCAATATTTCTTAGGCTTATTTTGTTGCAAAAACTCAAAATCAAAATTTCATGTTATAGAATATTTTGAAGATTATTAAAAATTCCACAGCGATCGTTCAATGGAAGTGATACATTTGATCGACCTTATGAAAATCGTAAAATATTATCCAACAGCTTTATAGAAACTGACTTCATTTGCGGCAAAATGCAAAAAATTTATACGACAGCTCAACTCTCGACATTTAAAACGAATTTTGATTTTTGTCGATGGGGTACTCTGATCAGAAGATATCGAATTTTAAAGTCGAGTTGATACAAATTTTATTTAAATAGTTGATTGCGCCCGCGAAACTGTCATTCAAAACCGCCGGTCGCTTCAAGCGTTTTTTCAGAGTAAACGGTTCATTCTACACAAAAAGTGCAAATAAACATGTTTATTCAAAATTATCTGAGCTACCTACATGTCTTGTTTGAGATAGTTTTTTCTAAGGCATACAGATTTTTGGTAAATCGATGTTTTCGGTTTTTTTTAAGAGGGGATTTTATTGGGAAGCCTGGGGTAGGACTGATAAATTTTTTTGTATCTTTTATGGGGTTCCAAAATTAACATTTTCGGCAAAATTCAGCTTGCTCGTCTCGCTTTTAGACTAGGGATGGGAAAAACCTACTGTAAAGTGAGGCTACTTTGTGACACATATGGTTACTTTGTGACAGTGGCCTCTAAAGTTAAATTTATTAATTTGGCCGAGCCATTAGAAATGCTGGAATTATCAATATGTTTTATTTAAATAGTAGACTATGTGCACTATCTAGGGAACAATAACCGAAGTTCCTAGTGCAACTTCGCTCGTCATGCCACAGCTGATTTGATCATCGTCAAAACAGATGATTTTAGGTTGGCGTAAAAACTTTGACTTTTGAAGAAGAATTTTTAGAAGATATTTCTACCAAAGTAAATTTATATTTTAACACAATACATTACCTCCATTTAACATTAAAATGTTGTTTGTAAAAAACGTACGGGTTTTTCTTTGTGCCACAGTTGGAATCCCATATAAATATCACAGAAAAACTTACGTGTCACAAAGAAACCCCTACCTATGGGGCGACTTTGTGACAACTTTTCTTGAGATTTTCTTGATTTCTTTGAAAGATTGAGCTTTCAGGTGATATTTTTAAAATTATAATAAACCGAAAGTGTATGTACTATATCATCACAAAACCTAAAAAAGTGTCACAAAGTAGCCTCACTTTACGGTACCGGTTATAAAATAAAAACCTGTTTTTGAAGTTATACTTCTTTACCGGCGATAGAGGGTAAATTTTTAAATGTTAAAACCTATCAGCCCGGCGCATGCGCATTATAACTTTGTTCTGATTGGATGTTCAAATGACATGTCAAAAATTATCCGATATGGCAGCTGTAGGACAGCTGTGGTTTGGAGGTAAAGGTAAAGGTAAACAAATGTATAATATATTAGTTTTATTGTTGTGAGGACAGAAACAAAAAAGTTTATAATATTGTAGTGACTTTTAAATAGTTTTTAAAAGCAACAGGTACGTAATAATTGTTAATGTATCATGGGTATAAACCTACCTATTTGATCTGCCAAAATACATAGTATGTAATACTTTTATTTATATAAATTGATTACCATCAAAATTTCTATCAATATTCACTTAATATATTGTTTTCTTACTCTATGTTTTGTTGTATTTTTTCAATTCTAAATCATTTCAATTCAAAATTAAAATAATTTGATCAATTTTCAAAATGTCAAAATATCACAAGTTTAATCCGTTTAGTTAGTCGATCTTCGTAAATAATGACACATAGTGTCCGTGGCTGAGCGTTGAAGGCGAATGAATTCCAATACCAACCGCGCTTATCAGCGCTGGTTCGAGTCCCAATAAAAACTTTCTTTTTTGTTTTTTTTTTAATACATTTTATGATTGTAAGTATATTTATTATATAATTGTATTTTCAGAAAATACGTATTTAGTTAAAAAAAATTTCGACAATTAATGTTCAGACATCATTTGTGGCTTGTTTAATGTGTTTGTGTGTGTTTTATTATTTTAATTTTTGGCACTGTTCTAATAAAAATGTTTGAGAAGTAGTAAGTATAAATTAGTTTAATATTTAAACAAAATATAAATAAAAAGTATATTAATTTCGTTTAAATCATATAATAGAAGTATAACTTCTTACGTGCGTACAAAGAACACACATATTCTTTTTTTTTTAATTTGCAACCGGTTTTATCGGTTGTTTTTTTTTTTGTCCCGGTTATAACCGATTTTTTCTTTTAAATGTAATAACCGGTGAAAAACCAAATAAGTTACCTCTGGAAAAACAATTAATTCAAAGAAAATGAAGAGCTTTCTATCTTTTTTCGATCCCAATCATATTATGTATTATAAAATTTATATTGTCACAGATTATTTAATGACCTGCGAAGTAATTAACCCAAAGAAACATAATTCACATATTTTATTTACTAACAAAGAACTGGGCGAAAGTGCCACATCAGCTTTTATGAAACAATTATTAAGTTTGATTATAATTCGGGAATAGTTATTTGGATGATAACATTTACATAAAACTGTGATCTGCTTGAAATCGATATTCCAACCATGATCTAATTGTTTATACTTGAGTACTTCAAAATATTGTATGTTATGATTGTGAGTACCGAGATACGAATCTCCATTATATAATTTTTAAACATTAGATAATTCTTAGGAATTAAAAGGTATTATTCAAACGTATTAAAAATACTCCTGAATTTTTTTTGATGGTAATAGAAATAAAAGATGAATTGGGGTATCGAATTTATTTTTAAGTAAAATATAAATGCATTTGGAAATATTTTTAAACTCAGTAGATCCAAGAGACATTTCGGTAGATCGGTAGGATCATCACTTTTGGGAATATCCCAATTATTGACACAATACATGCCGACCCCGTATACAGAGAGCGATGAATCAGAGTTGCCAGATTTGGGGCACTTTCGCCCAATTTTAGGGTAGCTACTTTGAAAGCGCCTGGGAAAATTTTTAGGTTGAACTGGTTGGGGAATTTTTCGGGAGGAAAATTAAGCAAAATATAGTGCAATATAAATGTACCTTTTAACCTATTGAGTATTTGGTATTGATTAAAAAAACCGAAAACCGGTTTTTGGAATAACCGGTTATAACCGTCAGGTTAAACCGTAAGTAATAAAACCGGTATAACCGAAAACCGGTTTTTTTGTCAACAACCGCCATCCCTATTTTAGACTATAAACTCAAATAAATAAATTCAAATCACTGACGACTGGACTATAAACTTACTCTAGATTATCTTTTTTTATTTGTGTTTTAACGAAATTTAATAAATAAAGTTTATAATTTAAAACAAAGCTAGGCTATGCATTTTTGTATATATGTGTGGTGAGTATTGTGTGAAAGTGACTTAAATCCCAACTCACAACAATTGTATTGCACAATTTACTCCAAATACAATTTTAATCGATGGCTCTATATTAGTTTGCATGTAACAAAACCACCAGTATCATCTCGGTACACGAAATTGACTTTAAAATTATCGTAGAATAATAAGTTTTTTAATCGAAATAAAAATGAGACGTTGTTAAAGAAACAGAATGAGTTTTGGCGTGGTAGCAATTAAGTTTCTAACTCAAGAACCATAGCCGCTGTAGCGAAGTCGCGATCGTGCTGAGTGAACGAACATCATTTAGAAGACACACCTTAAGAGACACTATGCATACAATTTTCGCATAACGTGTAATCATACACGGTATTACATTCAGGAACACAATAAAGGCAACATAATAGAAGACCACTTCAGTATGTGCATAATCACAATAATTAATAAAAGCTCCAAGGCCTGCATAGCATACTATGAGATGACTACTGCCGCATTATGAATCAGATTCAGGAGCTAGGAATCGAATGTGCACTGCCTTACTGTGTGAACTTTAGGCCGTGACATTTTCCTTATAGAAATCACATTTATTAAAGGCGTGGTCAGGACCGGCTTATAACCTATTGACTTCAGTAGCGTATCAAACAATCGCAAAGCAGCCACCAAATTTCCATAATATTTTGACCCGCAAAAATAACCAGACACTAATGTACATTTCTCCAAGAAATTAACTCAAATTTCCTAAATCTGTTGTCCGATTTGAAAGATTTTTTTATAGCCTTATTCTTTAACAATGTTGCTGTAATAATGTTGTTGTTAGACAAGGTAAATTGTCATTGTATGCCGGATGTACCAATCAAACTCTTTTACCAACTAGAAATGTTTTTCATCAATATATCCTAATTTTCTGCTTAGTTTAATAAACAAGCCTAAAGTAGGTTATGAGAAATTAAGATAAATGTAGAAATTAAGAAATTACCATTCTCTGTTTAACCTTTAACTACCCGCGCATCAAGTTATAACATAACTACACGCGTGGCGTACTTTATACACCACAAGAAAATACACTTATAAACAGCGGATTTATGTATTTTTATGAAAATATATACTTAGTTGTTTGTTATAGACCTTATTCGGCATCAGTGAATCCTTTGAGTTCCTTCTCAGTAAGCCAATTGGGATTTAGAACTGGAATATGATTCCATGATAAATAAAAATTCGAAAAATTTTTTTTTTGAAATGTGATTTATTGCAAGAAAAAAGTATTGTTTATAAAGAAAAGTAATTTTGTGCCATAATGACTAAAAACCATTTAAAGATGTACTTATATTACTAATTATATTACAATAATCGTGGCGTATATTATCCACCACCGGAAACAACAAATAATAAACAGTAAACTACGATCTTCCCAGAACGCCGATTATAACGAAACTAAAACCAAATGTAAAGCACATTCCAGTGATAGGTTAGAGAGATAAACAAGATCAAAAATTAAATTTTTAAATATATTTGCAGTAGAATTCTTATATTTGGCGTACAAAATACGCCAACGCGTGTAGTTAAAGGTTAAACAACTTCCACGTAAAGGAAAAAGATCTGTTCGTGCTGTTAAGTCGTTCTGTATGTTATACTTAGATTAATGCTCATTTGGTCTCGGACTACTCTTAAATGTCGATCGCAACTATAGAGGCGAAATCTGGATTCACCTGTAAACATAATAAAATTTACTAAGGAAGTAAATCTTCACTTGTAGGTAAATGGTATATATATTTATTAAAATTTTTATCTAAAATGATCCAAATTGGATTGAAGTGGGTACATCTATAGTACAAGAAACACAAACGTTTTCGGACCAATCAGTCCATCATCAGGTAGAAACCTAAAATAAGAAAACCACTTTATAAAAAGCCAAGATGAAATTTTAACAGTTAGAAAGTTAGGAAAAATTAAAACATGTGGTTACTTACTTTAGATCCAAAGTAGTTGGAACTAGCTACATAGTTAGGTCAAAAGACCTTAATATTACAAGAATTATGCCATTTCGGCTACAACAATGTCGACAATAAGTCGATGTTAAAAGAATATAGAAATGTAGTGGTACTATAGTGTAGTCTTCATCTTGGCTTCAAACTGACAGACTGAAATATGACATTGAACGAATATTGACAAGACCTTCTAGGTAGGGAATTTTATGTTTAAATGTTTCGGTTAGTTTAAAAAATTTTTAAACTAACCGAAATTTAACTTCATCTCATTCCATATCATTGTCTTTTTAATTTTTAATTTTACTTTCACATAAATAATACAACCATTTAGTACTTTAATCTCATTTCCGTTAAACAATAGTAATTTACTCTTAGTTTTGTTTTCTTTACCCTGTCTTATGTACATGAATTCAGGCAACCAGTTATACTCTTAACTCTACACTGTGATTTTATTAACTTAAATTGCATTTCATAACAGTCAAACTCCAGATTTAATTACTAATTCTTTTACCTTATATTTACCATTTAATAAATTTCCTTTTATTTTTCTTTAATTTTTTTTATTCTGTTCTTCTTTTCGAACAAGTGACGTCAATACCTTGTTGGCAAAATTTTCGCTTTCAATCGTCATAAAATTATCATAAATAATTTTATTTTATTACTAATTCAAATTGTTTATTCTCACTCATTTATTTAATAGCTAATTAAATTCATTTATTTAAGTAAAAAATATTTTTTTGCATTTCTACAATATGAAATAACTGCATACACATAAAATTCCCTACCTAGAAGGTATTGTCAATATTCGTTCAATGTCATATTTCAGTCTGTCAGTTTGAAGCCAAGATGAAGACCACACTATAGTACCACTACATTTCTATATTCTTTTAACATCGACTTATTGTCGACATTGCTGCAGCCGAAATGGCATAATTATTGTAATATTAAGGTCTTTTCACCTAACTATGTAGCTAGTTCCAACTACTTTGGATCTAAAGTAAGTAACCACATGTTTTAATTTTTCCTAATTTTTTAACAGTCAAAATTTCATCTTGGCCTTTTTATACAGTGGTTTGCTTATTTTAGGTTTCTACCTGATGATGGACTGATTGGTCCGAAAACGTTTGTGTTTCTTGTACTATAGATGTACCCACTTCAATCCAATTTGGATCATTTTAGATAAAAATTTTAATAAATTTATATACCATTTACCTACAAGTGAAGTTTTACTTCCTTAATAAGTTTTTTATTATGGTATACAGCCAATGAGAGGAATATTTTCCTTTATATTGTAAACATAATGCTTCCCCGTCGTCATTATTCCAGTTTACGTCTGCTCTGGCAAATTGCAATCTAGCTCTGCGATGGTTTGCAGTTGGATTGGGTTGGATAATATGAAGATTCCTTAGCGTGGTAAATCGTTCTTTTAAAGTGCATTATCTAATAAAATGGTCTTAAACCACTGTAGTAACTCGAGGTCTACCTTGTCCGGGACGTCTGCGTTATTCGTTCATTTCTCTAAAGCATTGAACAATATGGGAAATTGATGTATGTGAAACTCCCAACCTCCGACCGATAGCATGATAGCTAATTCCTTCGCTATGTAAGGTCACTGCTTGAACAAACTCATCGCGGGTCAAATTCCTTGTAGCGTGTTCCATGTCCACCAAATAACAAAAAAAATTACAGACTTAATGAAAACTTTAAATAACACTGGTGAACAGAAAAAAAATTTTTTTTGAATCTGTTATTTAGTAAATATTTTCTGTTTGTATACATCAAAAATTAAACAGAAACTCAATAAATAAAAAATAAAGTTTGCTTTTGTACATTTAGATCATGAAAAATAAATATACAGTGTTTTGGCAGATTTTTTGACGATCCCTTGTATGCCAAAAAGGGGTGAGGGGGCACCGTGGGTATGAAGCAAGAAGTGGCACACTGATATGGTAGTGTATGCATGAGGATTGCAGTGGAATAACGTATTTTATGTGTCGCAAAGCCTAGAAATGTCTTCCAAAAAGTGTAAAAATGACGTGGATTGTTTTGTTATATTGGGCGAATTCATTAAAGTGGGAGCCAAAAACTTTTGTTTGACATCTCTACATGAAGCTTAAAACAGTTCTTCTTCACAATGGAAATATATTTTCTTCTCTTCCTCTGGCTCATTCTGTAATGCTCAAAGAAAATTACGAGAGCGTTAAAATGGTGCTTTAAGTTTTAAAATATGAAGAGTACATCTGGTCAGTGATAGGGGATTTCAACATAGTTGGTTTTCTGGTATACCTTTACTTCATATTACCTTTACTTATGGAATATTAGAGCCAATGTCCTTCACAACCAGCAGCACTCATGGTCTCATCGGTGGGAGTTTCAAATGTGGAGCCACATCATGCTTTAATGCCCCCATTGCAAATAAAATTACGTCTCATGAAGCAGTTCGTAAAGACTCTTCGTCAATATTATGACGCCTTTCAATTTTTAAAACAATTTTTCCGAAACTATCAGAGGATAGCAATTACAAAGAGCTTATTCCTAATATGCTTGACAGCTTCAAAGTCATGGGTTGCAGGTTGCAGGATGTCGCTTAAAGTACACATACACATGCTACATGCTCACTTGGACCAGTTTATAGACAACTTGGGCGCATATTCACAAGAGCAGGGGGAATACCTTAACTAAGATGTAATGAACTTCGATGAACGGTATCAAGAAGAATATAATCAGAACATGATGGTAATACGTTTGGGGGATCCTACGAGACAGTCCTTGTTTACACATTAGAAATACCAAAACTGTTCATGTTTTAAACTTTTATTTGTATTGTTTTTGTATTTATGGGTTTTATATATACGCCGTCTTTTATAATTAAAGTTAATAAAAATATATAATTCAAAATTTGTTTACTTTTAAAAATAATTTAATTTAAAAAACAAAGCTTTTTCATGAAATTTGATATTTCGTTCTGGTATGTACACTTCGCGTCGTATAAAACTGGTACACTTTTTTTTCCAATGTAAACCTGTGTTCAGACTGACAATTATTGTTCGTAAATCACTTCGTTGTTGCCATCACTGATAACGGAATTGCACTAAATCTAAATACAAAAAAATAACGTTTAAAATATATATTTCGAATTGTAATACATATATTTAAATTACACACTTGTTCACTGTAAAAGTTATTAATTTTTTATTAATTTCAAATTAAATTTTTAATTTTTCAAGTGTGTTTTATTTATTCTACACAACTTAATGCAGTTTTGTCCTACAATTTACGAGAAACCAATCACACCTCTCGATTTGACATTAAACATAATAATTTAAAGTCATGTCAAGATTTATTATCCATCATTATTTTTGAATTGAAATATTTTCATAAATTATAATAAAACACGAATCAATGTATGGATACTTAATTGAGATGACGGAAAATTACAATTGTTTTAGTTTTTAGTATGTATATTAAAAAATGCGGTCTGTCGCACAGCCCCATTTTTACCTAGTTTGATATAATAATTTCGTTGGACTGGCAACGTTGCCCTAGAAATTGGAATGACACTTGTGACAAGATCAACTTACACAACTTGAAAAACACGATTTTCGGATATAAGAGTTGTACCAGTTTTTTTTGACGCGAAGTGTACAAAAGCAAACTTTATTAGATGAAAATATTTTTTCTTTCTTTAGTTAGGCATAAGTAATCAAAATCATACGTACAGAACTTAAACTAAAAATTAATGTTGACCAGTGTAATAAATCTACTAATTTTCACAACACACCAGACACTTTTTGACTATTAACAAATTGACAATAATTTTAGGACTATATTTTTCGCCCTCGCTCACTAACTTGTTCATATTTTCTAATTCTTGTTCGCATCCGGCAATTAATACCGTATCGTCAGCATATCGGATGTTATTAATAATAATTATTCCATTGACTTCAATATCTTCTTGTGTCTCAATCGTATCTCGTGCAAATATCTACTCTAAATATAGTTGCTATCAAGATATTTCAGCATCAGCAAAACGTAATCTTAAGCTTATTACAAAGTACTTGAATAGTGTGGTTAAGTTTCGGGTACTGGTAGAAAGTAATCTACTGTTAATCTATTGTACTTTTAATTATTATACCATACTTGCTCTTCAGTGTGTTTACGTTTACCTCGTTTAAGTATACATGTTGAATAAAATATCGAGACTATACAACCTTGTCTAACGTCTCTTTTGATTTTTATGTTCTTAGTGTCCCCAATTCCACTTCTAAAAATGCATTTTGGTCCAAATAGAGTTCACGTTCGTTGACTACGAAAAAGCATTTGACAGCGTGGAAATGTGGGCAATAGAGAAAGCTATAAACAACTGTAGAATAGATTCCAGATACAGAATGCTAATACATAATATATACAGGAAAGCAACAATGACAGTACAATTGGAAGAAACCACAAAACCCATACCAATTAACAGAGGAGTGCGACAGGGAGATGTTATTTCTCCTAAACTATTTACATTAGCACTGGAAGATGTTTTCAAAACAATGGAATGGACAAACATGGGAATAGACATAAATGGAAAGAAACTAAACCACCTAAGATATGCAGACGATGTAGTAGTCATAGCATCAAGTTTTGAAGAATTACAAACCATGCTAACCGAACTAGCAAATGAATCCGAACAAATAGGTCTAAAAATGAATTTTGCCAAAACAAAAACAATGACAAACACACAAGACAATAGAAACGTAATACTAAACGACACCACAATAGAAGCGGTTAATTATTATATATATTTGGGACAGATGATAAAAATAAATAAGGAAAACCAAACAGCGGAGGTAAAAAGAAGGGTCAGATTGGCCTGGGCAGGATTTGGAAAATTAAAATGGGTCCTAAAGAATAAAAAAATACAACAATACTTAAAAACAAGAGTGTTTGACCAGTGCATACTCCCAATTCTCACATACGCATGCCAAACATGGACCTTGACCAAGGCAAACATGGATAAAATAATGAAGACACAAAGAGCCATGGAGAGAGCAATGTTAGGAGTAAAATTGACAGACAAAAAGCAAAACAACTGGGTCAGAAATAGAACAAAAGTCAAAGACGCAGGCCAACATATAGCCAGGCTAAAATGGAGCTTCGCAGGTCATAACGCTAGACAAACGGACAATAGGTGGAATAGCACGATACAACAATGGAGACCATGGACAGGAAAGAGAGCAAGAGGACGACCCCAGATGAGATGGGGAGACGACATTAAAAAGATAGGAGAAACGCACTGAAAACAGAAAGCACTAAACACAAGCGAATGGAGGAAACTGGGGGAAGCCTATGTTCAAAATTGGACGAATTAAAGGGCAAAAGAAGAAGAAGAAGAAGAAGAAGAGTTCACGTATTGTATTTATATCATCGGGATCAATATTCTTTTTTGAATTAGTTTTTCCTGTTTGATTTTATCACAGGCCTTTTCGTAATCTATGTTACATGCATGATTTTGCTGATAGCGATATTTTTGCATGAGCACAATAAAACAAAACAAAGCCTCTCTGGTTACCATACCGTTCCTGAGACCAAATTGTTCTGGTCCCATAATCTCGTCACACTTTTTTAAATTCTATTATGAATTATTTTTAGAAATAACTCATAGGGAACATGAGACTTACCTATCAGTTGAAAGTTGTTACATTTTTTAGCGTTGCTGGATTCAGGGCGGGGTAAAAATATAGATGTTAGCCAATCTTGTGGAATTTTGCAAGTTTTCCATTATATTATAAAATATTTTTGCAAGGAGATCCAAGTTTTTATATAAGAGGTTTACAATTTGAATATGAATGTTATCGGGATCAGGTGTTATTCCAGTTTTCATGTTTCCAATGCGTATTTTATTTCTGATGTTAGATTGGGTAAAGTATTGTCAATGTTTAAACATCAGTTAATATGGTGTTCCCTGTTGTTTCAGAATAGATTTTGTATATATGCTTTCCATCTATCGTTTATTATGTCTTCTAACGTTGTCAGGATTCTATCACTCTTGTTTGTTAGTATGCCACACTGTCTAATATTTCTATTTCCAGTTGGTTTCTTTATTTTCTTATGCAGACGTTTGCCATCGTGTTTTTTCTGTCTTGTATCTCTCCACATGCTTCTTCACACAATAATATTGAGACATAAATTGATATAGATATAGAAGTTGAGAAATGTCAAGGTGTAATTATAATTTCAATAATCTAACATGGATGTATAAAACAGCAAATATGGCGAATACGTAAAAAACATAATAAAATTAACCGTAAACAAATATTATATAATAGCGAAAAAAAATATTTGAGCTGGAAGAGAGATAAAAATTGAGTGCACTCAAAAAAATTTAGTTCGTAATATTGATTAACAGTGATTACTGAATAGTATTTCGTTGTCACAACAATTTAATTTGTTGTTTCAACGAACTTTTAGACATTGACGAATGTATTTGGTTATTGTCACAATGATTGAATAATAATTGTGAGAATAACTAGAGTACATTAATCAATAACACTCAATTTATTCGGCCAATAACTTAGTTCCGTATATTTAATAAATACTGTTAATTCTGGCAGCAACTCGCGTTCTTGATTTCGTAGATGACAAGCAATTACCTTGGTTTATCGTGACAACGTACAGATTTCATTAAAACAATGTACAAATGTTGTTAATATAGAGTAATATATGATTATTGAATAGATGTAAATTGATTGTTGTGACAACAAATGCATTAATCAGTCTACTACTGCATTTAATACCCACAATCAATGCGTTCATTGTGAGAATAATCGTAGTTGTTGAGACAATAAATGTTTTGCTTGACCATTTGAAAGTTAACGGCTTTTCCTTATCGTGATATCCCTAGCTTCTCTGTGTTACCAAAGTGCCGAATAATAATTGCATTTCGTTTTCAAGTGTATTCCGTAGTAGAAGGAAGTTTTTGTGTGTCTATTATCGTGAAATTTCGGTCGAATTCTTTTTAAATGTATTCATTTTTTTCGAATCCTGGGAAAACTAATTATTATTTCTGAAAATTTAAATGCAAAATAAAATATTACACTATTATCGAGGGTCTGAAGTCCCTGAGAACCTCTATAATGATTATTTTAATAAGTCACAGGGGTGAAAAAGAGAAAATTTGGTATGAATTTTAATTTCAAATAGGCATACCATTCAACAGAAACTTTTTGTTTATTCTAAGGGACTTTCTGCCCTCGATAATAATGTAATATTTTATGTTACATATTTTATGTAATAATGTTTAAGTTTTTCAAAAATACTTATTAGTTTTCTCAGAATTCAAAAAAAATGAATGCGTTTAAAAAGAATTCGATCGAAATTTTGCACCTGCGCTCTCAAAAAGTATTAAAGTGTTATACATTTTTGGAATCACTATTTCAAACGCTTTTAAATAAGCTGTCACATGACGTACTTTCCAATTAAAAAAAATCAAAGTTACCTGTCACCTGAAGAGGGATCGTGTAAAGTTCGAAACATTGATGTGCTAAAAATAAATAAGTTAATAAGGGGGTGGGGAGAGTGTAACACTTATTCCAGTACACTGTATAAGTGAAATCATATGAAAAATCACACAGTGTAAAGTCCTTTAGGTTAAGCACAAAAAAGGGGATTTAAAAAATTATTATTAATCAATTAATATCATACATTGGGCTATTGTATTCAGTAATTATTAATATAAAATAGTAGGAATGAACGAAACTGATTGTAAGAATGAATAGAATTGCTTGTAAGAAAAACCGTATTTATTGTGGGAATGAACGGAATTAATTGTAACAATAAACGGAAATAATTGTAGAAATAAACGAAATACGTTAGGAGAAATAACACTGTTATTGACACAACGAATAGTCTTCGTCGGTCAATTGACGACGTTGTTGTTTCAATAAATAGTGTTGGTTGACTCAGTGAACAGAGTTCGTAATATCAATAAATAGTGTTCGTTGACTCAGTGAACAGAGTTCGTAATACCAATAAAGTGATATTATGGTATACATAATGAATGTTCATCCATTCAATAAACGTAATACATTGGCTCAACGAACGAAAATAATGAATTGATGAACATCGTTTTGTTGTCCCAATAAAACCAAGAATTGGACAAATTTTAAGTATTGCGTTTGTTGTCTGAATTAACATTTTTATTGATATTACGTACCTTTTTCGTTTAGTGTGACAACTAAGAATTAACAAAACAAATAAAAGGGATACAACATTTCCACCCGACTATTGGTTATAATATAAATAAATAATTAGGCCAGGGCAATAAGGCAAAAATATACCCTGCTCGTGACACTTCAACAGCCAGGGTACTGAAGCGTTTTTTCGAAAGGTAATACCTATAAGAACAGATTGTAAGTATTTCCTGCGTAGGATCTGGCGGTCATTTTTATTTATAAACAATTTAGTGTCAAAAACGGCCTTTTTTCCTATTTTTTTTTTCAAATAAATCGAAAACAGTAAAAAGTTTGAGATACTCATTTATTGTTAATATAATTGCGAAAAAAGGTCGAAATTGCAAAAAAATTAATTTTGCAATAACTATTGTAAAAATTAGTAGACAGCTTTGAAATTTTTGTCAATTGAGAGCTCTGTGGTGCTTAATATGTGACAAAAATTTCAAAGCGATTCATTCAATTGTTTAAATTTTATTCAAATTGTTTATCTCAAAGAGCCCTTTTTGCAATAACATAAGTCAGAAAAAATGATGTTAGAACCATTCTACAGGTGTCAAATGAAATTATTTATTATTAATAAATGAATTTTTTATTCCCTTTTCTTAAACCAATTTTAAAATTTTTTAAAATTTAGCTCATGCTCTTTCATTTGACATTGTAGAATGGTTCGAATATCATTTTTTTCTGACTTGTGTTATTGTAAAAGCTCTTTGGGATAAACAATTTGAATAAACTTTAAACAATTGAATGAATTGCTTTGAAATTTTTGTCACATATTAAGCACCAAAGAACCACCATTTCATAAAAATTTCAAAACTGCACAATCATTTTTACAATAGTTATTGCGAAATTAATTTTTTTGCAATTTCGACTTTTTTCGCAATTATATTAACAATAAATAAGTATATCAAACTTTGTAATACGCCATTTTAAAGCTTTTTCCACGCTCTCGAAGATGTGTGTAATAAAAAAACCTTAAGTTTCTTTGTTTTCCATTTATTTGAAAAAACAAGGAAAAAAGGCCGTTTTTTGACACTAAATTGTTTATAAATAAAAATGGCCGCCAGATCCTACGCAGGAAATACTTACAATTTGTTCTTATAGGTATTACCTGTCGAAAAAATGCTTCAGTACGCTGGCTGTTGAAGTGTCGTGGAAACAACCTTATTACTTTATTACCCCGGACTAAATTGAGAGAAAATAAGAAACATAATATTTATGCTTTAAATGCATTAAATTTATATCACATTGAATTCACAATATTATAGACTGAAATTTGTTTGGCACACCAATGACCCGCCGATACCAATAATATCTATCTTCTAAGTAAATGCTACATCTGATATACAGTTTACAGATAACCATATAAGCAGTCGCAATCTATTAAAAAGAAAGAATCTATTAGTAATTGCAAACAAAAATACGTTTATACATAATCCTTATAAGGACATTCTAAATGTCAAATGTGTCTTAACCTCAATTTGTACCACCAGTATCCATTAGACAAGGAAAAAATGTTGCTAATAGTTTTTAGCTTCCAAATAAACGTGTATAATGCAATGAGAATTATATAACAATAAAACACTGAAAACGTTTGTTTTCTATACTTCCAGAAAATTTATTATAACTATGTGACTACAGCTGTTTCGGCAGAGTGCCTTTCTCAAGTGATTTAATTTACAATGTGTTTGCCTTTTTAAGGTCTTTAACTGAAAAGGTTGAGGAGTGGGGAGCTGTTTGTCTCGAGTTGGTCATTCAGAATTATATCTGTATTTTTTAATTTATTAATTTCCATAGATTCTAATAAAGATAGAACTTTAAAAGGGTAAACCTTTTAAAAGGGAGTTGGTTGTTAACCTCTCACCTGATCACAACCTTGTGCTAATTCCGAGCAAGGATGACATACATCCACATGTGATACATTTTTAATCTTAAGACATCGACTTATTGTCGATTACTATACAGCTCATAATGTAGCAATAATGTTATTTTGAGGTTTTACACCTATTCAAGTGGCTAGTTTCAATTACTTGTACACTGGACGTTTACACTGAGGATGGTCAGTTTGACCGAAAACGTTTTGTACAACCACTCCCTTGTGGATGAATTTAAAAAAAAAATTTTTTTAATAAATTTATAATATACCTATATACAACAGAAGTGTTTACTTCATTCTACGTTGTAATAAAGATAGCTTAAGGCCTTTATTTTGAATATGTAGAATTTGAAACTCTTCATTAAAAGAATGATTATGATCTAGAAGGTGAAGTGCGTATGTAGAAGTGTCTGTTTTTCTATTGTTGAAAGCCCTTTTGTGTTCTGCTATCCGTTTGTCAAAGGTTCTGCCAGTTTGACCGATGTAAGTTTTCGGACAGTCACCACAAGTTAGTTTGTAGACACCACTCTGTAGTTGTTTTCTCTTTCGGCTCTTATTGTTCTTAATATATTTGCTTAAGTTGTTATTAGTTCTGAAAGCTGGTGTTATTCCTTTCTTTTTTATGTATCTGGCTATTTTTGTTGTTATCTTGCCAGTATATGTGAGAGAGCAGACGGTACTGGGTTCTTTCTGTGGTGGTAAATACACTAATTTCAGGGCTTTCTTATGGAGTTTTTGGTTTAAAATTTTGTTAACGTTATAGCCGTTGTTTACTGCTATTTGTTTAATGATGTTCAGTTCTATCTCGAAGTTATTTTTTGTCATGGGAATTTCTGTCAGTCTATGTATCATGCTATGGTAGGCTGCTAATTTGTGTTGTGTAGGATGGGATGATGAATCGTGTATAGTTGTGTCAGTATGGGTAGGTTTATGATATACGGAGAACTCATGTTTGTTGTGTAGTCTGGTAATTGTTACATTTAGAAAGTTTATGGACTTATTCTGTTCTGTTTCTATTATAAACTCAATATTACTATGAAGTGAATTAATGTATGATAGAAATTGGTCAAGTTGCCTGTTAGTTCCTGTAAAGCATACTATTATATCATCCACGTATCTCCACCAATATAAGAACTGTTTAAATACGGGATGTTTAGAAATTATTGTTTCAAGCTGGTTCATAAATATATCTGATAGCAATGGGCTTAGAGGATTACCCATAAACTGGTAGAACCTTTGACAAACGGATAGCAGAACACAAAAGGGCTTTCAACAATAGAAAAACAGACACTTCTACATACGCACTTCACCTTCTAGAAGCTGTAGTCACATAGTTATAATAAATTTTGTGGAAGTATAGAAAACAAACGTTTTCAGTGTTTTATTGTTATATAAAATGAACTTCCATCAAGTAACGGTCGAATCCATCAATTATGTAATGAGAATTTATCAGTTACTAGTACAAAAAAAAAACAAACTAGTATTTTTGTAGTATTTGATGTTTTCCAAAGGATTATACGTCTTTATGTTTCTGGTATTATTTTTATAATTTTTTGTGCTTATAATGGTACATTGTATTTGCGATTTATAATATAGACCTTGAGCCCAAATTTAAAAAAATGATTACCTTCCTCATGAGACTTTTTATATTCAGTTATTATTTCATGTCGAATAGGACAACTTTTCTATTTCGGAAAATTTTCGGGAGAGGGACATTTCGTAAATGTAGAAGTTTCTAAACTTTGGTGTGTCCGACAACTGGAGTAGGTACCCTTAAAAATTTGTCGCACAATACCAATAAAGTGTAAGTATTTTTATCAACCAACTCTGCAAAAAAAATCATATTTTTTAAGACTCGATAGTGCGCCCCCTTATCTAAATAAATTTATACCCTCACAGCTGATTTTTACAGGATTGTTTGATAAAAATATTTACAATTACATAATTGGTAATATTGTCCGACACATTTTTAAGGGTACTCTTGTTGTCGGACATACCAAAGTTTAGAAACCTCTATGCAGGGTGATTGATTAGTTGGGTAAAGCTCCGTAGATCCGTTACAGTGATAGATAGCAATAAAAGTTAATAAAAAAATTGTAGCCAACTTTGAGCTTCCCATTTCAAAATTAATTAGATTGTTACAGGGTGCTCGATAACGGGTCTAGGACGTCTCATCGCCGCCGTTTCGATGCCGCCAGTTCATCGCCGGCCGATTCATCGCCGGCACATTCATCGCCGACCGATTCATCGCCGTGAGTTAATCGCTATCTGATATATTTTAGAATTTTGGACAGTTATGTTTATTATTTATTTTTAGAGTATTAATTAGTAATGACCATTCCCGTTGCCATACTTAATCTTTTAATAGACTTTTAAACTTTTATAATATAAAATATATTATAATGATAATATTTTAAATTTCACGGTAGATGTGGATAATAAAGATGTGGATAGAAGATGAATAAAACCTCCGACGCCCCTGAGGGCCTAAGAAGTTTCGAGAAAGAAGAAGAAGAAGATTTAACCATTAGATTTATCCGATATCTCTATAAAATAGATTTCTACTTGGAGGTGAATGTTTAAACTTTGGAAGTTTAACCACAATAAATACAGCCAAAATTGAATACCTCGGTCATATCATGAGAAACCTCGAGAGATATAAACTGCTGCAACTAATTTTACAGGGAAAAGTAGAAGGAAAGCGCGGATCAGGAAGGCGAAGGATTTCCTGGTTGAAAGATGTATACACGTGGTTCGACACAACAACCACAAATCTTTTCAGCGCAACAATATGCAGAGTACATATTGCTATGATTGTTGCCAACATCTGAAATGAATAGGCATTACAGGAAGAACAAGTTAGTGGAGTGATTACCTAGGCTTTCACTAATAGTTGCCCTTGGTTTCCCTCCGTATACTCCTGCTTCGACTCCTTGATCGGTTTTAGAGCCGTCTCTGATTATGTTAGTGATTCGGGCTGAGCTACTTTTGGATTAAAACAGTTTTAAATCAAGATTTACTACAAAAATAACAACACTGCTAATATTCGAAACTATTATTAAACCAATTCTCACCTAGGTGGGAGCGAGAGGAAATGATGGAAGTATGGGGATAGGCCCATATGTCTCATTCCTAAGAAGGGACATAGAACAGTGTGCGAAAACTGAAGTGGACTCTCTTAGACGTAACATACAAGCAATATAAGGTATTCTCCAGAGTCATAAGAAGCAGACTGGAAAAGCATTTAAACGAGCAGGTTGGTGAATACCAGGGAGGATTCAAAAAGGGCAGGTCCACCACAGATCGAATATTTGTCTTGAAAATAATTTAGAGCAGTACGTACGAGCAACTTCTTCTTCTTCTTCTTCTTCTTCTTCTTATGCAATCCACTAATGGATGTTCGCGATCACGTTTGACAATTTTTCAGTATCCCTTCCAGTCTGTATTAGGTCTCCTATGTTTCTTATTCCCATTGTTTGACATTACGCAGCCATGACATTTTCTTTCTGCCCACTACCATTTTTCTCTATCCCTTGCAGTATGTATTAGGTCTTCTATGTTTCTTAGTCCTGTCCATTGTTTGACATTACGGAGCCATGACATTTTCTTCCTGCCCACTCCCCTCCTTCCTTCGATCTTTCCTCAATTAAGTTTTGCAGAAACTAGCATAACAGTTGTCGTTCTGTACCAACTCTTCTCAGGATTTCTTCATTTGTTATTCGTGCGGTCCAGGGAACTTTAAGGATTCGTCGATAAATCCACATCTCAAATGCCTCTAGCTTATTCATTGTGTTTATTTTTAAAGTCCATACTTCTACGCCTTATGGGAGCACCGACCATATATAGCATTTCGTGAATCTTAGTCTTAGGTTCAGGTCAAAGTCAGAGTTCGTAAAGACGTTTCTGAATTTCATGAATGCACTTGTGGCCTTTTCTATCCGACATTTATTTCCATATCCGACATCCAGTCCTCACATAGCCAGGTTCCCAGGTACTTAAATTTTCTTACGCGCTCTACATCTTGGCTGTTATATGCTAGTCTTGCATTTTGATGTTGACATAATTGACGGCTGATTATAAGGAACTTCGTATTTTTTATGTTGATGCTAAGTCCCATGTTCTCGCTATGTTCTCCAATTTTATTAAGTAGGTTTTGGAGGTCTTCTGTATTCTCTGCTATATAGACCGAATCATCTGCATATCGTATATTATTGACCCAGATACCATTTACTTTGATGCCGCTTTCGTATTCCTCAAGAGCTTCCTGGGAGATACTTTCTGAATATATATTGAACAGTAGTGGGGAGAGAATGCATCCCTGTCTTACACCTCTGAGAATTTTTTGAGCTTGTGTTGTTTCATTATCCACCTTGACGATAGCTGTTTGTTTCTAGTAAAGAGCTTCTATGCAGAGAATGTCTTTTTGATCTATGTCGAGTTGTTTTAGTATATGTACGAGTTTATGATGTTGGACTCGATTGAAGGCTCTTTATAATCTATAAAGCACACCATTACATCTTTCCTTTGATCGTAGCAGTTCTGAGCTAGCACTTTGGTTGCAACTAGTGCTTCCCTGGTACCCAGGCCTTTTCGGAATCCAAATTGTGAGCAACCAATAACCTTATCTCATTTTGTGGAGATTCTGTAGTGAAGAACTTTGAGGAATAATTTTAAAGAATGGCTCATTAGACTTACCAGTCGGTGGTCTTGACACTTTGTTGCGTTGTTTTTTTTTGACAAAGGGATAAATGTAGAAACAAGCCATTGGACAGGGTATTTTCATTTTTTATAGATTTGATTGAAAAATTTTTAGTATCGTAATTCCCTCTTCATCTAACAATCTGAGTAACTCAACAGGAATTTGATCAGGTCCAATTGCTTACTTAAGCTAAACCTCCGAGCAACACTTAAAGCTAAATCTCCTCTTTTTAGATTTCAAACAAGCTTATGATTCTGTGATAAGAAGGCGTTTGTACCTACCAGTTTCTAAAGGTACTTGGAATTCCGGAAAAGACTAGTAAAGTTACGTTAATAAAGACCCACAATAGAGCAAGGATATAAGGAAGCTGAACAGGAAAATTTGAAGTTAAAAGGGGATTAAAGCAGGGAGAACCGCTGTCTACAGTACTATTCAATTTTTTGTTGGAGACAATATTGAGAGAAGGTGGAATACGAACGAAAGGTATGATTTATGATAAAATAAGCCAGGTTCAGGCCTTTGCAGGCGATGTAGTGTTAATGTCAAGAACTGAATGGGAACTACTGAGGATTTTCAGACTCTTTGAAGCGATGGCTAAGAAGTATGGACTGAGCATTAATGAGCAAAAAACAAAGTATATATAAATGAGGCAGACCACATATGAAGACACGCAACTGAAGACTACCACAAACAACGAGAGTAAAGAGTATTGCTTCAAAAAGGTGACCGAGTTTGAATATCTAGGAGGAACTCTAACAAGTAAAGGTGAAGAGAGCAATTAAATTGGGAAGCGAATTTCGAGAGGAAGAAAAACTGTCGGAGCCCTCCCTACACAAGCTACTAGGACCAAAAACATCTTCAGAGAGACAAAATTTAGACTATACCGAAGAGTGATCCAGCCCAAACCCTTTACGGAAGACAAACATGGGTTATGAACAAAAATCAACGAAATATGCTGAACATCTGGGAGACGAACAAATGCAGAGATAAGGGAGCTGTACCGGACACCAGAAATTAGCCAGATCGTCAAAACAAAAATACTTAGTTGGTTAGGCCATCTTGTTAGAATGTCTGTCGGAAAGTGGGCAAAGGATTCGCTGCTTAGAGGAGAAGAAAGGAAGAGAAGAGGACGACCATGGAAAAAGTGGCTACAAGCGTGCGTGTGAGAAAGACCTGGAAACAATCGGGACAACAAATTGGAGAATTGCGGCCATGAACAGAATAAAATGGAGGAAAATGGTGTAAAGTGTAAAAGTTCCATGCCATGGGTCTTTAAAACCTGTCCACCTGTATATACAAGTACAACATTCCTTGCAACAGTTTAAGTACCAAAGAAAACTCTAAAATAATAAAAAAATAGCGGAATCCGTTAATACTAAGTTCGCGAGAAAATCAATTTTTAAAATGAGCATAATTTTTGGTGGTTCAAAACTTTTGCGCTTAAATTTTTTATTTTGTTATGTATCCTACTCTTCATGTATGTTTTAATATACATATTTATTAAAGTATTTCTGATACGAACAGACATTTATTATCACCTAAACTGTTAAAGAAATATAAAATCATATCTTTGAATCTCTCCTGTCATTTCGATATTAATCATTATTCGTCGGTGAGTTTTTGCGCAAAGTGCGATCTACACGCTGATAAGTATGTTGGTGTAGCAATTGTGCATATTCCTTCTAGTTTAACATTCGTAATTTATATCTAAGAGAAGACGCCAGTGTGGAAAATACAACCTAATCTGTCATTTATCAAATTAATTCCAGTTACGGAGTCAAGATATCTGGAGGCGACAAAATGAAATATGTCGTACTGTGTTGTTCTTTCCCAATGTGTTATAGTCCGAGAAATCTGCGCGAATTTCGTGTTGTAATGAATCAGGCCTACAAGATCGCGACTATATTATGATAGGTATGAAAAGGTAAAGGTTAATAGGTTAACGAATCAATTTTTATTTCTGATAGAAGCAAAGTGTCATCAAGATCATTTTTTTATTGTTAATTTACTGTGCAATCAGTCAAAAAGAAACAATAAACATATTTGTTGACTTTATATAATTAGCGCAAAGAGAAATATTTCAATAAATATTTACTCTACCCTCTACCTGAATTTTACCATCGGCGACTCTTGACTCAAGAATGGTATAATGGTAATTTTTGCTTAAGGCGTCTACTTCGTTTAATATTGTCCAATAAATTTAACGCTAACATATTCGGGTGGTTCTCTAATCGTTGTAAATACACTAAACAGCAAAATTAACGCACCACCTTAAATGGTACATTTTTGATGTCTCGAATTTCCTAAACCTGTTCTCCGATTTTAGTGATTTTTTAGTATGCTATAGCTTTATTCTTTAAGAATATCGATGTAGTAATATTGTTGCTGGACAGGTAAATGTCATTGTATACAGTAGGGTGTAACAATCATACTGTGTTTTTTCCTCAAAGTTCGGAACATCCTGTGGAATATTGTAGCATATAAAAATTATTGAAACTAAAACTCAATTGTAGCCTTAGGCTTTCTTAACATTCTCTTTTTTGATTCACTCAATTACGTTGGATAATAAAAAAGTCAGGCAGGTTGACAACTACTCATTTTTTGCTTAGTTTAATAAACAAGCCTAAAATAAGCTATAATAAATTAACAATTTGATAGATGCCAAATTGTTAACAGTCAAAAAGTGTCTGGTTTGTTGTGAAACTTAGTTGATTTATTATTTAAAGTTTCAATTAAGTCCATAAGTTTTTTTCTTGTTTGGTGAAAATGGAATGTGCTACAAGTAATTTGACCCGTGATGAGTGAGTTCCTTACTAAGTAGTAACCTTACACAGCGAAGAACTTAGTTACCATGGTATGAATCGGAGTTTTTTACATTATAAAAGTACATATATCTCTTGAACCCACTCATCACTGGTCAAATTCCTTTTAGCACGTTCCATCTCCACCAAACAAAAAAAAACTTATGAACTTAATTGAAACTTTAAATAATAAATCAACTAATTTTCACAAGAAACCAGACACAATTTGGCATCTATCAAATTGTTAATTTCTTATAGCCTACTTTAGGCTTGTTTATCAAACTAAGCAGAAAATTAGGATTTATTGATAAAAACGTAACTAGTTGTTAACATACCTAACTTTTTATTATCCAACGTAAGTGTTACACTTGAGTTTTAATTTCAATATTTTTTATATGCTACAATATTCCTCAGGATGTTCCGAACTTTGAGGAAAAAATACAGTATGATTGTTACACCCTGTATACAATGACATTTGCCTGTCCAGCAACAATATTACTACGTCGATATTCTTAAAGAATAAAGCTGTAACATATTAAAAAACGCTAAAATCGAACAACAGGTTTAGGAAATTCGAGACATAAAAAATGTCCCATTTTTAAGCTGGTGTTAATTTTGCTGTTTAGTGTATTTATCAATGTGTGACACTACCACTTCACTCACAGTTGGTACTTGAAGGTCTTGTAGTATGTCTTTGTGGCTTACAAAATGGCGCATCAGTTATTGCTCGTAACACCTTGTTTTGAAATCGTACCATGATTGCTAGGTTGGATTTTGAAGCAGTGCCCCACATATGTATTCCGTACGTCTAAATTTGCTTGAGTATGGCATTGTACGCTAGTATGTAGGTTATTTCTCAACGACAACTAGGACTTTCTTCCGAGTAACCAATAAAATTTCCTATATATGTGATATCAAGATGTTTTCTGTTTTTCCATATGTGAGTTTTCCAGGTGAGTCTCCAATCCATATGTAAACCTAAGTACTTTACAATATCTACCGTTGCGTTGGAAGGGAAGCATCGTTGAATAATATTTGAGGTGAATCGATATGACATTTAGTGAATACAGTGTGTCTTGATTTAGATTCATTAAGTCTTATCTTCCACTTCTTAGTCCATTTCTCGAGTTTAAGTTTTCTTGGAGTTGTTCTGCTGCAATAACGGGATCTGAATGTCTGAATGTACCCCTATTATTTAGGTATCGTCTGCAACCGTGGCTTTATATACCTACTTTATTGCCAGTAGGCAAATCGGATGTAAGTATTAGGTAAATGATCGGCCCAAGAACGCTACCTTGAGTAACACCCTCCTTTATCAGATGTAGACCGGTTATTTCGGATTACCTGGAAATATCTTTCTTTTAGGTATTAGTATAGTATGTCATACATATTCTGGTGTAGGTCTCTTTTTAGTTTATACAGTTGTCCCTGATGTCACACCTTGTCAACAGCTTGACTCACATCGATGAATGCAGTTGAGGAATATTACTTACTTTCATAAGAGTTGTGGATTAATTCTAATTCTACCAGCCTATGGATATGTTCAATTGTTTAATGTTTGGCTCTAAATCCATTGGTGTGTCGGTAGAAGTTCTTTTTCTGCAATATTTTTTATTCGCCTCTTAGCTACTAATTTTCTCATAATTTTCGACATGACAGGCAGTGCATGACAGGCAGTGGTCTTATTGGTCGGTAAGTTGTCTCGTGTCGAGGTTTACTGGGTTGAGGAATAAGCATTATTTGCGCAACCTTCCATTTTGCTGGAAAATATTTAAGTCCTACTACGGCGATAGTAAGTTAGTAAGATAGTAGTTAACATAAATACAGGTCCCGGGTCCCGGAACGAATCATGGCCACGGACAAACGCTCCACGGCCGAGAAATTGACGCTAGCAGTAGCAGTAAAATGAAGAGTGATAAATAAAACCAACAGCGATAATACTGGGCGGCTCCACGATGCTGTAAACTATCGCTCAAGATCGGTAAAAGACACGTCGTCAAGGTCATGTCGCAGATGGATAGGTCCAGATCTATTTTTACAGTAATTTACAGGGGCGGAGGTAAATTGAGTCCCATAAATATATCTAAATTAAGAAAGGTCAAAATATTTAGGTGGTCGAATTGAATCCCGTGCATCGTAATCCTTCTAATTACCTTTTAATATAGCTTTTAATTTGTAAGTATTTTATTGGTTATGCATTTATGATAATCACATATAAAATGTAATACATACAGTGCGCTGGAATAAGTGCTACCCCCCTTATTAACTTATTTATTTTTAGCACACAAGCAAAACGCTGGGACAGGTCGATTTTTAAAATAATCATAGTATATTAGTATCAATGTTTCGAACTTTACGCGATCCCTCTTCAGGTGACAGGCTTAACTTTGATTTTTTTAAATAGGAAAGTACATCGTGTGACACCTCATTTAAAAGCTTTTGAAATACTGATTACAAAAATGGATAATACTTTAATCCTTTTTGAGACCGTAGGCGCAAAATTTCGATCGAAGTCTTTTTAAACGCATTCATCTTTTTCAAAACTACTTTATTAAGTGGAGGCAAACTCTATTAATTCTGTAAATTGCTGTACTTGGATTTTCAATTCTTGGTGTGTTTCTAAGGATATATTTAGGTTTACCTTATATTCTAATATTTCTTTAAATATATTCCAGTTTTTAGCTTCATTGTGTAGTATCAATTGTTTTGTTTTTTCTTGGATATTGGTATGAATCGTAGCTATATGACTGGTGTATGATCTGAGACAATACTATAATTAGATTCGATGGTTATATATTTGTTAGAAAACCCTTTGTTACGAAAGGAGTCAACGTCAAAGAGTCAAAGCAATCTGGGTATTTCTGAGATGCTGTAGGCCAGTAAGTTGGTGTATAGATGGACGCTGGACAGATGATTTAGGTGTAGTTCTTGAATGACAATGTAGTATTTTTTCTCTTCCTGGAGTTGTTATACGAGATCCCCAGCTTGTATATTTAGCGTTGTAGTCGCCTCCTGCTAGAAATCTATTGCCGTTATTTCTAAATATTTCTGTAAACATTTCCTTATTTGTTGCGTAATTTGGTGGGCAATACACCGCTGTTACTGTAATTGGTTCATTCCAATCCTCTATTACCACGCTGGTCGCTACATGCCATTTTTTCTACTTTATTTAGGAAATAGTATTTAATTTCATTTATGGATTGTACAAGTCAAAATTTGGGAATTTTGAAGCTAGTTTTTGAGGTAAGGTGTGTTTCAGAGACTAACAGTATGAGGCCAATATTTAGCATAAACAGGCCAATATGTATTTAGGATACAAAGTAGACGTAAAAAGGAAAAAAGAAGAGATTAAATTATGTATTTATAATATTCGTATTTAGAAGAACAAGGAATTTATTAGTATGAATAGATATACGATACAAATAAAATATTGACAGAACTAAAATAAAAGGGAATACATTACATTCGAGCAACAAAGAACACTGTAACCTCCTGCCCTCGTATGTAATCAAAGTAATGATATTACTCATACGATAAATAGCCACTTTAACTGTAGAATGACGTAAAACTTTTCCCATGTAAAAGTTGACTGTAACTTAAGCATTTCATTAGATCCACGTCTACGGAGTAAGTCTATTTTTAATGCAATTGCCGTAATTGCCAAGTGTAATGGACATCTTCAACTGCCTTGGTTAGCGTGAATGTCGGAAGCTGAAAAGGCGGCAATCAAAGCTATAATCTCCACGCCACGATAATTTTCCTCAACGAAGATTCTGCATCTCTTCCTCACCAGTGAGCTGGGTCGCAATAAACTGAGTCAGACGGCAGCTGACGCTAACTCCGTCTCGGGAATATAATATGCATATACGCGTAGCAGATATCCACTTAGACGTTATATTTTTCTGTGGTGTGTCACGACCGAGGCAAGTCACGATCGACTTCAATGATGGGACCTTGCAGGGAACGCTTCGAGACCCGGTAATAGTAATACCACAAGTTGATAACTGCGGGCAATGATCATTCTCAAGTCCGAACTCTATCAGAATATATGGGTGATGGTTGATGTCTGTTTGATGTGATGGGTGACGGCTCCTCTCTGAGTTTAACTGATTGTGATACTGATAAAGAACTATATTAATTCGACTTGTTTCTAGTTAGGTGTTCCAAAAATTCTGATTTCTTTTACACTTTATTACATATACGAGGGAGAAAATAAAAATATTCATTACGATGCGATGCATGTGTAACTGAATGATTTAAATTAATTGTTTAGATGCTACAAATTTTAGTAGAAATAAACTTATTTATATTTTTCTTATTGATTAGCATGATAAAAAATATGTTTTAGTACGGAATAATATCTAAATATTTATTTACTTTTATAACAAAGTTTGAGAAACACATTCCGTCACGTTGATGTATGATTTTATTTGTACATTTAGTTCTTCACATATACTTTAGGCTCTTTTCACATCAACACGACAGTAGTGTATACGATGTCGTCCACGACAACGGCAGACATTTGGGTCATTTCACACCAACACGACATTCGTCCGACAGTCGTGTGGTATCAATCCGTGAATTGTCATTTGACAAGATATTGTTGTCGTAGTAAGAAGTAATATGCATCGCAGTGACTTGCTACTTTGTTTGTTAGTCTTCTCTGTTTTCTGCTATCAATACCATGTCATCTGCAAATAGTAGCTCCGATAGTTAAGTCCGTTTCATTTGCCAGTAACCTAATGCTAGTTTTCTCATTCTTCTCTTGGCTTTCTTTATCGCTTCATCCAGTACCATGGTACAAAGACGCCAGGTATGATAGCCGTAATATCTGAAATTCGGATGAGTTCGCGCATGACGTCACAATGAGAGTGATTTTAAATATTCCCCATTTAAAACATTAGCGCTCCGAACACAATTAGTTTTAAATTGGTCATAAAGAGTCATTTTAATAGATAAATATAATTTCTGTTTAACTATTTCGGATTTATTGAAATGTAGGTGTCGCATTATTTTGATTTAAAAAATTAATTAACAATACAATGAACAAAAATAAATTTGTGAGTTATATTTAAAAATTTCTTTGTATTCGTCGCTTTTTAAATAAATTTTACGAGATTGTTTTTGATTGGCTTGTCTTATTGGGCGCCAGTGCTAAGGAGGGGATCGAGCCATGGGCGTACATATAAAAATTTGTAGGGGGCTAGACGTGAAGATGTTGCACATTACATTTTGTATACTTTGGATGACAATATATAGTTTAAAGCACCCGAAAAGCCATGGGAGGCCACGGCCCCCCTACCCATATGTATGGGCGCCTATGAATCGAGCCTTCATTTAGTTGCACGTAAACAGATGAAAATAATTGATTATTAATGGTCTGAAACAAAATCACAAAACAAATAAAACACATGACTTTAAGTTACAATTTTCTTTAATTTTCTCTTATTTCTCATATTTTCTTATAATTCGTGTTTATAATTCCTAATTAAGTTTAATTTCTTAATTCTAAAATGCATGCGAGACCGAAAGAACAGGTGTTTGGTTTTGTAATCACATTCAATCTTTTCAGACAAATCAATCAGTCTTTGTAAATATTTTTTCCCTGATTTTAACTGAAGTCCAGACCCATTGAAATTATTAAATATAGTATCCAGTTGATGCATTTTTCCACCAACTCTTCTGGAGGTTTCTTTAGGCCCCCTTCGGATACTTGATCAATCCACGTGTAAGTGGAAGTATCTGTACTTTCAGGCAAATCTAATTTCTTGCAGATATACGCACTGACATATTTCAATATATCATATTGTAATTGGTTTAATTCTTCGACGTCTGCATCCACTTCTTCTTTTTCTGCTTCGTCAGATAAATCTGAGAAGTATGTTTTGCATAAAAAACTTCACCTAAATTATCGATCGGACCATCCCTGACCTCATCAGCTTCTGTGTTGCCAGCTTCGGATAAAGTCCCTTCATTCCTTTCCAAAATATAGTTTTTAACGCGATAGCGAGATTCCACCGCATCGGGATGGTCATGTAAGCCACCAGCCCTCCTCATGTTGCCAAAAAAATTGTCAAGTGCCTACATCTTGGTTTAGATTGTACGTATAGAATATATTTTATATCGACTTTGGATTTTATATCCCCAAATAAACCTTTTTTAATGCGTTGTTGGTTTGAATTACTCCTAAAAGTAACAACGGAATTAAATTTAGTCAAAAGGGAGATAACATTTATATTGATTATTAGCTCCAAAAAACAGTTTTAATTAGAATAAGTTAAAAGCTAAACAACTTACCTTTCTGAAAAGGCAACAATGATCTTTTTCCTTTAACTTTTAAAGCTTTCATAGCTTCTGTCATCTCGTCAATAATTTTATTTTTGCCTTTTTTATTGCCCAATACCCAGCCGGTGTTGAGTCACTGTAAGACGATATTTATTTTTTATCTAATAACGTCCAGTCGGAACTATTGATAACTGATATGAATTTATGTCAGAATTTTGTTTTGCGATAGGGCAAAATTTGATGAATAATAATTATTAATTTGGTCTTCAATATAAACCATATTATACAATACTTACCACAGCAATTTTTGAATTTGAACTACTTAGCATAGGAAAAATATTGAGTAGGTATATACCTACATATATAGCGTAAATTGTAATTAAGAACATTGGATATAATTTATAGAGTATATCAAATCATCAAATCACCAATATATACATAATATATATCTTTATCAATCTTTAAATTTCAATAATTTCTGTAAAATTCAATAATTTGTCGACCCAGTAAAATTTCGAAACTAATTTGTACATTATTTATTTATTTATTTATTAACGGCATCCATTTACAAAAGTTTTAAGAAAGATGTACTTTATAAACAATAAATTTTAAACTATCAAACATCTCAGAATAATAAACTACAACAAACTTATTTTAAGATACCCTTTAGTTGTTTTTTAACTAAACTAATTTGGTAGACAATACATTAAGGGTTAAATAATAATTCGTTCACACTAACAAGACTACTAATCAACTTAAATCTCATAAACATCTCCCCAAAAGCTAAAAAGTCGATAAAACTGCCATTTAAACGTATGTATTCAAACAGCGGCTACTCTCATTGTGACGTCGACAGAACGTGGTCAGCTGATAGTCGCATGCGCAATATCGTACCTGTCGTCTTTGTACCATGATCCAGTACCACTGATAATAGCAGTGGACTCAGCACGCATCCCTGTTTGACGCCTTGACTTGTAGTACATTCTCTGCATTCCTCGTTATTGGTTCTTACTGTATTTGTATTATTTCTCTACATATCCTTTATTACTTCTATTATGTGTCTGTCGACTCCCCTTTCTTTTAGTGTCTTCCATACGTCCTTTCTTCAGATTTTGTCAAATGCCTTTTCTAGGTCAATGAAGCATATATGTATCTCTCTATTGTTCTTGATTACCTTCTCACTTACATCTTAATGAGAATATTAGGTCTTGCGTGCTTCTGTTCTTCCTGAATCCACACTGTGTGTCTTCCATAGTTGTTTCTATTTGGGTTTTTATTCTTGAATCTTTTATTCTTGCGAATACCTTCCCAGGGATACTTGATATGGTGATACCTCGGTAATTATTACAGTTTCTCTTGTCACCCTTTTTGTGTATTGGTAATAATGTCTTTCTTCCAGAGGGGAACGTTACATTACATTGAATTACAGACGATGAATTACAGCTTTGAGTCTAACTCAGCAAAATTGTTTCTTTAAGTCAATTAGACATAGAAACGATGGTCTTTTATATTCTAATAATTTCTCAGTATTGTACCTACTTTATGATGAATATTGCATCTTTACACAATTTTCCAATACGAAAACCCTATTGTTTGTCTGCTAAATGTATCCTCTGTGATCAATTATTTCTTGTAAAATTTTATTTAGTATCAAAAGTCTAATATTTCAGGAAATAAAATTCGAAATTATTTATCCTCTGAGCTTTTTAAGTTGGAAAAATAAAGCATAACAGAGTGGCGAAATACTCGACAAGGGAAATCTAAATTGCATTTCACGTCCTGTCATTCACCGTGATAATAATTTTTAGCGAACTATTTCCTTTAATATCCACCAAAGGTGAATAAAGTATAAACTAAAAGAAAGAAAAAATGGTTCAGATTTGATTACAGTACATAGCCTCTACTATGTGCTTATCTTATACGTATTTCGGAATAACCGTTTCCTCATCGGAGCACCTGGGTAGAGGCACTGAACTGAAATCAAATCCTTTCATCCTTTTCGGGTATAAAACTACTTAGCCACACCATGAAAATATGGGAGAGAGTAATTGATAGACGAATACGTGAAGAAACCGAAATATCCGATAATCAATTTGGCTTTATGCAGGGCAGATCAACAACAGATGCAATTTGTATTGTAAGGCAACTGATGGAAAAATACAGGAGTAAAGAGACCAATATGGTATTCATGGATCTTGAGAAAGCATATGATACGAGTTCCTCGAGAGATTCTGTGGTGGGCACCCAATAAGAAAGGAGTCTCTGGCGAATATGTAAAGATTGTGAGAGATATGTATGAGGGAGTAACGACTAGTGTTAGTACAGGTGTGGGAGAGACTGATAAATTTCAGGTGAAAGTAGGATTGTACGAAGACTCGGTGCCTAGTCCTTATTTATTCTCATTAGTTTTGGACCAGATAACAGCGAAACTACAGGGTAGCATTACATGGTGAATAATGAATGCTGATGATGTAGTGTTAATAGGAAATAGTGAAAGAGACTTAGAACAAAAATTGGAACAGTGGAGACAAGCTCTGGAGGAAAAAGGTTTAAAACTTTAAAGTTTGTGAGAGATATGTGTGACGGAGTAACGACTAGTATTAGAACAGGTGTGGGAGAGACTGATAAATTTCAGGTGAAAGTAGGATTGCACCAAGACTCGGTGCTTAGTCCTTATTTATTCTCATTAGTTTTGGACCAGATAACAGCGAAACCACAGGGTAGCATTCCGTGGTGCCTAATGTATGCTGATGATGTAGTGTTAGTAGGAAATAGTGAAAGAGACCTAGAAACAAAAACTGAAACAGTGGAGACAAGCTCTGGAGGAAAAAGGTTTAAAACTTAGTTGGACAAAAACAGAGTATTTGGAATGTTCACTTAAAGATGGAGTTACTACAAATAAAATGGTATCTTTGGATGGTGAAATGATTGTGAAAAGCAATAGTTTTAAGTACCTAGAATCGGTATTACAGAGTAATGGAGAAATACATATATGGAGATGCATGCAGTAGAATTTAGGGTTGGATGGATGAAGTGGAAAGAAGCGAGTGGTGTGTTGTGTAACAGAAAAATTCCAATGAACTGAAGGGAAAATTCAATAAAACAGCCATAAGACCGGCTATGATGTACAGAACTGAATGTTGGGCAGTGAAAAAGAAAGAGGAACAACGAATACATGTGAACAACGGATGAGTGGAGTGACAACGAAGGATAAAATTAGAAATGAGTATATTAGGGGAAGTCTAGGTGTGGCACCAATCGATGCTAAAATGAGAGAGCATAGGTTAAAATGGTTTGGTCACGTTCAACGTCGAGACGTTAATCACCCAATACGAAGAATAGCTGAAGTGCAGATTCCTGGAAGGAGTAGGAGACAAAGACCAAGGAAGACCTGGGGGAAGACGATAAGGCAGGACATGTTGGTAAAGGGGATTAACATTGATATGACTCAAGATAGTTGGAGATTGTGTGGAGAAATGCAATTAGGGAAGCCGACTCCGCATAGGGATAAGGCAAAGAGAATGATGATGACATTTTTATTTTGATACGATTACATTGATGCGATAACTTCAAAACAAGGACTTTACTGAAAACATACATTTGCCACTATTTAATAAAAGAACAATAAATCAATTAGTCATTGATTTAATAAATTTTTTGTTTTCTCAGGGTCAAAATGAATCGACTGAAACAACCAATCATCAAAGTCATAAGATTGAGTCAACCATAGCTGTGAGTACTCAAAATAATTTAAATGATGATGATCTTGATAATGAATAGATCATTAAACAAGAGCTCGCGTTGTATGACAATTAAAATCAGCTGACCGGACATTTAAAAAATTATTCACTGCA
Organism: Diabrotica virgifera virgifera; assembly: GCF_917563875.1. Taxonomy (NCBI): domain Eukaryota; kingdom Metazoa; phylum Arthropoda; class Insecta; order Coleoptera; family Chrysomelidae; genus Diabrotica; species Diabrotica virgifera. Next base: position 8,879,132 of record NC_065452.1, on the reverse strand, counting down.
CTAAAAATCATCAGACCTACATCAATAGAAAGCGAATGTGCGCTATCAACTTCAGCAAATTTCTGTATAAAAAAAGAACCAGCTGAAAGATCAAAAAATTTCTTTCTACTTTCGTAAAATTCATGAAGGTTCTGGCCTGTTTAGAGTTCGTTCTTCAACTGAGACTAAGGTTTACTAAGTTCTACGTATGGTTGGTGCTGCTATATGGCGTAGAGGGCTAGAAACTCAAAACAAGGGATATAAACGGATTAGAATCCTTTTAAATTTGGCTTTATCACCGTATTCTAAAGATATCATGGAAGGCAAAAGTTACAAATGTAGATGTCCTTAAGAGAATCATCCAAGAATGCCAACTTTTCGAAACCGTAAAGAAAAGGAAAACGGCGGATCTGGATCACATCATGTGAAACGAATAATACCAGTCCCTTCAACTTATAATCGAGGGTAAAATTAAAGGCAAGAGAGGAATAGGACGCAAGAAAATGTCCTAGCTCCGAAACATAAGGCAATGAATAGGGATAGACGACATACAATACCTGACACACATTGCAAGAAACAGAGAGTTAATGGAAAATGTGGTCGCTAACATCCATTAGTGGATTTGCATCTAAAGAAGAAAAAGACAGATCAAACACTGAACAATTTATGTTTTCTTAAAACATATTTCATAATAAAAACAACGAAAATTCAGATTAAAAACCAAATAATTTTCCTACTTTTAAAATGTCTTTTAAAATCTAGTAGTCCAGGGCGCATCTGTTTTGAGATGGATGTTGAGAGATGACTCAAATTTTTTTGCAGAAATTGCTTGAAAATAACTCAAATAATAATATTTGAGTTATCCTCTCATTCAAAATGGTCCGGAACATTGTTTAAATAATCAACATGTCAAAATATGAAGGAAAAATTCGATTTTTTTATTGGTTTTTTTATTATAACTTTAAAACTATTCATTTCTGAGAAAAGTTGTACTAAATTTCCTACAACATAGTTAAAAATTTAAAAAATAGTCACCCTTGTTGCAAAATGGCAATAATTGCGAATAAAACCATACAAAAACAGGTATTGGCATTTTACGTTTTTCAACCATTTATGCTACACTTAGAACCTTCATATTTTATCCAGAAAAACTTTATGATATAGTTAAACAACACTGTAAATTTCATTAAGATCGGTTTAATAAATTTTGTCAAATAAATTTTGCAATCCAGCTTGCGCAAAAAAAATTCATTTTTTTTTAATGTTGCAGGACTGAAAATAAAGCAGATAGCAAGTTGAATTTTTTTTGCTTATAGAAGTGTACTGTACCTTTCATTTGCAATTTGCAAAATTAAAATCGATTAATTACCACGGCGTCAGGAAATTTTTTAAATAAACATTAATTTTTGGTGCTACGCGCAGGACAGCGGTGTTCGATTCACACAAGTTGATTTCCACCAAAATTTCTTCCAATCTTTATCTAATATATTATTTTTTTACTCTATATTTTGTTGTATTTTAATATTTTAATTCCACAAAAATCAAACTAATTTTATTATTGTTTGTGAAATATTGTTTAAACAATTGCATATGTTTAAAAATAATAAACTTTTATTCTCTAAGTTAAAATATATGAACAAATAAAGTTTTTGCTAAAAAAAGTGTTATTTGAAAGGATAGAGTATGCGTTTTTATTTTGCAATAAACAAATTTATTTATTTATATCAAAATGTAGTAAAAATTAAAATGTATCAATCAATATCAAAGATCATTGGAATGCCCAATCAGAGCAAACTATCCGCTGTCCTGCGCGTAGCACCAATAATTAATGTATATTTAAAAAGGATCCTGACACCGTGGCAGTTAATCGATTTTAGTTTTGCAAATTGGAAATGAAAGGTATAGTACACTTCCATAAGAAAAAAAAATGTCAACTTCCTATCTGCTTGACTTTCAGTCCTGTAACATTTTGAAAAAATGAATTTTTTTTGCGAAAGCTAGATTTCAAAATTTTTTTTGCAAAATCTATTAAACCGATCTTAATAAAATTTACAGTATTGTTTAACTGTATCATAAAGTTTTTCTGGGTGAAATATGAAGGTCCTAGATTTAGAATAAATGGTTGAAAAACGTAAAAGGCGAATACTTGTTTTTGTATGTTTTTTTCGCAATTATTGCTCTTTTGCAACAAGGGTGACTATTTTTTAAATTTTTAACCAATTCTATATTGTAGAAAATTTAATTACGCAACTTTTATGTCAGTACATATTTTTTGGAAATGAATGCTTTTAAAGTTATAATCAAAAAACGAAGAAAAAAATCGAATTTTTCCTTAATTTTTTGACATTTTGATTATTTAAACAATGTTCCGGACCTTTTTGACAGGGAGGATAACTCTATTATTATTTGAGTTATTTTCAAGAAATTTCTGCAAAAAATTTGAGTCACCTCTCAACGTCCAAATGTACTAATATTTTTACAGATCCGCCCTGGTCTATAGACGTTTTTATATTACTTAATTGCATTAAATTTTAATTAAGATTTTAAAAAACGATTTCTTCTTTTTATATTAAATTTTTCGATTTCCGGGAATTCCCGTGAAATCCAAATTATCGACTCCCGATTCCCGGGAAATAAAAAGGGGCCGGGAAAATGGAGCTTTAATCTCGTGATTTCTTTTTTGTGTAAGACATGATACTTTGAATTATAATTTCAATATCAGTTTTTTTAAACGACCCATGAAGAATCATTGGGCATTTTTTAAATTTGTTTGATGTGCTTTCCTTTAACACGTTGACGGACAGAACGTCTATAGACGTCTAATTTCGATTGATGTAATGTGACACAACGTCTACAGACGTTGCATTTCTCCCATTTACTTTGTAAAATACATATATAGTGTCACAACACTTGCTTATACATTTGACGCACTGTCCGTCAACGTGTTTAATTCACTTTTGACACTTTTTTACTTCCTTGTGTACTTTTACCTACATTTTGACTCGACCGATACTTGTAAATATATCTCCAATTACATATTTTATATTTCCTGATAAAATAATCAGCGAATGAAAATTAACAATTTCTTAAGATCTTTTTTTGTAGTAAACCGAAGACCATATCGAAGATTCCATCTAATGTTATCAACCTTACATCCTACAGAAACAGGTGTATAATCTTGAAAGCTCTGTGTATTATTAATTTTGTATCGTTAAAACGACTGATAATAATGGTTAGGTTAGGAACTTAACATGAAAAAATTTATCTTAATTTCGCGTCGGTAGTAGATTCTGCTTTAGTTACGTAATGGAACCAACTATGTTATTTGCAAGAGTACTGTTAAGATAACAATCACATGTACTGTTCTGGGTCGGCATAATCTACAAATTTGCATCATATTCAAAAAAATTGTTCAAACTGTTCGTGATGTTTGGTATGATAATTCCAGCTGCTACATTAATGCGCTAAGAATGTAAAGTATGTAGTTGAAAAAAATAACACTAAAACACGAATAATCGTTAGTGTAGTACAACTTCAAATATTGCTTTAATGTCACAGTAATTTAAATCTAACGTTGAAACTTGTAAATTTATGCAAAATAAATAGTTCTTAAGGAACCTAGTTGATTAAGTACACCTAAATTTAGTCTAGAAGTTTTTCATCGCTTTACCATATAGTAAATCTTTAAATTAATTATAAGAAACATAACCAGTAGTTTAGTTGTTAGTTGTGATTTGATTGCCGTAAGTAATTTTATCAATATATTTACGGTTTCGTCAAAATCTTATAGAATTTCAATCCAGTCATACAGTTTTGTAAATTCAAAGGTGTTTAACAAAAACTTTTTTTTTTTGGCTTATCTTCGATAAGTTAAATACTTTGTAATTGACAGAGTCGTACTGACCCAATTACAATATAATAAGAAAATTAAAATAAAAAGTATTTAACAATTCCATCCGATGGCTGGTACTTCTGACTTCAGGAGTCCTCCAATGTTACCCGATCAACAAACACCATCTTACTCTACAATTACCCAACAGAAAGCAGCTACATTCCCTTCGAAACTACAAGCCGTTATTATCCCAGCAGTAGACATACTAAAATTAGAAGACTACGTTACAGCAATAGGATCACTAGTACAACCCAAAAATGTACTTTTTTCATCACGAATTTCTAACAGCGGAATCTGCATCTACCTTTCCAGCAAAGAAGTTGTTGACACTTTTTTAACGGACCACGGAGGTATAAAAATGGGAGATAATGTTATCAGAGCAAGAAGACTAGTCACTCCTGCTAATAGGTTACTGCTGTCTAGTGTCTGTCCGTCTATTCCTCATCACATCCTCGAAAAATATCTTGCCGAGAAGGTCTTTCATCTTCTTTCACCGATGTCTTTCTTAAGAGCGGGAATTCAAGATCCTCAATATAGTCACGTATTAAGCTTTCGTAGGCAGGTGTACTATAAACCTGTCGACAATCTTGTTATTCCTGAATCAATTCTCATTGACTTCGATAATACATCTTACCGAATCTTTCTTTCTGATGGACTCACTTGCTATCTCTGTCATCAATCTGGTCATATCGCCTCAACATGTACCTATACGGCCACCCAGTCAAACCCGTCCATACCTACATCTTAAACTGACCAAGACTCTATTTCTTCATGTAATGCAACAGCTGAAGACAAAAATCACTCTGTCCAAAAGCAAAGAGAAAACACTGGTGAAGTAATGGACTCCCAAGAACTTCCTACAGAAATTACTATACCGAAACGTTCTCATTCTGAAATATCGTCTCCAGGTAATACACCACCGGTAGAAAACACATATATACATCCGTAGATAGCCAAACGGGAGATGTAGGCCCAGAGATAACCAAAGCAGAGGTTAGTCAGGCAATAAACTCTATGAAAACCAATAAATCTGCTGGTCCAGATGAATTGCCTAGCGAGCTGATAAAGTTGGTCAACGAGAAAAACCTGGACATAATAGTAGAACTGTTCAACGCTATCTATACTACAGGAATCATCCCTAGAGAAATGTTGACATCAGCCTTTGTGTGTTTGCCAAAGAAGGTGAATGCAAAAGAATGCAGTGACTACCGAACCATAAGCTTAATGTCACATACCTTGAAAATTCTATTGAAAATTATCCACGCCAGAATACACTCTAAACTGGAGCTGGATATTAGTGACACTCAATATGGGTTCCGCAATGGCATGGGTACCAGAGAGGCATTATTCTCCTTCAACGTGCTGACACAGAGATGTTTGGATGTTAACCATCCTCTTTACGTCTGTTTTATAGACTACAATAAGGCGTTTGATAAAGTAAAACATGATCGACTCATGGAAATCCTAAAAAATAAAAATCTAGATGAAAGAGATTTAAGACTAATAACACACCTCTATTACAATCAGCGAGCAATAGTAAGAATTGAAAAAGAAACATCTGAAGAAATGGAAATAAAGAGAGGAGTCAGGCAAGGCTGCATACTATCACCTCTATTATTTAACGCTTATTCTGAAGAGGTAATGCGAGAAACTCTGGAAGATGAAACAGTCGGCATAAGAGTAAATGGAGTCTTAGTTAACAACATCAGATATGCAGATGATACAGTAATAATAGCCGATAGTTTACAACACCTGCAAAGACTCGTGAGTAAAATAGTAAGGTGTAGTAGGGAGTACGGACTCTCTCTCAATATCAAAAAGACGAAGTTTATGAAAATTAGTAAAAACAACCATAATACTAACGAAATCTTGATAGTAGAGGGCCAGCAGATCGAAAGAGTAAAAAAGTACACTTACCTAGGAACACTTATAACAGAAAATAACGACTACACTGCAGAAATAAAAGTCAGAATCGAAAAAAGCACGTTCTAATTTTATAAAAATGAAAAAGGTCCTATGTAGCAAAGATTTAACATTAGCTCTTAAAGTACGCCTAACAAAATGTTACGTCTACAGTGTTCTATACTATGGAGTGGAATCATGGACGTTAAATGTAGAGACAATGAGACGACTTAACGCCTTTGAAATGTGGACCTATAGAAAAATTATGAGGGTTTCCTGGGTAGATAGAGTTACAAACAATGAAGTACTGAGAAGAATAGGTAAAGAAAAGGAAGTTGAACTTACAATTAAAGAAAAGAAGCTACAGTATCTCGGACATGTGATGCGGGGCGAGAAGTATGGCATCCTACGACTCATAATGCAGGGAAAGATAGATGGCAGAAGAAGCATCGGAAGAAGACGAATTTCATGGTTGAAGAACCTGAGAGAGTGGTTTGGATGCAGCTCGAAACAACTATTTAGAGCTACTGCCTCAAAAATTAAAATAGCTATGATGATTGCCAACCTCCGTAGCGGAGATGGCACCTGAAGAAGAAGAAGAAAACACAGAAATAGATTTTACAAAACCTAAATAAAGATCAACAAAACAGCCAAGAGTCACTAAATCTGATACAAAAACTGGAGAAACAGTTTCTACTGAATCACTTATCCAACCTGCAAAGGAATTTATTGATAAAGCTTCAGCCCTGTTTGAATTAAACTATACAGAGATAGTCAGCTTTCTCGATGATGCACACGGTTCCCCCAATCCATTAAGTATCGCACAGGAATACACGAAGGACATAGCAGGACTATTAACAATGCTAACAGAAATCTACCCCAAACTTGAAGACAGACGCATTAAATCTAGAATTACACGAATAAGGAAGAAAATACGTCGTCAACTAAATCTAGATCAAACTGAAAATGATAACTCCGAAGATACAGATGTTTCCCAAGAAAACCTCAATTAAAAAAAATCAATAAATGTGCTACGCCTGTGAAACCAATATAACTGTAGGTCACATTGTTATAGACTATAGACTGTCCATTATATTATCTGCAAAGATAAGCTACCGGACTACCATGTGATATAAAGTGTGCGTTAAACAGTGCGGATTGTGACAAGATCATTAGGTTTTTAAAGGAAACTAAATTATATAACCAAGTATGAGTGCTACGTTTCAGAACAATCATAAATTAAAATCAACTTTGTAAAAATTCTGTGAAAAAAAAACTTTGTAAAACAGTTTATATTTTATATCAAATTAATATGTATCATTGTACCACCGCTAATAACCTTTTATGGTTGATGCGGGTAATTTCTAATAAAAAAAAGAATGTGTGTGTACTTTGTACGCACGTAAGAAGATATTCTTCTATTATAGTCCGTTCGCTAAACTCAGACTCAACTGGCTAGTGATTTAAGCTAGTAATTTTGCCAATTTGATAAAATTGCCAAAAAAATAATTACTAAATAGTTAATAATTACTAAATATTTAGTAATTTTGCAAATGTTGTCAAAATTGGCAAAAAACAAAAAAGTTACGTACTAAAATCATTAGCCATTTGCGTCTGAGTTTAGCGAACCGACTATATATAGGTAATTTAAACGAAGTAAATATACTTAACAGGTTATTTGTATTTTATTTAAAATTAAACTAACTTTCTTATCTACTACTTTCAAAAAATTTTTATTAAAATAACGAAAAATAAAAAAAAGTATGAATCGTCTAGGATTAGAAACCGCGACCTTCCGTGTGCTTCCGTTCTCTGTCCCACCGCTCTGCCAACTACGCCATCGAGCCACTTGAATTGACGCGTAAGTTTCGGATATAATTACACAACACTGCGACAAACTGTAAAAATATTATGCCTACATATTTTATTATTTTACTACAGACAGGGAAACACAAATCCAAAAACATAAGAATTATAATAAATAATACATTTCCTAAAACCACTAATATATTCTTTTAATGACTTATTTGCACGGTTACAGATACATACATACCTATCTTGAAAGATTAGCAATGAACTACATATGTACTGTCAGAACTACATACTGTCAGTGTGCGCAGGCCCGTGGTTGATGTACAATTTTACCCTCAATCGATTCGCCGCTAAAGAAGAATATCTTCAAAAATAGTTCTTAAAATTCATAAGCATTGTATTTTAAATTATTATCATGAACAAAAAACATTGTTCTAGAGCAGCAGAAATATATTCAATTTCACCTCATTGACGACAAGCTGATTCTTCTTATTTCGAGGTTGGTGATCATCATGACTATCTGTATTCTGTTTAAAGCTGCTACGAAAAGTTGGTTAAAGGGGGAATTAAACCACTTTGAAATTGCGCAGCTATGACATTGGTCGCCTTCTAATGCTAAGCTTTCCTAAAATTTTTCGCTGCATGATATTCTGCAAAAACTTGTATTTTGTTACTCTCATCATGTGGCCAAGGTTTTGTAGTTTTGGTACATATCTTTATTTCACTATTTAGTTCTGTTTCTTTTGAAAGTCCAAGACTTTCATTTGTGGATCTGTCAAAATATTCTCAGGATTCCTCTAAAGCCATATTTAGAAAACTTTCACTTTTCTCATGATCGCTTTAGTCAGAGTGGCTCACACCTCGTACCTCGCACCTCGCACCTAGCACCTCGCAGCTCGTACCTCGAACCTCGCACCTCGCACCTCGCAACTCGCACATCGCACATCGCACCTCGGACCTCGCACATCGTTCCTTGGACCTCGGACCTCGGACTCGCACACACACTCACACTCACACACACCTGTGTATGTAGTGAATATGTAATATGTAAATAGTGGGTCACGAAGGATAAGCACAAAAATAACCGAGCCACGGAAAAATAAGTTACGGAAACGATGGTCTATAGTATAGGATTCTGTGCTGATAGGGGGTTTCCAAGGTTTGGGAATCATGACTGTGCTGGCTACTTTCCATGAGGTTGGAAAGTAGCACCATTTAATACAAGCATTGATTGTTTGGGTAAGCAGACGGATAATCTTCTATGGATGCCATGAGGGCTAGGAGATGTATTTTTACAAAATTACACATCTGCCTGACGGTTTCCTCCTGCACAGGAGCCACCATCGGGTAAGGGTAAGAAGCTACTATATGCTGGATGGGAGCACGGGGTATTTCTTCCACTTTCAACTCGGTAACGCGTCTATGTCGCTCATTAAAGTTTGGGTCACTTAGTGAGATTAAGGCTGCCTGAAGTGAGCTTTTGAAAGCTTCAGCCTTATCTTGTGGATTATTAAGAATGATATCATTGACAATGAGATGTAAATGAGGTTTTGACTTTTGCTTAGTTAGGATTTTGAAATTGTTCCCGAATTTTCTATAGTCCCGATAGTCCAGACCAGAAGTAACATCCATCCGCTGTGATTGTTTCAGCCCATTAACCTCCAGCTTAATGAAACTGAGAGCCGGTTATATTCTGTTTTGATAAGAGGGTCTCTGAATCTGAAACACACAGACACACACACACCTCGCATCTCGCACCTCACACCTCGCACCTCACACCGCTCACCTCGCTCCTCGCACCTCACACATTGCACCTCGCACCTCGCACCCCACACCTCTCCGCGCACCTGTCACCTCGCACCTCGCACTTCGCACATCGCACCTCGCACCTCGCACCTCGCACCTCGCACCTCGCACCTCGCACCTCGCACCTCGCACCACGCACCACGCACCTCACACCTCGCACCACGCACCTCGCACTTTGCACTTCGCACTTCGCAACCCGTACTTCGCACCACGCACCTTGCACATTCGGGAGTGTTCCTAGTAGCATTTAACGTGTCCTGTTTTGTTTATTTCTACTGCATCTTGATTGTAAATTTAGTATAGGAGCTAATAAAATAGACAGGATCCTTTGTAAAAGTTATATTTAAAAGACCCTAATAAGGGTTACATCACAACACAAAACGTTTTCGGATTAACAAGTAATCTATCATCAGTGTTAAGCCAATAGCATGCATGCGTGAGCCACCAAAAAGTTATGGGTAAAAACCCTTTAAAAGCTATAAGATCTTATATTATACTACATATTATGTTTGAAATGGTTGGATGTTGTAAATATTCCTGGATATTACCCAGGGCAACACAGGACTCTAACCCACGTGGATGTGATCACCCACTCATGTTTCGGTTTCTGGTTCTTAACTTCTTGAACTGATATAGAACTGTCGTTACATGTTTTTTCATCTTCTTCAGTTAGGGAAGCTATGTTTCCCTCAGTTATTTCTATTCCATCACGTGCATTTTCATTGGTTGCTGCTTCACTAGCTATGGATTTCCGTGCGAAACTGAGTTTAAATAAGTTTTGCTTCTATTTAGGATTTTGATTAAGGATCTTTTCTTTCTCCTGACTTTTCTTGTGTTTTTTTTGCTCACTTTCGATTCTTGTTTCCATCTGTAGTACTGGTCCTTCTAGCAAAGGGCATTCATTAGCGATATATTCCCACAGCATATACTTTCTATGTGAACAAAAGTATGCATTGTAATGTAGGTTTATACGTCCACTATAACTTTTATGGTATTGCACGATATTTGAATCTTTCAACATTTTTTCGTTGTCGCCACGAGGCCCCCTTTGGGGCCGAGGTCCTAGGCAACGGCCCCAAATCCACCAAAATCCGGCACTGAGTATATTACGTCATCAGCTACACAAAACAAACTAACGCTTTGTTTCACTTGTTTTACACGAAATATTATATTTTCAACAAAAAAATATTCTGACTAAATTTAGTATATATTATTATTTTTTCTACAACCACTATTCAAAGTGCACTTTTCTGCACGGTTTTATGTTAGCAAACTTGATATTTTCTCACAGTATAAGATATTTGACATTAGTGTGCAGAAAAGTGACGTTTCTGTGCCGCAAAGTGACGTTTCTGTGCAGCAAAGTTCTTTTCTGCACAGTTGACTACCTCATTCTGAGTAACGTTATATTCTGTTTACATCCGTGGACTACCGCATTCTGAGTAACGTTATATTCTGTTTACATCCGTGGTTAAACTTTAGACAAATATATAACCTATAAGACAATTATTATATTTAACTATAGCATAGAAACTAAATTATGGATGTTACAACTGTTTTATTTTACAATTTTATTCTTATTAAACATTTTATAATTATCAAATAACCAATAAGGATTTAGCAACCTGTGCAAGAGACGTCGAATGAAGTAGGTTTTGTGTAAATCCGTGACTGCATAAATATAATGTCAATAATGTGTAATAATTGTTTAAATTTAAACAAATTAAGGCAGTGCATTAATTTTTTAACTGATTTCTGTGCAATTTATTTAGGTATAAGGAATTTAAATTGATTAGTAGGTATTAATTAAATACAGTTTAAAATTTATCACATAGGTACCTATTATAATTAATCGTCGTTTGGAAATTGTGATTTTTATTTTTAGGAAAAACTGTGCTTGTAGAAAAAGTATAGTGGGAAACACGTGCAGAAAGGTAATTTCTCACTCGTTTGAATTGCGGCACTCGCTTGCGCTCGTACCGCAACTTTTCAAACTCGTGAGAAATTAGTACCTTTCTGCCCTTGTTGCACAATATACTATAGTTGTACCTACTATTTTTTTCTCATGTATGTTAAGAAATTATATCGCTATCTCGTCGTAAAAAATATTCTGACTAAATTTAGTTTTAGTTGTACTATTTTTTCTCATGTATGTTAAGAACTTATATCGATATCTCGTCTTCTTGGCTGACATTTAAAACACAGCAAAAAATGTGCGGAAAAGACCGTGTTCCGGTATCAGTTGTCGTTTTGTCCACGTCACTGACTGCAGGCGGTCGATCCCGGAATTATGGGTCCCAAAGTGCGGAAGAGAAACATTCTTTAACGCAGAAACCAGAGTTTGGCTAATGGAGTGAATAATTCGATGTACACACCACAGTTCATGTGATTGTTTCACGCTTTTTTCAGCAGGAAGACAGAAAATTCACGATTTATAACAATATAACACAGGATTTAACGTCGCAATTTTTATAAAATGGGACAGACGACCAAAAAAATTTACAGAAACATCATACAAAATATAATTATGAAAATTAGTTTTATGAAATAGGCTTGCAGTGTTACAGGTAGCAAAAACGTAAGAACGCATCAACTTAGTAAAATATTCATTATATTTTACACCAAAGCCTTTAGCAAAAAAAATCGATAATTTTCTGCATTCTTGCAACTTTCTGCATTCTGTTGATGACATTGTGCTTAATGATGTCAGGAAAGCTCTTTTTTTTTCTTCCTTATTGGCTTTGGATTACTTAATCCAGTCAACCACGATAGATAATAAATTACTGTTTGCTAAAATATTTGCTACAATAAAAGGAGGTGGATACATTAATTTGACCAGCAGGTATACTCTTCATTCATGGCCCTAACCAACTTAAACTAATTTACAAATATGTAATGAAATTGACAAAAAAAACTAAATGCTAATACTAAATACTAATACTAAATACTAATAAATAATAAGTTTTTTTTATACAGCGCTAAGGCTTCAACCTGGTTCAACACCTCGGAGGTTTGGACCTTCTTTGTGTTTTTAATTTTTTTCTCTTTTTTATTTTATAATTTATTATAGTTTTTTTATAAACGATAACGAACCACCATTACCTGAAGTGACAACAAACCAAGAAATAAATATTGAAGAAGCAGAGGTAAAGGAAGCATTAAGGAAATTAAAAAATAGAAAATCACCAGGAGAGGACAGAATATCGAATGAACTCCTAAAGTATGGAGGATAAGACCTGACCAAATAATTATTAAAACTAATCCAAAAAATAATAGAACAAAACAGAATACCACAAGAATGGAGATCAAGCATCCTAATACTTCTCTTCAAAAAGGGAGAAAAATCGGACCCGGAGAATTATAGAGAAATTAATTTATTAAACACAATACTAAAATTAACGACCAAAGTAATAACAAACAAACTGAATAAAATTATAACATTAGCAGAAGAACAACAAGGTTTTAGGTCGGGAAGATCATGCACCGACTCTATATTTATAATGAGGCAGATTCAAGAAAAATCGTTAGAATACAACAAACCTGCATACTTATGTTTCGTGGACCTTAAGAAGGCATTTGACAGGGTCAAATTAAAGGACGTTATCCATTTATTATACGCAAGAGAGGTACCTCTAGGAATAATTAAAACGATCGAAAATATCTACCAGAACAACACAATAAAAGTAAAAGTAGATGAAGAACTCACTGACCCAATTGAAGCTGGCAATGGGATAAGACAGGGAGATTCCCTGAGTCCTCTGTTGTTCAACTTGATCATGGACGAAATAATAAAAAAAAGTAAGAACAAAAAAAGGATACCAAATGGGAGAAAAACAACTCAAAATAATCTGCTATGCAGACGACGCAATCCTAATCTCTCAAAGTGAAGGTGATTTACAACGTATGCTGCACGAATTTAATATAACCGCTAGAAAATTTAACATGTTAATTTCCCCAAAAAAGACTAAATGCATGGTTATCACAGCAGACCTAATAAGGTGTAAATTAGAGCTGGAGGGTCAAATAATAGAACAAGTCATGGAGTTTAAATATCTAGGCATCACACTATGCAGCTACGGAAAGCTCGAAACAGAAGTGGAAGATCAGGTGAATAAAGCAAACAGAGCCGCAGGTTGCCTGAATGAAACAATATGGAGAAATAAAAACATCGAAAAAGAAGTGAAAGGCAGAATTTACAAAACAGTCATCAGACCAATTATGACATACGCGGCAGAAACACGACCTGATGCAGAAAGGACAAAAAGAATGCTAGAAAAAGCAGAGATGAAAACATTGCGAAAAATCGATGGTAAGACGCTGTGGGATAGAGCTAGAAGTGCAGATATACGAAGAAGATGCAAGGTGGACAGCATTAATAACTGGGTGAAAAAGCAGAAGAGTAGAATGGAACGACCACATAAGCCGAATGACAGCAAATAGAATAGTAAGGACGGCGAGAGACGGTTCCCCAATAGGAAGACGGTCAGTGGGAAGACCACGAAAAAGATGGAATGACAACTTACTGGAGACACATTGAAAAACAGACAGAGTAATGTCTATATAAAAAGAAGAAGAAGAAGAAGAAGAAGAAGAAGATAAAGAAGAAGAAGAAGAAGAAGATAAAAAAGAAGAAGAAGAAGAAGAAGAAGATTATAGTTTTTTTAAATTTGATTAAATCTTTTCTTTTTTGTTTTGTTTTCTTTTTTGTTTTTTAATATTTTTTGTTGTTAAAAAAGTCGACAATAGAAAAATGGGTGAAAGTGCATAGCTTCAACTTAAAGTGTACAAAATGCATCCAAAAGTGCATAGGTACACATGTCACATTAAGTGTATTAAGGACCAGATTTTTGTTACTCGGAGCACCTGGTGCTCCGTAGTGTAGTTTTCGGCACTAAATTAATGCAAACAGATTTCTTGGGAATTTTGGGGGTCGCTGAACAATAATACGCCATCATAATCGACCTCCGGTGCACTTTGTAGCACAAACACCCTCCAAACCCTAGAAGATATCATGCCTTAATAGTGCCAATAGGCGCCAGGTGGTCCGGGGGTCGGTTGTGATGGCGTATTCGTAGTCATCGATCCCAAAAACCGCCTAGTAATCTATTTGCATTGATTCAGTGGCGAAACCCTTAGAAACTCCAGAAGGTGACGTGCCTTAGCTATGACCGTGGGCACCAGGTGCTCCGGTAATCGGTTCTGATGGCGTGTCCGTATTCAGAAACCCTAAAAAAACCCCCGTATAATCTGTTTGCATCAATTCAGTGCCGAAATCCATCTAACCTCTAGAAGATACGAAACCTTAGAGACCAGGTGCTCTAGGTATCGTTTCTGATGGCGTATTCACATATCAATGAAAGTAACGAACAGTAACATATCAAGAAAGGGAAAATCCATGGTTTAAAGAGGAAGTGAAGATGAAATGTTAATAAAAAAAATACATTACACAATTACACAAAAATACACAGTTTTACAATACAGTACACAACAAACACGACAGGGATATAAGCACTATAAACGAATCATAAATGACACTAGTTCTTTAGTCAGATAAATAAAAAGGGGATATATACTGGTAGAGGTTCTCAAAACAGATGGAACACGAGTTCTATGGAACATAAAAAGAAATATCGAGAATGATCAGAGGACAAAGAAAAGAAATGAACTAACTACTAAAAACGAAACAAATGTAGAAGGAAACATGGGCATATTACTTTCGATCTCTGTTTTCTAAATTTGACGATAATGAACCACCAATACCAGGGTGATGGCAAACGAAGAAATAAACATTGAGGAGGGAGAGGTAAAGGAAGCATTAAGGAAATTAAAAAATGGAAAATCACCAGGTGAGGACAGAGTATCGAATGAACTCATAAATTACGGAGGATTAGATCTGACTAAACAACTGTTAAAACTCTTCCAATAAATAGTAGAACAAAACAATACACCACAAGAATGGAGATCAAGCATCCTAATATCTCGCATCAAAAAGGGAAACATATCGGATATACGGAAAATTACAGAGGAATTAATTTATTAAATCCAACACTAAAATTAACAACCAAAGTGATGCTTAACAAACAAACTGAATGAAATTATAACGTTAGCTGAAGAACAACAAGGTTTTAGGTCGGAAAGATCAAGCATCGACGCTATATTTATAATTAGACACGTTCAAGAGAAATCATTAGAATACAAAAAACCGGCCTATTTATGTTTCGTGGACCTTAAGAAGGCATCTGACAGGGTCAAATTAAAGGACGTTATCCATTTATTATACGCAAGATAGGCCTCTATAAAATGTACCTCAATAAAATTAAAAATAAAAGGAGTGACAATTGAAGTTGATCATTGGATAAGACCTGATTACCTACTTCTTCTTCTTGCAGTACCGTCTCCTGTCGGAGGTTGGCTACCATCACAGCAATCTTAACTTTGTTGGCTGCAGCTCTGAACAACTGTATTGAACTGCACCCATACCACTCTCTTAAATTTCGCAACCAGGAAATCCTCCTACGTCCCACATTTCTCTTTCCCGAGATTTTTCCTTGGATTCTGAGTCTTAGCAGAGAGTACTTTTCTCCTCTCATTATGTGGCCCAGATATTCCATTGATTACCTACATAAGTCCTCTATTTTTCATCCTGATCTTGGATGAAATAATAAAAAACTAGAACCTAAAAAGGACACCAAATGGGAGAAAAACAACTTAAAATAGGAAGATAGATCAGTGAAAAGACCCCGAAAAAAGATAAATATGTAAGGAATTCCTTTCCTTGAACATATAAAAGTACACCTTACACTTTGTACATATTGTAAATATTTCCAATTCTTTCTTTGACATGGCTTCGTCGACTTCATTTTTACATGATATTCACGGTCGTCCTCTTCTTCTTGTTCCTCTTGGGCTCCATGCTGCAACATTGCATATGTTCTGCTCTAAGTACGTAGCCGTACCATTTTAGTATTCTTTCAGGTATATACTGCAGGGCATCTTTATCCACTATCATTCTTTTCCGTATCTCTTCATTGTCTCATCATATGCCTCTTCTGGTTAGGCCGCAGCATTTCAGCCTAGAGGTGTAATCAGGATGATCCTAAGGAGGGGCTTACAACTACTTCATGGTACTGGGAGATATAGAATAGTAATGGTGTTAAGTATATAGAGCTCAAAGTGCATCCAAATGGGGGGTTATACCCCCAAACCCCTCCTCCTAGTTACGCCTATGTTTCAGCAGCCAGAATGCTCCTTTGGTTTTCTTGTTTTTGATCCAAATTTCTGCTGCATATTATGTCATGATACTTCGTAATGTTGTTTGGTATATCATTGTTTTTGTTTTATCTTTGCTGTTTTTATTTCCAATTACACTATGGAGTTGTCTTATACAAGATTTTGTTTGTCCCAATCTATTTTTTATCTCTTCTTCTGTTGTTGCATTCTTCGACATTATAAAACCCAAATTCTTATTTAAAATTCTTCATTCCTTTTATTTCTACGTGTTCTTCTATTTCCAAATTTTTGACATCTTCTTCCGATATTACTAAGCATTCCGTTTTCTTCATATTTATTATCGGTATTCATATAACCCTACATTTTGTTGGTGATGTTGGGCATCCCTGTAGTAGCCCTTTTGTTGTTTTGAAGTTGGCAACTGTCTTGTTTCCGATTTTTTTATATACTTCATTTCCCCTATATATGTTCTTGATTGCTGTGTTAGGCTAGATGGTATCCCTATTTTTGTCATTGCCTTGTATAGTTCTTTCCTTGGCACGGTGCCGTATGCCTTCCTAAGGTCTACAAACGCCATGTATACATCTTTGTTCTCAGCTCTTTCCGTCTCTATTTCTCTATTGTATGTTGAACTGATATGAAATAGACATGATTTCCCTGCTATGAATCCTGCGTGCCCTTCACCGATTTTACCTTCTATGCTTTTCTCTATTTTGTTCCTGAGGATCCTGCCATACAGTCTTACCATTGTAGTGATGACGTTTATTCCCCTGTAGTTTTCGGAGTGTTTTCTACTTTCTTTCTTAATCGATGTTATATAGGCTTCCTGCCATTGTTTAGAAATACCCTCTCCATTTATTGCTCTTTCTGTGATTTGGCATAGCATTCTATTTCTCTGTTCCATATTTGATTAGCACCGCTATAATTACTCCAGGTCCCCCAGCTTTACTTTCCTTCATAGAATTTATTGCTCCTTGATTGTTATGACTATTTTTTTCTTCTCTGTGATCACGGTTTTCTGTTCGTCTCCACAAATTCTGAATTCTGGTCTTTGTTCTATTAGTAGATTTTTATATTGGTTCTTCCACTCGTCGTCCTGTATATATGGTTTAAAATGTTCGCTTTCCTGTTAGTTGGTAATGATTTCACAATTTTCTAGGCTTCTTAGCTTCTTATTCCTCCCATACTCTGCTCAAAACTTCTACATGAACTTTACCATTGTTCGTATTTTTTACCTTTTTAATGTTTTCAAATATTATGCCGTAAAACAGTAGGTAAATTAAGTCGCAAAATGATTGATAAAATAATATTCACTGGTATTCCTACGCCTATGGTTCTGACATCGGCGTGTGTACTGGACCAGTTTGATAAATGACTTCTGCAATCTATCAAAGACAAATCACAAATATTGCGCTTGTCTGCGCCCAAAATGTGTTAGGGGCAACAAACTGTGATATTTATTTAATTGAAAGTATGACAAACCGTTCATTAATATCATTTCTAACCCAAAAGTTACTCTTGATTTTGATAAATAGATATTTTTAGTGGTTCCGGATTAATTAAAACAAAATTAGACTAACTCATGTAATTTGCAGATATCAAACTGTCAACAAATTTACAGTTGTCCATTAAAAAAAGTAATATGCTTAGTGTGACCAACTCCAATTCAGTCGAATTCGGGACAAGGCTGAAAAAAATAGATGAAATCTGGGACTTTTCAATGAAAATCGGGCCATTTTTTTGTAAATATAGAACTTTAATATCATTATTTCATTCATTATTAAACATTTTTATGTTGACAATATGACAATGATATTTTTGATGGTATTAAGTCACAATTTGTTGTAATGATACTTACATTTTTGTTAGTTTCTGACGTTTCGACTTCCAATCCAGAAATCGTTCTCAAAAAAGGAAAAATTAGAAAATCAATTGATGTTGGATTTTCATGTAAATATAATAGATCTGGATCCTGCGTACCAACAAAAAAGTTGATTAATAGCAAGCTGAAAATTTGTTAATAGCTTAACGGTGTCTAGGCAGACAAACTTTGTGTATGGGAACACTGGAACAGGGAAGTTTTAATTGTGGAACAGGTTAAAAATTTGAAACGTCAGACTACGAACTCGTTCCATGTATTTTCTCGGACAGAACTTCAAATTGATTTGTTACCATTTCATTAAACTCTCATGCAAAAATCAGACTGGTGTTTATCACCAATTTGGCATTTTGATGAGTGAAACACGAAGAACATGTCAAATGGCAGGAATCCTGTTGGTTAGTAATAGCAGTCTGATTTTTGCATGAGAGTTTAATGACAAATCAATTCGATGTTCTGTCTGACAAAATACATGGGACGTTTTCGTAATATGACGTTCCAAATTTTTAAACTGTTTCACAATTAAAACTTCCCCTGTTCCAGTGTTCGCGTATATCAAAGTTTATCCGACTAGACACCGTTAAGCTATTGACAAATTTTCAGCTTGCTATTAATAAACTTTATTTTGGTACGCGGGATCCAGGTCTATAACATTAGGTTAATATAAAAATGTAATTTTCATTACAACCAATTGTGGCTTAATCCCTTCAAAAATATAATTGTCAAACATGCCACGAGAAAACAGCTTCAGAACGTTTTTATGTTGATGACTTCTTACTATTATATTTTTTATCGAACAATTGAATTTGCAAAAATGAGAAGAAACCCTTTAAAAATCAATCCTCTCATACTTTAAATTGACCTCAACGAACAAAATATATTCATTGTTGTTGTTTTGAATCGTCTTTTCAGCAGACGATAATTAAAATACAGAGACGAAAAAAAGTCCACTGTTTGAGTTTTTGTAGAACTATAATACCACGATATAAAATGCATGAGTTTTGGATGTGGTATTGGTCTTACACTCTACAAATTATTAACTTTTTTTGTCCCACCAATTCAATTTGATGTGAATTATTAGAAGAATAAAGTAAGTATTCAAAATTTCAAAATAGAATTTTACCAAAACGTTGAAAATTCGGATGGTCCGGAATTCTTGCCCGGGATGCCGGGACACGACTTCGTAATTCGGACCGTGTCCCGGATTTTTCGGACTAGTTGGTCACACTAAATATGCTAGAACCAGCACTTATTCTGATGGTGTTTCCTTCGTTGTTAAAAATTGATGATAACATGACCAGTTGTTGTTTTTATTCGTTTATATTACTTACTGATCACGGTTTAATTCCTTATGGACTTTATTCATAATCACTTTCCAAATCCCTGGTCACTGTTGCCTCATGCTTAGAACCTATTAAATATTTCTACTTTTACAAATAAGAGGTGACAGTGACCTAAAAAAGATTGTTTTGGTTTTTTAAGATACAGGGTGTTTTACGGTACCGCCGTGTCTAGGATAGGTAAAAAACTGAAAAATAATTGCGGTTTGCTTAGTAAAAAACTTTTGTAACACCATCCGTTTTCAAGATAAAGGGCGTTGAAAAATAAAAATTCCACATTTTTTACGAATTTGGCCGAAACTGGCAACATTGTGATGAAATTTGCTGGATTTTAAGAGGTTGTGACTGTGCATTTTTTGACATGCTTTTCATACATTTCATAAAAATAAAATATCTTAACGCTTCCAAAGTACATATTCGAATTAAGTTTCTATCTGAATGTATAAAACCGTATTTCGGATACTTTGTAAGGGTTAAGATCTTTTATTTTTTGCATAAAAACGGCGCGATGTATAAAAAAAGGAGGATAGATTTTTTTTCACAAATTAAACGAAGAGTTCAAAAACGATGTTTACTTTGAAATATCTCAGTAGCGTAGGTACTATTTTCTTTTTCTTTAAAACATTCAGACCATTACCCGTATGCGTGCCAATGATGAATATAAAATTTTTAATTGTACGTCAAAAATGCGCAATAAACTTTTAAAACCCACCAAATTTCATTAAAATGTTGCCAGTAGTTTCGGCAAATTCGTAAAAAAAAATTTTACTAAGCAAACCCCAATTGTGTTTAAGTTTTTTACCTATCCTAGAGACTGTGTTACTTTTTTGTATGTCAAAAAATGCACAATAACTACCTCTTAAAACCTGCCAAATTTTATTACAATGTCAGTAGTTTCGGAAAAATAGTAAAAAATGTGTTAAATTTTGTTTTCTTTAACGCCCTGTATCTTGAAAATGTTTGGCGTTACAAAATTTTTTTACAAAGCAAACCCCAATTATTTTTCAGTTTTTTACATATCCCAGAGGCGCTGTAACCTTTTCTGAAACACCCTGTACAAAATTGTATCTAAAATGTTGTTCTGAAGCTATTTCCTTGTGGCATTTTTATAATCAACTATTTTCAATGGGAAATAAGCCACAATTTTACCAAAAAAAAAATTTTATTAACGTTTCGACGCCCAAGTCGGGTGTCGTTATCAAAACACAAAATAATACTAAATTAAACAAAAATGTTGTTAATTGATGGATTCGACCGTTACTTGATGGAAGTTCATTTTATCTCACAATAAAACACTGAAAAACGTTTGTTTTTTATACTTCCACAAAATTTATTACAACTATGTTATTACTACAGCTGTTTCGGCAAAGTGCCTTTCTCAAGTGATATATTTTACAATGGGTTTGCCTTTTTAAGTCTTTAACTGAAGAGGTTGAGGAGTGGGGAGCTGTTTGTCTCGAGTTGGTCATTCAGAATTATATCTGTATTTTTCAACTTATTAATTTCCATTGATTCTAAAAGTGATAGCTTAAGGCCTTTATTTTGAATATGTAGAATTTGAAACTCTTCATTGAAAGAATGATTATGATCTAGAAGGTGAAGTGCGTATGTAGAAGTGTCTGTTTTTCTATTGTTGAAAGCCCTTTTGTGTTCTGCTATCCGTTTGTCAAAAGTTCTGCCAGTTTGACCTATGTAAGTTTTCGGACAGTCACCACAAGTTAGTTTGTACACACCACTCTGTAGTTGCTTTCTCTTTCGGCTTTTATTGTTTTTAATATGTTTGCTTAAGTTGTTGTTAGTTCTGAAAGCTGGTGTTATTCCTTTCTTTTTTATGTATCTGGCTATTTTTGTTGTTATTTTGCCAGTATATGTGAGAGAGCAGAAGGTACTGGGTTCTTTCTGTGGTGGTGGATACACTAATTTCAAGGCTTTCTTATGGAGTTTTTGGTTTAAAATGTTGTTAACTGTTTGTTCGTTATAGCCATTGTTTACTGCTATTTGTCTAATGATATTTAGTTCTGTCTCGAAGTTATTTTTTGTCATAGGAATTTCTGTCAGTCTATGTATTGCTATGGTAGGCTGCTAATTTTTGTTGTGTAGGATGGGATGATGAATTGTGTATAGTTGTGTCAGTATGGGTAGGTTTATGATATACGGAGAACTCATGTTTGTTGTGTAGTCTGGTAATCGTTACATCTAGAAAGTTTATGGAATTATTCTGTTCTGTTTCTGTTGTGAACTCAATATTACTATGAAGTGAATTAATGTATGATAGAAATTGGTCTAGTTGTCTGTTAGTTCCTGTAAAGCAGACTAGTATGTCATCCACGTATCTCCACCAATATAAGAACTGTTTAAATACGGGGTGTTTAGAAATTGTTGTTTCAAGTTGGTTCATAAATATATCTGATAGTAATGGGCTTAGAGGATTACCCATAATAAGTCCTGCACTGTTGTTTGTGTAAATTTATGGGTAATCCTCTAAGCCCATTACTATCAGATATATTTATGAACCAACTTGAAACAACAATTTCTAAACACCCCGTATTTAAACAGTTCTTATATTGGTGGAGATACGTGGATGACATACTAGTCTGCTTTACAGGAACTAACAGACAACTTGACCAATTTCTATCATACATTAATTCACTTCATAGTAATATTGAGTTCACAATAGAAACAGAACAGAATAATTCCATAAACTTTCTAGATGTAACGATTACCAGACTACACAACAAACATGAGTTCTCCGTATATCATAAACCTACCCATACTGACACAACTATACACAATTCATCATCCCATCCTACACAACACAAATTAGCAGCCTACCATAGCAATACATAGACTGACAGAAATTCCTATGACAAAAAATAACTTCGAGACAGAACTAAATATCATTAGACAAATAGCAGTAAACAATGGCTATAACGAACAAACAGTTAACAACATTTTAAACCAAAAACTCCATAAGAAAGCCTTGAAATTAGTGTATCCACCACCACAGAAAGAACCCAGTACCTTCTGCTCTCTCACATATACTGGCAAAATAACAACAAAAATAGCCAGATACATAAAAAAGAAAGGAATAACACCAGCTTTCAGAACTAACAACAACTTAAGCAAACATATTAAAAACAATAAAAGCCGAAAGAGAAAGCAACTACAGAGTGGTGTGTACAAACTAACTTGTGGTGACTGTCCGAAAACTTACATAGGTCAAACTGGCAGAACTTTTGACAAACGGATAGCAGAACACAAAAGGGCTTTCAACAATAGAAAAACAGACACTTCTACATACGCACTTCACCTTCTAGATCATAATCATTCTTTCAATGAAGAGTTTCAAATTCTACATATTCAAAATAAAGGCCTTAAGCTATCACTTTTAGAATCAATGGAAATTAATAAATTGAAAAATACAGATATAATTCTGAATGACCAACTCGAGACAAACAGCTCCCCACTCCTCAACCTCTTCAGTTAAAGACTTAAAAAGGCAAACCCATTGTAAAATATATCACTTGAGAAAGGCACTTTGCCGAAACAGCTGTAGTAATAACATAGTTGTAATAAATTTTGTGGAAGTATAAAAAACAAACGTTTTTCAGTGTTTTATTGTGAGAAAAAATGTTGTTGCTTAGTAAAAAATTCTTCTAATAATTTATTTATTCTGACTCATTTATATCGGCAATTCAGACATGTATTATACATTTTAAAGTAGAAGACTTTAAACGGGGACGTGGGACGACTTTACTAAATGATAGTTCATTTGATTACATGAAATCAACCCAACTTAAGAATATCCGCCACAAAAATCATAGCATGTGATCTGTCTTTAAAAAGACAACCAAATGCAACGGTGGCAGTAAAATTTTCGCGCTAGAGACTCCATAGTATTATATAATATCATTTTAAAGTCTTCTACTTTAGAATGTATAATACATGTCTGAATTGCAGATATAAATAAGTCAGATTAAATAAATTATGAGAAGAATTTTTTACTAAGCAACAACATTTTTGTTTAATTTAGTATTATTTTGTATTTTGACAACCACACCGGACTTGGGCGTCGAAACGTTAATAAAAGTATTATTTTGGTAAAATTGTGGCTTATTTCCCATTGAAAATAGTTGATTGTATCTAAAAGGCGAAAAAAAAGCGACAATATGCGGTTTTTAATTTTTAAAAGTACGTTTTACCAATTTTAAACATCTGAAAAAATTAAAGGTGAAATATTGTGCAAAAATACACGTTATATAGTTTTTACGTGAGAACGAGTATGTTACTTTATTTTTTGGACTGATTTGAAATTTTAAAATCGTTCTAACATAGTGAAATAACTAGTAAGAAAAGGAAAAAAGAGAGTTGGAAGAAGTTCGGTGAATCACTAAACCAAAATTACAGAGACAACAACAGATGCTTCTGGAATAAAGTAAGGAGTTTAAGAGGATAGAAAAGAAAAGAACTCAGAGGAGTAAAAGACAAACACAACAAACTAAAGACAAATACAACAGAGATACTAGAGGTGTGGAGAGAATATTATGAAAAGAAATATATGGGCGAAGAAAGTGAAGAAATAGAGGCAGAGGGAACCATAGAACAGATAGCAAGTCAAAATATATAAGACAACAATAAGACCTATTGTTACATATGCGGTAGAAACAAGACCAGACACAAGTAGAACGTTACAAATGATGAGAACAGTTGAAATGAGAACGCTAAGAAGTATGCAAGATAAAACTCGACGTGACAGAATAAGAAGTGAAGACATTAGACAAAACTGTGGAATACAGGACATAGGAAGGTGGGTCCGACAGAGACGAAGATATTAGAACAAACATATAAAGAGAATGGAGGACAGCAGACTCGTTAAAAGCGCAAAAACGAATAAACCAGTAGGTAAAAGACTACAGGGTAAACCACCACCAAAACGATGGCAAGAATGCTGGACCCCATCGTCCGGGGGGAAGACTAGATGGCAATGAACGGGCAGTAGCATACTAGCATGACCGATTATCCTAGAAAAGAGAAAAAGAAGAAGAAGAAGGAAAATGCTTTAAAAGAATGTATAACAGTAGAATGTAAAAATTGTTATTCTGCAGTTCGTAAGATCGTTTGATAAAAAATAGTCTAATTTTTTTTAACAGAAATAAAAAAATATGAAAAAAAAATTTTTAAGAAACGCTTTTCTTTCGTTACGAGTGACTAAAATTAAAAATATTATAAAAAAAATCAACTAAAAAGCAAAAAAATAAAAAAAAATTGAAAAAATCTAACACATTCGTCAAAGAAAAGCGTGGCGCATGTTCAACGAATAAACGGTTTTCGCCCCACGCTTTTCTTTAACGAATGTGTTAGATTTTTTCAATTTTTTTTTATTTTTTGCTTTTTAGTTGATTTTTTTATAATATTTTTAATTTTAGTCACTCGTAACTAAAGAAAAGCGTTTCTTAAAAAAATTTTTTCATATTGTTTTATTTTTTACTTTTTAGTCCTACACTTTTCAAACATTAAAATATATCGTCATGTTTATTAAAATATGTATAAAACATATGATGCACTAACATGTACTAAAATTTGAAACTTTATTGTTTATTAATGACGCATAACGTAAACAATTAACGTAAAAAGTGAAATTATGTATTGTTCATATCATTAGCTATACAATGCATAAAAGTTTAAAGTTTTTACATTTTAAAAACAAGAGAATTTAAGCGTTTTCCATTAAAATCGTTTTTTTTTTTATTTAAACAATTAATAAACATGAAAAAATTTTTTTATTGGCTATTCGTGTATTGTTCCCGCGAATGCATATGTCTGCAAATTTTCATTCATTTGCATTGAAGAAAAGGCAGTTAAATTAACGTCTAAAGATTTGACGCAAACTATTGAACTAAATAAAAGCATTTAAAAATAAATGTTTAAACACGAGAGATTTGACATCGAATTAAAAAAATATTCTTCACTTTGAGCTGTAAATTAGGACCCTCTGTAAATATAAATTCCGAAATATGATCGTTTTGTATTCGAGTCCGACTGATCAATGGCGAAATGAAAAAAGTGCTTAGATAAATCCCCATGGAGAATCAGGGGAAAGGGAGTGCGACTAAAAAGGATTACACTTTAAAATCCAGTATTACACAACAAGAGAAAAATGGCCTTAATTGTTGCTCGTCACTTGTGAAAAAAAGTCATTTCTCGACAAGAATAATTTAGAATCCCATCTCGAGTTAATTGAATGAGAGCTGGGAACGTTTGGTGGGAATTGCTTTGTCTTCCTATTTTTCAGCCACAAAATGTTTGCTACGGAATTTATAGACAGTTTCAGATTAATTTGAAAAACATTATCAAAGTTTTTAAATACAATACAATATTATATATAGTCCGTCCGCTATAACTTTTCCCATACGGTACGATTCATTTTCAATCAAATTAAGTCAAAACAGAAAGTACGTTCGCCGATGTGTGTAGTATATAGTATCGTTTGTTCGATACTCTCTCGGCATTTTGTTTGTTCTCCATGCTTCTCTCATTATTTCCAGCAACCACTTCTTTCCTTCTTTTCCTATCCATTTTATCATTTCGGGATCAATTTTATCTGCTCCGCTCGCTTTTCCTATTTTTATCTACTTATCACTTCTTCCATTTCTTCTGTACTTATTTCTTCCATTTGGTTTTCGTCTGCTGCTGTCTGTTCTATTTCTTCACTTTCCTCGCCCATATATTTCTCTTCATAATACTCTCTCCACACCTCTAGTATCTTTGTTGTATTTGTCTTTAGTTTGTTGTGTTTGTCTCTTACTCCTCTGAGTTCTTTTCTTTTCTTTCCTCTTGGAATTCTTACTTTATTCCAGAAGCATCTGTTGTTATCTCTGTAATTTTGGTTTAGTGATTCACCAAACTTCTTCCAACTTTCTTTTTTCCTTTTCTTACTAGTTCTTTCACTATGTTTCTGTCTTTTTGGTATTCTTTTTTATCTTGTTCCTCTCTTGTACTATTGTATTTTTTCCATGCCTTTTTCTTTTTCCTCACTTCTTCCTGTATATCTGCATTCCACCATTCCGTTTTTTTGTTTAATTTTCTGACTGTTTCCGCATATCTCTTGTGCCTTCTTCAATATTACTTTTTAAATTTTACCCATTTTTCCTCCATATCAATTTCTATTTTCTTTCTCTTCTCCATTTTAAACTCCTTATCAGTTTCTTCTTGATATCTCCTTTTCTTTTGTTCATCTTTTAGCTTTTTTATTGCTATTCTGCTGTATTCTATCTGTTCTTGGTGTACCGGTTCTCGCCATGTCATCTCTGCCATTACCAGTCTGTGATGAGTTCTGATCTCTGCTCTCTGTTCTGTCCAGACTTGTTTTATATATTGTTTCATTTCTTGCGTGTAGACTACGTAATCTATTATGCTTTTGCATCTCTGCCTTCTGCTACAAATGTATACTTATCTTGTAGTACTCGCTGTGTAAACGAGTTTCCTATTAAAATAATAGGTCATTTGTCTGGCAGAATCTGGTCATTTTAATTCCGTTTCTGTTTAGTATCTCTTCACCATGTCCTCCCATGCACCCAAGACCTTTGTTTCCATCTTTCCCTATCCTTGAGTTCCAATCACCCATTATTACTATTCTTTCACATTTTTCTCTTATATCGTTTAGGGTATTCTGTAGTTCATTGTAGAAATCTTCCATTTTTTCTTCTTCTGTTCCTTCTGTTGGTGCATATATTTGCACTATGTACCATTTTTCTTCCATTTCTATTTTTATGTACATTATTCTCGACGATATAGGTTTGAAATCTGATATTATTTTTTTCTATTGTCTCTGTGACTACTATGCCTACTCCTTCTCAATCCTATCAATTTTTCTTATAATAAAATCAAAAAATCGTCACGACAAGGAAGAGTTGATTTACTTTAATAAGGGAGTCCGTTATAAAACATGTAAATTTTTCATTTAATTATGGATAAGAATTCTTCATCTTCCTTCTCATAATCCTTAGTGCCTTTCAAGGCGTCAGATGTAAGGTTCTGCCTCTTATTTATTTCTTCCATGCACTTCTATTGGTGGCCAGGTTCGTCATATCCCTTATGTTCATGTCTCTCTTTTCACCTATATTATGGATTTGGTCCATCCATGTCTTTCTCAGCCTTTTCTTTTCCTTTTGTTTCCCATTTTGGCTTCATGTACCTTCTTTGTTAGTCCCTTTTGCTACATTCGCTCTATGTGGCCAAACCAGCTCAATTGTTTGTTTTCGATCTTCGTCATCATCGGTTCTTGCTCCAGCTCTCTACTTATATTTTCACTTCAAATGGCTGGTACTTTCTGTCCCGATTAAACCCCGTTAGCTAATCGGGGTTTAATCGAGACAGAAAGTACCGGCCCTAAGAATAACAGACTTCATAAATGCAATTATAATTATTATTATAATTATAGGTAATACATAATTTTAATCCAGATTTAGCCATACAGCCCACACTCCCTCTAAGGGGAAAATTGACTCATCCCGGATACCTACGGTATCAAAAGGATTGAGCTCTGGTGAGACTCTTTCCATGTTATCGACCCCTAGGTGACTTGGTATGCAGGTGTATCTCCCAAAAATTTTCGTACATTTCTGGCCGCTGCGAGTAGTACAGCTTTCTGCATGGTCTTATAAAAATGTTCATTGAGACTCAGCTTTTTTATGCTTTCGAGGAGGGTCTTCAGAATAACTCCAGTAGTAGACATAATAATCGGTATTGTCTAGGTATTCTGCATTCTCCATTGTCTCCGTATTTAAATTTCCAAATCTCTGTATTTGGCGATCTTTTCAGTAAATTTAGTACGTAGATTATTGTTGTTACGAATCGCCACATCAATGAGTGTTGTTTGTCTCGTTAATTTATTGACTAATCCGAGATCTGGTCTATTAAGTGACACTGTTTGGTCTGTGACCACAGTGCGGTCCCAGTATAGCTTATAGTTGTCATTCTCAAGCATACTCTCAGGAACGTATTGATAATATGGGAGATGGTCCGTTTGGAGAAGTCCCAGCTTGATAGCTATCTCCTGATGAAGGATCTTTCCAACTGAGTCATGCCGTTCCTTGTATTCAGCTGCACCAAATGTCTGACAGCCCCCGGTAATATGTTGTATGGTTTCTTGGGCTTGACATCCATATCGGAATCTGTCGTTCTGAACTTGAGGGTCTTTGACGATGTATTTCAGGTAATTTCTGGTTGGTATAACCTGATCCTGAATGGCCAGTAATGAACCTGTCGTTTCGGGGAACATCTTTCCTGATGTCAACCAGTAGTTCGACGCTACATTGTCGACATAATCTTGGCTGACCTCATTGGGATGTCGCCCGTGCAGAGGTTTACCCATCCAGGTGCGCACTCTTTCGTCCTAAGTAAGGTGGTTTATGCGCATTTCTGGTTCCCTTAGTTTGATCGGTGTTGTGTCATCTATTGCGCAGATAGCGCGATGTAGAGGAGATGTCTCAGCCTGCATCTGAAAATAAGTGCTTAAATTAGCTATTTGTTTATCTAATTGCTCACCTATATCCTCTTCTATCCTATGTCATCTTCCTCCTAAATTCCGTGGTAATATCGTTCTTTGTACTTCACTTTTAGAATGGTGTTTTTGTGCCTTTGTGAGGTGTGTTCTTACTTTTCGCTGAAGATTTTCTATATCTGTTTTTGTCCACTTAACAATACCAAATGAATAGCTAAGCGCGGAACAAGCGTAGGTGTTTAGTGCCTTAAACAAATTTTTACTGTTAAGCTGTAAACGAAGCAGCTGTTTATCCTTCGTATAAACTCAGTGGTCATCTCAGTTTTCATTTGCTTGTGGTCAATTTTCCGCGCCTGCTGTACTCCAAGATATTTGTATATATCGTTTTCACCCATGGCTTCGATATTCTGGCCATTTTGTATATCGAATCCACCGGGCTCTACCTTTCCTCTGACCATATTTAAAACACGACACTTGTCTAGTCCAAAGTGCATATTAATATCACAATTCTACACCACAATTCTAGATTGTCACGAGTAGAAGCCATTAATTTTAAATCATCCATATATAACAGGTGATTAAGCTTCGCTACTACAGTATTGTTGTTTTTAATGCTAAAACCTGAGTCAGTGGAGTTTAACAGCTGTGATAGGGGGTTCACAGCTAAACAGAACCACAATGGACTCAGCGAGTCTCCTTGAAACAGGCCCCGGTTGATTGCGATATTTTCCGTTTCGATATTGTTTTCACCAGGTATTTGGAGGTGAATTTTAGACTTCCAACTTGTCATTATATGCCTCAAAAAGTCACTATGTTGTCACCGACTTTGTATATTCTTAATATATCTCTAAGCTATTCATGCGGTACTGAATCAAAGGCCTTTTTGTAATCAATAAAGGCAGTAAAGAGGTTCCTTTTTTGGTGAATGCCTGGTTAGAAATGACATGTCGATGATAAGTTGATCTTTGCAACCCATGGAACCCTTGTCGCATCCTTTCTGTTGAGACTATGATATTGTTTAGAGTTTTAGAGCACAGTGTTGGTAGATACGCCGGGTTATACAGAATGTGACAAATTTATACAAAGTTGGGAGACAAGTAATTGGGCGGTACTTGGCTGGATCTTGGGTGTTATTTTGATCCTTCGGTATTAAATAAGTGGTTCCCTGAGTTATAAATGATGGTATTTCCTGCGGGTTAGAAATAACATGATTAATTAATGTTGATAAGCACTCAAGAATACCCCAAAACCTCTTAAGCCAGAAGTTCTGAACTCCGTCTGGTCCAGGAAACTTCCAGTTATGAAGCTCTTTTATGATATTTGAGACCTCTTCAGTAGTGAATGGTTCGTAGTTAGCTGTGACGTAGTGGTGACAGTTGTGCGTCGTATCTTCTATCCAGCCAGCATTGTTGTTAAGAGCAGCTGGTGTAGAAAGTTGATTTCCCCAAAACTCATGAATCTCTTCTTGGCTTGGGTAAGACTTCTCAAGATTTTCTGCAGTGGAATTGAGTTTTCGATAGAACGCCTTCTCAGCAGTCTCAAAAAGGGCATTGTTGGATTTTCGGTTGTTACTAACTTTAAACCTTCTTAATTGTCTTGAATAGACGGAGAGTGTTTGTTTTAATGTATCCAGACACTGTTGGGTTGTGTTATTTTCTGGATCGTATCTTGAGTGTCGTGCAGTGCTCCGCATTATTTCTTCAGCTCTCTTAATGACTTTTCTACTTGTTACACCTTTGATATATTATGTGAGTTGACCAATATCCCTACGCATTAATTCAATTTTTCCGAGAAGTCTTTTTGTTATTATTATATAATTATAGAATCTTATTTATTATTATTATTATAGAATTTTAATTATTATTATAATTATAGGTAAAGGCTGTTATTCTTAGGGTCGGTACTCTCTGTCCAGATTAAACCGGGGTTAGCTAACCATAACATAAAGAGTTATGGTTTTCTAAAGTTAAACGAATATTTTTGAGATTTTTGATAATTTTAAACCCTAATATCCTAGCTTTATTATTTTGTGGCTTATTGTACCATTATGTTGCCGTCTTCATATAATATATTGTTAGAAAGCTTTCATAGCAACCTGCTGTAATAATAATTTGTTTCCCTGTTGGTGATAAGTGAACTGCGAAATAAAATTTATAGTCACTAATTTTCACAAACAATTCTGTTTATTAGGTAATGGGTGAGTTCAAAGATTTAGTCAGTTTTCTAGTGTTGTGATCCACGCTGTAACATCGAGCACCTATGATTCGCAGAAGATTACCGATCTTCATGGATTATAAATCTATATTACAGTTCTAATTTGTGTCTAATAAATTTACTATTATATTTTGAATTATGGACTGACTTCAGAAAAGGTCACTGCATCGGTTTCATTATGTATTCAGGGTCAATTCATGGGTACCGGTGCTTATCAAACCACATACGAGGAAGGTCAGGAAACTCTTCATGCCTTTTCTCTTTATTAACCTAAGTTTGCCAAACGACATTTCCATATATCTCTCGTAATCATTAAGTTTCTCTAGTCCATTTCTCTAAAATGACACTATAATTAAGGACATAAGTCTGCTATCTAAATTTATTCATCAGATATATTATATAGCGATCGGACAGAGATGTGAAATACTCATAAATGAGTGGGTATTTCACTCCGTGACTTATAATATATTTTTCCACCTACCTCCACCGAAAGTATACTTTTCCGGACCTAATTGTAGGGAGAAAAGTTATACTTTTCCTCTCTAGGGAGTAAAAGTACTTTTTCTCCCTAGGGAGGAAAAGTAAAAGTGACTTCATGGTATGTCATTGATGAAATAACTTATTGACGCCCTATATAATATTCAATTAAGTATCTATTACTTAAGTATCTATACATTTTAACGTTTATTTGTAGAACACCCTATATTTTGCAGAATGGAGAAAAACAGTAAATTGTTATTTTGATTTAACAATGTTTACATTAATAATTTGACTTATATTTGACAGTTGATAGTTGATACTGTACCTACTTGTTAGTTTTAGTTCTTTAATAAATTTTGTTAGATAGTTACATAAATACATGATTTAAAAATGAAAAAATGACTTATTTGAGGAAGGTGGAAAAATCATATTTATAACATGGGCGTAAATTGTCTTTTCCTCCCTTGAATTATTACTGCCCGACGCTTTCTCGGGAAGAAAAGTAGCACTTTCCTCCCTTGTTATACAAATAGCTATTTCCACCTACCTCTACTGAAAGTATACTTTTCCGGACCTGATTGTAGGGAGCAAAGTTGTACTTTTCCTCCCTAGGGAGGAAAAGTAAAAGTGATGTCATGGTATTTCATTCATAAAATATAACTTATTGACGCCCTGTACAATATCTATTTTCTGTTACGAAAGTATCTATACATTTTAACGTTTATTTATAAAATACCCTGTATTTTGTAGGATGGTAAAAAGCAGTAAATTGTTATTTTGATTTAACAATGTTTACATTAATAATTTGACTTATATTTGACAGTTGACAGTTATATTGTACCTACTTATTAGTTTAAGTTTCTAATAAATTTTGTTGGTTAGTTACATAAATAAATTAAGTAAAAATGAAAAAATGACTTGTTATTTGAGGAAGGTGGAAAAACCATATGTATAACATGGGCGTAAATTGTCTTTTCCTCCCTTGAATGATTACTGTAGGAAAAGTAAAAGTGACATCATGGTATTTCATTCATGAAATATAACTTATTGACTCCCTGTACAATATCTATTTTCTATTACGTAAGTATCTATACATTTTAACGTTTATTTATAAAACACCCTGTACATTTTGCAGAATGGTAAAAAACAGTAAATTAATATTTGGATTTAACAATGTTTACATTAAAAATTTGACTTATATTTGACAGCTGACAGTTAGTACCTACTTGTTAGTTTTAGTTCTAATAAATTTTGTTGGTTAGTTACATAAATAAATTAAGTAAAAATGAAAAAATTACTTGTTTTTTGAGAACGGTGGAAAAACCATATTTATAACATGGAAGTAAAGAGTCTTTTCCTCCCTTGAATGATTACGGGAAAGAAACTTCATTCTCGGGAGGAAAAGTAGCACTTTCCTCCCTTGTTATACAAATAGCTATTACTTATTCAGAAACTTTTGTACTTTTACAAAAAAATTATCGAAAAATATCGAAACATATACATCACCTTTATCGGCTTGGAGAAAGCACACGATAGCGTGCCCAGGAAACAAAAGCACACGATGGCGTGCCCAGGAAATAACTATGGAAAATAATAAGAAGAATGCACGTTAGAGGGAAATTGGTGAATATAATCCACACAATGCATAAAGAATCAGACGTGTAAAGAAAGTTATGCAATGAAACAACAAAACCAATCATCGCAAGAAAACGTCCCAAACAGGACTGTTGTCTATTACCTTCTTCTTCTTCTTCTTCTTCTTCTTCTTCTTCTTCTTCTTCTTCTTCTTCTTCTTCTTCTTCTTCACGTGCCATATCAGAAATATCCGACGTTGCCGATCACCATTGGCTTCTTCATCTTCTGCAATATGGAATAATTGTCCTACGTTTGATATCAAAGTCCAATCACGAATATTTTTTAACTAAGACACTTGTTTTCTTCCTACACCTCTTCTGCCCTCTATTTTTCCTTTAGGGATCAGTTGTAACATGTTATACCCAGATAAGACATTTTCCGGTGTTTAACAATATTTAGCAGTTTTCTGTCTCTGTTAACCCTCCTTAGTTCTTCTTAATTAGTTTTTCTTGATGTCCAAGGTCTATCACCTATACTTTTTAACTACATATACAGGGTGTCCCCGAAAATAGTGCGTTTCTTTAAGATGTGGATATAATACACAATTTAGAACAAAAAAGTCTTATAACATTTTTTCCTAAAGTTAACTGTTTCCAAAAAAAATTACATTGTTCTCCATATTAGTCAATTTTTATTTTCATAAATTTATATGACCTGGCAACAGGGCGTAGAAGAACCTGTGACTGTGAAATTTAATCTAATGGAACCCCTTGTTTATTTACTATTTGAGTTGTGATTTTTAGGGTTGTTGACATCCCTAGATGTAGGTACCTACCTGCAAAATAATTATTTCTTGCTTTAATAATGTGGCATTTTTGCTATTAATATCCGAATTAATTAAGGTTTTGGATTAAGGCTCGAAATTTTCATAAATTATAACTTTTACTTAAGTACATACCTATGGTTCAATTCCTAAAATATAATTAATGCTTTTAGGAAAAATTATTTGTATCTAATATTTTTCTCAAATCAATTGAAATATGGAATAATTTTAAACGAATTGATCAAACGATTGATTTGAAATGTCAATCATTTACAGTAAGAAACACTTTTATTTATCTTTTAACTAAACTAGTATTATGTATTTAACGTCCGACTGGTATATTATTTGGCAAATAATGACATGATTTCGAAGTCAGTTAAGTATGATATAATGCCCTAGGGCGAAATACAGCCGCACCATATTCTAGTCCAATCAGAGAGTGCAGCAAGCACCTCTACCGGTTTCGAAACTTATTAGTCTCTCATCAGGAGGCACATATGCTGCTCTCTCTGATACAACCAAAACAAACCCCGGCGTGCAGTCCCGGATTGCAACGAACGATATGGCATAAATGCCCTAACGGCAACTACTAGAAAAAGACTAAGTTTTCACTCTAATGGCATATAAAACAACATAATGTTACTCTACATCCCACCAGACTGAAAACAATGGGAACCTTCTCTGGTTACACCTCCGAGGCTTCTACAATTTGCAAGCCATACGGATGCTGAGACTAAGGAAGATGAGGGAATTCTACAATTTACAATTCACGTCACATCTGCTCAGCGCGGTAAAGCTCCAACGAGAAATTGGAGTACGAAGTACTCCACTTGGATTGGAGTACGAAGGGAACCATTCTGGTTGGATCTTTACCGCGCTGAGCAGATGGGACGTGAATGATAAATTGTACAATTCTCTCATCTTCCTTAGTCTCATCATCCATATGGCTTGCAAATTGTAGAAGCCTCGGAGATGTAATCAGAGAAGGTTTCCATTGTTTTCAGTCTGGTGGGATATAGAGTAATAATAAGACAAAAATATACACTGTTCGTGACACTTCAGCAGCCAGGGTACTGAAGCGTTTTTTCGACAGGTAATACCTATAGGAACAAATTGTAACTATTTCCTGCGTAGGATCTGGCGGCCATTTTTATTAAACAATTAACTGTCAAAAAATGGCATTTTTCCCTTTTTTTTTCAAATCAATGGAAAACAGTGAAACGTATGATTTTTTTAGTACAAATATCTTTAAGATTATGGAAAAAGCTTTAAAATGACATATTACAAAGTTTGATATACTCATTTATTGTTAATATAATTGCAAATAAAAGGTCGGAATTGCAAAAAAAAATTATTTTCGCAATAACTGTTGTAAAAATTAGTGTACAGGTTTGAAATTTTTGTCAAATGAGGGTTCTTTGATGCTTAATATGCGATAAAAATTTCAAAGCGATTCATTCAATTGTTTAAATTTTATTCGAATTGTTTATCCCAGAGAGCATTTTTTTTGCAATAAGTCAGAAAAAAATGACGTTAGAACCATTCCACAGGTGTCAAATGGAAGAGCATAAACTATATTTTCAACTTGGTTTAAAAAAAGCGAATAAAAACGCATTTATTAGTAATAAATAATTATGAAAAAGTACCGTAAATCTTTCCTTATAAACTGTTTGGATAACTTTTTCCAAAAAAATTAACTTTTTTACCCTGTTTTAAGTGCACAACTTCCAAGTAATGTTATTTATATCATAATTGATAAAAAATTGTAATAAATATATATCATTTCTTATATAACAAAATAAAAAGTTTATAAGGAAAGATTTACGACACTTTTGCATAATTATTTATTACTAATAAATGCATTTTTTATTCGCTTTTTTTAAACCAAGTTGAAAATATAGCTCATGCTCTTTCATTTGACACCTATGGAATGGTTCTAACGTCATTTTTTTTTTACTTATGTTCTTGCAAAAAAAATGCTCTCTGGGATAAACAATTTGAATAAAATTTAAACAATTGAATAAATCGCTTTGAAATTTTTATCACATATTAAGCACCAAAGAACCCTTATATGACAAAAATTTCAAAGCTGTACACTAATTTTTACAATAGATATTGCGAAATTAATTTTTTTTGCAATTCCGACCTTTTTTTGCAATTATATGAACAATAAATGAGTATATCAAACTTTGTTATACGTCATTTTAAAGCTTTTTCCATAATCTTAAAGATATTTGTACTAAAAAAAAAACATAAGTTTCACTGTTTTCCATTGATTTGAAAAAAAGATAAAAAATGCCATTTTTTGACACTTAATTGTTTATAAATAAAAATGGCCGCCAGATCCTACGCAGAAAATAGTTACAATTTGCTCTTATAGGTATTACCTGTCTAAAAAACGCTTCACTACCCTGGCTGCTCGAGTGTCATGGGAAAACCTTATTACCCTGGACTAAACATTATGTTGTTTAATATGCTATTAGAGTGAAAACTTAGTCTTTTGCTAGCAGTTGCCGCTAGGGCATCTATGCCATTTCGTTGGTTGTAATCCGGGACTGCACGCCGGGGTTTGTTTTGGTTGGATGAGAGAGAGCAGCATATGTGCCTCCTGATGAGAGACTAATAAGTTTCGAAACCGGTAGAGGTGCTTGCTGCACTCTCTGATTGAACTGGTGTAATAATGCGGCTGTATTTTCGTTTTGCAACAAAATTGAAAATGGTTATTTATTTTAAAAAAAAATTGAAGTCACTAAACTTAAAATAGTGGTCAAATACAAATGATAAGAACTGAGCAGTGTGACGTGTACAAACATAGCTAACATTTCAGAACGTCAGTTGAGTTACAATTGATTTCAAGGCTAACCTGACCAAAGATAGATGTTTCATTTGAACAAGCTTATAGAATAAGAAAAGAGGAAATATGAAACAGAGCTGAAGTAGAATTCTTTAGCTAGAAAAAGTTGGAAAACAGAGTCCTGAAGTGATACTGGCATGTACAAAAAATGCCAGAATGAGTATGTACAAAAAATGAGCACTTTGAACCAAAGAAACTTATAGATCATATAAACAATACACAAGTAAAGTAGCTCATGAAGCGGTAACGATTAATTTCATTTGGGATGCTAATTAGAGGGTGATTTTCGCGATACTTTTTACCAAAAAATAAAAGGGGCCAACAATATTTTGAGTGTTTCTCACGTACTTCTAATGTTTGAAGTTTTTTTTTAAAACAAAAATAAACATTTTTTTAAATACTTTAAGTTGTAATCAGTTTTCCCCGCAAAGAGCGGGGTTTTTGGTTATTTCACGTTGAAATATTCGATTTGGAATTTGACGAATAAGAACCTGCTTTTCATTAACTACAACTCTGCTTCTACTGGGTCAACAGACTTCGTACATACACACTTTTTTCACTTTTTTTAAGCTATATTTTTGTTAAGAATATTTTTTTCGAGAAAATACTTATTTTTTGGGTTATTTGCGAAAAACCGTCCAAAAACATGTTTTTAAAAATGAACATATTCACTCAAAAATAACGCGAAAAGTATTGACTTAGTGAAAAAACTTTATAAAACAAAAGTTGCTCAGAATTAGTCATTTTATCCAATTCCGGACTTATGTTGAATGTATATTTTTTCACCCTCGAAAAGGGGATATTTCCCAATTTTTGTAAAATGAAGGGGATGTAGAAGTGTAAACTTTTTCCTTTATAATAAAAGATACTATCAACTAGGTATCCGCAAATTTTTATTCTTCCTATATATTTTTTGAGGTTTTCGGAAAGTTTTTTGTTGTTTGATCGGGCTATAGTATCATTTCTTATAAACGATTACAGCTGTACATCATTTTGTGTGAGTTTATTCTATTTTTTGAATAATTTATCTTTTTTAGAAGTTTGAGTATATTCATGAATATTATAATTTTACTATTGATACTTCATGGACTAAAAAAGATAAACAAAGCATGACAATATTTTTAAAAGTGTAAGTAGCTCAATATGGTTAGCTTCTAATATAATGAGCTCATTTAATGTTATATAATAAATTATTATCATTGCCGGCTATATCCGTGGTTTAATTAAATAATTATTCGTTGTTTATTTAGTTGCTATGGATATCATTTATTTAATTTGCTCTACCATTATGAGCAACTCTAAAATCCAAATTATAAAGTCAATATGTGCAAAATAATGTTTATTTGACCAAAACATATACGACAAAATCAGCATTATTTGCGTATTAACAAACATAATTTTCCTTTGTTAATAAAGTTATTTTAAATTTTGTGAAAATCATCTTTTATAATCAATATTTGAAGACTAGTTGACTAAATTGTTGCAATGTTAGTGCCCAAAAAAACTTTTTAAAATCTTTATCATAATGGTCCAATACCTCAAAATATTTTGTTTTCTTTTATGGAAATCGTCTGTTATACAACGGTCATACTGTAGCTAATTAGGTTATTGTACTACTGTACTAAGTAGGATTTATGGCCTATACACAAATACATATATACAGTATGATGCAAAAATCTTATATATAAAAATCAATTGCTGTTCGTTAGTCTCGCTAAAACTCGAGAATGGCTAGACCGATTTGGCTAATTTTGATGTTGAATTATTTGTGGAAGTTCAGGGAAGGTTTATACGGTTTTATATAGTCATTTTAATAGCCACCAAAAATTTTACAACTATATGTATTAGGGTGGTGCGAAAAAAGTCAAGTTGATAATTCCGTATCGCTATAGTGCGGAAAAGTTGCGATTGGTAATTACAAGAAAAACAAAAAAATAATTATTCAAATCGGACTTTGTCTTCCGATTCCGCAAGGGACGTAAAGATTATAAAAAAAATAAAATTTCACCTTTTTTTCAAAAATTTTTATTTATCCTTCGAGTACGTTTTATTTATCGCTCTAGTAAAATTTATTTACACTTTGCATGGTTGAGTACAAAAAAAATTGTTTTACGCATTTAACGGATATTTTCCGATCCCGCAAAGTCAATCAAAATCTATAAAAATTTGAAATTTTTGATGAATTTTAAAAATTAAAAAACATTTAGTTATCTCATTTTTTTGTTACATTGTGAAGCTCTTCGCTTGTTTAGATATTGTATGACATAATTTAAACAACCCAGAACTCAAAACTAGGGGGTGGTTTCACTTTTAGCTCCACACGCACCCTTCTCTCCAACGAACCAATGAGTGTGTGTTTTTTACATTATTTACATATGTATGTACATTTCTTTTTCATCTGTTTGTGTCCAGCTCTTCAACACCAACTTTGCATTGTGATTTCTTGGTAAAATCTGGCAGCATGGACCTTGATATAAGTGTTGTCCTGATGCATCTATCTCTTGATTGAGGCCCACATATATTAGCATTAGACGATGCTTCCGTGGCCAACTTTAGACACCGCTCATCAGCTGGCTTGTGGCAGGAATTGTTTTATACCGGGTGTCCCAATAAGAATGGCTCTCGGCCATATCTCAGGAACCGTTTATAGTAGAGCTTTGAAATAAAAAATTTTATAACAAAAGTTGCCTCAGGAAAAGCCTGGAAATTATTTTCATAATTGTGGGTCCACCGCTAGAGGGCGTAATTGAATATCAAAAATAAAAAAATCTAAATTTTACAAAATTTTCCTAATGAAGGGGCACTGGAAATCCGATTATTGTATTCTTCATCAAATTCTGCGCATATTTGATTTAACAAGTTTAACTCTACCTTTGCAAATAAGACGTGGGGGTGAGTGGGAACCTTGTTATGAAAAAATGGATGTAAGTCCGGTTCTGCTAAATAAAATTTTGAAAACTGGGTCTTGTTGAAGACAGATCTTTTTCTTCAATGTAAGCGTGATAATTTTGAACCATCCTAATAAGTAATAAGCCAGCTGGGAGGCGTTATTTAATTTTTTTCAGAAATCTAGTTTTCTTTGGAAAATATTAAATACAAGTATGCATTTTTAATCATACTTTATAAAATTAGATTAAATTAACAACAGAATGTCGAAAACCGCATGTCGATACCTTTTTTGTATCTCAAGATATCTCGAGAAACGTGTAAATTTTATACATAACTGTTACTATCACCGGTAAACTAAGTTAATGAAAAGTAGTGTACTGTGGAAAAAAACAAAATAACATTTTCCAGATGTTAACGTATAAAAATATAATTAATTAAAACAGCAATATAAAGAGAAACAATACTATTAAAATTAAATATAACACAGAACAAAAAGAACTACTTAGTGACGACTTAAATATTCAAATTGTTGCCCATCATACACTAATCTAGAATACATTATCCAGAGAATACTAAACGCCATTCAAAGCATATCGAGAGCAGAAATTGAGACTGCTGTTCAATCTACTCTTGAAAGAGTAAATGTTTGCAACGAAAATGATGGGCAAAAATTTGAACGTTTATGTCATCACTAAATAGTTGTTTTTATTTCTTTGTAATAGGGCTTTTCAACGCTTCTCATTTGTTTCGAGCCTCTGTCATATGCCATATAATCCGTGTATAATATTAATATACGAGATATGAACGAGGCTCGAAACAAATGAGAAGCGTTGAAAAGACCTAATATACGTTGACAGCTGGAAAAGTTTCTTTGTTGTTTCCATAGCACACTACTTTTAATGAATTATTTCGTTTACCGGTGACAGTAACAGTTATGTTTTTAAATTTACACGTTTTGTAAGATATCTCGAGATAGAAAAAAGGTATTAACATGCGGTTTTCGCTATTCTGTTGCTAATTTTGTCTAATTTTGTAATATGGTATTAAAAATGCATGTTTGTATTTAATATTTTCCAAGGAACACTAGATTTCTGAAGAAAATTAAATAACGCCTTCTAGCTGGCATATTACTCAGTAAGTTGGTTTGAAATCATAACTTTTACATTGACGAAAAAGATCTTCCTTGAACAAGACCAAGTTTGCAAAATTTGATTAAGCAGAACCGGACTCACAGCCAGTTTTTCATAACAAGGTTCCCACTCACCCCCACCTCTTATTTCCAAAGGTAGACCTAAACTTGTCAAATCAAATATGCGTAGAATTTTATGAAGAATACGACGATCGGATTTCCAGTGCCCCTTCATTAGGAAAATTTTGTAAAATTTAGATTTTTTAATTTTTGATATTCAATTACGCCCTCTAGCGGTGGTCCCACAATTATGAAAATAATTTCCAGGCTTTTCCTGAGGCAACTTTTGTTATAAAATTTTTTATTTCAAAACTCTACTATAAACGGTTCCTGAGATATGGCCGAGAGCCATTCTTATTGGGACACCCGGTACATTCCAGTCTGACATGTCGCCCAATATAATACAAGGAGTTATATCTTTATTTGAAACTCTTCGAGGAAGTGGTGGAGAAGATAGTTTTGCAACATTCGACTCTATTATTTTAGTTTAGTCCTGTGCTTCAAAATTTCAAGTAGTAGGGAGAAAGGAAACACATTAGAGAGCTAGGGCCAAGGAGAGTGTTAAAAGCCGGACAGACTAA
The DNA here is from genome assembly GCF_917563875.1 of Diabrotica virgifera virgifera. Lineage (NCBI taxonomy): Eukaryota > Metazoa > Arthropoda > Insecta > Coleoptera > Chrysomelidae > Diabrotica > Diabrotica virgifera. The sequence goes on along the minus strand of NC_065452.1, from coordinate 8,837,185 downwards.
AGCCAACAGCAAAAGTATTAGAAATTTAATCCCTCCTACTTTAAATTTTCAAGCACAGGGCTACACTGAAGTAATAGACTAGAATGTTACAAAACTATCTTCTCCACCAGTTCTTCGAAGAGTTTCAAATGAAGATATAACTTCTTGCATTACATCGGGAGACATGCCTGCACACGACAGCACATATAAGGAAAATTTAAAATTCTACAAAAAAGAAACTATTTAGAGAGGATTATCGTACCACTGGAGACACTAATAGCAGCAGAACGAGTTAAGTCTCCGGTTTCACTCTGTATATTAAAGTACCATACTCGACTTGATTTTATTTTTCCCAAATTAGATGTTTTGTACTGAAAATTAGGCATGGCGCATAAACCGCATTTATACTGTATTAAAGTTAAAAAGAGTTAAACACTTTGTATCCCAATTGTTAGGAAAATCTATATTGCTGGACCATGTACAAACAGAACAGAGGAACTACTCCATATCAGATGGAGCAAACTGAAAACAGTAACAGGAATATTGACGAGGCATGCAACAGTAAGAAAATTCGTGAATAACATAGGTATTTACATTGGAGATGTTAAAAGCAGACTCTAAAATAAGCAACCAGAAACTGAAAAACATGTATTATGCGATTGCAAGGCGCTGGACCCCAAAAGACAAAAATTATATGGGCAACCAAGACAAGACCCTGATATATTTAGGACACACCAGGCAAAAGACCTGTACAAGCTTTCAGGGTACAAAAGTGGACAAAAATGGACGGGTACATAAAAGTGGGTACAAAATTGAAAGGCCGCAGCTCAGCGGCAAGGTGCTGGCTTCATAACCCAGAGCGCACGAGTTTAATTCTCAGCATTAACAACGACATTTTCATTTCTTAAAATGATGAGCCGTTTACCGTGCTTCGGAGGGTACGTTAACCCCTGGGCTAGTGATACATCGACCGTAGTTACTTCAACCAGGGTTAAAGATGCAATTGGCACCGGAAAAATCCGAAAGGATCTCCCCAACAAAAATGCCATACGATATTATTATTAGGTATAAGGGTACAAAATTTCTAGATTGGGTGTAGGAAACTACAATGGGCAGCAAAAACAATAAGCTTCAACTTCAGTGATAACAAATATCTTTTCAGATTAGACGGAACCAGTGAAGAAAAAAAATATTTGCACTTAGGAGTAATAACGACAGCAGATATAAGGAAGATTTAAAATTCCACAAAAAAGAAACTATTTAGAGAGGTTTATCATACCTACTGGAGTGACACTAATAGCAGTAGAACGAGTTAAGTCTCCGGTTTCACTCTGTATATCAAAGTACCATACTCGACTTGATTTTATGTTTCCCAAATTAGATATTTTATACCGAAATTTATAGCCGAGTTTATAGGAATACATGGCGCACACACCGCATTTATAATGCATTAAAGTTAAAAAGAGTAACATCGTGTCCCAATTATTTTCTCGCACCGTTGGTTTGACGCATATATTAAAATGAATCGAGTCGCAATTACTTGTAATTGTCTTATGTCGACGTTACGGGTTACAGGTCTGTATTTCAAAACAATTAACACCCCAGCGAGTGTTCTCTAATGCCGAAGGCCCCGCATATTTATAAGGTTTTAATTGATCTATAAAGTATATCTATGGCGGCAATTGTAAAGAAGATATTGCTAGATCAAAAGAAAAATACCAATATTAAAGATACTGGACACATAAATCGTACAATTGAAATATATACTCCATAAGGGATGCCAACTTTTACTCAAATATTATTAAATATATGTAAGTTAGAATTACAGTAAAAAAATTAGACATTGAGGGGAATTTGCATAATGGTAGTCCTTTACGTCAACTACAACATTAAATTCCTTCTTATCATGCTTTTTTCCTCTCTCTATAATTCTTTCTCCACTAGATGTTGATCATAGCATCAACACTTCTCAAATCTTTTTGGAGTAAAAAATGAAATATTAAAGTTGGCTGCAAAAATCCAATAGAACATTACGTCATAATGACACATTTTTTTCCTCTCAGCAATATTATCGCTGTCAATATCCTCTACTAGGCTCTACTAGGCCTGCCTCCCTTACATCTGATCATGCTAGAAGAGGCAAGATTGGAAGCCTAGAGAATAAAACAATCACTGAAACCTCACAATGAGGGAACAGGGCATGTATCACAAGGACTGTACCAAAGGGCATTTAATGCGTAACCGAATTACATGACAAAAAGGTACAATTTTAAGAATTCATATAGGAATGCATTATATTCCAGACAGGAATGTATGGAGAAACAAGGCGTACAACAACCAACAGTGTAAGATCCGGTATACAGACAGATCCAAGACTAGATATGGTGTGGGGCAGGAATATACTCTACAAATACTCCAAAAAAAACTGCACTATTTTTCAAGCGGAGATTTACATGGTATTACAATATGCAAAGGTAAATGATGAAAGAGCACTTAAAAAAGAGCTGATCCACATATTGTCTGGCAGACAAGCGGCACTAAAGCCACTGGCGCGCCATGGCGTGTCAGAAAGTGACTTCCATGCTGGTGAAGAACGCATCTAAGAATTGAATTAACTGAGTGGCAGGAACAAGGTTGAGCTTATGTGGGCATCAGAGCATCAGGGCATCGAAGGCTACTAAAAATCAGATCAATATTTTTTGCGCAACAAGCAGCTAAAAGAAGATCGAATTGATCAAACAGACCGGCTGAGACTCTGGGAGTACCAAAGGCTGCAGGACGTTTTGCTGTAGATGACTGGATCCGAGAAAATCATGAGCAACATTACCGAAATATGCCAAATAAGCAAGCCGGAGCAGAAAACTCTGACAGGTGCTCCTACTGACGTTTCAGATGGGGAAAAATACCGTCTCAAAATTGCGATTGCGATGCTGCCAGACAAACAAAAACATCTAGTGGAGGAGTTCCCGATCAGATGATCCTACAATGTCAATAGTTGCGACAAAAAAGTCACTTGAATATATTTGTCAACTAAATTTTTAAGATAGGAGACGGTTGAATGCTCGAATATATGAAAATTATTGAAATAAAAGGCAGATATCGAACACATAGTATATTAAATCTTGCCCAAGTATACTTTCTTTCCTAGAGCATCATCAGGGGCGTCTGAAATAAGTAAAGACGTTTATTATGTTTGTCATTTGGTCTTTGATAATGCTTGACTGACCAATGGTATAATGTTTCATATTTCATTAATTTTTAATTTTTAATTCTTATTCAGCTTAATTTCATAGGTTATTTTTTTTTTCTATATTACTAAACTTGATTTTTTGACAGGTTTGAATTTGTGAACTGGATTACACATTCTAACTACCAAAAATTAAAAAAAAAATGTAATCAGTTCTAATTCCACTTCCTGGCTTACATTATACTACTGTTTGGTCGTACTTGAGGTCGGTGTTCAATCTTCCTCAGATTCTTTGAATATCCAGTTCACTCTGTAGTTACTGTATCTTCGTCAAAGTCGTATCAGTTGTCATTTGTCATTTATCACTTGAACACTTCTGTCAAATAAGGAACTTTAATTCATTGTTCCTCCATCTTCGACATGTAAATGAAATAGTACAGGCATTTAACTTTTTTAATCTTTGTCCAGTGTGTGTTATATGTTATTTGTAATTTTTCCATCACTCCTACGTCACGCTGCCACTTTGCCACTTTGCCATCACGATTTTTTGTCAAAATTTTTCGAACTTTTTCTTCTTTACAATGGCGTTTTTGACTTATTTCAGACGCCCCTGATGATGCTCTAGGAACAAAAGTATACTTGGGCAAGGTATAATAAACTAGGTGCTCTATATCTCCCTTTTATTTCCATAAACTAAATTTTTGTTTGTAAAAATTAATTATTGTTTTTTACTATTTGTAATGAATTGTCCTCTTTGCTTATACACAAAAATTCAACTGCTATCTACCAAATAAATAAATAATGAGCTAATTGCGAGAGAATCCCAAAACAAACGCAGGGGAAAATCTTCATTGGTATGCAATTTACAAAAAGAACAAAGGAACTGCTCCATATGAGCAAGACCAAATTGAAAACCGTAACAGGAATTTTGACCGAGCATGAACCAGTAAGAGAATTCCTAAATAAATTGGGCATTTAAATACTGGAACACTGGAGACCTTAACTGGAGACTCTGAGATAAAAAACCAAAAACTGTAAAACATGTATTAAGTAGATACATGTATTAACATATAAACATGTATTATGGGCAAAACTATATGGGCAATCAAGAGGAAACCCTAGTCTATTTAGGACACACCAAGCAAAAGACCTGTATAAAGTTGTGCAGGGTAAAAAATTCTATACTGGGTGTAGAAAATTACAATGGGAAGCAAACACAATAAGCTGCAGCTTCAGTGATAACCAAGATCTTTTTAGATCATAGGGACTAGGGAAGAAAAAAATTAAAAGTATCTGTACTTAGAAATAATAATAATAGAATGTTAAGTAAAACAAGTCTCTTTTTAGTCCAGAGAAATAAGCTTTTTGTCGGGACACTTGAGCAGCCAGGTTGCAAATGGATTTTTTGGGTACTACATATATACCTAATACATTATAAACACAAAAATGCCCGTCACAGTTCGGACGAGAAACTTAGTTATTAACAAATAAGGGTCAAAAATGGCAGTTTTTTCGTTGAAATCGCTACAGGTAAAAATAGTGTAATTAAATATCTTATTTATAATATTCTTCTTTTGTAGATCAGCCAAGGTTTAAAATGGCACTTTTTGAATTTTGGTCCGATTCTTTTTTGTTTAGGAAGGTGCAAAATAATACTAAAATTTCAAAAATAAAAAATGTGCTGTACCTGTCGCGAAAATGGCCTTAAGACTTTCATATTGCACGAAAAGTTAAGTCAAATATTTCGTATTATAATGCACAAAAAATTTTAAGACAATTCATCAATTAGTTTAAATCTTATTCAATTGGTTTATCGCAAAGAGCTTTTTTCGCAATGTTATTGTTCAGGAAATAATAATGACATAGCAATTCTGTGGAAACTACATGCAAGAACAATAGTTATATTTTTAAAGTATTGAAAAAAATCATTAAAAAGTCGTTTTCATCACTCCGAAAAAGTTTAGTTAAATAGAGTCATTTTTGGCTTCTAAACAATTTGAATAACTTTGTTAATATTGACTATAGAGTAAATCGACTTGTATTTTTTCGCTGGTATTTTTATACGAATTTTCAGAAAAAAACTTTTTGCCTGGGTTAATTAGGTTCAAAGTTAGCCACATTTATGATTTCATTCGCAGTTACTTCTATACAGGGTGTTTCATTAATAATTGTCCATATAGTAACTGGAGAAACCTTAGCACAAAATACGAAGATTTAGCCTAGAACACTTAAATAAAATGTGGTTCCTTACTGAGTTACAGGGTGTTTTATCTAAAAATATAAAAACTATTTTTGCTTAGAATTTTAAAACTATTCGACGTATGCTTTTCATACTTGGGAGGAAGTATAGGTAAAGTACAAGCTACCAAATTATGTTAAACAAACTTTTCTGGCTATTACCAGAGGCGTACGACGGGGGAAAGTGAATGGTTGATCCTTTCCAAATTCTACGCCACTGGCGGAATTGCTATTTTAGTTCAATTTTTGGATTCTCCAATACGTTCTATGAAAATAATATACCCTTCATTCGTAACTGTAAAGTCATTAGTTTTCGAGATCTTTGAAGTTAAAAATGAAACGACATGGTTATTTTGATTAATGTATTGTGTCGCTTCATTTTTAATTTCAAATATCTCGAAAACTAATCAATTTATCGTTACGAATGAAGAGTATATTATTTACATAAAAAGTATTGGAAAATCAAAAAATTACACTAAAATAGCAATTTCGTCAGTGGCGTAGAATTTGGAAAGGGTCAACCAGACACTATCCCCTGTCGTACGCCTCTGGTAGTAGCTAGAAACGTTTATTTATCTTAATTTAGTAGGGTGTATAGTACCTACACCTCCTACCAAGTATGATAAAGATACGCCAAATAGTTTTAAAGTACTGGGTACAAATAATTTTTAAATTTTAATCATATGAATCATAATATCATAAATTAATCAAAATGACTGTGCCGTTTCATATTTAACTTCAAATATCTCGAAAACTAATAACTTTATCGTTACCAATGAAGAGTATATTATTTACGTAGAAAGTATTGGAGAATCTAAAAATGGTCCTAAAATAGTAATTCCTCCAGTGGCGTAGAATTTGAGAAGGATTAACCATTCACTATCCCCTGTCGTACGCCTCTGATAGTAGCTAGAAACGTTTGTTTGTCATAATTTTTAGTAGGGTGTATAGTAGTCGCATTTTCTGCCAAGTATGAAAAGGATACGTCGAAGAGATTTAAAATGCTGAGCAAAAATAGTTTTTAAATGTTTAGATAAAACACCCTGTAACTCAGTAAGGAACCACATTTTATTTAAGGGTTTGATGTTAAATCCTCGTATTTTGTCCTAAGGTTTCTCCAGTTACTATATGGACAATTATTAATGAAACGCCCTGTATACATCAAATTCTCCTGTAAAGGTAGACTTCCGCACCAAGCGACCGAGACAGGAGACCGCGACAGGCGACAGATAGGTCGCGATAGACGATAGTTGGTCGCTGGTCTCGATCGCGGGCTGCAGAACTACCCTGATATAATTGCATTGAGAGCAGTCGTGGGGAGACCTCGCATACCTGTCGCCTGTCGCGGTCTCCTGTCTCGGTCGCTTGGTGCGGAAGTCTACCTTAACAGTGTTAGTTACCACACTACTCCGAAACGGCTTGGCCGATTTTTATAAAATTTTACACGTTTATCCTGTAGGACGTTGAAGATGTTTTAATCCATTTTTAATACCCATAAGTTATAAGGGGGGTTGCCCCCCTGACATTTTTTTAAATTTTTTTGGACAAAATTATCTACCTTAATTTTATATGATGTAGAATTAAATAATACATGCAAATCTTAATTTTTACTCTTCTATCACCAACTCCTATTTTTTAATAGCCATCTATATATTTAGATCTATAAAATTCTCCTGTCACAGTGTTAGTTTCCATACTCCTCCGAGACCGCTTGACCGATTTCTATGAAATTATGTATGTATATTCGGTAGGTCTTAGAATCGGTCGTTATCTATTTTTCATATTCCTGAGTGATAAGGGGAGCTCCCCCTAACATTTTGTAATGTTAGGTGGGGTTTTGTGTACATAACGTACTCTATAAGACTACGAATACATACAAATTAAAAAAATTATGGTCAAAATCTATCAACAAGTTCCAGCGATATTAATCGCAGCATATGTTTACAGAATCAGTTTCTTTTTTGAGTGCACGTATTTTAGTAATTTCCCTCCACCAACCATGAATTAATTCCGTTCGGACGCCATTTTTAAAGCTTTATTAACCACTCTGTTGAGGTTCAAAGTTTACTCAAACTTTTACACATAACCTATATATCTTCAACTTCAAAATGGCTCTAGTTAGGTTGCTTAATTGTTATAAACAAAGTAGCCGTCAATTAAATAAAAAAAAGTGGCTAAGTTTGACCGTTTGACCTAGGCGAAAAGTTTTTCTTTGAAAATTCGTATAAAAATACCAGATTTTCAAATTCTATTGTAGTTTTAGCCTACAGTTAATATTAACAAAGTTATTCAAATTGTTTATAAGCCAAAAATGACTCTATTATAGTAAAATGTTTTCTGAGTGATAAAAATGACTTTTTAATGATTTTTTAAATGCTTTGAAAATATAACTATTCTCCTTTCATGTTGTTTTCACAGAATTGATGTATTATTTTCTGAACAATAAGATTGCGAAAAAAAAGCTCGTTGGGATAAACAAATTGAATAAAATTTTGACTAATTGACGCATCGTCTTAAAATTTTTGTGCATTGTATGGACTGTTTGACTCAACTTTTCATGCAATATGAAAGTCCTAAATTCATTTTCGCAAAAGTTATGGCAAATTTTTTATTTTCGAAATTTTAGTTTTATTTTGCAATATCCGAAGCAACAAATAATCGGACCACAATTCAAAAAAAGCTATTTTAAACATTGGCTCATCTACTAAAAGAAAAATATTTTAAATGATTTTTTAAATGCTTTGAAAATATAACTATTCTCCTTTCTTGTTGTTTTCACAGAATTGATGTATTATTTTCTGAACAATAAGATTGCGAAAAAAAAGCTCGTTGGGATAAACAAATTGAATAAAATTTTGACTAATTGACGCATCGTCTTAAAATTTTTGTGCATTGTATGGACTGTTTGACTCAACTTTTCATGCAATATGAAAGTCCTAAATTCATTTTCGCAAAAGTTATGGCAAATTTTTTATTTTCGAAATTTTAGTTTTATTTTGCAATATCCGAAGCAACAAATAATCGGACCACAATTCAAAAAAAGCTATTTTAAACATTGGCTCATCTACTAAAAGAAAAATATTTTAAATGATTTTTTAAATGCTTTGAAAATATAACTATTCTCCTTTCTTGTTGTTTTCACAGAATTGATGTATTATTTTCTGAACAATAAGATTGCGAAAAAAAAGCTCGTTGGGATAAACAAATTGAATAAAATTTTGACTAATTGACGCATCGTCTTAAAATTTTTGTGCATTGTATGGACTGTTTGACTCAACTTTTCATGCAATATGAAAGTCCTAAATTCATTTTCGCAAAAGTTATGGCAAATTTTTTATTTTCGAAATTTTAGTTTTATTTTGCAATATCCGAAGCAACAAATAATCGGACCACAATTCAAAAAAAGCTATTTTAAACATTGGCTCATCTACTAAAAGAAAAATATTATAAATAAGATATTTAATTACCCTATTTTTACCTGTAGCGATTTAAACGAAAAAACTGCCATTTTTGACCCTTATTTGTTAATAACTACGTTTCTCGTCCGAACTGTGACGGGCATTTTTGTGTTTATAATGTATTAGGTATATAGTACCCAAAAAAGAATATGGCCGGTTTGCGCTCGACCGTTTTGCGCCCTTACCTGAAGTCGACCGGTTTGCGCTTTGCAATTTTCATAATAGAAATATCTATTTTTAGAAATAACTACTATAGTTTCCTTAATCGGCCGATTTGCGCTCTCTTGCAATATAATTTTAATTTCATTCTACAATAATAGTCTGGTGAACCTACCTGACTCAAAATAAGTCTCCTTCCTTGCCGATACAGTAAAGCCACAACGCTTTTTCACCTGTTTTTGCTTCACTTGGAATCACTAAGACACACGACTGAGACAACTGCACCCCGTGAAAGTTGAGTCAGAAAGAACTTAGAAAGACCTTCTAAGAAGGGAAGGAGGAAGACCCAACCCTTCGGTCCTAACTTAACTTTCGGGTATTTAACTAATTAAGGTATTAAGCTAATATACGATGAATTAAGAAATAAAAATAATAAATATATGATGAAGTACCAAATAAAACAATGTACCTAATCAATTAGACGGCAACATGGCCAACAGGAAACGCAAACTGGAAATTTGTCAGTTATATTTATATTCTTAAAAAATTCTGTAAGAACCAATATTTTTTACAAGATTACAAGAGAGCGCAAAACGGTCAATATAAGAAAATAATTAGCTATACATCTCCACTAAGAAAGTGTTAGAGCGCAAACCGGCCGATTTCAGGTAAGGGCGCAAAACCGTCGAGCGCATACCGGCCGACTTCCCCAAAAAACCCATTTGCAACCTGGCTGCTCAAGTGGCCCGAACATGGTATATATTATTTTGCCTTATTTCCCTAGTGTACAGGCCCGGCCCCAGGGGTGGGCAAACTGGGCGGCCGCCCAGGGCGGCAAATTTAGGGGCGGCAAATTTTACAGGACAGCCAATTTTGAAACTGGCTTAGAACGACTTATGTCAATAATACAGTTCTTAGCATCACATTGTCTTCCATTGAGGGACGATTCTGATAAATTTTTTCATCACATCAATGTCAATTTTTTAAAGCTTGTTAAGCTCTTTGAAAAATTTGATTATGTTTTACAAGAGCAAATTAAAAGAACAACGAATGATAGTAGAAGTACAAGAGCAAATTAGGAAAACAACGAATGATAGTAGCAGCATCACTACTTGGGAAAACGTATTCAAAACGAAATTATTCAACTCATCCCTGACTAAACCAAAAATAAAATTTTAAACTTTTTGAAATCAGCAAAGTATTAGAGCATAATTTTAGATTGTATACCTGATATTTCTAGGGTGAAACAGATGACTATTTTTGTACGTTTTGTTGATTCACAAAGTGTAAAAATTGCAGAATATTTTCTTGTATTTGTGCCTGTACTGGAAACCACTGGCTTGCGACTTACATTAGTTATTTTGCAAAAACCGAATGAACTGGGAATACCTTTGGAAGATATGAGAGGACAAGGGTATGATAATGGGGCAAATATAAAAGGGAAGAACTTTTTGTCCCTTGTTTTTCCCATTTACCCAACTCAGTCGTGAACAATGCTGCCTCACAGTTTGCAGTTTCTTTCTTTTCCTTAGTGTCAAAAATTTAAAAATTTTTTTTTAGCATCTATTCATCGTTGGGCTATACTGAAAAATCATATTTCTAGCATAACATTGAAGTCTATGTCCGAAACTAGATTGGAAAATAGAATTGTTGCAATTACTCCGATCAGATACCAAATTGAAAAAGTCTACGATGCTATTGTAGAAATTACTGTAAATAAAAACAACAATAAAATGGTTGCTCATGAAGAAGCTCTTTGGCAAATCAAATCAGTGATTTTACTTTTCTTTGCTCTGTGGTAATATGGCATGACATTTTACTTTACATCAACGTAGTCAGCAAATCACTGCAACGTAGTCAGCAAATCATATGGGAATGTATCAAGCTGTCAGTATATTAGAAAAAACGAAAATCTATTTTAAGTCTTTTAGAAGTGATTTAAAATTCCAGGACTATTTTACAGACGCAAAAGAGCTAGCATACAAGTTAGAAATTGAGACCCGAAAATCGGACGCACAGTAACAGCGAGAAAGAGGAAAGTGAAAAGACAATTTGGCTATGAAGCTGAAGATGAAACTGTGGACCTAAGATCCAGAGACACGATATAAGGTTGACTTATTATATCTAAAATGACTTACTATTTAAAAATTATAGACACAACCGTTAATGTATTAAGTGATATATTTCAGCAAATTAAGAGCCATGGTAGAATTTTTGAGTTTTTGTACGACATAAACCAAATTAAGGATATAACTGCTAATGATTTATCAGATAAACGTTTTAAGCTATGTGATGCTTTAACTTTTGACGAGTCAAAAAATCCAAATTATGCTGATCTCAAAGATGAACTCAAAGTTCTTTCTACGATTGTGAAGCCCAAGAGTACACCTCTAAAGACCGTGAAATTGATTAGAGAGTATGATTTTGATTTCGAACCCAACGTTAGTGTTTCTTTGAGGATTTCATTAACCCTACCAGTGACAGTGGGCTCTGGAGAGAGAGAAGCTTTTCAAAGCTGAAACTAATAAAAAATTACTTAAGATCAACTATGTCAACGTTTGAGTGCTCTAACGACAATCTCTATTGATACGAAATAGTTGAGTCCCTGAATCTTGGAGAATTATTAAGACTTTTCCCGTACCAAGGCAAGAAGGGTGTTACTTAAAAAAGTAAGTGTGTAATTGTGGATATCAGGATAGTGAGTTTTTGGATATTAAAGTATGTTAATATAGTAATGTAGTGAAATTTTATGAAAATATTGCAAATATATATGTTTCTAAGCGTGTATCGTTCAAATAAAGTGGAAAATGGCGTATTAAATAATTTAGCGCAATGCCACATTTAGCCACATAATGAAAAAATCCAATCTTGGTGATAGCTGAAGGACGGTGGTAAGTCATGGGTCTACCAAGGAGGGGGGCGGCAGTCGCCCATCTTGCCCAGGGCGCCAAAATCCCTAGGACCGGGCCTGCTGGTGTATTTTGCATTCATTTCATTTCTTGAAACTGTAAACATAGTGTTACAAAATTTTTGTAGTACTTCGAAAGATAACGTTATATATTTACTAGATTTGCATCGATGAAGTGCTTTGCAGATAAATGTTGGATATTATATAAAAGTAACAGTATAGCGTATGCACCAGAGTATAAAAAATGACCACCTGTACGAAGCAATAGGCACCTTCCAAACCGACCGCTTCATTGTTGTTACAGGAACTTAAATAGTAATCATGGACATAATTAAACCTAGAAGAGAAGTAATTATCCAAGAAGTACTTCCTAAGTGGCGTTATTGCAAATTGCGCGTGTTGATTAATGATTAATAAATGAAAATGAAGGTCCATCTGTCCGTGTCCACGAAGATGGACTGCATAGATCGGAACAACTACAAACTACAAAGCGAAAAGCGAAACGGGAGAGTGTGCTGTTATCATACACGCTTCGCCGGGACTTTCAAATCAGTTCCTTAATTTTGATTTGATTTAGAGATGTGTTCCTTCCCAAAGAAACGAATCTTAAGAACGGAACGGATCCCTAGTACATCACGGTAGTGTAGAAAAAAATTTAATCCCACATGAAAACCACTCACAATATTTTTCCAGAATATCAAAAGTCTGTGTTTCAATACTAAATCATCTCTGATCAAAATCAAAATCGAATCTTGGTATCTGTTCGAGAAAACTGTGGTTTTACATAATAGACCAGGGCGCATCTGTAAAAAATATTAGTACATTTGGAAATTGAGAGGTGACTCAAATTTTTTTGCAGAAATTGCTTGAAAATAACTCAAATAATAATATTTGAGTTATCCTCCCTCTCAAAAAGGTCCGGAACATTGTTTAAATAATCAAAATGTCAAAAAATGAAGGAAAAATTCGATTTTTTTCTTCGTTTTTTGATTATAACTTTAAAAGTATTGATTTCCGAGAAAAGATGTGCTGACATAAAAGTTGCGTAATTAAATTTCCAACAATATAGAATTGGTTAAAAATTTAAAAAATAGTCACCCTTGTTGCAAAATAGGAATACATAATTGCAACAAAACCATACAAAAACAAGTATTCGTATTTTACGTTTTTCAACCATTTATGCTACACTTAGGACCTTCATATTTCACCCACAAAAACTGTATGATACAGTAAAACAATACAGTAAATTTTATTAAGATCTGTTCAATAGATTTTGCAAAATAAATTTTGCAATCCAGCTTTCGCAAAAAAAATTCATTTTTTCAAAATGTTACAGGACTGAAAATAAAGCAGATAGCAAGTTGATTTTTTTTGCTTATAGAAGTTTACTGTACCTTTCATTTGCAATTTGCAAAATTAAAATCGATTAACTACCACGGCGTCAGGATTTTTTTAAATAAACATCAATTATTGGTGCTACGCGCAGGACAGCGGATAGTTTGCTCTGATTGAGCATTCCAATGACCTTTGATAATGATTGATACATTTTAATTTTTATAACATTTCGATATAAATAAATAAATTTGTTTATTGCAAAATAAAAACACATACTCTATCCTTTGAAATAACACTTTTTTTAGCAAAAACTTTCTTTGTTTATATATTTTAACTTAGAGATTAAAAGTTTATTATTTTTAAACATATTCAATTGTTTAAACAATATTTCACAAACACAAATAAAGTTAGTTTGGTTTTTGTGGAATTTAAATATTTAAATATAACAAAATATAGAGTAAGAAAATAATATATTAGATAAAGATTGAAAGAAATTTTGGTGGAAATCAACTTGTGTGAATCGAACACCGCCGTCATGCGCGTAGAACCAAAATATTAATGTTTATTTAAAAAATTTCCTGACGCCGTGGTAATTAATCGATTTTAATTTTGCGAATTGCAAATGAAAGGTACAGTACACTTCTATAAGCAAAAAAAAATTCAACTTGCTATCTGCTTTATTTTCAGTCCTGCAACATTTAAAACAATAAATTTTTTTTTGCGAAAGCTGGATTGCAAAATTTATTTTGCAATGTCTATTAAACCGATCCTAATGAAATTTACAATGTTGTTTTACTATATCATAAAGTTTTTCTGGGTAAAATATGAAGGTCTTAAGTGTAGCATAAATGGTTGAAAAACGTAAAATGCGAATACTTGTTTTTGTATGGTTTTTTTCGCAATTATTGCTATTTTGCAACAAGGGTGACTATTTTTTAAATTTCTAACTAATTCTATATTGTAGGAAATTTAATTACGCAAATTATATGTCTGTGCAACTTTTGTCAGAAATGAATAGTTTTAAAGTTATAATCAAAAAAACAAGAAAGAAATCGAATTTTTCCTTCATATTTTGATATTTTGATTATTTAAACAATGTTCCGGACCATTTTGAGTGGGAGGATAACTCAAATATTATTATTTGAGTTATTTCCAAGCAATTTCTGCAAAAAAATTTGAGTCACCTCTCAACGTCCATCTCAAAACAGATGCGCCCTGGACTATAATTCGTACATATTTATGTATAGTTTTCTTAGACCTTTTATAGCCCGATCAAAGAACAATCTGACCCAAAAAAATATAGCAAGGATGAAAATTTGGGAATAGGTAGTTGAGATTATCTATTATTATATAAGAAAAAGATAGATAGATAGATAGATAGATCTTTATTTAAATAGAAAAAACCTAATATACATACAATATAAAGAAAAGAAAGTACACTATAAATTTTTGATATGTTGTTTAAGCAATATTTTGAAATTATTGAGACTAGTACATTTTTTTACAGCTGCAGGTAACTGATTAAACTTAAGGAAGCTTTAAAAAAAAACGAATTCATCGTACTTTTATACATAGTTCTTGGTATATATATGTCATCTAAACCTCTGGTATTATAAGAATGAATATTTTTGTTAAAAGAAATGAATTCTTGAAAATACTCAGGTGATAAGCCATTTACTATTTTGAAGACCAAAATCATGGTGAAATAAAACAATCTATTTTCAACAGAGAACCAGTTTAGAGTATTTAACATCGCCCTAATTGGGGTACGACGATTTGTTTTAAGAATTATTCTCATTCCACGGTTTTGTAATTTTTGTAGCATGTTAAGTATATTAAGATTAAATAAATATAAGATTGATGAGCAATAGTCAAAATGAGGTTGAATAATTGTGTTATATACTGTAATTTTTGACTCCATTGACAAGTTTTGAGATATTCTGCTCAGAAAATATAGTTTTTTGATATTTTTTATGAACATACTCGAAATGACTGTCAAAATTCAGATATTGTCAAGTTGGAATCCCAAATATTTAGCTGTTGTAACCACTTCAATTTTTTCATTATTAATATTTAAATTTATGTTCTCAGAATCGAGCAAGATATATTTATGTTTCGAGACGACGAATAAAAGGGACGAAAGGGACTCTAGAATATGCAGTCACATTCCATCTATTCGTCTGGAAAAAATTCCAACGAAAGGTGATTCCGTGTACTCAAAATGCGAGTAAAATGAAATATTAAAAACAGCTTGTTTCATTTCAGTTCAGAGATGATCCACCATCCTCATACGTCCATATTTACTTTATTCGTCGTCTCTTTGCCTTAGAAATTGTAAAAGGCAGAGATTATAGTCTAAGAGCTAGAGCCGAAAAACCATCGTCATAAGTAATATGGAGTTTGGCATGTAAAATGTGTCTATTTTATATTGATAATTATGACCCCTTTTAGGCTGACACCTCAGTGGATACAGGAAGTAGCAATAAGGGATGAAAGGGGAAAGTTAGTGTAGTCTTTAAAGGTTTTCACTTCCTATTTTGTTAAACCTCCATCGATTTGCATGAAAATTGGTGAGTAGTTAGAACATACCTCAGGAAATAAAAATGATTTGGTGCCAACTTGCACTTTTACCCTGGGGGTGGATACCACCCCTTCTCGGGCAGGCGCGGATACAGAGGGGGGTCAAGGGGTCCATGACCCCCCTATTGTATTTAGTCAATAAGTATTGTTTTTATTATTTATTATTTTTTTTCTGTCAACCAGAGTTCAATTCTTTTGATACCGTAGGTATCTGAGATGACTGAATTTTATCCTTAGAGTAAGTGTGACTCGTATGGCTAAATCTGGACAATAAAATATTTGCGGTACGTCTGACCCCCCTATTATGAATTTCTAGATCCGCGCCTGTTCTCGGGGGTAAAAACGATTTTATTAAAAATAACCCCACAAATCGATAGAGGGACAAATTATAAGTAACATTTGTTATATCATGTTATGAAAATAAATCAATACTTTTTAAGTTATTAAAGATCAAAGATTTGTCTGTTTAAGAGCACATGCGTGAAGTTACGGATGATAAAAGAAAATATTAATTAACTGTATGTTACTAAAATATTATTTTTATATTATTTCGGTATTATAAATTTAGCAAAAGTGTATTCGAATATGTCAAATGTATCCAGTATTGGACACCCCCAGTTTCTGGACATATCAGTTTATAATGAAAAAAAATTCAATTAAATATCTAAATAATATAAAAATAATATTTTACTAACATAAAATTAATTCACATGTTCTTTTGATCATCCGTAACTTCACGCATATGCTCTTAAATAGACAAATCTTTGATCTTTAATAACTCAAAAATTATTGATTTATTTTAATAACATGATGTAACAAATTTTACTTAAAATTTGTCCCCCTATCGATTTGTGGGGTTATTTTTAATAAAATAGTTTTCACCCGCGGGAAGGGGAGGTATTCACCACCAGGGTAAAAGTGCAAGTGGCACCAAATCAGTTTTGTTTTTTGAGGTATGCTCTAACTAGTCATTAATTTTCATGCAAATCGATGGGGGTTTAACAAAATAGGAGATGAAAACCTTTAATGACTGCACTAACTTTCCCCTTTCATCCCTTATTGCTACTTCCTGTATCCACTCAGGTGTCAGCCTGAAAGGGGTCATAATTGTCAATATATAATGGACACATTTCACAGGAAAAACTCCATATTACTTATGACGATGATTTTTCGGCTCTAGCTCTCCGTCTATTAAGGATGCTACCAGAAAGTGTTTCTACGAGAATTTTCAGATTTATTGTTTAGATCTGAGACTTCTCATTTTCCTCTATACCATAAATATATCTTTATACACTTATTGATTGATAGACAAAACAGATATATGCAGAGATGTTGCTTACTCTCAAAATTAGGTATGACTCTTAAAAAGTTTTTGTGTATTTTAAAGCATTTAAAACAATCCTTTTACTGATTTTTCCAGGAACTCATTTTTTGTTAAGATTTTATTGCGTGTACCTTTTATGACTCAGTGGCTCCAGCTCACTGACAAGCTATTGCTAATTGCATCTCTAATTTGACTGACACGTTGGACGGTGATGGTCTTTGTCTTTGCTAATTTACTCACCTTTAATAAATGACGTCGCATTCGATCTTATCAACTCACTTTTTTCATTTCCTGTCCTTGAATTTTACCACTTGCGGTGTTTAGAACTAAAATAATAATAATTTTTTTATTCTCACACACAAAAAACTTGTTATTTGACCAATCAGTCATACAATATGATTATATTAAAATACTAAACTTTTTTGCTTTATTACCAAGATTATTAACGATTTTGGTCTACTATTATTAATGATGTTTTCTATTATCGTGATTAATAAACACACTTTTTGTTTACATTGCTAATATTGTTTGGATTTATTTTCAATCATCTTCACTTTAACTGCACATTTTTTTTATTTTTAACCTTATCCTATAATAATTATTGAAGACGTAAGTGGATAAAAGTGTCATAGGGGCTCTTAGTCCATGTGGTGAGACCGTTCCCGTCTGAAAAAATTTCTGATTTGGTTTCTTTGTGGATTCCTATTCAAAAATATCTGCTTTAAGCAAATCTGAAGGGTGCCGGTCAGAATTTTTGGGCAGAAATTGTTTAAAAATATTTTTTAAACAAATACAAAAGATCACCTTTTTGCCCCGAAGGATATTTTTTAGGATTTTTGGGTTATTGTAAACAAGAAAGGTATCTTGTGATTTTTCTCAAAAATTGATAGTTTTCGAGTTATAGGAGATTTAAAATCTAAAAAATGCGAAAATACGCAAATTTCAAAGCTTAAAAACTCATATTTAAATTAGAATTTTTGAGGTTGCCAAGTACTTGAATTGTAGTTTAAACTAAAAATGTATATACCATTTTTATTCAGTATACATTTTTATTTTATATTAGTATTACTCCTTTAGAGTAACTAGGTCCATTTTCCGTTGGAACTTTACCAAGCTGCAGACGGGGGTTGTGAATTGCAACGTTTAGAATTACATACAATGTTTTTGAGACTAGAGTCTGTATCATTTGCTCTAACCAGTTGTTTACTTGGATGATAGGAAACAACTGGTTAGAGCAAATGATACAGACTCTAGTGTCAAAAACATTGTATGTGGGGTACCTCAAGGTTTAGTATTGGGTCCTCTACTTTTCCTTATCTTTATTAATGACATCACTAATTTAAAAATCGATGGAAAAATCTTTCTTTTTGCTGATGATACCAGTATCACTTGGAGCAACTCAAATATTGCAACTCTTCATGCTACTATAACTTGTGATCTACTTACAATAAAAACCTGGTCTGACTCAAATTTACTCTCGTTTAACGTAGATAAAACAGTAGCATTGTCTTATAAAGGAGCTCTTCAACCCTTACCTCTTAATAACAGCCAGATCAGTACCCGGAGTTAGTAAAGAAATCGATATTATATTCCGCAAAAAAAATGTACAACCATCTCCCCCTACAACTAAAATCGGCACCATCTTTCCACAAATTCCGTAAACTGACAAAAGCCTACCTGTCTGAAAGACCATATTATTCAGTAGAAGATTTTTTTTGTCAATAACTAAGAAATTACAGTACCCTTTGCACAAGTAGTATTTTTATTATTTTTTTATCTATGTTTGGGTGTCATATGCAGCAGCTTAACTGTTTAACTTTTTAACTTTTAAACCTTTTTTTTAATTATTATTTATTTAAATTTTTGCAATTGATTATTTCTGTTTTAACTTCATTATTATTATTATTATTTAAATATATTGACGATTTATGTAATTTTAGTAAATTGGATTGTTACTGTTTTGTTTTTTTGACTATTTGTAAGCTTTGTCGATAAAATTGTAAAAATTTTCTATCCTTCATTTTGTCTTTACTTCAGCATCCATTTGGCTTGCAAATTTTAGAAGCCAGGTGAAAGAAGGTGTCACCAGGGAAATGGGCCAATAAGTTTTCAATTTAAAAATCTTTTCGTAATATTTTTAATATTTTTCAATATCATTAATGTTGCTATTAGGATTGAAAACTCTAACTTTTACCTTTGTAGTTTAAACATTCATTTTCAAGATTCTGTAGACTGATCGGGTCTAACTTCAATTTACACCGTGGTTATTTAATTGTTAATTATGCGTGTCCATCCGATTTTTTTGCCGGTGCGGGGTGCACTTTTTCCAAAAATCTCCTATTTTCCTTCGAAAAATATATTTTTTAGATTTTTCGGGACATTCTAAATAAAATAGGTTTCTTGTCATTTTTCTCAAGAGTTAATAGTTTTAAAATTATAAGCGATTTAAAACGCATTTTCGGATTTTAAATCGTTTATAACTTTAAAACTATTAACTTTTGAGAAAAATGACACGAAACCTATTTTATTTAGAATGTCCCGAAAAAATCTAAAAAATATATTTTTCGGAGGAAAATAGGAGATTTTTGGAAAAAGTGCGCGTCGCACCGGCAAAAGAATCGGATGATCACGCATAATTAACAATTAAATAACAACGGTGTAAATTGAAGTTAGACCCGATCAGTCTGCAGAATCTTTAAATGAATGTTTAAACTACAATTTAAGTACTTGGCAACCTCAAGAATACTAATTTAAATATGAGTTTTTAAGCCTTGAAAATGCTTATTTTCGCATTTTTCAGATTTTAAATGGCCTGTAACTCAAAAACTATCAATTTTTGAGAAAACTCACAGGATACCTTAAAAAAATATTCTTCGGGGCAAAAAAATGTGATTTTTTGTATTTGTTTAAAAGAATTGTTTAAACAATTTCTGCCCAAAAATTCCGCCCGGCACCTTTCAGATTTGTTTAAAGGAGATATTTTGAATAGGAATCCACAAAGAAACCGAATCAGAATTTTTTTCAGACGGGAGTGGTCTCACCGCATGGACTATATCGCCGGTTAAAATAGTAAAAAATGCACCCAGCGATATTCCAAAAATAAAAATACCATGCTTTTCTACAAAAAGTATTCGAACAAAAATATTTTAGACCCATAACCCCCCAAAAAATTAAAAAAACAGTAGAAACTTAATTTCTCTTTCATTTTGTAGGATTTTGTAGTGCCTATAGCCATAGTATTTTTTCCAAAATTTTTGGCATAAGTTAATTTTTTTTACTTTTGAAATGTTTAAACTTTGTTTAAAAAAAATAGGCGGGCCAAAATTCCGAAAAAAAAATATGTTATTTAGTGGGTGTCATATTATCTCCATGATTCTTTTTCGGATTTTTATAGGTGGGGCATCATGGTCAAAATAACGAAAAATCAGTTTTCGGTATTTTATTTAACCGTTTTAACTCCTGATTCAATTTTAAAATCATTCTGCCTTATTTTACTTCAAGTAACTACATCTCAAAAAAGATTAAAACAAATTTTAGACCCTAGACCTGAACATAACCTCTAAAAAATTGGAAACGTTTTATTTCGTTTTTTTGACGATATCTTCGGTCGTAATCATTGTAGAAACTTCTTTTTTCTTTTAATTTGTAGGTTTTTTCATTGCCTACAACATGTCAGTTTTTACAAAATTTTGGCGCGAAATTAAAAATTTTTTACGCATTTTCAATTTTTATACAGGGTGTTTCTAAATACGTGTGACAATCTTTAAGGGGTAATTCTACATGAAAAAATAATGACAGTTTGTTTTATCAATTTATGTCCTAAAATTCTTTCCTTCCGATATACGGGGTGTTGAAATTTTTGTTACAAACTGACGATTTATTTATTGCTCTAAAACCAGTTGAAATATGGAAATAAAATTTCGTGGGTTTTAAGAGGTAGTTATTGAGCATTTTTTGGCTTACAGTTAAGAATTTTATATTCACCATTGGAGCGAATGGAGGTAGAATCTACCTTCCCTTTGTTTCATACGAAGCACCCTTTTTATGCAATAAATAAAACATCTTAACGCTTACCAAATATTCTAAGTAAGTTTATTTATACATTACATTCATATAGAAACTTATGTCGAATACTTTGTAAGCGTTAAAATGTTTTATTTTTTACATAAAAACGGCGCGCATTATAAAAAAAATGGAAGATAGATTTATTTTCAGAATTTGAACGAGGAGTTCAAAAATAATTTTTAATTTGAAATATCTCAGTCGCGTACTATTTTTGCCTTTAAAAATATTCAGGCTCAAATTCTCAAAGGCTCAAATTCAAATTACCTGTATACGCTTTAATGGTGAATATAAAATTTCTAATTGTAACTAAAAAAAAATGCGCAATAATTACCTCTTCAAACCCACGAAATATCATTTACATATCTCACCTGTTTTTAGAGCAATAAATAAATTAAAAGGGAAGTTCCCTAGGTTGGCTGTATACCATATAGTTAAAAAACTCTAACAAGAAGTAAAACCACTTCTATGTAAATTGGTATATTTATTAAAACTTAAAAAATCCCAATGGATTGAATAAAATATGTCCAATTCAGAACGTTTTCAGACCTATCGGTCCATCATCAGTGAATCTACAATAAAATAAGTAATCCCACTATTAGAATTGAAAGATGGTTGAAATTTTTTAAAAAGCTAAAAAAGTGTGGTTAGATTACTTACGTGCATACTTGCTAAATAGCCCCAGAACCAAACAATGGTTGAATTTAAAATTCGTTTTAAAACATTCGTTTTAAAACATCGGCGTTTAGCCTGATTAATATTATTTTTAAATAATGTAAATTGAATTTTAAATTCAACCATTGTTTGGTTCTGGGGCTATTTAGCAAGTATGCACGTAAGTAATCTAACCACACTTTTTTAGCTTTTTAAAAAATTTCAATCATCTTTCAATTCTAATAGTGGGATTACTTATTTTATTGTAGATTCACTGATGATGGACCGATAGGTCTGAAAACGTTCTGAATTGGACATATTTTATTCAATCCATTGGGATTTTTTAAGTTTTAATAAATATACCAATTTACATAGAAGTGGTTTTACTTCTTGTTAGAGTTTTTTCAATAAATAAATCGTCAGTTTGTAAGAAAAATTTCAACACCCCGTATCTCGGAAACGAAGCATTTTCGGACATCGTTCATTAAGTAAACTGTCATTATTTTTTAATCTATAATTACCTCTTAAAGTTTGTCACACGTATTTAGAAATATCCTGGAAAAAAATCTCAAAAGCGTTAAAAAAAATTTAATTTGAAGCCAAATTTTTTTAAAAAATAACATGTGGTAGGCAATAAAAAAACTACAAATTAAAAGAAAAAAGAAGTTTCTACGATGATAAGGACCGAAGATATCGTCAAAAAAAACGAAATAATACGTTTCGATTCTTTTTTGAGGTTATTTTCAGGTCAAGGGGTCTAAAATTTGTTTTGATTTTTTTTTGAGATGTACTTGAAGGAAAACAAGGCAGAGAATGATTTTAAAATTAATTAGGTAGTGAAATCATAATTGATAATATATTAAAGTGTGAGAGTATAAAATAACTAAAATACTCATTTGCCCTCATTTGCGGCAGTAAAGTAATACTTTATTGTACTGAAAGAAGAATTTTACTTTACCTGCCGCGATTAAGCAAATTAACTGAGATTGAATGTAAGCGGTCGATGGCAGTAATCGATTACTTATTTGAGTGAACTTAAAATTTATTTACTTTAATTATTAAAAATATTGTACAAAATTTACGTTATTATTAATTAAATTTATGTGAGAAAGTGAAATTCTGTAGTATTTTGCAATTATATTTATAAAACATAAATTGAAACTTTACATATTTAGTAATTAGGTACTTATTCAATACCTAATCAACTATCGATTAAACATCGAAATCGGCCATCATGCAAAAACATTCTGGCATCGTCATTACTGTCATACGAAATTTTTATTTCGTCTAAAATTAATAAAATTCTTAAATCTTTTAAGTTTTTTATTAATGCAAATATATTATGAAATGGTGTTTTTATTAATTCGATTATACAACGTGTCCCAAAGTAGTGGAACGGTAAAATATTTCGCGAACTAAACATCGGATCGAAAAACTGAAAAATACGTGTTCAATCATTTTCAAAAATCTATCCAGTGACACCAAACACAAACCCCACCCCAATTTTTATTTCGTCTAAAGTTAATAAAATTCTTAAATCTTTTAAGTTTTTTATTAATGCAAATATATTATGAAATGGTGTTTTTGTTAATTCGATTATACAAGGTGTCCCAAAAGTAGTGGAACGGTAAAATATTTCGCGAACTAAACATCGGATCGAAAAACTGAAAAATGCGTGTTCAATCATTTTCAAAAATCTATCCAATGACACCAAACACAAACCCCACTACACCCACTGGGGGTGGGGTAGGGGGTAACTTTAAAATCTTAAATGGAAACCCCCAGTTTTTCTTGCAGATTTTAATTTGTTACGTAAAAGTAAGCAACTTTTATTCAAGACATTTTTTTTAACTGTGGATAGATTACGCTATAACTGGGAAAAAACGATTTATCCTGATACCATAGGTAAATTATAGAAACGGTCTAGTATCTCACGAAATGCACTTCCAAATGAGAAAGTAAAAAACAGATTTTTAATCTTTTTCGAAAACCTTTCGAATAACACCATACGTGACCCTCCAACCCACTCCCTGGAGGTGGGGTGGGGGTAACTTTAAAATTTTAAATAGCAACCCCCACTTTTTATTACAGATTCGGATCCGTCATGAAAAATTAAGCAACATGTATTCGAAACATTTTTTAGAATAATTATTGTTAATAGATGAACGGAGGGCGCTTCAATTGGAAAAATACGATTTATTAGCGCCATCTATCAAAAATTTAAAAAAATGTTTCGAATAAATGTTGCTTAATTTTTTATGACGAATTCGAATCTGCAATAAAAAGTGGGGGTTGGAGGGTCATGTTTGGTGTTATTCGATAGGTTTCAAAAAAGATTAAAAATCTATTTTTTGGTTTCTCATTTGGAAGTGTATTTCGTGAGATATTAGACCGTTTCTATAATTTACCTATGGTATCAGGATAAATCGTTTTTCCCAATTATAGCGCCATCTATCCAAAGTTCGAAAAAATGTCTTGAATAAAAGTTGCCTACTTTTACGTAACGAATCCAAATTTGCAAGAAAAACTGGGATTTCATTTGAGATTTTAAAGTTACCCCCCACCCCACCTCCAGGGGATGTAGTGGGGATTGATGTTTTGTGTCATTGGATAGATTTTTGAAAATTATTGAACACGTATTTTTCAGTTTTTCGATCCGATGTTTAGTTCGCGAAATATTCGACCGCTCCGCTACTTTTGGGACACCCTATATATACGACGGTGACAGATATTAATGATAATTTGTTAGCAAATATATTTATTTAAATTTTCTACTATTCATCAAGGGAAAAGGAACTGCGCTGCGGAAGGCTACACTTCATAAACAATAACGTAACTATTAACGGTATTTTTAATTTTTGTTATTTTATTTTAAGTGTTAAAATTGGTTTAATATTTAAATAAAAATACGATTAAACTGTTTAAAATATATTTATTTCGTTGAAATTATAATAACAGAAGTATAACGTCTTACGTGCGTACCAAGTACACACACTCTTTTTTCATTAGGATGTAATTAAGTAAGTGTTAATGTTTTTTATGATTGGCGATAAAACTCTGTATGCACCACGTCAGTAAAGACTCTTTATTGAACTCGTCTGTTATTCGCCTCGCTCGCTAACGGTCGCTCTGCTCATAATATCAGACTCGTTCGATAAAGAGTAACTTTACTGACTTGGTAGGTACATAAATAACTATTTTTTGATTTGGATAAAACATTGATTTAATTTTTTTGAATCATGTTGGTACTAGTTGCTAATGATTTTATTGATGAAGTACAACCATACGTATTTTGCGATTACTTTAGTTTTTTGCAAGCAAGTATTGGCGGCAATTCATCTCATAATGAACGACAGAGAAACGAGAAAGCGGGTGCTTTTTCTACTAATGACGGTGTCAATCGTTTTAAGCGCCTGCTAGATTAGGAATCTTACGACCCAACTACTAAACATCGCAGTCATTTGTTACTCTGTCGCGTCAAAACAATCGAATTAGTGTGATCTCTCTCATTAGTTATCCAAGAAACCAGATAGGGATTCTCTCAGATAGTATTATCTGGATGTCTGGACATTGGATATGACAGTGTATGTGGATTTACTAAATAGACTAACGCTTAATCACTTCAATTGATATAATATACAGGGTGTCCCGAAAAGAATGGTCATAAATTATACCACAGATTTTGGGGTCAAAAATATGTTGATTGCGCCTCACTTACCTATATACAATAGTGCACACAAAAAAAGTTACAGCCCTTTGAAGTTACAAAATGAAAATCGATTTTTTTTCATATATCGAAAACCCTTCGAGATTTTTCATTGAAAATGGACATGTGGCATTATTATGGCAGCAACATCTTAAAAAAAATTAAAGTGAAATTTGTGCACCCCTTAAAATTTTTAAGGGGGTTTTGTTCCTTTAAACCCCCCCAAACTTTTGTGTACGTTCCAATTAAATTATTACTGTGACACCATTAGTTAAACAAAATATTTTTAAAACCTCTTTGCCTCTTAATACTTTTTTGATAATCCACTGTTTATCGAGCTATTTTGAATATTTGTCGAATCCACCATATATTTGTACATGGTTAAGTACGATTATAGAGACCTGTTAATAATCTGAAAATGTATTTATAATTTACATTTTTAGGTATATTTTGAAAAAGAAGCCATATCTCGATAAAAGGTGATTTGTCAAAAAAAGACTAAGAGGCAAAAAAGTTTTAAAAACACTGTGTTTAACTAATGGTATCACAATAATAGTGTAATTGGAACGTACACAAACATTTGGGGGGTTTAAAGGAACAAAACCCCCATAAAATTTTTATGTAAATATATTAAAAAAGAAGCCGCATCTCGATAAAAACTTGCTTATTGAAAAAATACTAGGAGGCAAAAAAGTTTTAAAAACGTTGTGTTTAACTAATGATACCACAAAAATGAATTAACTGGAACGTATACAAAAGTACGGGGGGGGGGGGTTTAAGGGAGCAAAACCCCCATAAAATTTTTATGGGGTGGACAAACTTCACTATAATTTTGTTTTAAGATGTTGCTGCCATAATAATGATATATATCAATTTTCAATAAAAGATCTCTAATAGTTTTCGATATATTGAAAAAAATCGATTTTCATTTTGTAACTTCAAAGGGCTGTAACTTTTTTTATGAGCACATTTGTACTAAGGTAAGTTAGGCTCAATCGAACTATTTTTGACCGTAGAATGTGTGGTATAATTTATGACCAATCTTTTCGGGACACCCTGTATATTATGTATACAGGGTGTTTCATCAATAATTGTCCATATAGTAACTGGAGAAACCTTAACACAAAATACGAAGACTGAACCTAAAACACTTAAATAAAATGTGGTTCCTTACTGAGTTACAGGGTGTTTTATCTAAAAATGTAAAAACTATTTTTGCTCAGCATTTTAAAACTATTCGACGTATCCTTTTCATACTAGGCAGGAAGTATAGGTACTCTACAAACTACTAAATTATGTTAAACAAACGTTTCTGGCTATTACCAGAGGCGCAAGACGGGGGAAAGTGAACGGTTGACCCTTTCCAAATTCTACGCCACTGGCGAAATTGCTACTTTAGTTCAATTTTTGGATTCCACATTACTTTCTGTGAAAATAATATAGTCTTCATTCGTAACGATAAAGTCATTAGTTTTCGAGATCTTTGAAGTTTAAAATGAAACGACACGGTTATTTTGATTAATGTATTGTGTCGCTTTATTTCAGATATCTCGAAAATATTCATTTTACCGTTACGGCTGAAGGGTATATTATTTACATAAAAAGTATTGCAAAATCAAAAAATTACACTAAAATATAAATTTTGTCAGTGGCGTAGAATATGGGAAGGGTCAACCAGCCACTATCCTCTGTCGTACGCCTCTGGTAGTAGCTAGAAACGTTTATTTATCTTAATTTAGTAGGGTGTACAGTACCTGCACTTTCTGCCAAGTATGATAAGGATATGCCAAATAGTTTTAAAGTACTGGATACAAATAATTTTTAAATTTTAATCATATTGATGAATCATATTATCACAAATTAATCAAAATAACTGTGCCGTTTCATATTTAACTTCAAATATCTCGAAAACTAATGACTTTATCGTTACCAATAAAAAGTATATTAGTTACGTAGAAAGTATTGGAGAATCTAAAAATGGCACTAAAATATTAATTCCTCCAGTGGCGTAGAATTTGAGAAGGGTCAACCATACACCATCCCCTGTCGCACGCCTCTGGTAGTAGCTATAAACGTTTGTTTATCATAATTTAGTAGGGTGTCTAGTAGTCGCACTTTCTGCCAAGTATGAAAAGGATACGTCGAATAGTTTTAAAGTGCTGAACAAAAATAATTTTTAAATTTTTAGATAAAACACCCTGTAACTCAGTAAGGAACCACATTTTATTTAAGTGTTTTAGGTTAAATCTTCGTATTTTGTGCTGTATTTTGACTTGATTTTTCAAATTTTAAATGACTAACTGCGTAAAAAAAAAGTTCAATAAACAAATAAACAAATATGGGTTTGATATAAACAATTTTTCTCCATTCCGACAAATAATTTGACTAACCTTTTTGTTTCTTCACTCTCTCGTTCTCTGGATTGCGCCGTCCTTGATTCTTCCAACACGTACTCTCTGGATGTTGCGAAAAGGTCCCTCTCGTCAAGACTGCTTCCAAAAATCATACAGGATTTGGTCGAATTCTGTTACTCAGTTTTCCATGTTCGATATCTTGTGCAAAAAGATATTAATCAGCTACTTGTTCTAGACAAAACCAAGGAAGCTCCCTTGGACCAGGAAAATTGACTCTTCAACAGGTCGACAATTTGGTTTCAACTTGATTCTGCTCGCAAAGGCTGATCACACACACTCTACACTGATTACTAAACTTTTAAAACAAAAAAACTGGACTGCCTTCCACCGATGTTAATTACACAGTGACCTCTCGTCTGTCTCTCGCCAAATTCCGACTCCTAATTTCTTCTCCCTTCTACCTCATCTTTCCCACTCTATCAAAAACACGCCTCTCTCAAAACCCATTTCTTCTGAAACAAATATTTTTCCACAGAACTTTTCCAATTTGTCATTTTTCAAGAGATATCATAATTAGTTATTTCCTACTTTCTACTTTAACATCTAAAACCTCATACAATTGTACACCACATTAAAAACCTTCCCGGAAAGGATCTTAAAGCCGTCTTTGTTTTCGTCAACGATGTCCACTTTCTAATTACCGAAATGTTTGTTCATGTCCCATGCAATTCGTCGAATCACTTATTAGTCGTTTCACTTTTTCCCCGAAACACTTGCTTAATAGCAAAATTAAATTCTAAACAATTTTGGTGATGAAAATACAGGGTGATGAAAAACTATCATTTTATGGTCGTTGATATAAATTTAATTTTTTCTGAATTTCTTTACAAAAAAAAAAACAATTCTACAACAATATATTTCTTTTATTATTTTTTTATTGAGTTTCGTGACTAGGTGAAAATTTACTGTATAGAATTAGTGAGTATTGTAGTCATCGACTGGCCTTTGAGTGAAACTCTTGAAGGTTTGTTTTAGCTTTTGAGTTTATTTGACTCTTTTTCAAAAACTTCTACAATAAATTAATAACTACATTATAGCCTAACATTGTTATCAATTACTACAGAGGCTTACCCTTATGAGGTTACTATCTTTACTAACTTCTAAGTTGTTACAAGATGCTGTTAAGCTACTAGCCTAACAGCTTTTATGCTTTTAGTTTATTCATCAGAAATTATGGTGTTACGATGTAGTTTGTTTGCATTGAACTCTTTATGTAAGTGAAGTAAGTGTGAGTAAATCTGACTTAAGTGGTTGATGTCTGATTTTTTGTTTATAGTTAAATTAGTCTTAGAAATAAAAGCCATTTCAAGAAACAACCTTTTAAAATATTTATTTTCCAGTGCTAGAAACTTGTCTTCTGTATAGTTCATTAGGTGATTGTTTTCATGGACATGCATAGATAAGCTACATATATCTAAATGTTTCCTGGAATCACTCTTGTGGGAGGTAATACGGTCCCTCAATCGTCTCTAATAATGGCCAATTGGCCGTCAAAAGCCAAAAATCTAACACAGGCAAGCGCTAGGGGAAACAGACGCACAGTTGAATTAAAGGACGATATTGAAACTGAACAAAGTTTCACATATTTGTGAGTTGCATTCAACACGAATAGAATAGAAGAATCGGAAATTCAACGGAGAATTGAAAAGGGAAACAAAGCTTATTTGATGACAAAAAAAAACACAAAACGAAAGCTGGAAATCTTTGAAAAAAAGTGCTACACTGAACCAAAAAAGTACGTAAATATAATGAAAAAAACATTGATTCAAAAACGGGAAGCATTAATTTTCGTCCAAAGATCAGTATCATTGGTCCAATGTAAGTAGATACATTAACTAATGCCCAAAAACATTAATTTTTATGAATTAGTACGTTCATTCAATGTACTTTCTAGTTAAGAATCAATGTATCGGTACATTGAATCAATGTATCGGTACATTGAATCAATGGATCGGTACATTGAATCAATGTATCGGTACATTAATTCTTAACTAGAAAGTACATTGAATGGACGTACTAATTCATAGAAGTTAATGTTTTTGAGCATTAGTTAATGTACCTACTTACATTGGACCAGCGATACTGATCTTTGGACGAAAATTAATGCTCCCCGTTTTTGAATCAATGTTTTTTTCATTATATTTACGTACTTTTTTGGTTTAGTAAATGTCATCTTCATGTATATAATTTGTATATAACACACAAATAGTTAATAAGTAAAGAAAATGACGACTTAATATCTACATAAATATTACAAATATAGGTTGAAGCAACGATTTTTTGTCGATTCTCAAACTAGACGAGAGAGAGAGAGAGAGAAAGAGGGAGAGAGAGAGAGAGAGAACTAAAGCGAAGGATAGGTAGGAATGGAAGCTGATTCTGGAACAGGCCAAGACGCACCAACGCACCATGTGTTGTAGAGCCAATGATGATGATGATGAATGTGGAAATCTTAGTATAAACAATGCATTTAAAATGTTTTACACATTTTTAGTAAACGCAAGATTTTTTTTCATTCTGTTGAGCGTAAATTAAAGGTCCTCTTTTAGAAAATCCTTTTTTAGAAAACAGAAGGAAGTTATTTCTGTTTCTTTGGAGGCCATAGATCGTCGTAAGTGTAAATTTAACATACAATCGGTCAATGGATCTTACCGAAGTATTACTTCATTTTGGTGAATGGGTATGAACAAAAAGGTAAGCAGAACTACGATTTCACAAGTCCATTGTAATACAATATTATCTATCACAGTAAATTAGTGGATTGTGAGTAGTAAATCGTGAATCACGGATATCTACAAATATGTACATAATCATTAAAAGATAAATTCAACTAATTCTTCTGTTTCTGGCGATAAAAAGAATAATAAAACTTAATATATTTTCAATATGCATTGTCGTAGTAATGATATTCAATTAACTCTTTAATTAATAATATTCTTAGTCCCGTATGCAGCTGTTTGATGATCTAAAGCTAAAGGTTCTTCGTGACATTATCAAGGTGGCTATGGCTTTATATTTCAATGCCAACATCGATTGCTATCTCGGCTGCTCATTGCTTAAACTCTCACTTTTTGGAAATCGTGACAATACCTAGGATCATAAATAACGTTATGTTTTAATATTACAGTAAATATTCTTATGCTAAATACAATTAACTTAATTCATGAACGTGAAATATGACTGTATTTAAGTTGTTAGTTTTTCAAGCCAATCTACTTATTTGTCGACGTAAATCATCGAGTTCTACTTGTACTGCAAACAATTATATATCTTAGTTTATTTGATTCATTGCAATAGACGTTCTCCGTGACTAACTTACTTTGAATATGTCTCTTTAAATCGTGTATTTCCTTGATGTTACTGACACTTCCTGGTTGTTTTTCATCCGTTTTATTATATTAAATACATTAAAATTTATTTTAATAGGATTTTGCAATAATTTCAACAATTAACGACCATACCAAATTAATGCACTATTGGAATACTAATTGGAGCACATATTATATTTCCCGGTAAAACACCAAGGAAAATATATAGGTACGTTGTAACGTAATATACGACACATATTTGTTATTTATATTTCTGGACCTCGGAGGTAAACTACACTATGTCATTTTAAGCAACTTTTCAGTAGGGCCGTTTGAATATTTTAAAAATTTTATATTTCCCATAATTAGGTATCTTTCGCTCTGAAAGACAATGTGATCATATTTTAATTATAACATATAACGAGTTTATACAATCCAACTAATAAAACGGTAAAATTTGCCCTAATTACTGTATTTAATGGTAATTTACAGTGACATAGTGCAGTTTACCTCTGAATGTTTTAAAAATCTTATATATCTCATAATTAAGTATCTTTCGCTCTGAAAGACAATGCGATCGTATTTTAATCATAACATATAACTAGTTTGTACAATCCAACAAATTAAACAAGTTAAAATTTGCCCTAATTACTGTAATTAATGGTAATTTACAGTGACATAGTGCAGTTTACCTCTGATAGGTTTGATCTAAACTTATAAAATATTTATTGAATTTAAAGGTATTTAAGCGCAAAAAAATACCTAGGTACTTCTCATGAAACAAATTTTTATTTTAGTTAAATGTTATTATATTAAAACCTGTGTTAACGGCCACCTGTCAACATCGGCAACCTGTACTAACGGCCATTTATATAATACGGACGCGGCCAAATAATCTCATTATTTTTAAAATCCATTTTATAGAAATTTGCCAGTTACTATCGGCCAAAATATTTTTGTATGGGTACTTGTTGATAATACCCAGTACTGCGAAATACCCAATACTATTTTATTACTTATCGTATTTATCTAAAGTGAGATTAAAAATAACCTGCATAAGGGTTGGTGTCGGCGAACACGAAGAAAGGATGTCGTAAAATAAGAAACCTTTGTCGCTAAGAAACATAATAAAAATATTATAATAGCTGAGAAAGTGAAAAGTCTGGTTTAAATTTACAAAAGTTTGCCGAAAAATATAGTGTTGTAAAATTATGAAGCTGTATTATAAAAAAATAAAAGTAAGTTGAAGAATTCTTTAAAACGCTTCACTAAACGCTAACATTTGATAACAATCTGAACAGATTCTGTTTTTTCCGTAGTATACAGTCTCTGGCCAGATTATTAGGCGCACTATAAAAGATTTAAAAAAATGGTTATTATGAGGTAATACCATTTTAATACTAAATAGGTTTTATGTATGTACCAGACACAAGGTATATTGTTTGCTTGTCCATTTAATTTGATATATTTTATCACAAATAGAACATTATTATTAATGAACCAATATGTATTTATTGACTCTTGAAAGAAAACAGAAATAACAGCAATGTTGGCAATTTGTTGCTGACATATTTTGGCTCAACAAAATAATAATATTTAATAATACTTGTTGTTATTTCTGTTCCTTTTATATATTTATTTTTTTTTAATTTAGCATAATTTTAAGTGATGCATAACTTTTGAAACTATATGTATAATTAGAATAATACCATTCGAAATAGAAACACCAATTTTTAAGAGAAGGTACACAATATTTGTTGCTTGTTTATTACAATGTATTAATAACCATGATTTTTATAAAAACAACTAGGTAACTATAGATGAAAACAAAGAGATGAAAACAAAGAGATTTATTTCTGTTCAGAAGAATAGTTACCTACGACCCGTTTGCCGCTAGGTGCTCAGTGCACTAAGTCAACATAGTGTTGTTTGCGATCAACACTCAGTTAGTAACTGTGAGGTAAAAACACCCAAGTTTACATGGCGCTTTTTACCTCTCAAATTATTTGAACATAGTGTTCTATTTTTTTGGTAATTTCGTTTTCGTGGTCATTAGTACCAAGTGTAGTATACCTCTAGAAAGCTCTTGGAGAGCTGAGTGAGTTAAAAGAATAAAAACAAAACAACGCCATGTCGACATAGTGTAGTTTACCTCCGAGATCCAGATTTAAAAAATCACTTTATTCCAATTTCTATTGATTTTATTCATTTCTCAACTTTGTGTTTTGTTTCACTATTTTTCTTCTAAAAATAGTTGGTGCCCACGTCTTCTATCAACCAAATATCCTTCATGATGTTTCACTTATCAGCTACATAGTCTGTCCCTATCTTTCCCCGCATTCAAAAGCAATACTATCTTAATCATAGTCATATAGAATTTCTACGGTTCTATGCCACGCTCCAAGCGATTTGTCAGTTGGCAACTCTTGAATTTCTGTTATGTGAACTTTACTCCTAAATGGTGGAAGTAGGGTTGCCCAAAATCGGTCTTGTTCTTGCGTTTTTGCAAGACCAAGACCAATACCACCTAATTTTAGTAAGACCAAGATCAAGACTGACCGTGCAAGATTTGAGCAAGAACAAGACTAAGGGCCAAACCCGACGGGCCACTCTGCAGCGCTACTCTGTGGATCCACAGAGTGGCTGAAACAGGCGATTTTCTAGCGCCGGCGACTACGCTGCGAAGTGGATCGTTTGGAAGGAGCGTTTAATGTAATGAGCAGAGTCAGGCAAATATGCAATAGTGGTATATTATGCATATACTGGTATATTTAAAAATAAAGTGCATATAATAAGTTTTATTTTATTTACAAAGCGAATTTATTTGTTTAATCATGGTTCAAATACCTTCGTACCTGATATTTCTATGTGGATCAAGGCATCCAGAATTAGTCATTGATATGGGAAAATTATTATGCTCAGCATGCAGTAAGTAAATACAAAGTAAACCTGAATATTTTAAATTGCATAAAAATAATCAGAAAACCAAAAAATATACATTTTTAATTTAAAATGCTTTAAATAACCCCTGATCTAAAAATTATTTAGTCTACTGTAGGAATTTTTTGCAGATTCCATGCGAAAAAAATTCCAAATAGTCCAGCATTGCAAAACCGCTTTACACACCGGTAAAGAAAAGAAATTAAACTCGGGAGAGAAAAAGCAAGATTCGATATCTAGGTGCTTAAAATCAACTACTAATCGAAAATCAAGTGAGCAAGAGACATTTAACCATGATTTGTTCGAAGCATTGTTAAGATAAAATATATCTTTGTCACAATTATCAAACGAAAATTTGCGAATGTTTCTTGGAAAATACTGCAAATGGAATATTCCAAGTGTAAGAAGCTTTAGAAGAAACGTGGTCGATTCTGTAGGTATATTCTGCGGTACTGAGTAAAATAAAAATTTGATATAGGAGGCAATTATTTTTATGTGTGTGTGGATGAAACAATTGATTCTTCTGGACGTTACATCGCACATTCATTAATCGGATCTCTTAAAAATAAGCAAGCTTGTAAATCGCATTTAATTGCTTCCAAGCAGTTGAATAAAACCAACACACTAGGTAACGGTTTTAAGGTTTTTTCAAGACAGTTTAGCAATATGTTTTCTTCCTTTAGATGTTCCCAAAAACAGTTTTTCTTTTTCTTTCAGATGCTGCACTTTTCCTGGTAAAAGTAGGAAACAATTTGAAAAAGTTTTATCCAAGTTTAGTACATACAATTTGCCTAGCACATGGTTTAAATAGGGTCGCAGAAGAAATTAGAAATAAATTACCTCTTGTTAATAATTTTATTTCAAATATGAACAAAATATTTGTTAAGGCACCTACAAGATATCAGTTGTATAAAGAACATTTACCGAATCGTCCTCTTCCACCAAAACCTATTTTTACTAGATGAGAATTTGATTAGAGGCTGCAATGTTTTACGTAGAAATTTTTGCTGAATTGAATCCAGTAGATTCTTTCGGAAAACTTACACTTTTCAAAAAATTGGTGAAAAATAAAATAGTGCCACAGCAACTTTCATACTTTAATAAAATATTTTGTACATACATGCATATTTGACACAAATAATACATGCATATACATGCATATTTGATACAAATAATATGCATATATATATGCGCATATATCTTCCTTTTCAGCCTGCATATTTTCCTGACTTTGGTAATGAGTGAGAAAAAAAGTAAGCTTGTTCAAATGATTAAAACTTGCCGGCTAATAATCTTTAAAAAAATGTATTCGTCAAAGTCAGTGTTTGTAATGTCCATAGTTTTAAGTATTTTATAAAATTTCAAAGCTTTTGAAAAAATACCCATAAACTCCATAAATGGAATTAAGAAGAACCAGACAAAAGCAGCTATATCACATAAAGAAGCACATAAAAGATTAACCAGTACATCTGGTATCCTACATGAGTAAAATAGTTTGATACAATTTTCAGCACAAGAAACACACACACATAGTAAGATTCCCATTACAACTGAGTGAACGAGGTCCTGTTTTTAAGGAGATGGTGACATTAAATATATTATGTAAACATGTTAACTTGCAATCCTCTTTTAACTGATATCTTATCGTTTTGTTTTCTACAACAAACAATAAAACCTTTTTTGGCAGGGGATGGGACCCCACTATTTAACATAAATAAACAAACAAGATTGTGAGTATTTGTTTTGTTCAGTTCAATGATGGATTCAGACGAGGAGAGTCTTTTTTCTTGCCAGAATCTATAATAAAATGTAAATATTGTTGGATTTTTGCAACACCAAGGAAATAATTTTACACTGGTTTTACACTTCTGAAGCTAGGAATAACTAAAGACACTTTTCACAACTAATATTTTATTACAATAACACAAACTTTTGGTATTAAAGTAATTTTTGTGTGGGATCGGACACACGCCCTACTTTCCCGTTTTTTATTATCTTATTATTCTATATAACAACACCTTGGCAACGAACTTTTTTTTTGAATATTGCGCCTTTGTGTACACTTTGAATTATAGAACATACAAACATAGAAACATCTTTGTGAAGTGTACACAAGGCGCAAACCACTAAATAAAATATTGAAACAAAATATAGTTTTACTAAATATTAATGTTGGGAATTTATTTCTCCAACATGCTGGGGGGCCTTGGTTTTGATACCAAAACAATATATTCCACCCCTTTTTTTTACACATTTTTTAAAGAATTTATTGCTTATATAAGTATAAAACTTTTACAAAGTTTTAAATTTAAATAGAAATAGTTATAAAGTTAAATTTTATTTATTATTATAAATTGAAAAAAAAAAAAAAAAAAATTTAAATTTGTTCATCGTTAATTGGAAGAACAGCAATTTTTGTGACAGAACGTAAGTATGTTCCCTTTTTAGTTTTTACTTCCACCACTCTTACCTTTCCGTCTTTACCAGGAATAACTTTATTAATCCTTGCTATAGGCCACCCAAAAGAAGAAACATTGTCCTCCTTTACAAGCACAAGCATGCCTTCTTGTAAATTTGGCAACGATTTTCTCCATTTAGGTCTGTTTTGAAGTTGTGTTAGATAATCTTGGTACCACCTTTGCCAAAAATGCTGCTGCATTTGAACACACAACCTCCAAAATTTTAATCTATTTTCAGGAATCTCAGTTAAATTAGTTTCAGGGAAAGTTGTCAAAGGAGCACCTATTAGAAAATGACCTGGGGTCAAATATTCTAAGTCAGAGGAATCATTATTAATTGCCATAAGAGGCCTTGAATTTAATATTCCTTCAACTTGAGTAATCAAAGTATTAAACTCCTCATATGTTAAAATATTATTTCCCATCACCCTTTTTATATGATATTTAGCACTCTTCACCCCGGCCTCCCATAGACCCCCAAATACTGGAGAATAACTTGGGATGAAGCAAAATGCAATTTTATCATCAAGGCAAAAGTTGTTTAACTTAATGTTGTCGTTTAGAAGTTTTTGAAGTTGATTATTTGCTCCCTTGAATGTGGCACCATTGTCACAAAAGATCTTGGATGGTTTACCCCTTCTAGAAATGAATCTTTTTAATGAAGCTAAAAAAGTATCTGTTGTTAGATCAGAGAGTAACTCCATATGAATTGCCTTCACAGAAAAGCAAACAAACAATGCTATATATGCCTTTGTCGTTATAGACTTTCTAATCCGTGACTGTTTAATTTGGAAGGGACCACAGAAGTCTATACCAACATTCTGAAAGACCCTCGATGAACGTACCCTTTGTTCAGGAAGAGATCCCATTAACTGTTCACTGCACTTGGCCTTACATTTAAAACAGGTTACGCATTTGTGCAAAATCCTTTTAATTTCTTTAGTGGCACTAATAATCCAAAAATTTTGATTTAATGAACTTAAAACTTGTTTCGGACCTGCATGTAAAAGTCTTAAGTGCTCTCTGTGAATCAAAAGATCAGTGATATGATTGTTTTTGGGAACGATCAAAGGATGTTTTTTATTAAAAGAAATATCTGAGTTCTCCAGTCTACCACCAACTCTTAACAGTCCCTGAGAGTCCAAGAAAGGATATAAAGAATTTAAATTAGACTTAATTGCTGTGTTGTTGGTTAGACATTTTATTTCCTCAGAAAAATGAAAACTTTGTTCATACTTAATAATGGTTTTAAGGCTATTTTCTAGTTCTACAACTGTTAAACTTCCAGTAATCTTTTTATTTTTATTTTTTATATTATTTACAAATCGTAGGCAATAAGCCACTATTTTTTGAAGTTTTGTTAAGCTAGAGAATTTTATGAAGAAAGATTCTGGTTTGACCTTAGCTAAAGTGACAACTTTATATTCAGGCAAATGGTCTGGAGTAGAAAATGGAATTTCAAAGTGCAAGAATTCAATATTTGAAAGAATTTCAGGACCATTAAACCAAAGATTGTTTGAATTAATTTCATGAGGTTCAAGTCCACGAGAAAGACAATCTGCTGGATTTTCCTTAGTGTTTATATACAACCATTTAAATTCGGATGTCATTTCTTGAATTTTAATAATTCTATTGGCAACATAGGGATTCAATTTCAAAGGTTCGGATTTTATCCAAGCTAAGACAATGTTTGAATCTGAATATAAAAATACCTTACTGACTTTATCTTTTAACAGTTCAAAAACCTTGTGAGATAGTTTTGAAAGCAACAAAGCACTGTTCAGTTCAAGTCTTGGCATAGTTAGTTTTTTGTTTATAGGAACAATCCTAGATTTGGAACAAATCAAATTTACATGTACTTTATTTTCAAAAATAGTCCTCGCATAAATAACAGCTCCATATGCAATCAAGGAGGAGTCACAAAAGCCAACTATTTCAATATGAAGAGCACCAGTAAAGTTTAAATTTCTTTGGACAGTCACTGTGGGCATGCTCATTAAGCTTTCAACAAAATTTTTCCAAGTGTCAAGTAACTCACTGGAAATTATAGCATCCCATTTGACCTTACTTAACCAAAGTTTTTGCATAATTACCTTAGCAGCTACTAAAACTGGGCCCACTAATCCCAAAGGATCATAAAATTTGGAAACAAAACTGAGAATCTGTCTTTTAGTTACACATTCATTTATATCAACTTTTGGACAACTAAATTTAAAATTATCTGTTTTTGTATCATAAGTCAATCCCAGAGTCTTTACCGTTAAATCGTTTTTGCTGATGTTAATTTCATCAAAATTTTGTTTATTTTTAGGAATATCATTTAAAATTTGTAAATTATTTGAGCACCATTTGTGCAACTCGAAGAACCTTAATTTGAGCAGCGAGATAAATTCATTTTTTAGTTTTATCGTTTCTTCGATTGTGTCACACCCACACAAAATATCATCAACGTAGGTGTTATTAAGAAGAGCTTTAGAAGCCAAAGGATAGCGTTTACCTTCAGTTCGGGCTAATTCTACCAAACATCTGGTAGCTAAAAAGGAAGAACTTCTTAAACCATATGTTACAGTTTGAAGTTGAATACATTGTAAACTGCCATTTTTCTCTCGCCACAAAATATTTTGTAACTGGCAATGGTCTGGATGTACCAAAACCATTCTATACATTTGTTTAATATCTGTCAAAAGGACGTAATTATATTTTCTAAAAAGAACAAGAATATCGAAGAGCTCATTTTGAACTACAGCACCATTATAGAGATAATCATTGATGCATTTTTTCTTTTTTGATTTCATGCTGCCATCAAAGACTACTCTTAATTTTGTTGTTTTTTTGTCTTCACGTATCACTGGATGGTGAGCCATGAAGTATAAAGAACCACTATTTAAGTCATATGTACTAAGACTTAGTATTTTTGCATGCTTTAGAGCTAAATATTCATCAATAAAACTTTGTATTGAGAGTACAGCTCAGGATTGACTTTAAATCTTTTTTCTAGATTTTCAAAGCGTTTTAATGCTACAGAAAATGAATCTCCTAAATCCAAATCAGGTAGATTTTGTTTTAATGGTAATTTAACTTGGTATTTATTATTTATTACTTGCAAAGAATTTTCAAAATTAATCTCACAAGCTTCCTGCTCTGTCGAATATTCCGGAAAAATTTCTGGAACCTTCTCGGTTTCCCAAAATTGAGAAACAATATTTTCTAAATTATTTTTCATGCTTAAATGAAAAGCAGAAAAATTACAAATTTGTAGTGATGGAGCAGAACCACTAACTATGAACCCAAATAGAGTATTTTGTAATATAATCTGGTCTACTTGTATTTTATCGGAGAGCAAAATATGAAATGAAATATTTGCCCCAAACAATATATCAATTGTGCCAGATTTATTGAAGTCATCATCAGACAATTTAATATTTTTAGGAATATTTAAATTTGAAACATTGAAATTTGTTTGTGGTATATCACTAGTAATTTTATCAACCACAGAACATTTTATATTTGTGCTATAATCAAACACACATGACTCAATTTTTAAATTTACAGCCTTTTGCACATTGGTAATATTCTCAGAAATACCTAAGATATTGACATTATTATTAAATGTTTTTAAGTTTAATTTACTTACCAATCTACTTGTTACTAATGATATTTGAGATCCTGTATCCAGGAGACCTCTGGCAGTGATATAATCACCCCTTTTTGTTCTAATTTTTACCTTCACTGTTGGTAACAGAACATTATTAATGTTTTCATTTATTGAACCAAATGTAGTCACCCTATCATCTGCATTACCACTGTTACCCTGTCCAGTGCTGTCTAATGGAGTTTGTCTGTCCACATGCAGAAGAGAATTATGTTCTTTTCGACAAACTGAACACCTGAAACTCATTTTACACCTACCAGGATGATTATTCAAACAAATTCGACAAGCCTTATGACTGTCTATAAAAGACACTCTATCATTTACTGAAACAGATTTGAAACTGGAACAATTATAAATTTTATGGCCTGAGGATGAACAAAAGCTACACCTGGTTTCTAATTTGACTTTACTTGTAGCCAAGTGAGTTTTTTGATACCTTTCTTTGTTAGTGCTACATTTTTTATCTGGAGTGGTTACAGTTTCTAAAGCTGTAGCCCTATTTTCAATATAAGATAAGAAATCTTTTAAATTTGGCAATTTTGAGTTGTCCCTATCAATTTGAAATGATCTATTAGTATAGTGATCTAGTTTTTTAGTTAAAATGCAAATAAGGATCATATCCCAACTTTCTACGGGTTGCTTT
This sequence comes from Diabrotica virgifera virgifera, assembly GCF_917563875.1. Lineage (NCBI taxonomy): Eukaryota > Metazoa > Arthropoda > Insecta > Coleoptera > Chrysomelidae > Diabrotica > Diabrotica virgifera. Next base: position 8,796,179 of record NC_065452.1, on the reverse strand, counting down.
AAGTTTTTTAGTGCACCTAACTGCTGTCTCACTTTACTAATGAACTCACGTAAGGCGGTGGAAGTTCCTTTTTGAATGGAGGGAATGTCAAGTAGTGAATAAATGTGAGAATTTATTAATATTGTTTCATTGTTATAACGGTTATCTAATATTCTCAATGCATCATTATAAGAGTCATTTGTTAGAGGTAGATCATTTATTAGGCTTCTTGCCTCTCCTTCCAAATGATTCTTTAAATGAAAAAGTTTTTCAACATTTTGCAGTGACTTATTTCTATCAAAAACAGCTAGAAATAAATCTATAAAAGGTCTATAACTTGTTAAATCTTTGCCGTCATAACAAGGAATTTCTATTCGTGGAATATTTGAAGAATAAAAAGAATTATTTACATCTTGTGGATTAGTACTTACGCTCTGTATTACTGTTTTTGAGAGTTGACTATTAATTTTAGCTAATGTGTCAAAGTATTCCTCTCTAATATTATCAATGGAATCTGCATACCCCTGTTCACAACATAAAATTTCACAATGAAGATCTTGAAGTTTATTAAAATTTTCTATTAGTAAGTCTTTCCTAGTTTGTAATTGATTAATTATTAATTCAGAAATTTCTTTGTCCAAATGTTTTTCAACAAACCTTGTAATAGTTTTAATAGACTGAATTTCTTGAGATTTTTTAGTTTTTAGCATTTCAATATCCTTTTTAGCGGGCATTTTTTTTTTTTTATATGAATCTACCTAAAACTTAAAAGGTAAAAAAAACTATTTTAAATATCAAAATAACAAAAATGTTGACGATTATTTACAAACCAAAACACAAACAGTCAATTTATTTAATTTTGTATTCACTGTCAATGTCAGTTTTCTGTCACTTCATATATGATCGATTTCATAAAACATCGATTATTTCTCTCGATCGCTTGATAACCATTCGACGTCGGTCGTTCGCCCTCTTTTACATAGATGGCGCTATTGTATGAGCTTGACGTTTTACAAAATTAATTTTTTAATGATTTTTCTTTTTTGTAATTTCTTTTCTAATAATTTCTTTTTTGTTCAATAATTTCTTCTTTTTTTTTTTATTAGGTGTGTTTCTTACCTTCTGGAAATTGAGTAATTCCTAGCTTCTTTTTATATCCGGCTCGAAGGACCAAACTTGATGTTGGATTTTTGCAACACCAAGGAAATAATTTTACACTGGTTTTACACTTCTGAAGCTAGGAATAACTAAAGACACTTTTCACAACTAATATTTTATTACAATAACACAAACTTTTGGTATTAAAGTAATTTTTGTGTGGGATCGGACACACGCCCTACTTTCCCGTTTTTTATTATCTTATTATTCTATATAACAACACCTTGGCAACGAACTTTTTTTTTGAATATTGCGCCTTTGTGTACACTTTGAATTATAGAACATAAAAACATAGAAACATCTTTGTGAAGTGTACACAAGGCGCAAACCACTAAATAAAATATTGAAACAAAATATAGTTTTACTAAATATTAATGTTGGGAATTTATTTCTCCAACAAATATAAATAAAGAAAAAAAAACCTTTTAATACATAGAAATAAAATCTTTAAAATTAACACACATTAAAATTGTATATACGTCATTCACTATTTTTTAACTACACAAACATAATAGCACGCACAGATTTGTTGGTTGTCTTACACCAACTATCTCATCACCCTCAAGATTTCCCAAATCCCATAAATTTATTTACTTTTGCTGCATCCTCCGTCTATTCCACCATATCCCGTTAACATAACTTAAACAGAAACATCATGAAAATGAATAGCGAGTTAGTAGCTCCTTGTATCCGAATGTAAGTACGACACGTTTTAATTGCATAATTATATATGGCATACATCTGCCTGTGTTTGTGAGTTTGGAGACGTTTTTTACCACCCCCCGTTTTGCATGCATAGGCAGTTGTATGCTATTTAGCTATTTTTATGTATGTTAGTCAACATTGGCTTGATCTTATGGATCTTTAGCATCTTTTGTAACCAGACACTGTTTTAACTCTGGTTTTTTATTTGTAGCATTTTGTAACTTGTTACCTTTGACCTGAAGATGCTCTACATATTTTAAAGAGCGAAACCGGTCGTCGGAAGTTATAATAAAGATTGAGAGTAAGTCTGACTTTTACTTCATTTAGAGAAAATATTGCTTACCGGATTTATTCTTTTCGATAGGGCTGGCTACCTTCTTTAAAATCACGAACAAATAATTCAAAGATCTCGTCCCACGCTTGTCCTTTCAACGCCCTATAACTATACCCTCGGGTTTTTGTATGCCATATAGCCGGTCTGTTTTGGAATTCAATTAAAAATCTTTCGGAATCAAAATTCATTTTACGTGCTCACCGTGTAAACTCTCGTCAATATTTGTGGCAGCTACAAAAGTGGTCCGACTGAATGGGTTTTGCACTAATGGACGCCACTAGCAGTGAGGCTCGGCGACTCTGGCTGGCCACAGTAGCTCGTCTGGGGTGCGACGTCCACTTCACCTAAGAACCCACGACCAATCATCGGAAGCTGCTTTGTGTATCCACAAAGTAGCGCGCAGAGTGGTCTGTCTGATTTGGTCCTAAGCCTGAGAGACTCTTGCGTCTTGCAATTAGTACTGAGCGTCGTTTAGGGAGCATAGTAGTTCGGGTTGATGATTAGAGACCCGATGAGACGCAAATAAATATGTACCAAATATTTGGAAAATTGGACTGGCCAGATTGGTTACTTTGTATTAATTCTTGATCAAAGAATTAATATAAAGTAACAGTAATGTCAAAGCTATTGCGTAGTGTTCTGTAATTTCATTGTTATTGTATTTTGTTTAAATAAATAGCAAATTATATAAACTCTATAAACATTTGGTTTTTTTTTGTTTTTTAACCATGCTTTAGTACGTGTAAGCTTGTTAAATGCAAACGTTTGTTAAGCAACAGACTGACTATCGTGGGATATGGTAGATAGCTCAGTTAGTTAGAGCATAGGCACGGATTGCTTAGATCGTGGGTTCAAATCCCACCCTGAGTAAGTTGTTTAGACATTGATTAATTTTTTACGTTAATTGGCTACATTAATTCAATCTTAAAATGTACCTACTCTATTACGTTGCTCTGAGATCTAAAGTTTAACGTTTAATAAGTATCAATAAGCTAATGGGTAACTACAAGACTTGCAAGACTCTTGCTGCAAGATCAAGACCAAGTCCAAGACCAAGAACAAGACCAGGTAAGTATGTTGGCGCAAGACCAAGACCAAGACCAAGACTGTATCAGTCTCGTCTTGTTCTTGCATTTGGGCAACACTAGGCGGAAATGTTAATATTTTTTTGCATCTTGTGTTTATGTAAGACAATGTTTCTCAATGTGTCAAACTGTATAGTTTTGAGGCCATATATCTTTTCAGGCCATACAAACATTGAAAAGCGCTATTCTTTTTTAGTTTCTTCGCGTGTATAATTATCTAATTTTATCATGAGTCATTCTGTCAGATGTTACGGTAAGGAAAATTGCATTTTAATGCATGTACTTTATTGTCAAGGATTTTCCATTTCTGGCCAGCCATTTGTAACCAAATTGATGTTATTTATAACATTGTCCAGAATAACTTTTTACATACAGGGTGATTGATTAGTGTGATAAAGCTCAGTAGATTCGCTATAGTCATAGATAGCAATAAAAGTTAGCAACTTTGAGCGTTGATCTGATTACAATGAGTTTAAATTATTTCTTTGTAGCAAATATCTTACATAATCTATTTTGCGATTAAGCAGGCTACTTTTGTGTTATATTGTGATGTTGAAACTGTATATTATTTGTTTGCATTATCTGTTCGGCGATTTATTAAAAAAATATGAGTTTAAATTTCTTTGTAACAGATAGCCTACGCTTACATAATTGATAACATGATCTATTTTGCGATTAAGCAGGCGACTTTTGTGGCTGTCATAAACGCCGAAATAATGGCATTTGTTTTCAAAGAACGAAACTTATTGTTCATTTTTTTAAATAATAGACTGTTATTTTTGATAGATCTTTAGTAGTTGTAAGTCAGCAAAATTTTGTATACCTTTGTATGTATAAAATGGATGTTGATATTTTAACAATAACATTACTGCTGTTTCGGTCACATGTGATTTTGTATAGAGGCAACTATTTTGTATAAACTTATTTACTTAATTGTTTATTAACATTGTATTCATTACCTATTTCATTTTGAATCCCAACGTCATGATACTTTATGAAGATAAATTCATTAACTTCTCAATATCCAAAAATTGTGTTCATGGAAAAACTCATCAAGTACAAAGTGTAGCTATTGAATTTTACCTCTAATAGGACATACCTATGTTTATAAATCAAACTGTCATTATTTTTCGTGCCGAATTACCTTGTAAGGTTACCATACTTATTTAAAAATATCCTGCATTGATGAAAAACATGGCTAGTTAAAAAAGTAGCTAAGTCTTTTATTATCCAACATAAGCGAATGAATAAAAAAACAGAATGTTACGAAAATATGAGGCTATAGTCTATAGTTGAGTTTTAATTTCAGTATTTTATAAATGCTAGAATATTGCTTAGGGTGATGAGAACTTTGAGAAAAAAAAAACACAGTTTGATTTGTACACTCGTACCAAAAACCTGGACAATTAAGTTCAGAGCGAAGAGATCGTCTGCTGGGAAAATATGTGCAAAATATTTTATTCTCCTATATACTCCGTAAAACGACCCTCAATTCTAACTGCAAGACGCGAGAGTCTCGCAGGCTTAGTCTTGTTCTGGCTTAAGTCTTGCACGGTAAGTCTTGGTCTTGGTCCTGCTAAAATTAGGCGGTCTTGGTCTTGGTCTTGCGGAAACGCAAGAACGAGACCAAGACTGCAAGACCAAGACCGATTTTGGGCAACACTAGAGTTACACTACGAAGCATTTGTAAATTAACACTTCAAAATACACTTTGTATTCTATTTTTCATCTCATCCCTTGTTGTTGCAGGTATTTCATAAAGTTCTTTCTTAACGTAACCCAAAAAAATGAGTCCAGTTTATTAAATTCTAGTGATTTGAGTGGCAACGCTACTGGTCCATTGAAAAATGAAAATATCTCTAATCTATGAAAATATCTATGAAAATATTAAAAAATTTAGGCAAAGGGAATGTTATATGTATAAAAACTAAAGTGCGGTAATGGTACTTTCTAATAGTGATATAAAATACAGGGTGTTCTATTTAAAATTACTGAGAAAATAAAGTACTTGCGTTTTGACTGACTCTGTATTTGATATAAATAAAATTAGCAATATCAATCAATTTTGAAAATTTTGACAATTAATAAAAAATATGGCATCAATAAACCATTGCTGTTGTGCTTATTTTTATTTATACAGGGAGCTGAACTTTTTACGACTTTCATATTGGTTATAACTAGAGAGCGGAATATATGCAACACAACATTACCAAAATATGCGCATATATATGTATTACTTTTACTACAAATATGCAGGTATTTTTTCTAAATTTGTCTAAATATGCAAATGCATATTAAAAATACTCAAAAATAAAACAATATATTAAGTCGTAAGATCTTCAGAAAAGTTGCCTTCAAAAATACGTACAACTTTCCTCAAACAATCGAAGCCCTCATTTTTTTCTAAAACATTTTTTAATTTATTTCTAACTGTAATCCCTGTATTTCCGGGAATATTTTGACAATGAGCAGAAAAAGTGTTAACAAGATTAACCGAATCACTTAATTGTAAATTCCTTTGTTCTAATGACTTTATTAGATCTGGTAAAAAACTAAAATTAACTTTTATAAACATAAGTTCTTTAGCAATTTGTACGTTACTTAAAGAACAAAGTACGTTACTTAAGCTGAAGAACAAAAGCGGAATTGTCTACAATTTGATGGATTTTTGTATTTTGATGCTTCTCTCTATGTCCGTCTTTATAGAAGTAAAAGCGAATTTGTCGAATAAAAACACTCTTTCCAGAAAAATTTCTTTTGTGGGACATGATGCTTTTGTTTGTCAGTTCCTCATTTAAAAAATGAAATGTGAAAATGAATGTAACTTACGATTTTGGAACAGGCCTTGCAAAATACTTTCTCTCCACTTAGCTTTAACTCGGGAAAACACTTTATCCAAGCACTTTTTTGAATGGTAGACATATTTAAATTTAATATATACCAATCACTTCAAAAACACTAAATACGATACAACGTTTACTTTAAACAAATATTGGACGGAAACTGACAAAATAATTATTAGACCCTTAAAAGCAGGTAGGTACCTACGACTTGCTACGCTAATAAAATAATATTTTTCTGGGAACACCCATAATTGTTCAATTCAGGTAGCAATGGGAAAGTCCAGATGAGCAATAGATAGATAAATAACGAGCTCGTTCATATCGAAGTTATAAAATTCCAACTAAGAGAGGAAAATTTTAAACGTTTATATAATTTATTTTTAAAATATGCAAAATAAATCGTGTTTAGCTTAAATATGCAACGTTGTGTTTGTTGTCTGAAAATATGCAATATATGCATCTATATACACTTTGCATATATTCCGCTCTCTAGTTATAACTTTGTAAATACCCTGTACAACATAACAAATATTTATATTTTTATAATGGAGAAGTTAATAGAATTTAAAATATAAATAAAATACAGGGTATTCTATTTAAAAAACCTAAGTTTGGTCTGCTACTATGTTATCGAACACCCTGTAACATTCTAGCTAATTTTGTAATGTGAAGCTCAAAGTTGGCTACAATTTTTGTTATTAACTTTTATTGCTATATTTTACTATAGCGGATCTACGAAGCTTTATCACACTAATCAATAACCCTGTATTTTTATTATGGATCCTTTCAAAATGTTTACTAAGTATAATATGTCCTACATGAAACAATAATATCGAAAATATTGTTTCTCGCATAAAAAAGCCATATTGGAATAAAAACTTCAGTATTTATTGTGAGAATATGCGTCCAAACTTTGAATGCCGATTCATAAATAAATCTTTATTAAAAAACTTATCTGGATGCACGCGCTGGTGATATTGAAACGAAATAATAAAACCATGAGCTTGAATTCCCTACGCTTGAATTCCTTACGCAAAAATACACTTTGAAAGCTTTAGGGTTGTTAGTGACATTACGAAGACCATCTACAGTAATAGTGTCTCATTGATCTATATAACACATATTTTAGGAAGAAGGCTTTTAGGAAGGTCATTTTTAATATTGTTCTGAAGCTATTTTCTTCTGGCATGTCAACACAATCTACTAGCTTTACTGGGAATAGATCACAATGTTACTTTAAAATAAATTTACTTTGACGTTTCGATCTTCCTCGAATCGAAACGTCAAAATAAAGTTATTTTAAAGATTTGTGGTCTATTCCCAGTAAAAATAATAAAAATGCTATTTTATTAGGATAGAAGAAAAGTATGTCCAATATTTTTGTAACATCAATCCTGTGCGTAGTGCTTGTTCTAAATTTGGTGTGTGAATTAAAAAAAGAGTTAAAAGAATTTAAAATTTAAGATGTGGAAACTAATTTGAAAAATAGTATATTTACACTCAAAAAAATTTAGTTCGTAATATTGATTAACAGTGATTATTGAATAGTATTTCGTTGTAACAACAATTTAATTTTTTGTTTCAACGAAGTTTTAGACATTGACGAATGTATTAATTTGGTTATTTTCACAATGATTGTGAAAATAACTAGAGTACATTAGTCAATAACACTCAATTTATTCAGCCAATAACTTAGTTTCGTATATTTAATAAATAATGTTAATTCTGACAGCAACTCACTTTCTTGATTTCGTAGATGACAAGCAATTACCTTGGTTTATCGTGACATTGTACAGATTTCTTTAAAACAATGTACAAATAATGTTGTTAATATAGAGTAATATATGATTATTGTATAGATGTAAACTGACTGTTGTGACAACGAATGTATTAATCAATCTACTACTGCGTTTAATAACTACAATCAATGCGTTCATAGTGACAGTAAACGAAGTTGTTGAGACAATAAATGATTTGCTTGACCATTTAAAATGTAACGGCTTTTCCTTATCGTGATACCCCTAGCTTCTCTGTGTTACCATTGTTTAAAAAAGAATTCTTTGTTAAACAATGCTGTTACCTCTACCGAAGTGCCGAATAATAATTTCATTTCGTTTCCAAGTGTAGTCCGTAGTAAAAGGAACGTTTCATAATTCTATTATCGTGAAATTTCGGTCGAATTCTTTTTAATTTTTTTTTTCGAATCCTGAGAAAACTAATTAGTATTTTTGAAAATTTAAACGCAGAATAAAATATTACAGTATTATCGAGGGTCTGAAGTCCCTGAGAACTTCTATAATGATTATTTTAATAAGTCACAGGGGTGAAAAAGAGAAAAGTTAGTATGATTTTTAATTTCAAATATACCATTCAAAAGAAACTTTTTGTTTATTCTAAGGGACTTTCACCCCTCGGTAATAATGTAATATTTTATTCTGCGTTTAACTTTTTCAAAAATACTTATTATTTTTCTCAGGATTCCAAAAAAAATGAATGCGTTTAAAAATAATTCGATCAAAATTTTGCACCTGCGCTCTCAAAAAGGATTAAAGTGTTATACATTTTTGGAATCACTATTTCAAACGCTTTTAAATGAGCTGTCATATGATGTACTTTCCCTTTTAAAAAAATCAAAGTTATGCCTGTCACCTGAAGAGGGATCGTGTAAAGTTCGAAACATTGATGTTATAATATACTTTGATTATTTTAAAAATCGACCTGTTCGAGCGTTTTGCTTATGTGCTAAAAATAAATAAGTTAATAAGGGGGTGGGGGGAGTGTAACACTTATTCCAGTACACTGTATAAGTGAAATCATATGAAAAATAACACAGTGTAAAGTCCTTTAGGTTAAGGACAAAAAGGGGGATTTAAAAAATTATTATTAATCAATTAATATCATACATTGGGCTATTGCATTCAGTAATTATTGATATAAAATACGTTCATAGTAGGAATGAACGAAACTGATTGTAAGAATGAATAGAATTGATTGTAAGAAAAACCGTATTTATTGTGGAAATGAACGGAATTAATTGTAACAATAAACGGAAATAATTGTAGAAATAAACGAAATACGTTAGGAGAAATAACACTGTTATTGACACAACGAATAGTCTTCGTCGGTCAATTAACGACGTTGTTGTTTCAATAAATAGTGTTCGTTGACTCAGTGAACAGAGTTCGTAATATCAATAAATAGTGTTCGTTGACTCAGTGAACAGAGTTCGTAATACCAATTACGTTAAAAGTTGACAGTTTTCGAGTTATAAGCGATTTAAAACGTGAAAAATGCGAAAAATCGCATACGCATTTTCGAAGCTTGAAAACTCATAATGTGAATTATTAGTGTTCCGGTTTACAAGTGCCTAAATTGAAGCTTATACATTAAATTTCAAGATTCTAACGAGTAATCAGGGCTTACTTCAATATAGACCGTGGTTTTTTAATTGTTAATCGTCGGGCGTCGCACTTTATAATGCGTCTCTGTCGCTTGTATACATTATTATACGTACTTAGGCGAAAAATGCCCTAGAGTGGAATCCCCAAGGAAAAAGAAAAAAAGGTCGCCCAGCACAAACTTGGAGAAGATCCATCATGGACGAGATAAGAAGTCAAAGAAAGTCTTAGAATTAGGTGAAGGCCCTAGTGTAAAATAGAACCCGATGGCACGTTTTCACTGAAGCTCTATGCTCCACTTGGAGTTCAAGAACACTATATAAAAAAAATATAGGCGAAAAATTCCTAACAAATACTTGACATTAAAATTTTAGAATTTTATAATATATTATTAACATATTTTTTTAAATAGTCTATTTATTTATTAAATTAATTAGTGCCAATGTGCTAATTACATATGTCAATCATATAGTGCGATAAGGGTAAAGAGGACGCGCATAATAGGGAACTTGCATAAAATTTTAAATTCGAAAAAATGTTATAAATCACAACAGAACATCATTTAAAACATGTATCAAATATTAAAAAGATTTGTTTGGCTTTCGTTTGGCCCCTAAAGATGATTAAAAATTCAAATTAAAACAGGTGGCCCAAAACGCGTCGTGACGTCATTCGTTTAAACTATGTTTACATTCTTCCAAAAAAGTAAACAGAATTTAAAAATTAGACATTATAAACGTCAGTAAAAAATACAGTTATGTAACCTCACAAGTGTTTTTGATCGTTTGAACTATTTTAAATGTCATTTAATAGTGTCAGTGTCAAAACGAATGCCAAACCTAATAGGGAACTTGCACATTTTTTTATTGCATAATAATATTCAGTTTCCTTTAAAAATAAGATTTCCAAAATTTCACGCCTTAAAACCTCATAACAGAAGTACAAATTTAAAATCTATATATATTTTTTTGTTTTCTGGCCTTGGTTTAGAGAACCTTTAGTCAATTTAAAATAGTTCAAACGATCAAAAACAATTGTGAGGTTACATAACTGTATTTTCTACTGACGTTTATAATGTCTAATTTTAAATTCTGTTTACTTTTTTGGAAGAATGTAAACATAATTTAAACGAATGACGTCACGACGCGTTTTGGGCCACCTGTTTTAATTTTAATTTTTAATCATATTTAGGGGCCAAACGAAAGCCAAACAAAACTTTTTAATCTTTGATACATGTTTTAAATTATGTTCTGTTGTGATTTATAACATTTTTTTCGAATTTAAAATTTTATGCAATTTCGCTATTAACAATTAAAAATAAATAAGTTCTAAATTGAAATACGCCCCTATTACTCATCGAATCTTGAAATTGAATCTTTCTTGAATGTTTCTTGAAGTACAATTTAGACACTTGACAACCTCAAAAATAATAATTTACACATGAGTTTTCAAGTTTCGAAAATGCTTATTTTCGCTTTTTTCAGATTTTAAACTCGACATTTATCAACTTTTGAGAAAAAGATCTTTTTTGTTTAAGATGGCCCAAAAATGCTAAAAACATATTTCGGGGGACAAAAAACGCAATGTTTTGAATTTGTTAAAAAAAAAGTTTCAAACAATTTGTTTCTAAAAATTTCACCTGAAACCCTTTTCATTTATTAATAAGATGGGGATAATGTTTTTTAACAAGAATCCGCAAAGAAACCGAATCAGAACAACCGGACACCGGTAGCATTAGGTCCGGACCCCGGAAGTGTCATAGGTTTTCAAAACGGACCCTTAGGGAACATAATTGGTGTCCCCTGATATATAGCATACTAAAGAGAAAAAATACCGAATTAAAAACCTCCAGTAATTCCGTAATACATAACGACTAACGATTCTTTATTCTCAGTGTATATCGTTTTACTGTAAATATTTTTTTACAAGAGTCGGGCTATATACCGAACTGCCGATCACAACGTAAGGCGAAGCGAAATCTTTAGAGAAAGAGGGCAATATCTTAAATATGGGTCAGTGTGTTCCCCTATGAAAAGCTCCTCTTGTTTGTTCCAGTTTTATATGATGGGGAGTAAATGTGTAATGACATGAGTCATACATAGGCCTACTACAACAGGGTGGATGGAAACCTTTCTAAACAGTTTCGGCAAATATTTAACTTCAACATTTTTGGTAAACACTTGTTTTATATATGAAAAAAGGCAAATACATTAAATAATATAATTAAAAAATAAATTAGAGGTTACATTGAGACTAATGGTGCATCAGGTTGTATTGGATAAAAAATAATTTTTCCACCTACCTCTACCGAAAGTATACTTTTCCGGACCTGATTGTAGGGAGCAAAGTTGTACTTTTCCTCCCTAGGGAGGAAAAGTAAGTGACGTCATGGTATTTCATTCATGAAATATAACTTATTGACGCCCTGTACACCATCTATTTTCTATTACGTAAGTCTCTATACATTTTAAAGTTTATTTATAAAACATCCTATATTTTGCAGAATGGTAAAAAACAGTAAATTGTTATTTTGATTTAACAATGTTTACATTAATAATTTGACTTATATTTGACAGTTGACAGTTATATTGTACCTACTTGTTAGTTTTAGTTTTAATAAATTTTGTTGGTTAGTTACATAAATAAATTAAGTAAAAATGAAAAAATGACTTGTTATTTGAGGAAGGCGGAAAAACCATATGTATAACATGGGAGTAAAGTGCCTTTTCCTCCCTTGAATGATTACTGCGCTCCGCTACGCGTCGGGCAGTAAACTTCATTCTGGGGAGGAAAAGTAGCACTTTCCTCCCTTGTTATACAAATAGCTATTTCGAAAGCCCCGTCGCCAAAGCTCTAGGAAATAGAGAACAGAGTATCAACGTCAACGAGAAATTAACGAATAACGAATAAAGTTAAGTAAAGAAATACTACAATAGAAATAAAAAAAATCGTTTTTAAAATAAAAACAATTCTCTGCAAGATTAGAACTGAGAGTAAAACAGCTCTGAGATGCTACGTGTTTTCCATACATACTGTGATATGGACTTGAAAACATTGAAGCAAGAACACATAAATCAACTACAGTCATTTGAAATGTAGTGCTACAGAAGGATGCTTATACTAGCACGGACACAAAAGAAAACATTGCGAGAAATGGGCAAAGAATACGAAATAATAAACACAATAAAAATAAGAAAGTTACAATATCTGGGACATGTAATGAGGAAACAGTGATATGAAATGTCAAGACTGATAATACAGGGAAAGATAAGAGGAGAAAGGAGTATAGGAAGAAGGAGAGTGTCATGATTGAAAAATTTAACCCTTGCATGCATTGAGTCCACTCCAGTGGACAGATTTTTTTAACTCCAAAAAATATATTTTAATTCTATGAAACTTGTGTAAAATACATCAAATCCCCTTCAGTCTACTCTTATCAAGTAACTACTACCGTCATATATTTATATTTATATTTATATTTATATTTAATTTAAAAATCAAAGTTACTTTATGTTAGGATATCTATAAATCACCTGACCGCAATGGCCACCTGTAAATTGCCTGAAATGAGTGGCCTTAGTTTATATGGAAAAGCAAAAAAAAAACGGTAAGAAAATATTTTTCTTACAGAATTATGTATTTTACACAATAAGGCTTTGTTATAATTTCAAAATAATTGAAAACTCACTGAAAATATCACCTAGAAGTCATGTCCACTAAGTGGACCTCATGCAATATGTAACTTAGAATTCCACTCTTGTGGTATGTTTTATGAGTATGATTTTCAGAGGGGTAGTAGGTTTCTTGTTCACATATTTTTTGTTATTCTCTTGTCAAAGATTTATTTATTTAGGGATTTTCAAGTGCATTTTTTTATGCACTTACCTGTATCTATTATTTTAGTGGAAATAAATAAACTGTATTTACATATTGATATAATATTACTTCTTCAATGAGAAATTTTATTCTATTTCAGAAAGTACTTTTTGCCGATGAAGGCGATACTAGGGATGAAACACCTTTATGTTTACCAGAAAATGAAGAATTTATAGGTATTGACAATGATGACATTACTTACTTACTTACTTAATCCAGAACTCGTCTACCTTTCGGTGTGAGTTATTACGGATTTTGGTTCTCCGTCGTTTTCTTCCACATTTCCTTCCATTTCTTTCTATGCATGGCCAATGCTTTTGTTTCCTCCCATTTTTTTCCTCTTTTGTCGGCCGCTTCACTCACTTCGTCTGTCCACGTCTTTCTTGGTCTTCCTCTCTTCTTTCTTCCCATATCTCTCGCTTCATATATTTGTCTTACTATTTTCTCTTCTCCTCTTCTCAGTACATGTCCGAGCCATCTAAGTTGTCCTTGTTCGATTGTTGTTGTAACTGGGTGTATTTTCAGATTTACTCTAAAGGTTTGATTTCTAATTTTATCTTTCCTTGTTTTCCCCTCTATTATTCTCAAAAATCTCAGTTCTGTGCTTATTAGTCTATTCTTTTGCCTTTTTTTTAATGCCCAAGATTCACAGGCATAGGTTAGAGTGGGTTTCACAATCTTTTTTACTATTTCCGTTTTTATATTCTTAGGTATTTCCTTCTTTTTTAAAAAGTTACTCTTAATAATATTGTACAGCTTACCAGTCTTTCCAATTCGTTCATTTATCTCATCTTCTAATTTTCCATCCCGGCTTATGATTACCCCCAAATACTTATATCTGTCTACCTGTTCAAGTTGCTTGCCATCTACTTCTATTTCATGTTTTCCTTTTTGTCTTCCAATTATCATTGTTTTTGATTTTTCTTTATTTATTTTCATATTTCTGATTTTAAGCTCTTCATACAATATGTTTACATTTTCTTGTAAATGTTTTTCTGACTCCCCAATGATCACCAGGTCGTCTGCGTAGCATAGTTCTGTTATTTGTATCATTCTCAACTTCCAATATCCTACATTATATTTTCTCCATTTGTTTGCATTCTTTTATTACGTCATCTAGTACTAGGTTAAAGAGTAGTGGGCTCAGGACACAACCCTGTTTTAATCCAATGTTGCTGTCGAATACTTTTGATTTTTCATGTCCTTACATTTCGTTTTTTCGTATAAACTCTGGATGCATCCTATTATATCTTGTTCAATTTTTCTCTTCTCTAGTATTTTCCAAATATCTCCTCTTTTAATTCTGTCGAAAGCTTTTTCCATATCTATGAAACATACATGTATTTCTTTTTCTGTTTTAAGAGCTATTTCTATTATTTGTCTTATTATGAAAATCTGATCGTTCGTCCGTCTTTCCTTTCTGAAACCACTTTGGCTCTCCTCAAAGGTGTTTTATATATATATAATCGTTACATAATCGTTGACCATTGACAGAAGTGGAAAATTCTGGTGAAGCAAACGCCTTCGGGTACACACTCTATCGTCTCTATCCCTCCTCCAACCATTATAACTTCGGTCGAACTTATGCGCAATTCAACCTATAGTACCTACCTACACTCAACGAAAAAGGTACGTAATATCAATAAAAATGTTAATTCAGACAACAAACGCAATTCTTAAAATTTGTCCAATTCTTGGTTTTATTGAAACAACAAAGCGATGTTCATCAATTCATTATTTTCGTTAGTTGAGCCAATGTATTACGTTTATTGAATGGACGAACATTCATTATGTATACCATAATATCACTTTATTGATATTACGAACTCAGTTCATTGAGTCAACGAACACTATTTATTGAAACAATGAACTTTCATTATGTATACCATAATCTCACTTTATTGATATTACGAACTCTGTTCATTGAGTCAACGAACACTATTTATTGAAACAACAACGTCGTTAATTGACCGACGAAGACCATTCGTTGTGCCAATAACAGTGTTATGTCTCCTAACGTATTTCGTTTATTTCTACAATTATTTCCGTTTATTGTTACAATTAATTCCGTTCATTGGCACAATAAATACGGTTATTCTTACAAGCAATTCTATTCATTCTTACAATCAGTTTCGTTCATTCCTACTATGAACGTATTTTATATTAATAATTACTGAATGCATTAGCCCAATGTATCATATTAATTGATTAATAATAATTTTTTAAATCCCCGTTTTTGTCCTTAACATTTAGGACTTTACACTGTGTGATTTCTCATAATTATTATATCGCTTATACAGTGCACTGGAATAAGTGTTACACTCCCCCCCCCCCCCTTATTAACTTATTTATTTTTAGCACATAAGCAAAACGCTCAGACAGGTCGATTTTTAAAATTATCAAAGTATATTATAACATCAATGTTTCGAACTTTACACGATCCCTCTTCAGGTGACAGGCGTAACTTTGATTTTTTTTAATGGGAAAGTACATCATGTGACAGCTCATTTAAAAGTGTTTGAAATGGTGATTTCAAAAATGTATAACACTTTAATCATTTTTGAGAGCTCAGGGGCAAAATTTCGATCGAATTATTTTTAAACGCATTAATTTTTTTGGAATCCTGAGAAAACTAATAAGTATTTTTGAAAAATTTAACGGCAGAATAAAAGACTACATTACTACTGAGGGCTGAAAGTCCCTTAAAATAAACAAAAAGTTTCTTTTGAATAGTATATTTGAAATAAAAAAATCATACTAAATTTTCTCTTTTTCACCCCTGAGACTTATTAAAATAATCATTATAGAAGTTCTCAGGGACGTCAGACCCTCGATAATACTGTAATATTTTATTCTGCGTTTAAATTTTCAAAAATACTAATTTTTTTTTTCATTCAGGATTCGAAAATTCATTTTTAGTTCATCTTATAAATTACATCACAAGACAATATTTAAAGTAAACACTTACAAACATATGACACTGACAAGTTTATTTTTAATTAGAATGTTCTCCCGTATTTACCTTATCAGAAAAAACTTACTTTTATTCAAATATAAAAAATAAGTAATATCTTATCCTTATCTTCCTTCTACTACGGACTACACTTGGAAACAAAATGCAATTATTATTCGGCACTTTCAAGGAAAAGCCGTTACCTTTCAAATGGTCAAGCAAAACATTTATTGTCTCAACAACCACGATTATTGTCACAATTAACGCATTGATAGTGGGAATTAAAGGCAGTAGTAGATTAATTAATGCATTCGTTGGCACAACAATCAGTGTACATCTATTCAATAATCATATATTACTCTATATTAACAACATTTGTACATTGTTTTAATGAAATCTGTACGTTGTCACGATAAACCAAGGTAATTGCTTGTCATCTACGAAATCAAGAACGTGAGTTGCTGCCACAATTAACAGTATTTATTAAATATACGAAACTAAGTTATTGGCTGAATAAATTGAGTGTTATTGATTAATGTACTCTAGTTATTCTCACAATTATTATTCAATCATTGTGACAATAACCAAGTACATTCGTCAATGTCTAAAAGTTCGTTGAAACAACAAATTAAATTGTTGTGAGAACGAAATACTATTCAATAATCACTGTTAATCAATATTACGAACTAAATTTTTTTGAGTGTATATAAATTACTAATATCTCGCCGTGTCGATGACGATCGCGAGACCAATGCTATTTCCCCATTGAATGAGAAGTGCTACAAGCCAAATAAATTATTAGATAAATAAAGGTAGAATTCAAGTTGCAGCTCCCACACTTCGATTAAAACAAACAATTCCAGTAAAATGTTGGTTGAATATATGTTTGAACTTTTAATTTGTATATTTTTACGAGTGTTTTCAATCCAACACAAAATTTCCACGAAAAACCAAAACAATTTGTTCAAAAATATTGTTCTGCATTCCGATAAAAATAAAATAAAAATACTTCATCGCCTATTATAACATATAGTTTATTAAACTCGAGTCCGTATTCTGTTAATTAAATGAACTTTATAATATCTATTGTAAAGTTTAAAATATAGAAAACATTAATGGAACTATCAAACTCCGCGAAAAATATGTTTCTATAGAGACTTCTAAAATATTAAAATAAAAGAGCAAAGAATAGCGATGCTGTATTATTAAAATTTAATTAAATAATTAAGTAAAATCAATTTCAGAGTGGAGATAATAAAGATCAACATACATACAGGGAGAGGCATTAGTGTGAGGAAGTCCAATTACTCGTTTGTCGTAGGAGTACGAAAACAAGTTATTTATGTAAGAATAAGTTGAGGCACAGATCGGACCATAATTTAAAAGTATTTTCAAATATACAAGGCCACCCATATTGGCAGGGTGACACAAACTTATGTTTTTTAATGGAACACCCTGTACATTTTTACATTTTTTAATTCTCCTCGATGTCTTCTTTTTAAAATAGAAGGTTTTGTAATATTATACGAGGTGCTTTAAAAGATAATTACCTACGTTTTTTTTTGTTAATTTCGTAGCAACATTCACACCCTGTAGAATTGAAGTGATTTGACATTAAAAGGTCGACGAACGATGATTTTCTTAGTTTTTTTAAATGGAACACCCTGTATTCTAGTATTGTAATGAAATGATATTTTATAAAACTTTTTTCAAGTTTTCTTAAGCATTCCCTATACCTAAGTGCTTTAATTTTTAGAGTTATTCGTGATTTTAACTTAAACATTAATAGCAACCAAAAATTACGTGAAATTTTATTAGGTGGCCTTGAAAATATCAATCAAAAATATTTTTTCGAAAAAAGATACATACCAATCTATTCCGATCGTTAATTTATTATTATCGGATGAGATATCAAAATACCTGCGAAGTTAAAATTGTTGGTGCGTAAAATATTACTAAAACATACCTACAATATTCTACTTAGTTGGCTATGACACTAAATTTGCTTAAACATTTGACATTAACTATTTTTATAGTTCCAATTGCTTTGTCGCCATTACTAATATGATTTCTTCTAATGAATTTTAAACTGTATTGCTTTTGACATTCAGATGCTATACAGAGTTCATTCCTATGTGTGTGAAATTTCTGATTATCAATAATTATTGTCATATCATTAAACACGTACCTACTTCCTAATAATTTACTTCATATAAAAAATTACTATGGGCACAACATTTCAGCGAACATCTAAATATAAACGATATTGAAGGAGGTTACAACATAGGAAATCAACAAAATCTACATCATCAACTACACAGTGAAGACCCAACAAGAGAAGAAGTGTCAAATGCCATCCTAAAACTCAGAGACAATAAAGCCCCAGGAATCGACGAAATCTGTTAGGAAATGTTTAAAAAAGGTGGTGATCCACTTTTTGCAGCAATCCATAAACTGATGGTTCTTATATGGCAGAATGAATTGGTACCAGAAGAGTGGCTAAAGGGAGTAATATGTCCGTTCCATAAAAAAGGTGATCAACTGGATTGTAAGAACTATAGAGGCATTACTTTGTTAGCATCTGCATATAAAATATTCGGCAATGTATTGTTTGAAAGACAAACATTTTACAAAGGATATTGTAGGTCAATGCCAATTGCGGATTTACTGCTGGAAAGTCAACTATACATCAAATTCAAGCACATAGGCAAATTCTAGAAAAGTCACTAGAATATAACATAGATACCCACCATATCTTCGTTGACTTCAAAGCAGCCTATGACAGTGTTAAGGGACCGTTCAAGTATTACGTAAATTGCGTTACGTAATAGTTATACGCCCATTACAGTACGTTACGTCGGGTAGGGGTCAAAAATCGCGTTACGTAATACTTGAACGCTCCCTAAAAGAAGCGCATTGTACAGGGTGTTTCATTATTAATTGTCCATAAAGTAACTGGAGAAACCTTAGCACAAAATACGAAGATTTAACCTAAAACACTTAAATAAAATGTAGTTCCTTACTGAGTTACAGGGTGTTTTATCTAAAAATTTAAAAATTATTTTTGCTCGGCATTTTAAAACTATTCGACGTATCCTTTTCATGCTTGTCAGAAAGTGCGACTACTATACACCCTACGAAATTATGATAAACAAACGTTTTAGCTACTACCAAAGGCGTACGACAGGGGATAGTGAATGGTTGACCCTTCTCAAATCCTACGCCACTGGAGGAATTACTATTTTAGGGCCATTTTTAGATTCTCCAACACTTTCTACGCAAATAATATACTTCTCATTGGTAAAGATAAAGTTAGTTTTCGAGGTATTTGAAGTTAAATATGAAACGGCACAGTTATTTTGATTAATTTATAATATGATTCATATTATAATTAAAAATTTAAAAATTTTTGTACCCAGTAATTTAAAACTATTTGGCGTATCCTTATCATACTTGGCAGAAAGTGTAAATACTGTACACCCTACTAAATTAAGATAAACAAACGTTTCTAGCTACTACCAGAGGCGTACGACAGGGGATAGTGGCTGGTCGACCCTTCCCAAATTCTACGCCACTGACGAAATTGCTATTTTAGTGTAATATTTTGATTTTTCAATACTTTTCATGTAAATAATATACTCTTCATTCGTAGCGATAAAATTATTAGTTTTCGAGATATTTGAAATTAAAAATGAAGCGACACTATACATTAATCAAAATAATCGTGTCGTTTAATTTTTAACTTCAAAGATCTCGAAAACTAATAACTTTATCATTACGAATGAAGAGTATATTATTTTCATAGAAAATATTGGAGAATCCAAAAATTGAACTAAACTAGCAATTCCGCCAGTGGCGTAGAATTTGGAAAGGGTCAACCATTCACTTTCCCCCGTCGAACGCCTCTGGCAATAGACAGAAACGTTTGTTTAACATAATTTAGTAGTTAGTACAGTATCTATACTTCCTGTCCAGTATGAAAAAGATACGTCGAATAGTTTTAAAATGCTGAGCAAAAATAATTCTTAAATTTTTAGATAAAACACCCTGTAACTCTGTAAGGAACCACATTTTATTTAAGTGTTTTAGGTTAAATCTTCGTATTTTGTGCTAAGGTTTCTCCAGTTACTATATGGATAATTATTAATGAAACACCCTGTAAAATGCAATGATAGACTTTGGGATCCCACCTAAGTTAGTTAAGTTGACCCAACTAACAATGCAAAACGTAAGCTCGTGCGTTAGAATTCAAGGAGAAAACTCTACGTTCTTTGACGTTAATAATGGTCTAAGACAGGGAGACGCGCTGGCGTATCTCCTCTTTAATATTGCCTCAGAAAATTAAATATTAGTTAGAATGAATGGAACTATTTTTATATTTTTAATAGATCGACGCAAATTCCCGCATTCGCTGACGATATAGTTATAGTGGGCAGAAGTTTGAGAAACATGGTGCAGTGTTTTACAAGGCTTGCGGACGCGGTAAGTGAATTAGGATTTGTGGTAAACATGAATATAGGACAATGAAGGAGAAGGGCACAAGAGAGATCTGAATTGAAGGACTTAGCCTAACAGGCAAAAACCCATCCAAGGTTAGACCTATGCCAAAAGAAGAAGAAGAACATTAATTTAATAACCATTTATTTTCTTCTTGTATAGAGCAGAGTTTGTGTATCTAGACAAAGATGGAATAATGTTCGAACATCATAAGAACCAACGTTAAAGAAAGGTATGTTATTAAGGGTATGTTATTAAGAGTATAGTATAAGATGATGCACAAATTATTATAGTCACGTTAAATTACAAGTAATTTTATAGATTTTCCGTTTTTTAAACATTTTTCATTACGACATATATTTTCTGAACATATTACTTGAGAGACACAAATGCATATTTATTTCATTCTTTGCCTTTTTCACATGTTTTGTGTCACTCTAATCTATAGCCATTCGTTCACCATTGTTGAATGAAAACAAGTGCATTGTTCTGGCAACGGGTCTCTTTGCAGTTTTGATTAACATACTTATATGACAAAGTGGACAACGTACAAAATTATATTTGCTTGGTAAACAACAAACTTTTTAGTAGGAAGTGTACTCTCTATTGTTAGGTGATATACACTTCATTACGAGAATATTTTATGTAGGTATAGGTATTTTTTATCTTTATAATCTGTCATTTTGTTTTCACTGAAAATCATAGTTTACTCTTTTCAGAGGCGTGCGGTCCATGGAAGCGGGGGAGCACCGCTTCCCTATTTATACTTCGATATAAGAAAATATATTATTAATTAATATTTAATAATCAAAATTTTTTCCCTAATCCAAGTAATCTACATATTACCTAGACAATAGGCATTGAAAAATATTAAAAATTAATCGCATACGAACGAACTCAATATGCACACAATTCAACTATTCAGTCCACTCCTGACAGAAGCGCATCTCAAAATCTCCGCTTGTCATGCAGCTGTCCCGTTTAAAAATTGGTCAGGGTTCAATGACCCCACCCGCTAGTCGAGCGAATTTTGGTACCCTCTGGAAGCGATCGTCCTATCGCCTTCCAAAAGTGAGATGCTCCGACTGCTAAGGGGTGCTTAGGTCAACATACATTCGCTTAAAGAATATTTCGATTTAAATTTTTTGCAGAGATTTTTCCTTTTACTGATCTTTTATTTGACATTTTACAGAAGTCAAATGACATTGCATTTTGTATAAGACAAATTGATGACTTTATTAATACGATAATTAAAAAAACGAGAGCAGTTTAAAAATATTTGGGATAAAACTGAAAATATGCGGTTTGAACATGAAAGAAAAATAATGGATAATGTCGGAGACAGAGAGAACAGAGGAAACAGAGAGACCTTTTGATAATATTCTTCAACAAAGGAATTCTAGCTTTCAAAATTTTAACGATTGAAAATTTGTAGAATTATAATATATAATCTTAATATTTCTAATTATAATTTATCAAAATTTCCCACAGAGGAATTTATTTCAATATACGATTAAATAATGATATTTTTCTGATATCCAAGCTTTGCATTCTCAGTTAAGTGTCGCTCATGAAACAACTGACACTAGTGATAATTATAACTACTGGTTTAAACAAGTCACTGTGTTAAGTGGTCAAGTTGTGTGAATTAGTACTAACTATCCCAGCCACACGTGCATCGTGCATCAGTTGAACGAAGTTTTTCGAAGCGAAGACAGACTTTGAAAGTTAGCCCTATTATCTATTGAAAAAGACTGCATTCAACAAGTATCAGAAGTTGATAGGAGAATAGACCTCAAGTATAAATAAGTGTCATATTATTGAAAGTTGTGTGTTGTGGAAAATGCCTCGGAATATAATTTTTTTTAAATAGAATTCTTCTTTAGGAAACCAAGCCCGGCGCGAGGACTCAAGGCCCGAGCTAGCAATACAGATCAATGATAGGTCACTAGTCACTAGAAATAGCGGGAATAGAGTGCCTCACGCATTGATCGGGGTAGGATTTACTGTGTGAGTCCTTGTACCCAGGACGTCTCACAAGCACTTTGCTGATAGAGAGCCCCTGGGCATCATAGTGTTATCAGGTGGGAAGTGGCTCGACCCTGACCCTTAAGAAAATATTTTTATATCCTTATTGAATCGCTTCCCCTTTCGAAAAAGTCACCGCACGCCACTGATTCTCTTTAAGTTTAATGTGGATAGACCGCCTCTCACCTTTTTAGTGGTCTTCCTGCTCAAACCTATTTATTCCAATTAATTGTTTTGCATCACTCTCACACTAGAAATGACACTGTTGGCTCCTCCTCATATTATACTACACTATATACCCAGGCGCGGATACAGTGGAGGGTCAACGGGTCCATGGACTCCCCCTATTGTATTTAGTCTATAAGTATTTTTTTATTATTTATTATTTTTTTTGTTATTTCTAAACTTTAAGCCATCAGTACCTACAACACTAAATTACACGACAACCGCTTCCAAAGAATTTAAAGAAGCCATAAAATCTAATAAAGCACCCTTTTCTGAAAAATAATCTGCAGGCGCATGTGTTTGGGTACCGGTGGAACCATAAACAACGAAAATATTTTTCTTAATTCAAATAATAACAAAAATGATATTTTAAAATGCACATATATTACACTGGGTATAAATCTTATCTCAAGAAAAGTCACGTTTCAAATTTGCGATACAATAAAGATATAAAAATTTGTATTTTACTAGATAATCCATGCGTACCTACCCATTGATGGTAGAAAGGTTAATCTTTATGGTAAAGAACAATCAGTGAGATTAATAGTCGTGAATTGTCTATCAATCCTTTTGATACCGTAGGTATCTGGGATTATATAGTTTATTTTATCCTTAGAGTAAGTGTGAGTCGTATGGCTAAATCTGGAAAATATAATATTTGAATCCCCCTATTATGAATTTCTAGATCCGCGCCTGTATACACCTATAACAAAACGTATTGTCGAGTGGAGTGAAGGCCACGAAAAGAAGCATTACGGAGCAGAGGACGACCACCAACCAGATGGGTTGACGATCTGAAGCGTAATGTCGGCAACTGGATGCAAGCCGCACAAAACAGAGAAAGATGGAAAGAGCTGAGGGAGACCAATGTCCAGCAGTGGACGAGTACGGGTTGATGATGATATAACTATATATTATATCGTCTAGTATCCATTTATTTCTTCGTTATTTGCTAATTTAAGAATCTTACAAAGAGGCAAAGAGACAGAGAAAAAACCCAAACTACGAAAAAATCGAAAACTATGTGAGCTAGAGTTGAAGAGAAATTAAAAGAAATTCTTATTGATAGTATTCACACTTTTGTTATAAATTTCTAGCACAAAAAACATATTAATCAGTTCCTCATAAGAAAAATTCATATTAGTAATGGTAACAAAACAACTGGAACTATAAAAATAGGATAATGTCAAATATGTAAGCAAATTTATTGTCATAGAATTTATTGTCATTCAGAATAACAATATTACTTATAACTATCAAATTTCTCCTCGATTAAAAATAAAAGTTAAAACAAAAACAAATGTCGTTCACTAATAGTACGTAGGAGAATAATTGGTTGCCTACTATTCAGAAGCGTCTAATTGTTATAAGTATCTCGATCGACAGGATTATGTATCGTCTATTAGTATAATATAAAGGTAAACATCTTAATAATAATTACAGTGGTAGTTAGTATTTTCTTTATAAATACCTATTTATTGGTATATTTTAATAATGTGTGAAATTAAAATTTGGAGTAGGTAGTAGTTATGTCTAAACTATTAGTGTTTTCTTGTACAAAATTGGATGATGTACTTGCATTGAGGTTAAGGGGCTTAAAACTCTTATTACATACCTACTTATGTCACTAGGCATGCATCACTTGACTCATTAAACCCGTGACTAATGAATTGTTACTCACGGGTAAAGTAATGGGTATTAAGTATTATCTATTTAAAAATAATGAATAATGGGCATGTTATTAAACGGTAGTAAAGAAAATATGGCACCCTCAGTAATATAAGGGCTCAACTCAAAATTTCTGTTAATTGTGATTTTGAATGATATGGGCACAAAATGAAATTCTCTACCGGTTAGCATTGACAGAGGGAGAAAAAGAACATGAATTGTTGGGTAAATATATTTATGCCTCTCTCACCCTCTCCCCGGCCACCTCTGATTTTTACTGCTACAAGGGAGCAATCAGTAACATGTCTTTCTATGACGAAAATCCTGATTGGTTTGTGTTTTAACATTCGGTATTATATAGAATAGTTTTTAGTTGAGCCGTTATATTATGCAAAATATAGTAAATAAATAGATAGAATTCATAATAGATCGTTATTTTGCATAACCAGTGACAGGGCATTAATAATATAAGGGATCAAATTTAAACAGTTCCTTATATCTGTTGTTTTTTTGTACTACTTAGGACAAACTTGAAAGTATTTTTTTCAATTACATGTAATTAATGTTGAAGAAAAAATTTTTGTCTCATCGCTATTTATACTGCAATTATCAAATAACAAATCTTCCAAATTTCACATTTATAACTTAAATAATAAGCATGTTATTTGAAAAAATAGCTATAATTTTGGAAACCAGAATCTTTAAACGCGATTTCTCAAAAATCTACTTTTTTGAATTTTGCCTCTATATTACTGAGGGCAGGCGCGCATCTAGAAATTCATATTAGGGGGGTCAGATTTACCTCAAATACAGTGATGCCACAGCTACCGATTTGAAAAATCAAAATTATTAGAAATTTTTTTTAGCGGATAGATTTGGCAATACGGTTTAGTCAGTTTTCAAGAATTCTTGAATTGCTTTTACCTTTTACTAGCTTGTGACACAATGTGCGAACCAGCAGATATGGATTTACCGATATCAATTTTATATCCAGTCCTTTGTCCTTTTATATTATGATTTTGGGAGTAAAATGTATCTACCTGAATCTGAATAGTCAATACTGAAGGATTGTGGCTTATTTTGATGTAGAAGGTAATTCCAAACTAAAAATAGTATTTATATTAAAATCTTAAAACAGGAGAAATTTAGTTTGCACCTTTTTAACTTACAGTATTTCGACATAACTAAAGAACATTAAAAATTTTTCTCGTTCTCAATTGCTTCAATATCCGACATTGTTTTATTTTTAAACGATTATAAAGTGTAAAAAATCATGTTTTGCCTGTAAAACATTCCTTGTAGATTTTAGAGAAAAATGTTTCAAATAAATATTCTAGATCTTAATAGTTTTTAATTTGAAATTCATAAACAACTGAAGATAATTGCAAAAAACCCTTATTTTTGCAGTAATTTATAAATGTTAATAACTTATAGCTATTATTTATTATAACAAAAATTTTTAACTTGTTTAAACAATTATATAGCTTTCGAATAAGAATATTTGTATTTTGAACGTTAATAGGTACACGGGTGGTAAGTTTTTTTAAAAAGTCTACAACAGGAAAAAATATGCAGTTTTATTTTATTATAAATAAATTAATTCCTTATAACAAAACTAAAGCATCCTATTTAGTATTGCGTTAGTTATACGGCTCTACTCGAGTTACTTTGGATTAAAAAAAAATGAAGAAGAATGCTTTATAATACCTAGAAAGCCGAGAAAATACATTTTTTTAAGGTATACCGATTTTGAACTTTGAATGATTTTTATGATGAATGGTGATTATTGATCATTATATGATGATGAATGTAGTTTATTTTTGAATACTCGTACCTAAAGTATCATTTTTTTGCATGATTATTGCAATGTGATAGCAAAAGAAGCAAAAAATGAAAATATAAAAATTTGACGATTTCTACCGAAAAAATAAGAGCTGTCTCCCGAAATTTTGTCCAAGATCTGTAGCAACATTATATTTTCCAGATTTAGCCACACGACTCACACTTACTCTAAGGATAAAATACACTATATAATCCCAGGTACCTATGGTATCAAAAAGATTGATAGACAATTCACGACTATTAATCTCACTGATTGTTCTTTACCATAAAGATTAACCTTTCTACCATCAGTGGGTATGTACGCATGGATTATCTAGTAAAACACAAATTTTTATATTTTTATTGTATAGCAAATTTGAAACGTGACTTTTCATGACATAAGGTTTACCTATACCCATTTTTGATATTCTTTGAATTGAGAAAAATATTTTCGTTGTTCATGATTCCACCGGTACCCAAACAAATGCGCCTGCAGATTATTTTTCAGAGAAGGGTGTTTTATTAGATTTTATGGCTTTTTTCAATTTTTTGGAAGCGGTTGTCGTGTAATTTAGTGTTGTACTGCTGGCTTAAAGTTTAGAGTTAACAGAAAAAAAATAATAAAAAATACTTATAGACTAAATACAATAGGGGGTCCATGGACCCGTTGACCCCCCCCCCCCCCGTATCCGCGCCTGACTGAGGGTGCGATATGTTTTTATTAGTAATTGACACCAGCAATCGCTCTTACACTTAAAAGTTTACTATCCAATAAAAGTAACATTACTGACTACCATTATATAGAATAATAAGCATATATATTATGTACCATAATCGTCTGTAAAGATTGATAGAGAACAAAGCGCGAATAGGTGTCATCTTTATTTGTACACTTTCTTTAATATTTATGACCACCTAAGGCGGCTGGGCAAACAGAAAATCGATAAGAGCGACTGCCTCGCAAACAGCGAACCAGACAACTTTTATTTGCAGCTTCTGAGACTAGTTTGATAACTGGAAGATCTTTCTTAAAATATTTAAGAGCTGGGATCAGACAGAATTAACAAATTTATCGAGGGAACATTTTTTTTTTTTTGGTTGTGTTTGATTAAACAGTTCATTAGATTTTAAACAGCTCTTAAGAATTTTGTTGAATCTTAATAAAATAAAATCCACGAGGAAACTAAAATTCCTGTAGCTGGCTGTATACCAGAATTCACAAAAATACTAAATTTTTTGTAAAAGGTATATTTAAAATACCCTAAATAAGGGTTACATTAAATCACAAAACGTTTTCGGATTAAAAAATCCAATCAGTGTTACTAAAAGCTGTAAAATAAGTATAAACTACTTAGTTAAGAAAAAGGTTTAAAAAGTTGGCAAAGGTTAAAAAATGCAAGAGGTCCTACTTACAAAAAATATTGCTATTATTTTTTGTAAGTATAACCTTTGTATATTGTTGGCTGTGGCTGAAGTAACAATATAACTTTTCCTAAGTTGCATTGACAGTTTGCCTTTGGACATCCTTCTAAAGTTCTTTTGTATTTAGTTGGCCATTGAACTCAAAATGAAGTTTTAATTCTTAAGTTCCAACCACGTGGGAAGAGTCCTGTGTTGCCCTGGGTAATATCCAGGTATATCTGCAACATAATTGAGTATTTTTATTAATATGTAATATAACACAACTGTAAACATTTAAAGGGTTTTTACCCAAAACATTCTGGTGGCTCAGGCATGCTATTATTTTTTATGTTGCAGGTATACCTGGATATTATCAAGGCAACATAGGACTCTTCTCACGTGGTTGGAACTTGAGAATTAAAACCTCACATATTGAAGTTCAATGGCCAACCGAATACAAAAGGGCCTTAGAAATATGTCAAAGGCAAACTGTCGATGCAACTTAGGAAAAGTTATATTGTTACTTCAGCCACAGCCAACATATGCAGAGGTTATACATACCTACAAAAAATAATAGCATTATTAAGTATGACCTCTTGCATTTTTTAACCTTTGTCAACTTTTTAAACCTTTTTCTTAACTAATTAGGTTATACTTATTTTAGGGCTTTTAGTAACACTCATGATGGATTTGTTAATCCGAAAACGTTTTGTGATTTAATGTAACCCTTATTTAGGGTATTCTAAATAAGTATACCTTTTACAAAAAATCTCGTATTTTTTTTAATAAAATACTTTCATTACCTACCTATTCGTTTTTTTTGTATTACTATACCTACTTTTATTCCGTATTATCATTCAGATTTTGTCATCACATATCTACCAACTCTTTATAATTCCCTATATTTTAAATTTACTTTAATATACAGGGTGTAACAAAAAGGAAAGTCATAAATTAAATTACATATTCTGGCACCAAAAATAGTTCGATTGAACTTAACTTACCTTAATACAAATGTGAACATAAAAAAAGTTACAGCCCTTTGAAGTTACAAAATGAAAATCCATTTTTTCCAATATATCGAAAACTAGAAATGAGCAAAGAGTACGAAGTGATAAACACGATAAAAATAAGAAAGTTACAATATCTAGGACACGTGATGAGTGGTAAGCGATATGGTATGCTAAGATTGATAATATAGAGAAAAATAAAAGCAGGAAAGAGAATGGGATGGGAAGAAGGAGGGCGTCATGTTTGAAAAATTTAAGGAACTGGTTTAAATGCAGTTAAGCATTTAAGAGCAGCAGTAGATAGAGTAATACGTAGTAACGACAATAGCCTTATAAACAATGTGTTTTGGGAAAGGCCAGATGGGAGAAGGTCTGTATAGGACGGCCTAGGAAAAGGTGGAAAGATGCAGGTAGAGAAGATCTGAAGAAAATGGGATTGAGACGATGGAAAATAGTGGCACAAGAGCGACAAACATTCAAAGCAATAGTAAACACGTAGAGTAAAGGTAGTGATGACGTCTCCCCACTCCCGATTGGGAGATGGCATTTAAAGAAGGAGTGTTTACGTGAAACATTAGGTGTATTACAAGGTTACAAAAGTTTAAATAGTTTCTATATTTATAACAGTGGCTTTTATTGCTAAGTTATATAATGATTTAAGTCATAAATAATTCCATTCAAATAAAATTCAAAATCCAAATAGACGAAAAATAGTTTTTTTTTTAATAAAATTTTCCCTAATACTGATCCAATTTTTGGTTTACTTTAGTGAGAGACTCACAGTCTCCACCCTGAAATCAAACGTATAAGAAATAAGAACGTATATCTAACAATATCTAAGTTAAAATCTGATAACTCAAAATAAGTTGGTACTTTTGCACAAAAAGACATACGTTTAGGTATACAAATTCTTTAGATAAGTATATAAATACCTTGAGTCATGAGGTTATGTTTTGTTAATGTATGTCAAGGTCTCGAATCTAAGCATAAACCAAATTAGAATACCTATTCTAGTTTTATAGTAACTTCACTTTAACCATTTTATGGACATATTAATACAAAAAAATATTAATTTTAAGGATGATTCTAGTAAGAGAAAAATTAGTTTTTAAAAGAAATAGGTATAGGTATACCTAATATCTACACACATCGGAAAAGTCTAGGGATATTTTTAAAAAGATACCTACGTAATTTCTTCTTTAATTGTTTTGAATAAATAATAATCGATTTGTAGTGAATAGTAGTATTTAATATAGAACAGAAGTGTCAAACATAACGAGAATGCCTTTCAGAAACGTCAAAAATATCGAGAAGTAGATATAAATAAAAAGAAATAGGTCATCACAAAATATGGTCGTAATAACAAAATTAATACAGAGCCGTAATGGTTTATTACGGCCTAAAATTTGTCGTTTATAGACAAAATGAGATTTGCGATATCCTATTGAGGTACACCGAGAGAACAATTTCTTTTCTCCCAAAACACTGATTTCTTTGAGCTATCTTTCTTAAAAGTTACCATATCATATTAACTTAAACAAACCGCTTCACATATAAAGAAACTAGTTTTTTAAACACAACTCAATAATTTCTTAGAGATAATTTCTTCAATACTAAGAAATGCATTAATGGTTACATTTTAGTTTTCTTATCCTAAAGTTTTTGTTTCTTAAATTGAAAGCTACACATATTTTGCAGTATAAGAAATATATGTTAAGTTAATCCATATTTATATTTGTGAACAAGAAATTTTCTTGCAATCAAATAAATATTTTAAACCACAAGAAATAATTCTTCAGAAATACCCTCTGTAGTAACTGTGGTTATAAAATAAAAACTTTGTCATTAATGCCGACATGTTACTTGCAAAGAGATTTTCCTCCACAAAAGAATTGCACAGATTAACTATTTATGATTGAGTCGTCAGTGTTTGTCAAGATGGCGTGATATGTTCATGTTCATATCGATGGATTTTGGATTTATCAGTGTTCTTAAAAAATTAACGGATATTTTGAAGGTACGTACATATAATAGGTATTATAGGTACAATAGGTACGTACATATAATAGGTACATATAATAGGTATTAAATAAAAGTAAATTGAGTAATTTAAGATGTAATAATAATATTGTTGCGTATCCGAATGGTTAAAAGAGAAACATAATAGTATATTTATATGCTTTTTAGGTATAATGATGGACGACTCTGAAATAAAGGAGCTTATTATTCTAACTGGGAAATATGCCACAATTTAAAGCTGGGACAGAATGATATAATATATAGCTTCAGAACAATATTAAGAAAGGAGTTATTAACCAACTGCAAGGCCTTCCAGAAATGGTAGAACTTCATACATGTAAGTACCTTTTTAAAAATATGTATACTTATGTATCAACTACATATAATAGGTTTCTTGAATGTATCGTTTTCTATAAAAATATAAAATACAACGATATATCAAACATGGCGGTTGCAACGCTAAAGATGTGTTCTGTTAATTTATTTGAGATAAAGGAATCAGTTAGTCTAAAAGAAATATATGTTTATGGTTAAGAAATGTTATTGCCGAAAACCGTGAATTAGTTAATATGTATTAAATGACTTAGATGTAAACTAATATTACTTTCCCGTAATAAAATTTCTTAATGATTAGGTATCCTGTCTCTTTTAGATTATAAAAATTGTAGCGTTTAAAAAACCAGTGAAAATATGATCTTTAGATTTGTATAGATTTTACAATCCCTCTCTAAGAAGTCCAAATTTTTTTATTCAGTTTTTTACTTAAATTCAGATTGCAAGGAATTTTCTAAAACCGCACCTGTATACATCTACGAAGTATTCCGCAACATTTCAATGTGTTACAAGATTCCTGTTTATTTGAGACGCAAAAACAGAATTTGTAAGAAGTTTTGACAAAAGTACAGTTCTAATGCGTTGATGAACTTTCTAGAATAAATGTTGAAAATCAATTTGATTGGTTTGTTTGAATTTGGTACAAAGATCGAAGCTCGTAATTGGCTCTGAAGAACGGAAGCCGGAAATTGCGTAGTGACAGGATCAAGGAATTTTGGCAGGAGACGGAGAAGAAAGCAGGCATTCTTACAATGGTAGTGAATCAGTAAACATCGATAGTGAGTTACCGGCTTTTTTGTGACGCAAAAAGAATTTCCAAGTAAATGGGATCTATCAAAGTTCTTCTGTGTTTTTGTTAAGTAGGTGTACCATCAGTTTGATGGTGTAGCAGTTCCTTTTTTGATGGTAAAAGTGTAATATACGCTTTGTAAAAATACTGCGTATGTATTTATGAAAGCCGGCATAGTACTAATATCGTAGTGATGAATTAAACCCAAGCCTCCCGTCTCCTGGATTAGAAAACCTATTTCCCGAGGTAAATAAGCAAATTTCTTTTGTTTTATGGTATTTTCATGGTATAATGGTATATGGTGCAATCAGTAATTTTCCATTGACATTTTCCCCTTCGAGTGACGTATGAACTACGTACGTGCTGTCAAGTGTCATGTCAAGTTTCACAATGGTGAAGTTTTGAATTTTAAGGTATAGTGACTTTTAATAATTATAAAATTCTCAAACTAATAACGTTAATTTCTTTCAACATAAAAAAAATAAATCTTTTTGGAACTTAAAATACAAAGATGAAAAAGTAAATTGTTGAACAGAACAAAGAATAATTTTGCTTCCATCATTAAAATATTATTGTAAAGACATAATTGTAAGTTAATGTTAAAATCCTTTTTGAAACCTTTTGAAATAGTTAAAAATAAAAGATTTACGGAATGATATTTGACAGGTGACATAGTTGTTGTTATTTTCAATAATTAAGTACTACGAGGAGTAGTCAGTAATTCTTTAATGTAAACATTGTTCCCTGAATGAATATAAATTTTTGTTTTAATGCAAATGCTATAATATATGTCATAATTAGGTCAGTCAGTCAGTTATACAAGTCATAATTAAGTCAGATATCAAATCCTCAATGCAATAATATTATTGTTTATCTTTTGGTGCACCATAACCTATGTTCAGAAAAGTAGATGTATTTTTTTTACAGGTAATCTTTTATGTAATCTGAAAGTTTTGTTATGTCAAGGAATAATTTTTCAATAAATGCCATAACTGTGTATTTTGTCCTGTTTATTTACCGCTAACCTATTGGCAAAATTTTAACCACAAACTTTAAAAGCTTTTTAGAGTCAAATTTTAAGATGTTGGATGATCATAGAAAGTAAAACTCCTGGTAAGGCGCCCTAACAAAATATAGCCAGGATTTATATTTAACACCCCAGGATATCTGTAAGTACCCTTGTTTAAATTTTTGATAGTAGTAAATATTCCCTAATCCCTAACTTCTTCTTAACGAACTCACAACCTTAGCTCTCCAACCAAAACACGAGCCGCCGTAGCAAAGTAGTTTTTAGAAATATCCCCTAGTTTTCTCGACCCTTTTGTATTTAAGCAGTATCTAAATTTTCCAAGCTTTTATCTTCCCCCTTATTTCTAAGTG
Organism: Diabrotica virgifera virgifera; assembly: GCF_917563875.1. Taxonomy (NCBI): domain Eukaryota; kingdom Metazoa; phylum Arthropoda; class Insecta; order Coleoptera; family Chrysomelidae; genus Diabrotica; species Diabrotica virgifera. The sequence continues at coordinate 8,762,676 of NC_065452.1, read as the reverse complement.
CTACAAAATTAAGAAAATTACATATTATTATGTCTGCTTCAATGTTTTACATTGGTTGTATTTTCCCTCTTGTTTTAGCTAAACAATGTTTATTGCGTGACTTAACATTATACAGATAAATAATTAATATTTCATTAACAAAAAGAAAAAAATAAACAAAGATGTGTAGGTTAAATAATGCCATGTTTGAACTAAATATGATTGATTATTATTAGTATTAACAGTTCTTATGTGGGGCCGTGTATTTGTTTTTTTTTTGTATTTCCTAAATTTGTCAAAACAAATATCTATATCTTTATAAAAATAATTTTATTAAAGTAAGTTTACTCTTTCTACATAACGATTTCGTTTTAGTAAATTGCTGATAAACAAAGTTCTATTAACAAAAGAAGGAAATTTTGAGGAAGTTGGATTTGCCTCTCCGTCCTTTTATTGTTGTGTAGAAGTCAGTGGTTTAAGAGTGGAGAAAATATTTGTATGTAACAATAACGTATTATATCTTGTTTTATTAATAAATAATGATTTTACCTTAACACAATGATTTATTTCGCCGTATGTAATATCACTTTATTTTCAAGAAATATTAACTTAACTCTAAATATACGTTTATCTCTGCGAAATATATTTCTTAACATTAAATACATTAATTATTAATAGTAAAATAATAATATTCCTTACTAAGAAATATTATTGCTCAGAAAGAATAGTTTTTTAATGTGTAGAAAATATATTTTTATGACTAATAAAATTAATTAACATCAAGTGTAATTTCTTTCTGGTAAATGGGTTTGAAGTTTGCCAGAAAGTGTTGGTTCAATCATGTTTAAGATATATTTCTTTGGCTATAGTAGAATTTATTTGAAATATTTTAGAAAATTGTATCTTACATACAAAGATATATTTCTTAGGCAATATGCCAAGTCGATCTTTCTTAAATATTAATAAAGTTTCTTTATGTCAAGATTTTTTTTCTCTCGGTGTACGTTTGCCCATAATGGGTATTCAAGAATGATTCTTTTATCAGACACTCTCGGAAACGAGACGGCGTATGTATAGGTAGGTATCTACATGTTACCCATATTTGGAATAATTCTCCGCTGAAGCCCAAATATGCTCGATGGGATTCAGGTCGGGGGATTATGCTGGCCAAGGTAACACATCAATACCTACCTTCGTTGGTAAGACAGTGTGTCACTGGACGTACGAGTATTATCATGCATGCACCGAGAGAACAATTTATTTTCTCATAAAACACTGATTTCTTTGAACTATCTTTCTTAAAAGTTACCATATCATATTAACTTAAACATACCGCTTCACATAATATAAAGAAACGAGTTTTTTAAATCCAGCTCAATAATTTCTTACAGATAATTTCTTCAATACTAAGAAATGCATTAATGGTTACATTTTAATTTTCTTATCCTAAAGTTTTTGTTTCTTAAATTTAAAACTACAAATATTTTGCAGTATAAGAAATATATGTTAAGTTAATCCATATTTATATTTGTAAACAAGAAATTTTTTGCAATCAAATAAATATTTTATACCACAAGAAATAATTCTTCAGAAATACCCTCTGTAGTAACTGTGGTTATTAAATAAAAACTAATTATGTAATATAAAATCATTAATGCCGAAATGCTACTTGCAAAGATATTTTCTTCCACAAAAGAATTGCGCAGTAACCATTATTCACTATTTGTGATTTAATCTCAGTGTTTGACAAGATGGCGTGCATGGCATTAGTTCATTTTCATTGATGAATTTTGAATTTGTTGGTTTTCTTTAAAATCTAAGGGATAGTTTGAAGGTACGTACATAGGTATATAAAAGTAAATAGATTAATTTAAGATGTAATAATAATCTTGTTGCATATCCGAATATGTAGTTCTAAAAGGAACAAAATAGTATCTTTATATGCATTTTAGATATCTATAATGACGGACAACTCTAAAAGAAAGGATCTTATTCTAACTGGGAAATAAGCCACAATTTAACTTCAAAAATGATTTTATTGACGTTTCGACTTCCACCTCGGAGAGAATAATATAGTATAAAGCCAAGCGTCCACAGACCCGCATCGTACGCATCGTACGCAACGGATTTTAGTTTGCTTTACAATTATTATTGCCGATAATGCGATCCGTACGATGCGGATCGGTGGACGCGGTTACATAAGTTTCTGTACAAGGCAAACTAAAATCCGTTGCGTACGACACTAACAATCGGTCTTGAGCAGCAGTTGTAGCGCGCTTACGTCCTGGATGACGTTCGGCTGGACTTCCAGTGTCACAAGTACGCCACCACAATTGACTTGTAACACTTTGGTAGAAGTTACATGACGTCGTTCCATGATAAAAATCAATATTTTCAACGCACTAGGTAAACAAGAACGTTATAGTATGAACAAAATCGAAACCACCAGAATTTACTGCTGTATAAAACCTATTAGTCTAAGAGCTAGACCCGAAAAATCATCGTCATAATTAATATGGAGTTTGGCATATGAAATGTGTCTATTGTATATTGATAATTATGACCCCTTTCAGGCTGACACCTCAGTGGATACAGGAAGTAGCAATAAGGGATGAAAGGGGAAAGTTAGTGTAGTCTTTAAAGGTTTTCACCTCCTATTTTGTTAAACCTATATCGATTTGCATGAAAATTGGTGACTAGTTAGAGCATACCTCAAGAAACAAAAATGATTTGGTGCCAACTTGCACTTTTACCCTGGGGGTAGATACCACCCCCTCTCGGGGGGTGAAAACGATTTTATTAAAAATGACCCCACAAATCGATAGAGGGACAAATTATAAGTAAAATTTGTTATATCATGTTATTAAAATAAATCAGTACTTTTTGAGTTATTAAAGATCAAATATTTGTCTGTTTCAGAGCACATGCGTGAAGTTACGGATGATAAAAAGAACATATTAATTAATTGTATGTTACTAAAATATTATTTTTATATTATTTCGATATTATAAATTTAGCAAAAGTGTATTCGAATATGTCAAATGTACCCATTATTGGACACCCCCAGTTTCTGGACATATTCAGTTTATAATGAAATAAAAAATTCAATTAAATATCGAAATAATATAAAAATAATATTTTACTAACATACAGGGGCGTAGCAGAGGCTCCCGCAGCGTGAAGCTTGCGGGGGGCCCCAATCGCTTAGGGGCCCCATCTTGTCATCTGATATTATGTAAAAATCTGTTTGCATAATATACTCGTGATTAGTGACTCGTTCAAGCCCTTAAACTAGAACCCTTTTAAAAATAAGCACTTTGAACCGGTGAAACTTACAGGTCGCATAAAAAAGTTAGGTAATTTGTAAGGCGATAATAATTATTAGTTTCACTTGAGGTGCTAAATAGGGGGAGATTTTCACAATTTTTTACCAAAAAATGGGATTAACTGTATTTTTAGTGTAACTGGCTTAGTTTTGATGCTAGAAACTTTTGTAAAAAATAAAGCTTCTTTAACCCAGTGGTCGCTATATAATATTTTCTCTCACGGTTTCAGAAAACTGCGCACAACTTTTTTTCTGGGAAATTTTACGCATTATAGTTCCTTCTAGTCTCCTAACTATCCTCCCTCGACAATCTAATAGACTCGTCCGCTCAGATAGTGACTCAGTTTACTCAGTATCACCATATTGTTGAGTCAGTGCGCTTCATGTGAGAGATTCTCTCATCAAGCGACTACCGGCGTCACCAACTGTGTATAAAAATTAATTTTATTTTTCCCCTTAAAACCTAAAATGATGTAATAAAAGGCGCCGTGGATGTGGTCGATGATATGAAAATCCTATATTCTGTTTCACGGGTTAGTTGTAGATGGTCATTTACCATCAATTTTTCAATGTTAAAAATTGGCGGCATCAATAGTCACATTTTATATAAAGATGATAATAATAAAACAGAACAACGTCGTGTCTTTTTAAAGCAAATAACTTTACTGTTGATGAAACCTCATCTTTTTTGTAAAATTTTGTAAAGGAAGGCAAAAGTTGGATATGTGAGAGAAAATCTCACGCGCGACCACTCGCTTAACAACCTACATAGCGACCAATGCCGGGTTAAACACTTTAAAAAGTTCTAATGAGTTTCCCCGAACAGTATTTTATTTTTTGGTTATTTCACGTTGAAATATTCGATTTGGAATTTGACGAATAAAAAAAACTTTTCATGAGCTACAAGTTTTCTTTTACTGAGTCTATATACTTCATTTTTGTTTCACTTTTTTTTTATAAGCTAGATACATTTTTGCTAACAATATTCTTTTCGATCGAATACTAAGGTACTCTTTAAACTATTTGCGAAAAATCGCCTAAAAACGTGTTTTTTTTGTTGAACAATCAACATTTTTCTCATAAATAACTCGGAAAAGTCTTGAGTTGACCACTTCGGTGGTGACACTGAAAATTACACGGTATCGCCATATTTTACGTTGATTTACTGGGCTGTAACACATATAGGTATTTGTTACACATGTCGCATTGGGTAATTTTTTAAAGGGGCCCCATTTCCAATTCTGCGGGGGGGGGGGGGGGCGACGGAGTTTGTTACGCCACAGCTAACATATAATTAATTAACATGTTCTTTTTATCATCCGTAACTTCACGCATATAATATGTATCCTCTTAAATAGACAAATATTAAATTTTATCTTTAATAACTCAAAAAGTATTTATTTATTTTAATAACATGATATAACAAATTTTACTTAAAATTTGTCCCTCTATCGATTTGTGGGGTTATTTTTAATAAAATAGTTTTCACCCGCAGGAAGGGGTGGTATTCACTACCAGGGTAAAAGTGCAAGTGGCACAAAATCAGTTTTGTTTCTTGAGGTATGCTCTAACTAGTCACCAATTTTCATGCAAATCGATGGAGGTTTAACAAAATAGGAAGTGAAAACCTTTAATGACTGCACTAACTTTCCCCTTTCATCCCTTATTGCTACTTCCTCTATCCACTAAGGTGTCAGCCTGAAAGGGGTCATAATTGTCAATATACAATGGACACATTTGACAGGAAAAACTCCATATTACTTATGACGATGATTTTTCGGCTCTAGCTCTCCGTCTATATTGTTTTTTCCTCTCCTGTAAAAAGCTTTATCAAATATAAGTTATCACTTTTGATGGTATATAGGTATGTTTTACTCGCAAAAATCTACAGGATGAGCAACTGTGCAAATTCAATTGAAATTAAACGGACCCCATGTATTTATTTTTATTATGTTATAAAAATATCCCCGGTGTCGGAAAGTTGGTCGAGCAGTGGCGGCCCGTGAGGTAGTGCCATAGAGCCATGGCACTACCTTGCTAACTATCCATAAACATATAAAACTTTTTAATTTTTTTGTGTGTATTTCTTTTGATCTTCATAAATTATATAAAATATGGCAACTATGGGCGCAATACAATCCCTGCCGACAGCGGAGAGTATTCGACAGGAGAATCTCCTTCGCGCCGAAGTCAGTACTGGCACGAGTAAAGAGAGAAAGATTTTACGAGCATTATATGTAAGTGACAGAGAAAGTGCTATATTGGACTATTAGTATACCTTAACATTAGAATCTCTGTGCCAGGCACGAGGGTATGAAGCCAGGTCTATTTATTTTGAGTTTCTTTACGTGCTGGTTTGTCGCTTTTATTATGTATATTTTCTGTTAAAAAGTTTTTGTATTTTAAACTTTTAGTGCATCATGATCGTGGGTATTTTGATAATATTTTGATTATTTATTAAGTTTAATTTATTAATTGACAATAAAGATTAGTATTTTAAAATTTTTTTGGTGGTTTTTCGCTAGAAAAAAAAAACTACAAATGTTATAAGGTGTTGTGGAGCTTTCGAGTTAGCTTTAAGAGGTCACGACGAAAAAGAAAATTCAGAAAATAGAGGCATAAGAAGCTGGTCAATTTTAGCGCCGAATTAGACAACGACTTAAAGGTTCATATTATTCAAAGTACCAGATCTTTCAAAGGTCTACCTTCTCCGGACATTTAGTTGCTTCTAATTTATTTATGTCGGAGAAGTTTTCTGCTTATAAGCATCAGTTCTCCGAATCATTTCTTAATGAACCATGGAGACAATTTTAATTTTTAAGCAAAACTCGGTTTAAAACTGAATTAGAAGTAGGTACTGTATTAGCGAGACGAATTAAGTACTACCTCTGGGGCTGTTTCGCTATCGGTTTTATTGTAGAGGGAAGGTTTAAAAAGCACATTTGAAGAAACTATTAAACTTTTAAGTATTTTAGTTACCATTCCTATATCAACATCTGAAGCAGAACGCTGTTTTTCGATGTTTACATCGAAACCTAGTGCTTTAGGTATGCTATCTGCAGAAAAGCATTTTGTAAATTGTATTGATAATTTTAATTATAAAGTCATTGAAAACTTTGCAACCAAAAAATAGAAGAATGAACTTCATATATCGTAAACTTTAAAAGTGACATTACAAAAATTTGTGCATGTGTGTGAATAATGAAATAGTATTATTTTTATAAATTGGTAAATAGAGACTAAATCGTAATAACAATTTTCAAGCACTATCAGCAGTAAATGCTGGTGGTAGGTTAAGAGGTTTTTATTATTAATTAATTTACGGAACTGTTTTGATCAATGTTGGACAATTGCTTGGCACCTCAGATCAATAAACTTAAGATATGTACATAAGATAAAAGTATCCGCGCATATTTTTTTTTAGTTTTTGTTGTCAGTATACCTTTTTTTGACAATATCGTGAATCCGTCACTAAAAATTTTGGCGGCTGCCCGAGTTGTGGCACTACCTTCTTAAAGTGGTACGAGCCGCCACTGTGGTCGAGAACATTTCGTCGACGGAAAATTAGTCGACAAACAGTTGGTCGAATGCACAATTCATCGAATGTACAATTCGTCGACGAACATTTGATCGAATGGATTTTTCGTCGCCAAAGACCCAAAGGGAATAACACATGGCGGAATCACGCCAATATATAAAGTTAGTTTCTTTGTACCATATCAAAAAAACTGATTTACTTCAGCATCTCGCATATTTCGTCTTGTTCGCAAGCTCCCCCAAATTTGACTTGTCCGGAAATGCTCCGTTCGCAAGTGCGCCGACACCAAAAAGAAGAACGGCACAACATCACTAATTTAAATATCGGTTTATATTTGCTGTCTACTCTCCCAACGCAGCCAATTTTTTCATTCAATTTAAAAATAATTAAGATTTAGAAAAAAAAATTAACAAAATCCCCAAAAAAATTCAGATAGGTATGTACCAGTGGCGGCTCGTGGCCTTGGAGACAGGGTCGGCAAGGTTTTTTTGTCTCCTCATATAGGTATACCATCAAACTAAAAAGCTTAATTCATCATAGGAGATTTTGTTGTTTTTTGCTTTTTTTATTTGATGTACTTGACATTCTCTCTTGTTTCATGGGGTTTCGACAATACGTGTTGATTCTTTTGAGACAAGGTAAATCCCGTTTTTTTTTAGGCAGAAATTGGTGGTAATAAGAAAATTGATAAACAGTTTGTTGTAATGAATTGCAGTACTTACTACATAGAATTATACATACATATCGTGCAACTTATCCCACTTCCTGAAAATATTTGGACCAGCATAATTTTTAGGTAAGTACCTAACTTGTACCTAATAATAAATATCTCGGAAATTCTTTGACGAACGTAACTTTTAAATTTTAAATCGTCAAAGAGGTCAAAAATTTGCAAATCTTCAAAATTCGAAAAACGAGTATCTATTTGCATATAATAGTAGGTAGGTATCCAAAATTTCAAGATATACGTACTTACTCGTTTTTCGAGATATGTATCATGTCGTTGTCTTTTTTGGGGTGGTTCGGAAATATCAAGCGAATCCAAAACGTCACTGCATATATTTTGGAAACTACTATCATTACGAAAATCTCTGAGATTTTGCACCAGCTTTCGTATTCTATTTTTAGAATAAATAATGTCAGTTGACTGATTTTGAACAACAAGGAATATCTTGGGCAAACTCTGTCTTAAAAATATTTTAAAAAATATTGAAAGAGTCATTAGTATTTAATAAAGTTCTCAAACCGAGTGCTTCACGGATCGAGGTATCGCCACTTTCAAAATCATCGCCTTCGATAATAAAATCAAAAACTTCCAAAAGCTGTTCACGAAGATCTGCTACAGATACTAAAACTATAAGAGATAATCTGCTTAGATAAAACTAACCGAGATTTAAAATTTCATCGCGTCTGACAAACTGTTCGCTTTTTTTTTCGAAACAAATTTGTTCTAAAGCAGTCATCCGTTTAGGTGAGCTAAACTGGCAAGAAAAGACGATATTCTCTATTTTTTTACACGTATCATGTAAAACTAAATTCATTATATGCGCATAATAGTGAGTAAATAAAGCTTGTGATGCGATAGTTTTAACTTTTGCCTGGAGACTATTCAATTCACCACTCATCACAGCAACGCCGTCATAAGATTGCCCCAGTTTGCCCTACCAATTAGTACCAATTTATTTTTGGTATCAAAAAATTTGAATCTGTTCTTTAAAACACCAAAAATATATTCTGCCTTATTGCTTTTACTCACATCTCTAAAACCTAAAAACCTCTCATAAATATTACCACGTAACGCGTATCGAACAAAATAATTGATAATTGTGAATGACATGATAATCAGAAGTTTCATCTACTTTCAGTGAAAAGCAAATGGTTTTCTAAATCTCAGATTCAACAACGTTATTAAAAATTTAACTATTTGATTATATGTATTACGGATACACTTCGAATCAGAAAGTAAATAGGTATTTCTAAAACAATTTTATTAATTCTCTATAATTACTTTGATTTTTAACAAATGCTTCGATCCATCATGTCCACTAAATGATAATTCCTGACAACTTAAAAAAAATTACAATATCAATTAAACGACGTAAAACGGCGTGATTATTTTTGACAATTTCTATCGATGCATGCTTCCAAATGAAACACTACCATCCGGCAGACCGAAATGTGCCGTACTTGCCGCTTAACCTGCCATGCCGTATCTGCTATTGCCCACGGAGAGAAGTAATGTTCGCTTGCTCATCGACTTGTTATTCCGTTGAGTTTTACGTGTAAATTGTCAAGCTACGGATGAGTTAGGGACGGCTAGCCGAAAAGTCAGATAAATGGCTCGGATCATTCATTTTTTGAGAAGTCTGTTATGCGCAGGGATCACTTAACGCTCGGATTGATCAAATTCTTTTAAAAATCATGAATAAAATTTAGTCTGTATTATCTGATAGATTTTTTTTTATTTCACAGATACAAATATTTAAAAAATCTATATCTATAAATGTGTGGGTCGGCACTGCCGACCCTGAGCGGCCGTCACTGGTATGTACCTATAGGTAATAGAATATTCCAGTTAACAAAATAAAAACCAATTATCCGTCGTTTGTCACCAATAATCGTTTTATCCTAAAGATAAATAACAGTTTGTCGACGAAAAATCTATTCGAACAAAAATAATGTTCGCCGACGAATTGTACATTCGATGAATTGTGCATTCGACCAACTGTTCGTCGACCTAATTTTCCGTCGACGAAGTGTTCTCGACCAACTTTCCTAGACCCAAATTTTCCTACACTTTTCCGATGTACCTAAGTATGTATTTTCCAATGTGAAATAAAAAAACAGCATGTAGGTATTTATTTTATTATGCTTTATTTATCGCAAATAAATATATAGATATCTATAGTTGAAACTAAAAATAATTTATAGTGTTTTTGAAGACCATAAATTGAAATTTTTATAAATTAATAATACTTATAATAAGTAATTCTGTAATTTTTAAGAAACGAGTACAGTGGAACCCCGATAAGTCGGCCCCCGATAACCCGGAAGTCCGGCTAACCCGGACCGATTTTCATCAGACAAAAATTTAACAAATAAACACTTTTACAATTTTATCAAATAAAAATGTATGTAGGCAAAATAATATTTGAGAGATAATGTGTATTTGTGTAATTTGAACTATACATATACAATAGTAAAAATGATTCATGCACACGGCGGCAGAGCGACCGTCTCGGCTTATCGGAAAGAACAGGCACCTGTCTGTATTCCTTTTCCTTTATTTATGTCAAACTGTCTTAGCATTGTTTAAAATAGACGTGACTATTTAAAAATTCTTTTTTAAAACAATGGTCTTAGTCTGTTCTTAAATAATAACATTGTTCCTTGTGACCGTATTGTGTGTAGTACAGTCGTATTAATCACTTCCGTTCTGTAATCGTGCTTCAGATTGTGTTTGCGTGATTTTTGTCTACGTAATGGTAACAAAACGTAAAAATGTTGTAGTGACAATGGAAAAGAAACTAGAAACATTAGGTAGGATTGATAAAGGCGAATCTTTAATCAATTTATTGCAGCATCATATGGTGTCGGTACATCTCTACAGTATGACTGAGTTTTGTACCAAGAAATGAACAAAACTCTACACTCTATACAACTGTCTATACGTAATTTAGATGTGTACTGTGCATATATGTGTTTCATGTTTTTGTAATTATAATGGAGATTATCTGTAAGTATACCGTATTTTATTAATTTTTACCATATTCTCCGGCTAACCCGGATTTTCGATAACCCGGATCGGCCGCGGTCCCGATTAATCCGAGTTATCGAGGTTCCACTGTACTTAACGACGTTCTACACCTTCGTTGCGGGGTATGCCTCTCAGAGGAAAGGGGGGAAATTTATATGCAAGCGAAACAGTATTTTCACTTTTATTTAATAATGGTACGGTGAACAATCCTCATTTTTTAATATGTTATTCCTTACAAAAAAACCTTTAATTTAAGCACAAATAATTAAAAATCGTAAATTTGGGTCAAAAGTTATTAACTTTTTAAGAGCGAAACATGATTTCGAAACAGTATTTTCACTTTTATTTAATAATGGTACGGTAAACAATCCTCATTTTTTAATATGTTATTCCTTACAAAAAAATCTTTAATTTAAGCACAAATAATTAAAAATCGTAAATTTGGGTCAAAAGTTATTAATTTTTTAAGAGCGAAACAGTATTTTCCCTTTTATTTAATAAAGGTACGGTAAACAATCCTCATTTTTTAATATGTTATTCCTTAAAAAAAAACCTTTAATTTAAGCACAAATAATTAAAAATCGTAAATTTGGGTCAAAAGTTATTAACTTTTTAAGAATTCCCATAAGAGCCCATGTTAAAACTTAACTTTGAACCTTAATATTAATTAAACGGCACGGTAAAATTTTTTTTAAAAAATCAAGTCTTAGTTTTTTGAAGTAAACTATAACATACTAAAATTTCATGCAAATCCTTAATTCTTTGCCGAAGGTGTAGAACGTCTTAAATCTAACATCAAAAAATTCTTTACTGGCGAGCTAAATACTTTCACGCGCCGCGATTTGTGCGTAGGTACGGTCACTTATAAATCGGACGAAGTGTGTAAAACATTGATTTAGTTACAAAAGCACAAGTTCAGCATCAGTGAAAGGAATAAAACATCGTTATGAGAAGCAATCTCTAAAAGTGAAAAATTAAAAATGCCCCAAATGCACAGGAGAAGGGTGTTCGCTAGAGTATTGGATGACATTGGGACCAATGACACAGGTGGGTACGCCTGTCGCGTTGTCACCGAAGTGGGGGGGATGTCACCAAGAGGGGAGGCGCAGGCGCGGGGCGGTCACTTTGTGTCACCAGAATACGCCTCTAATACCCAATTGTAGGTGCCCTCTGTCGGCGGTCGTAGCGCTCAACGAACTCGATATCCTCGTCGCTTCCAGCACAAACTTAGGTCCTTGGTTGCCGGATATACAAATATAGACATCGATCTCGCGATTAATTCTCACATACCGCTCGCTTTATATCTATCGAGCGTGTGGAACGGTCGGAAGAATTTATACACGAAGTAAAAACCAATTACGAAAATTAAATATTATTGTATATGGGATTAAACCACAATTATTGATTGTAACGAGAATTACATTTTATTTTTGCGTTGACCTTCCGATTTTCAATCGGAAATTGTGTTCAGAAAAATTTTATATAAAAATTATTAATATAATTTAACCGGTAAAAGACATAAAATAACAATTTTAAAAGACGTAAAATAATCATTAATAATTTTTATTCAAAATTCTTTTGAAAATAATTGGAAATCGTAGATAACGTAAAAAAAGAAATGTTTCTCATTATTACAATCAATCGTGGTTTAAGCTCATGTTAAAATAACATTTATTTACACGACATGCAACAAGAAAACAGGTTTTTAGAACCCAATTATAGAATGTTTTGTTAAAGTTTTTTACAAGTGATCGTCATGAGTTGTAGAGTGGATATCTTCTTCTTCTTTGAGTACCATGCACAAATTATAGGCGGGAACAGCTTCCATGACAATTTGACGATCTTGTTCTCGATCTTATCAGAGTCCATTAGTGATGAGCGAGACCGGTCTTGGTCTTGGTCTTGCAGCAAGACCAAGACCGCCTTTTGGTTTGCAAGACCAAGACCAATACCAGGTATTCAAGATCAAGACCGAACCTTGCAAGACCAAGACCAACCTGCAAGACTCTTGCACTTTTTTGCGAAATTGTTTTTTTATTATTTAACTATATTTTTTTAGTTCAATAATATTACTGACATTGTAATAAACCTTAAACAATATCGAATTTTTAAAATATGTACATAATATTTTGGTTATATTTTTAAGTCGTTTTGATTAAGTCAAACGGTTTGCATTTTCTCAACCTTCAAAGTGTCCAGAAGGCAAGTTTTCAAACGGCGACAGTTCAAGGACAATTGAAATTACTTGTAAGACAACAAAATGTAATTGTAGATAGGGTAATCCATTAAAATATGCCATTCAAGACGGTTTTTATGTACCAGTAGTTTTCGCTTTTTTGTCTAATAAAAATACTGACACTTATTTCAATTCTTTTCGCCTAATCGAGGAAAAATATAGGTCGTTAAATTTAAAACTAATACCAATAAATATCATAATATGTAGATTTTGAAAAGGGATTCACAATGTTGTGAAAGCATTATGGCCTAAATAAAAAATAACTGGTGGTCGATTGTAATGTGTCAAAGGTATCGCAAAATCCAAAACTTAGGTTAAGTTTCTGAATATAATGACAAAAATTCCGATGCTGGGAAATTTTTAAAATTAGTTTTTGGATTAGTTTTTTACAATCAACGAAAGTTGGAAGTTGAATTGTTTGTGAAAATCCCGGATGATAAACGCGTGAAGAATTTTACTGATTTCATACACTCAACGAAAAAGGTAAGTAATATCAATAAAAATGTTAATTCAGACAACAAACGCAATACTTAAAATTTGTCCAATTCTTGGTTTTATTGGGACAACAAAACGATGTTCATCAATTCATTATTTTCGTTCGTTGAGCCAATGTATTACGTTTATTGAATGGATGAATATTCATTATGTATACCATAATATCACTTTATTGGTATTACGAACTCTGTTCACTGAGTCAACGAACACTATTTATTGATATTACGAACTCTGTTCACTGAGTCAACGAGCACTATTTATTGATATTACGAACTCTGTTCACTGAGTCAACGAGCACTATTTATTGAAACAACAACGTCGTTAATTGACCGACGAAGACTATTCGTTGTGTCAATAACAGTGTTATTTCTCCTAACGTATTTCGTTTATTTCTACAATTATTTCCGTTTATTGTTACAATTAATTCCGTTCACTCTCACAATAAATACGGTTTTTCTTACAATCAATTCTATTCATTCTTACAATCAGTTTTGTTCATACCTACTATGAACGTATTTTATAAAAATAATTACTGAATGCAACAGCCCAATATATGATATTAATTGATTAATAATAATTTTTTAAATCCCCCTTTTTTGTCCTTAACCTAAAGGACTTTACACTGTGTGATTTTTCATATGATTTCACTTATACAGTGTACTGGAATAAGTGTTACACTCCCCCCGCCCCTTATTAACTTATTTATTTTTAGCACATAAGCAAAACGCTCGGACAGGTCGAATTTTAAAATAATCAAAGTATATTATAACATCAATGTTTCGAACTTTACACGATCCCTCTTCAGGTGACAGGCGCGGCGTAACTTTGATTTTTTAATGGGAAAGTAGGTCATGTGACCGCTTATTTAAAAGCGTTTAAAATAGTGATTCCAAAAATGTATAACACTTTAATCCTTTTTGAGAGCGCATGTGCAAAATTCGATCGAATTCTTTTTAAACGCATTCATTTTTTTTTGGAATTCTGAGAAAACTAATAAGTATTTTTGAAAAATTTAAACGCAGAATAAACAATTACATTATTACCGAGGGCAGAAAGTCCCTTCGAATAAACAAAAAGTTTCTGTTAAATGGTATGCCTATTTGAAATTAAAAATCATACTAAATTTTTTTCTTTTTCACCCCTGTGACTTATTAAAATAATCATTATAGAGGTTCTCAGGGACTTCAGACCCTCGATAATACTGTAGTAGTTTATTTTGCATTTAAATTTTCAAAAATAATAATTAGTTTTCTCAGGATTCGAAAAAAATGAATACATTTAAAAAGAATTCGACCGAAATTTCACGATAATAGACACACAAAAACTTCCTTCTACTACGGACTACACTTGAAAACGAAATGCAACTATTATTCGGCACTTCGAAGCTAGGGGTATCACGATAAGGAAAAGCCGTTAACTTTCAAATGGTCAAGCAAAACATTTATTGTCTCAACAACTACGATTATTGTCACAATGGACGCATTGATTGTGGGAATTAAATGCAGTAGTAGATTGATTAATGCATTCGTTGTCACAACATTCAATTTATATCTATTCAATAATCATATATTACTCTAAATTAACACCATTTGTACATTGTTTTAATGAAATCTGTACGTTGTCACGATAAACAAAGGTAATTGCTTGTCATCTACGAAATCAAGAACGTGGAAATCAAGAAGAATAGCAATTTCGCCAGTGGCGTAGAATTTAAAAAGGGTCAACCATTCACTTTCCTCCGTCGTACGCCTCTGGTAATAGCCAGAAACGTTTGTTTAACATAATTTAGTAATCTGTACAGTACCTATACTTCCTGCCAAGTATGAAAAAGATACGTCGAATAGTTTTAAAATGCTGAGCAAAAATAGTTTTTAAATTTTTAGATAAAACACCCTGTAACTCAGTAAGGAACCATATTTTATTTAAGTGTTTTAGGTTATATCTTCGTATTTTGTACTAAGGTTTTTCCAGTTACTATATGGACAATTATTAATGAAACACCCTGTATACACATAATATTTTAGGAACTTAATTCTCAGTTTTAAGTTCAGGTTCATAAAGACTTCTCTTGCAATTTCTATACGAGTTTTAATTTCGTCATCAGGATTTACTGTCTCGTTTATTCAACATCCTAGTCCTAGATATTTAAACTGGTTAACTTTTGTAATCAGCTCATTGTTGATGATTAGTTGCATAGGGCCAACGTCTTGTTTATCTACCTACTAACCACAAGTAATTTTGTCATGATGTATGCTCCGTCCGTTCTTGGAACATTGGAACATTCTCTAATGACTCGATATATAAAATGGGTATATAAAAATAGTAATATTATAGGGACCGTTCAAGTATTACGTAAGGCAGGTTGGGGGGGGGGGGTCAAAAGTCTTCAAAGATCGCGTTACTTGAACGCTCCCATACATAATAATATATAAAAATACCTATTAAGCTTTAAAAATTGTTTTTTCTGCAAGAAACTAGACTGCTGTGTCTGGACATTTGGAGAGAAGCTACATGAACTCCAAAGCAGTTTTCCATAAACGTGCTAAGCTACATCAAAATCAAATACCTAAACCTGTATTTTTTGCCTTGTATCGTTAGAGCTACTGTCAATATAGCACAACACCCTTGTAGTAACTTGATTTGTGGTAGTTGAATGTACCTACTTCGTGATGTGATAATTTTCTGTGAGTCCTGTTTTAGATGTCTTTGTCATGTCACCTCTTCAGGACGTGGTATATATTTGTGTGGTGGCATTGGTTCTGTCATTGGTTACTGGTGGTATTCGGTGGTGGGTGTTGAAATTCTGCACAGGAGGTCGTCTTCAGGGGGTGGTCAAAGGAGAAATGGCTCCACTGCTAAATCGGATCTGTTTAGAATGAGTAAGAAAGATAATTGTTAATGATTGAATTAATGAGATTTGAATTTGTTTCGCGTTGAGGTAGCTGTGGCTGTATCCTCCCTATGGACAGAAATAATTGTGAAAATGGGATTAGAAAAATGATCCTTCTCTATCCGTGTGCACAGCTCGAAGTGAGTCATGTATCTGGGTGTGCCCTTAAAAAAGAGGAGTTAACTCCAGGGTGTCCATGTATTCATCTGGAAGTTTGGTGCTGTAAGAGGTCAAAAGTTTTGTTGATAGGAATAGGAGCTTTGTTCTGGGGTGTCTACATTCCTGAAAGATGAGTAAATAGTTTTGAGTATGTTTGGGCCTCTGATAGTTTGTAGTGTATAAGTCCTGCACAGAGAGGTGTTAGGTAGGTACCTACCTATTAGGGAGATTAAATCGACCAGATCTTTTCTCTAGTTTAGTGTTTTGATAAACGCCACCCCTAGATACTCAATCTGATCTCGAAGTTGAAGTCGGTCTCCCCATAGCCTCAGGTCAATTATTTCTTCCGCATTAAGTATGTGTAACAGGGCCACTAAGGTTGGGATGTCTACAGAGCATGTTTTATGAGAATTCGGATTTGACTCCATCTCCAATGCCACTTATCATCACCTAAACCATCGACATGGTTTAGGTGATTTTGAACATGCCTTATGAGAAAATCTGTCTGCATCTCGAGATGTTATACCTATGAGGGCTGTGTCATCTGCGTAAATTAATGTTCGTTTATTTTAAAACTATTAAGTATTCGGGACTATTAAGTATTCGGGACCAACCGTTAGATTTTTGTTATGTATTAGTTTTGTTAATTTTTTGAATATTTGGCCATCTGATATTTTTATAGTTTTTAGTAATTACTTATGACTGTTAGAATATTAGTAATAGATAAGGGGTGACAAATTTACAAACGTATGTTGGATCACTTTATGAGACAATAAAAATATACAGGGTGTAACAAAAATACAGGTCATAAATGAAATCACATATTCTGGGACCAAAAATAGTTCGAATGAACCTAACTTACCTTAGTACAAAATATGAACATAAAAAAGTTACAACCCGTTGAAGTTACAAAATGAAAATCGATTTTTTCGAATATATCGAAAACTATTGGAGATTTTTTATTGAAAATGGACATGTGGCATTATTATGGCAGGAACATCTTAAAGAAAAATTATAGTGAAATTTGTGCACCCCATAAAAATTTCATGGGGATTTTGTTCCCTTAAACCCCCCAAACTTTTGTGTACGTCTCAATTAAATTATTATTGTGGTACCATTAGTTAAATTCAATATAATTAAAACTTTTTTGCCTCTTAGTATTTTTTCGATAAGGCAGTTTTTATCGAGTTGAGGCTTATTTTTCAATATGTTTACATAAAAATTTTATGGGGGTTTTGTTCTTTTAAACCCCCCAAATGTTTGTGTACGTTTCAATTAAAATATTACTGCGGTACCATTAGTTAAACACAGTGTTTTTAAAACTTTTTTGCCCTTTGTATTTTTTCGAAAAGGCACCTTTTATCGAGATGTGACTTCTTTTTTAATATGGTTCAAAATAGCCCTAAACATGTAAATCATAAATAAATGTTCATATTATTACCAAGTCTCCATAATCGTACTTAACCATATACAAACATGTGGTGGATTTGACAAGTATTCGAAATATCTCGAACAAACTGATTTTTCGAAAAAGTACTAAGAGGCAAAAAAGTTTTAGAAACATTGTTTTTAACTAATGGTACTACAATAATAATTTAATTGGAACGTACACAAAAGTTTGGGGGGGTTTAAAGGAACAAAACCCCCATAAAATTTTTATGGGGTGTCCAAATTTCACTATAATTTTTTCTTAAGATGCTAGTGCCATAAGAATGCCACATGTCCATTTTTAATAAAAAATCTCCAATAGTTTTCGATACATTCGAAAAAAATCGATTTTCATTTTGTAAATTTAAAGGGCTGTAACTTTTTTTATGTGCACATTTGTACTAAGGTAAGTTAAGTTTAATCGAATTATTTTTGGTCCCAGAATATGTGATTAAACTTATGACCTGTATTTTTGTTACACCCTGTATATCTATTAATTATGGCAAATGGTACATACAAGTAAAAAGTGCTGTAGGTAGTGAGTAGTGGACAGTGGCGGCTCGTGGTAATTTAAAATGGGTGTTCAATTAAGGGATGTAATTATAGAAACAGTGAATAAAAGCCGCGGGCAATTGTGGCACTGGCGAAAAATTTTTGGGATCTCGCCCTTTTTTGTCTAAAGGACACCGCGCACATCTTATGGAATATATAATGTTACTCAAATTCAATAAAACTTACATGAATAGATTCGTCTCAATTTAACGGTCATTTCGTATCATTGCGCCAACTCTTAATTATGATTAATTTAGACGCGCAATGGCATAAAAGTTTATCAAGATCATATTTTCGAATTTAATCAACATTTCGAATCAACAGCTTAAACCCAGCGGACCAGCGGATTGGTGAAACTATTATACTTTCGTACTTCTGACTAAATTATATATTTGCTTATTGCATAGGCGTTCGTGAAAAATTATTAAGAGTCCTTCGCCTGTTTAAATATTGTGGAATACTAATCATTTTTTGTTATTTATGTATGGCACGTATACATAAAATCTGTAACTAATTTCGATTAAATTATGCATTCATTTCCACACCACCAATGAGGTAAAATGCAAGGCGCGTTTTTTTGCATGGTTTCCCTATTAGGCCTAATCCATGTTGTCATTAATTATTACAAATATATACAAAGAAGTCGATTTTCAAAACTATTTGCATTTTCTTTTATAAAATCCACTGAATAAGGCTCCATCATAAAACTATTAATATTGTATTTAAGATTTAACCGTATTTAACTAGAACCCACAACAGAAAATTCCAAACTGTGAACCGAAATGTGCCAAAACGCTTCACTGGTCTCTAGGTGCACTGCACAAATTCTTGCTGTTTTATATAGGCGAAATTCTTTTTCACCGATTTTAAGATTTCTCTCTCTAACTAATAGCAATAGGTTACTAGTGGCTGGTTCAATTTGAATTCTGCACCCGAGCATAAGTCATCTGCACTTACCAAGTACATCCAGCGGCGTAGAGCAAATAAATATGATTCTATGAAATTAAAAAAATATTTTAATGATATTTTAATATTTATGAGATTTAAAAAAACTGTATTTTAATGAACTTTTATTGGGTGTTCACTGCACAAGTGAACCAATGGAGAAACCGCCCCTGTCCATACTTCCGGCATTTCCTCTCGCTCCCAGATTTTCGTCAACAGGCTACATATTCGTGTTACTTCAAACAATGGGAAAACATATTTCATTTTTTAGCCTCAAATTTTAGAAAGTATTATTGTAATGATAAGTAGATACAACAGAAGGTTTAATTAACAACTTAAAATGCCTAAATGGAACAATAATTATCTCGTCATAAACCTGTTGACCACTTAGTTTCGCACACGTAAAGTAACTTCATTTTTCATTTTACATTGTAACTTATTTAGACGACAAAAAGACTATTACAAGGATGCTCTACATCCCACTTTCTACTTTGTCCAAAATATCCGTAGAGAAAATTGTGAAACTATGGATAGAATGATTGCATAGAAAGAAAACTGTGGAAATCCATAATAGTAGTCGAAAAATACTCCACAGGATAAGGTAGTAGGTATGTTGTCGTTTATTAATAACAATAATTTTGTTAATAATCTTGTGAAATTTTTCGTTATACGAAGTTTTCAGATCAATATTACGCAAAATAAAAATAAGAAACAAGCACCCGGTTCTTTCAGTTTCGCGTTCCGAAGATTTTTACCTAGTTAACATGGCAACATAGAGACGACTACAATATCAAGCAATCATATTAGCAGTACGTGGACCGTATGACCTTTCTCTTTGTTTCGTCAGGTAGAAGGAACCGGAGAGATATCTACCTATAGAATTATTTGTGAAGCATCTTATAATTTACGGTGGTACACAAATGTTCAAGTCGTTACCTGAGATGGTTGCAGCTTTATTGATGATAGTAATTCACAAATATTATTATCTTAGATAGCAACCCGACGTGTTTATATTATACAGAGTGTACACAGAAGCTATTAAGTAAGATACAGGAAAATGTCGATATGCGAATATGTTTTAAGAAAAATTGTCACTAAAAAACTAATTTTATAGTTCTGCGAGTAGAATAGATTTTAATTCTGAGTAGGTATTGATAATACATTTAAATGTTGTTCTGAAGCTATTTCCTTGTGGCATTTTAGCAATGAACTGATGTAAATGGGAAAGAAGCCACAATTTAACTAAAAAATAATTTTATTAACGTTTCGACGTCCAAATCGGACGTCGTTGTCAAAATACAAAATATCAATAAATTAAACAAAAATATTGTTGCTTACACTCAACGGAAAAGGTACGTAATATCAATAAAAATGTTAGTTCAGACAACAAACGCAATACTTAAAATTTGTCCAATTCTTGGTTTTATTGGAACAACAAAGCGATGTTCATCAATTCATTATTTTCGTTAGTTGAGCAAATTTATTACGTTTATTGAATGGATGAACATTCATTATGTATACCATAATATCACTTTATTGGTATTACGAACTTTGTTCACTGAGTCAACGAACACTATTTATTGAAACAACAACGTCGTTAATTGACCGACGAAGACTATTCGTTGTGTCAATAACAGTGTTATTTCTGCTAATGTATTTCGTTTATTTCTACAATTATTTCCGTTTATTGTTACAATTAATTCCGTTCATTCCCACAATAAATACGGTTTTTCTTACAAGCAATTCTATTCATTCTTACAATCAGTTTCGTTCATTCCTACTATGAACGTATTTTATATTAATAATTACTGAATGCATTAGCCCAATGTATGGTATTAATTGATTAATGATAATTTTTTAAATCCCCCTTTTTTGTCCTTAACCTAATGGACTTTACACTGTGTGATTTCTCATATGATTTCACTTATACAGTGCACTGGAATGGAATAAGTGTTACACTCCCCCCACCCCCTTATTAACTTAGTTATTTTTAGCACATAAGTAAAACGCTCGGGCAGATCGATTTTTAAAATAATCAAAGTATATTATAACATCAATGTTTCGAACTTTACACGATCCCTCTTCAGGTGACAGGCGTAACTTTGATTTTTTTAAATGGGAAAGTACGTCATATTATGACAGCTCATTTAAAAGCGCTTGAAATAGTGATTCCAAAAATGTATAACACTTTAATCCTTTTTGAGAGCGCAGGTGCAAAATTTCAATCGAATTCTTTTTAAACGCATTCATTTTTTTTGGAATCCTGAGAAAACTAATAAGTATTTTTGAAAAATTTAAACGCAGAATAAAAGATTACATTGTTACCGAGGGCAGAAAGTCCCTTAGAATAAACAAAAAGTTTCTTTTAAATGGTAGATTTAAAATTAAAAATCATACTAAATTTTTTTTTCACCCCTGTCAGTTTTTTTCAGACCCTCGATAATACTGTAATATTTTATTCTGCGTTTAAATTTTCAAAAATACTAATTAGTTTTCTCACGATAAGAGACACACGAAAACTTCTTTCTACTAAGGACTACACTTGGAAACGAAATGAAATTATTATTCGGCACTTCGGTAGAGGTAACAGCATCGTTTATCAAAGAATTCTTTCTTAAACAATGGTAACACAGAGAAGCTAGGGGTATCACGATAAGGAAAAGCCGTTACATTTCAAATGGTCAAGCAAAACATTTATTGTCTCAACAACTACGATTATTGTCACAATGAACGCATTGATTGTGGGTATTAAACGCAGTAGTAGATTGATTAATGCATTCGTTGTCACAACAATCAGTTTATATCCATACAATAATCATATATTACTCTATATTAACAACATTTGTACATTGTTTTAATGAAATCTGTACGTTGTCACGATAAACCAAGGTAATTGCTTGTCATGTACGAAATAAAGAAAGTGAGTTGCTGCCACAATTAACATTATTTATTAAATATACGAAACTAAGTTATTGGCTGAATAAATTGAGTGTTATTGATTAATGTACTCTAGTTATTTTCACAATTATTATTTAATCATTGTGACAATAACCAAATACATTCGTCAATGTCTAAAAGTTCGTTGAAACAACAAATTAAATTGTAGTCACAACCAAATACTATTCAATAATCACTGTTAATCAATATTACGAACAAAATTTTTTTGAGTGTACCTTCTTTATATATTTTAGAAACTGTTTGCTTAATTCGTAAACATCTACATGTCTTTCCAGCAAGAACTAGACACTAGACATGACTATTCCACCAGAAATTCTACCTTTGACATCTATTTACCGATCCCGTCCAGTAAGTTAATAAAGAAATCTATATTATATTCTGCAAAAAAACTTTACAACCATCTCCCTCTACAACTTAAATCTGCAACATCTTTCCCCAAGTTCCGTAAAATGACTAAAGCCTATTTATCTGAAAGACGATATTATTCAACAGCAGAGTTTCTTAACCAATAACTAAGAAAGTACAGTATTCTTATTTATAAGTTTAATCTTAATCTATATTTGAGTGTCATATGCAGCAGCTTAACTTAACTTGACTTATTAAATTTCTTAAGGATTATGATTATAGATTATGCAATTTGCAATTTTTTTTAAATTTTGCAATAGATTGTTAGGTACTGTTTTTTGTTTCTCTTCGTTATTTTTATTTATATAGACGATTTATATCATTTTAGTAAATTGTATTTGTTATTTGTTATTGTTCTTATTTATGATTCCTGTAAACTTTGTCTATAAAATTGTTAAATTTTTCATGACAATAAAGCATATTTCTATTCTAATGAGCAAGTGAATAGAGTAAACGCAGAGCCACAGGATGCACAAATGAAACAATATGGACAAAAAAAAATATTGGGAAAGAAATGAGAGGCAGATAGAACAAAAAGAATGCTAGAAACAGCATAGATGAAATCCCTTAGCAAAATTGATGGTAAGAATTTATAGGACAGAGCTAGAAGTACATATATATGATGGAGATGTAAGGTGAAGAAAGTCAAGTACTGGCTAAGAAATAGAAGAGTAGAATAAAAGAGATCATAATATAAGCCGAATGACAACAAATAGAGTAGTAAAGACGCACGAAAATAGGCACATTTTAGAACAAGTCAACAGATTTAAGTACCTGGGATATTGGATCGATAGCAGCCTAAATCCTGATCTAGAAATAAGATCCCGAATAGAACAGACCAGAAAATCTTCCGAAAATTCCAAAAACTGCTTTGTGGTTCTCGAATAAAACTCAAAATTCGACTACATTTATCACAATGCTACGTCTGGTCAACTCTTATCTATGCAGTTGAGACATGGACCCTTAAAACATCAACCGTAAATAAATTGGAGGCATTTGAAATGTGGATCTGCCGGAGAATCCTCAAAATTTCATGGACATCGCATACCTCAAACGAAGAAGTGCTGCATAGAATAGGCAAGGAAAGACAACTTATCAACACAGTGAAAGTTAAAAAAACATCATTCCTAAGTCATCATCATCACCATCATCATCATCGTCATCATCATCATCATCATCATCCAGCCTTCTGTATCCAAATTTGAACATAGGCCTCCCCTAATTTCTTCCAGTTTTGTCGATCTTGGGCTTTCTATGCAACCAATTCCCAGCAATCCTTTTGACGTCGTCTGTCCATTGTGTAGGTGGTCTACCTCTACTTCTTCTGCCTTCTCTTGGTCTCCACACTGTAATTTTTTGGGTCCACCTCCCATCCTTCATTCTGGCTACATGGCCCGCCCAATTGCACTTCAGCCATGCTACTCGCTATATGACATCTGTGACGCCTGTCCTTCTTCTGATTTCTTCGTTTCTGACCCTGTCACTGAGAGTCAGTCCAAGTAGTGGCCGTTCCATTCTTCTTTGGGCCACTTGAAGTTTAGTTACTGTGGCCTGTAGAGTTGCACAAGTTTGACTTGAATGTTTGAACTTGACTTGAGTTTGACTTAATCTCAAGTCAAACTCAAGTCAATCCTTCTGACAAATATTTCAAGTCAAGTCAAACTGGTCAATCGTACAGGTTTGAAAATTCAAACTGTTTGTCGAACTAGTTTGAAAGAGTTTGAAAAATAATTTATTTAGTAGATATACTTTTTTGTCGAGATTGACATGTTAGTTGCCAATTAAGAAAATACAATGAGTGCCACATAAAAGTAACTTAATACAGGAAGCGATTATAATCAAAATAGGGTCGTAAATTTAAATTTCTTGAAAATGATTCCTGAATGCTTAGAACTGCTTGCTGGCAAGTTTCGTTTTATCCATATAACTTTTTTATATTTGAGTGTTATTTACTAGATTAAAAGAAAGAATTCGTTGGATAGTTTTTTTATCATACAAAGTGTAATTTAATCTACTTTGGGAGCGTTCAAGTACAGTAAAACCTGTCAATAACGGTCACTAAAAATGACAGAACTATTGACCGATATAAAAAGGTGGCCGCTAATACCAGGTTTTGTAGTCCACAAATTTTGGTTTGGGGAACTTTGAAACTGGCCGGCTAGTTCAGGTGGCCGGTTTTGACAGGTGGCCGTTAACACAGGGTTTACTGTATTACGTAACGCAAGTTACGTAAATTAAGTTAGGTCATGTAAAACGTTACGGCGCGTTACACGGGGAGGGGATAGGATGGTTCGAACATCGCATTACGTAACATTGTTTTTTTAACTTAAATAAAAAAAACTACCGAATTACAATCTTCCACCTTTTTAACTTTCGTTTATATTTTACAGAGAACCCCTGCATTGTATTATATTGCCCCCTCACGCTCCGCTCATGTTACAATAGGACAAAATAGTATTCAAGTGAAAAAATCTTAAAATTTGTATTTAGCAGATCAAGCACAGTAACATCTGTGTCTCTGTGTCTCAATGGGCAGCTCAAAATAAAATGATTTGGAATTTTTATGACTTTCTTTTATTAAAAAAGGCCAGTTTTTATCTTAGGGCCAGTTCGAAAAAACATCTGGTACCAAGCTGCTAGTTCACTCGAAAATACAATACAAAAGTATTGCTGTATATTCGTTGGTATTTCTTTAAAATTCAAAACTAACCATTGGGTTATTAGACCTGGATCCTGCGTACCAAAAAAAAGTTGATTAATAGCAAGCCGAAAATTTGTTAATAGCTTAACGGTGTCTAGTCGGACAAACTTAGATGTACGGGAACACTGGAACGGTGGAAGTTTTAATTGTGGAATAGTTTAAAAATTTGGAACGTCAGAATACGAAAACGTCCCATGTATTTTGTTAGATATAACATCCAATTGATTTGTTACCCTTTCATTAAACTCTCATGCAAAAATCAGACTGCTATTACTAACCAACATGATTCCTGTCATTTGACATGTTCTTCATGTTCCACTCATTAAAATGCCCAGTTGGTGATAAACACCAGTCTGATTTTTGCATTAGAGTTTAATGAAATGGTAACAAATCAATTGGAAGTTCTCTCCGACAAAATACATGGAACGTTTACGTAGTCTGACGTTCCAAATTTTTAACCTGTTCCACAATTAAAACTTCTCCTGTTCCAGTGTTTCCATACATCAAGGTTTGTCTGACTAGACACCGTTAAGCTATTAACAAATTTTCAGCTTGCTATTAATCAACTTTTGTTTGGTACGCGGGATCCAGGTCTATAAGGTTTTATATCTACAATTTAAATTTCTTTTGGATACAGGCTACAAATGTTGGGTTTAAATTTTAAAAAAATTAATGTATAAATATGCATTAATAGTATGGGTATATAACTAGACCCAAACCCAGACATCCAAAGTAAAAGTTATCTTCCAACACCAAATTGTTCTATATGGTCCACATAATGTTAAGAAAAAAGTCACACCATTTTGAGCGTCAGGTTTGGGGGGGGGATAGGGGGAAGAAATCGGTAAATTCGGAGTCTTTTACGTTTTTCGTCAATATTTCTAAAACTATGCGGTTTCTAAAGGATTCTAGATAAAATTTAAAACAAAAAAGGTCCTATACATATTTGTTATAAAATCAACGGTTCCAGAGTTACGGAGGGTGAAAAGTGGAAGTTTTCGATTCTTTTTATATATTTTTTGGGCAATTTATAATATTATTACTGATGAAAGAAATTTTCTTTAACAGGATTATGTTTTGTAAATAAAATTTGCTATTTCAGTGGCATGTTAGTGATAAGCTCTTGAAGAAACGTCAACCTCACCACCCAACACCATCATCAATTGCCCAAAAAATATAAAAAATATCGAAAACCTCCACATTTCACTCTCCGTAACTCTGGAAGCGTTGATTTTATAACAATTATATAGGTATAGGACCTTTTTTGTTTTAAATTTTATGTAGAACAATTTTGTATAGAACATTGTTTACGCTAAAGTATAGTTTTAGAAATATTGACGAAAAACGTAAAAAAGCTACTAATTTACCAATTTCTCCCCAATCTCCCCTCCAAACCGGACGCTCAAAATGGTATAACTTTTTGGACCATATAGAACAATTTGGTGTTGGAGTTAGGCCTTTTTTTGACCAGTTATACTATACTACCTCCGTAACTTTGGAACCGTTCATATTAGAAGGATTATGCATTGGGCCTTTCTTATTTCAAATTGAATGTAGAACATTTTTGTATAAAAGGTGGTTCATGCTAAACCGCAAAGTTTTAAAATATTGACGAAAAACGTAAAAAACTACGAATTTACCGATTTCTCCCCCCTCTCCCCTTCAAACTCGACGCTCAAAATGGTGTGACTTTTTTCTGAACATTATGTGGACCATATAGAACAATTTGGTGTTGGATGATAACTTTCACTTTGGATGTCTGGTTTATGCCATTATTTGGATCAATTGTATCATACTATAAGACGCTATAAGCTTTCTTAATAATTATTATCCTAACTGGCGCGTTTATTGGGTTTTATTTGTCTGTCTGCGGTTTAAATATCATATCAGCCAATACATTTCTATGTTTATTGAAAGTCAAAAAAATTTTTTTGGACCTTGTTGGGAGGGGGGATTTCCTCTACCCCTCCCCCACCCATTACTCTCCCCCCGTTGATCCGCCACTGAACAAATAAACACGTTGCGTAATATTCAAACTTTTCAAACTGTTTGAAGATGTTTGAATTCAAGTCAAACTTAAAGATATCGAAATCAAGTCAAGTCAAACTTTTTTATACAAAAAGTTTGATTTTCAAGTCAAGTCAAGTTTGTTGAGTAAAATCAAACTAGTTTGACTTGATGCATCTCTAGTGGCCTGGGTTAACGATAATGCTTCAGCGCCGTAAGTCATGACTGGAAGCACACATTGGTTGAACGGCTTCCTTTTCAAATAATTTGGCAAGTTGCTCTTGAAGATGTCTGATAGAGCTCCATATGCGGCCCATGCTAAGGTGATCCTTCTCTGTAATTCGGCAGTTTGATTGTCTCTGGCAATTTGGATTTCATGCCCTAAGTATTTACATTTATGGACCAATGCTATTTCGTTGACGTCGACTTTTGGATTTTCGTCTGGTACCAGGTTTGTCATGTATTGTGTCTTTCCAAAATTTATGTTTAAACCAACTTTTTTACAGGCGGCATCTAACTCAGTAAGGGTAGTTCTAATCTCTGTTAAGTTATCCGTTATAAGAACTATGTCGTCTGCGAATCGTAGGTGGAAGAGCCTTTCACCGTCGACATGTATTCCTTTGGCGTCCCACTCGAATTGTTTGAAAGTATGTTCAAGTACTGCCGTAAAGAGTTTGGGAGATAACGTGTCTCCCTGTCTAATTCCTCGTTTGATTTTTATAGATTTGGTATATTTGTGTAGTCGGACGGTCATGGTTGCATTATTGTATATGTTCGCTATCAGTTTGGAGTACCGATAATCTATATGACTTTCCTCTAATGCTCCCATTACGCTGTTAATTTCTATCGTATCAAATGCTTTGCGAAAGTCTACGAAAGCCAGGACCAATGGTCGGTTGTATTCGATAGATTTTTTTATAATTTCCTTTATGCAGTGTAGGTGGTCGTTAGTGCCAAAGTTTTTCCTAAAAAACGACTGTTCTCTAGGTTGGTAAAAATCCTATTTTGTTTAAAATATATTTGTTATTATTCTTGTGAATAACTTGTATAGAGGTGGTCTAATAGGCTTATGGGCCGGTAATTCTCGAGGTCTGTTGGATTGCCTTTTTTGTGTAATAAGTTTTGTGCACTGTGCCATCTTGTATAGGTGTTTCACTTTCGTGCAGACATAAGGTGAACAATTCCTTTATGTTGTTTAAAAATCTGTCTCCTCCAATCTTTACGGCTTCTATAACGATATTTTCTTCTCCCGGAGCTTTATTTCTTTTCATTTTTCTCAATGCGTTCCTGATTTCGTCTGTTGATATATGAGGCATCAATTCCGATCCTTGGTTGACTAACCTTTTTGCTGAATCTTCTAGTGGCTCATCATGGTTTTGTTGGCTGTTGTATAGTTCTGTATAGAAGTCTTCTACTACCCTTAATAATTCATCTTTGTTGATGATAATATTTCCATCTCTATCCTTTAATTTCATTATTTATTTTTTGCCGTTTGTTAATTGTCTTCTTAGAACTTTGAGGCTCTTGTTATCTTCTTGAGGATCTTGTTATCTTATCTTGAAGATAACAAGATTCCTAGGTCACATACTGAGAAATAATAAGTACCAATAGGTATGCTTCATGGTACAAAGACGCCAGGTACGATAGCCGGAATATCCGACATTCGGATGAGTTTGCGCATGACGTCACAATGAGAGTGATTTTAAATATTACCCATTTAAAACATTAGCGCTCGGAATACAATTAGTTTTAAATTGGTCAAAAAGAGTCATTTTAATAGATTAATATAATTTCTGTTTAACTATTTCGGATTTACTGAAATGTAAGTGTTTTATTATTTTGATTTAAAAAATTAATTAACAATACACTGAACAAAAATAAATTTCTAAAATAAATTTGTGAGTTATATTTAAAAAAAATTTGTATTCGTCGATTTTTAAATAGATTTTACGAGCTTGTTTTTGATTGGCTTGTCTTATTTGGCGCCAGTGTTAAGGAGGGGATCGAGCCATGGGCGTACATATAAAAATTTGTAGGGGGGCTAGACGTGAAGATGTTACACATTACATTTTGTATACTTTGGATGACAATATATAGTTTAAAGCACCCGAAAAGCCATGGGGGGCCACGGCCCCCCTACCCATATGTATGGACGCCTATTAATCGAGCCTTCCTTTAGTTGCACGTAAACAGATGAAAATAATTAATTATTAATGGTCTGAAACAAAATCACAAAACAAATAAAACACAAGACTTCAAGTTACAATTTTCTTTAATTTTCTCTTATTTCTCATATTTTCTTTAAGTGTTAAGTTTAATTTCTTAATCCTAAAATACATGCGGCACCGAAAGAACGGGTGTTTGGTTTTGTAATCACATTCAATCTTTTCAGACAAATCAATAAGTCTTTGCAAATAATTTTTCCCTGACTTTAACTGAAGTCCAGACCCATTGAAATTATTAAATATAGTATCCAGTTGATGCATTTTTACCACCAATTCTTCTGGAGATTTCTTTAGGCCCCCTTCGGAGACTTGGTCAATCCACGTGTAAGTGTAAGTATCCGTACTTTCAGGCAAATCTAACTTCTTGCAGATATACCCACTGACATATTCCAATGCATCATATTGTAATTGGTTTAATTCTTCGACGTCTGCATCCACTTCTTCTTTTTCTGCATCGTCAGATAAATCTGAGAAAATATTCTTATTAATCCTAAAATTTTTCAAACACTTGCGAAGAAGGTCTAGAAACGTATAATATAAATAACTAATAGTAAGTATATACATGTGGCAGAATCTAAATAGGTACCTTTTTTATTGCCCAATGCCCAGCCGGGGTTGAGTCACTGTAAGATGATGTTAATTTTTTATCTAATAACGTCCAGTCGGAACTATTGATAACTGATACAAATTTATGTCAGAATTTTGGTTTGCGATAGAGCAAAATTTGGTGAATAATTATTACTTTGGTCTTCAATATAAAATACCACAGCAATTTTGAAATTTGAACTATTTGTATTTAGCGTAGGAAAATTATTGAGTAGGTACATACCGACATAATAGCGTAAATTGTAATTAAGGACATTGGATATAATTTATATAGTATATCAAATCACCAATATTATACATAATTATATAGTTATCCATCTTTAAATTTCAATAATTTCTGTAAAATTCAATAATTTGTCGACCGAATGAAATTTCAAAACTAATTTGTACATTATTTATTTATTAACGTCATCCATTTACAAAAATTTTAAGAAAGCTATACTTTATAAACAATAAATTTTAAACTATCAAACATCTCAGAATATTAAACTACAACAAACTTATTTTAAGATACACTTCAGTTGTTTTTTAAATAAACTCATTTTGGGAGACAATACATTAAGGGGTAAATAATAATTCTTTCACACTAATAAGCCTATCAATCAACTTAAATCTCACAAAAATCTCCCCAAAAGCTAAAAAATCGGTAAAACTCCCATATAAACGTATGTATTCCAACAGAGGCTACTCTCATTGTGACGTCGACAGAACGCGATCAGTTGATAGTCGCATGCGCAATATCGTACCTGGCGTCTTTGTACCATGGGTATGCTTAACTGATAGTGAAAGGAAAAAATCGAGGGAAAGAGAAGACTAGGAAGGGCAAGACTATCGTGGTTCAGAAACATCCGACAATGGACAGGGCTAAATTTTGAGCAGCTGAAGACAGAGAAGAGTTTGCAATAATTGTGGTAGCCAACCTTCATTGAGGGGAGAGGGCACTTTAAGAAGAAAGACGGCGAAGACCTATAAAAATACGATCAGTGGGAAGACCACGAAAATGATGGAACGACAACTTACTACAGGCTTAAAAAACAGACAGTCTTGTCTGCACAAGAGGAAGAAGAAGAAGAAGAAAATAAATTGATGGAACCCTTAGACACAGTAGTGGGAAAGTAAATGGAGTTTTCAATCAAAGGCTGCGAAAACAAAGTTAAATAAAAAACCTAAATAAAAAGTTTGCAAGAAGAATAATTAATATACAATTCGAAAAAATCACAGTCTAGAACCTTATCATTCGAAGAGCATCTGACCAAAAAACAGCGGAAAAACTGAAATCCAGAAACAACTCCAGAAATTCAGGAGCTGGCACAACATGGAGAGCATCAACATCCAGCCTGCCATCATCAGCACATGAATCTAAACTGGCGTTTTATAAAAACATTTTTATCTACGTACTCAATAGAAAGAACTCGTTTTAGTTTCAGTCAAAGTCAAACAAATACTAACCTCTAAACGAATGTTGTTCATATCTGCACATGACGCCTGAAGCCGTCATGCGCACCTGACAGTCGTGACGATATGACGTCTTTAGGCGTCATCAGCATTTAAAGGGAAATCCAAGGGATTGGAAGACGACACTTAAAGAAGAAGAATCTTAAAAAAGTAGAATGAGTACATTATTTATTAAAGATTCATTCTTAGATACCTACTACTTTATGTTTTATATTTTTTTAGAAAAAAAAATCGCAAAATTTATTTCCGTTTTTCTTCTTCTGTACCTACCTATTTAACGTAATCGTATTGTAAATAAAAGACTTTTCATTGTTTATTACGACTTTTTTTAACGATTTTAAGTTCCAATTTATGTGAAGATTGTCAAAAAAAAAGCAGATTTAAACCATATTTTCTTTGAATGTACAAAATATATACAACAAACTGATGACTTAATAAAAAATTTAATCAATCATAAAATCCTTCCTCCCTATAACATTTGCTACCTTTTGTCATTAAATAATAAAACCGTATATGACTATTTAACAGAATTTATTTCAAAAAGTAACCTTAAATTGTGAGCACAGTTAAACTAGTAACCTTTGTTTTACCCCATTTGTTTAAAACCTTCTTTCCGTGACCCAGTCTAGTTTGTGTATTAATTTAATGTCTTGATGGGTCCCTAGACGAGAAGCGAGTAACCATGTTATTCCTTACTGATAATCAAATAGGTATTGTGATAATTACTTTCTTTTCTTTGCTTTAGGAAGAACTTAAAAAAGTTGTGACTGGCTGAATGGCAAAAGCCTATGGCAAAAAAAAATAAATTACGACTTTGGTTTAATTGAAATTTAGCTTTAGTATTATCTATTTTTGTGACTACAGCATACAAGGGCAGATCCAGGACCGATTTTCGGGAGGGGCCATGAACTTTTTTGGGAGGGTGACCTGGGGGTCTGGGGGTAATTTTTAAAAATTTGGGTTACAATAGTGAGTTTTAAGGCACTTTTCAAACACTATTGAGTGCCATAAAGACATTCAAAACTTATCGTTTTTAAAGTATTATTAAAGTCAGTACCGATTCCTACACATTTTTTCGGATCCAAGTGCAATTCTTTCAACAAGTTTATAATACTATTTTTCCCAATTCTTCTCCTGTCAGGCCTTCTTCTTCCCCTCATTCTTGATTTTCACTAATTATTTTTATCTTCTCATAATCGTCAATGAACTTGACAGTTTTCACGAATGTTGTTATTGTGTATGTATCTCAAATTTAGAAAAAGCTGTTCCACGTGGGATACGTCATACGTCGGTCGTTTCGTCAAATATAATAGGGTAAAAATTTGCACTTTGAACCTGATTCATTATTTATTCAATAATTTACTCACCACAACATGTTATCAATTGACTTTGATTGGTGCTACTAACGTATGTTGCTCGGGAAGATGCTGTGGGTACTTATCTCCTGATGTTTTATTTTAAACCTTAACAATTCCCTCCTTGCTAGGTCCAGCATCTTCTTCCAGTAGCAGAAAGCCACCATCACGATGGCCTCTTAGGGGAATAATCTGTCGACCTAAGAACACTATTGGTCGTAGTTTTTCTCTATTTTCTTGTATCTGTCTAGACCTCTGAGAGTATATCTGGTTAATGTCTGACTTTTACGGGTTGCGATAACTTCATGGTTTTGTATGGCTCCGTCTTTTCCCATGAGTTTGGCGAAAGATGTTAAAGGTTTCGTGACAAGGCTTTGGGCTGTCATCCTTTTATTGAAACCATATTTTTTATTAGAAAAATAAAACGCAATACTTGCAAGACAATCCCTTTTTTAATGTGCGAAACTACCAACCAACTTCTTTGTTCTAAGTTCTGGTGGCCCAAGTAACGCTATTTTTTTTTATTCTTTGTGTGTACAGAATATGGAAATTGATACGATTGATGGCTGCCAAAGTCGTTTTAACAAATGGCACTTTGTAAAACTATCAACATTTTGATTTAAGAAACATCCTATATCATTCTTGAAACTTCCGTTACTGCTTTTTTTCAATTATAATTCAGAAGACAGCTGTATCCCTGTTTTGTGCATATATAAGTATGTGTTTAAAACTTAAAATATTTAAACTTCTATTTTTTAAATTCTCGGAGGGGGCCATGGCCCCCATGGCCCCCTCCCTGGATCCGTCCTTGACAGCGTTGTCAAAAAAGTGAACCAATGCATTTTTATGTTCGCGGACCGCCACTGGTAGTGTGCGTGTAGCGCCAAAATATATCCTCAGCTGTTTCTGATAGTTGATCTCTTTTTTGTAACCGCTGTAAGATTTAGTTGTAAGGTTTTATTCAGCCACAGGCCTTTTTGTTTATACTGAATATAAATATTGAATTGCTTGCCTAGATATGTCTACAGCAGTGCTCAAAATACTGACCGATAAAATGCGGAGTCTTTTAGTATTACCGATACCTGGTGTTCTTTGTATAAGTTGTATTTTGCGTGATATATTGCAATTAAGAAATTGGTAAAAATGTGGCCGAGACGATAGAAACATGTCCATAAACAAAATTCATACGAAGTTCATACTTCTTTGTTGTAAATGATGATTAGCTAAACTTGTCGTCTTTCAGCACCGT
Organism: Diabrotica virgifera virgifera; assembly: GCF_917563875.1. Classification (NCBI taxonomy): domain Eukaryota; kingdom Metazoa; phylum Arthropoda; class Insecta; order Coleoptera; family Chrysomelidae; genus Diabrotica; species Diabrotica virgifera. The sequence continues at coordinate 8,728,411 of NC_065452.1, read as the reverse complement.
GATCATGTTTAGGCGTTGATAGCCTCTATGACAATTTGCCGATATGATTTTCTTACGCGGCACGTATCATCTGCTTATACAGAGCCTATTTTACTTCAAATCGGGCCCCGAGGCACTACACAAATTTCGGGGCCTAATATATAATTTAATACCATTAATAATTTTTTAAATTTATTAATTATTTTAATACAAATATACTTGCACCAGAAATTAAATTTTTGATTAACAATAAATAAACATTGTTTAAATCATGAGTAAAAATTGAATATCGCTGTCCCGGTGGAACATTGACGTAACTGCTAATTTATAGAAAAGGAGTTTATGTCGTCACTGGGTCCAAATTCAGTCCAAACTTGGTTACCCCATTCGGCAGATCACTCTCAGACGTGTTGTTCAGCTTTTAACCACCAGGGAGCAGATGCGTCATATTTGAAAAATCAGCCGACCTCGGAGAAACAATGACATAATGTACAGTGTTATTCACTATATTTTGACCCCCCTGTAAACTGCTTTATTTACAGAATTAGAAAACAATGTAAAATACAAAAGTTATTCGATCTTTAAAATATGATTTTTTGACATATTATGTATCATACTAGTGACGTCATCCATCTGGGCGTGATGACGTAATCGACTATTTTTTTAAATGAGAATAGGGGTCGTGTGCTAGCTCATTTGAAAGGTAATTCAATTCTCTATTCAATAATATAAACATTAAAATAATTATTTATACAGGGTGCCCAAAAATTTTTTTTTTAAATTAAATTAATTGGCACAAAAAGAAGAATGTATGTAATTTATTTAATTTAAAATACATTTTACTGCTGTTAGAAAACTTAAATATAAGTTTATTGCACAAAATAAACATTGATTTTTGCTTAAATTCAATGTTCAAACTGCCGAGAGGCAGATGGGTGGCAGTTTGAACATTTAATTTAAGTGAAAAGTAATGTTTATTTGTTCAATAAACATTTATTTCTGTTTTCTGACAGCAGTAGAATGTATTTTGAATTAAATAAATTACATACATTCTTCTTTTTATGCCAATTAATTTAATTTTAAAAAAGATTTTTGGACACCCTGTATAAATAATTATCTTAATGTTTATATTACTGAATAGATAATTAAATTGCCTTTCAAATGAGCTAGCACTCGACCCCTATTCCCATTTAAAAAAATAATCGATTACGTCATCACGCCCAAATGGATGACGTCACTAGTACGATATATTTGTCAAAAAATCATAATTCAAAAATCGAATAACTTTTGTAATTTACATTTTTTTTGTAATTCTCTAAATTATGCAGTTTACAGGGGGTCAAAATATAGTGAATAACCCTGTACAGTTGTGCTTCGATAGGTCGAGTGTATGCTTGTACCTATGGTGCTACATTGACGCAATTGTATTTTATGTTATTGAAACCTTGACGTAACTGTATTCTGTGTCATTTTTCATGTGGAGTTCTCCTTATTGTGGGGCAACATTGACGTAAGTGCATTTTATTTAAGTACTAATTTTATGATATTATTAGATTTAAATGCATGATAAACGTTCCAGTGAACACTATCATCCTTCCACTACTGAGGTATCATCATCGTCAGAAGAATAAGAAGCAGACATAAATATACACCAAGATCCCCAAACGCAACACTTGGTAATTAGGAATTAATTAGGAATTAATTAGGAAGAATTAAGAAGGAATTAATTAGGAATGCTAAAAAAACAGGAGCTCTTTTACGGTTAAAGAAATGGATTTCACCGAGTTTTACGATGTAAAAGCGCTGTACAATGAAATGGACTGGATGTTAACTTAATGATAACTGAAGTAATGTTACTTTAAATCTTAAAAGAGAAAGAGTACTTCCTGTATAAAGAAAGTTATAAACAACCAACGTGGACGAAAGTTGATGTTTGCCAAAAAAGAAAGAGTCGGAGTTCGTCTGAATAGTTTTCACCAAAATGCCAGCTGCGTAGGGCTTACTCTTCAAAAATTCCTTTAGGTGATAACAAACTAAAATATTTGAAACAATTGCTTTCAAAACATGTAATTCCTGAATTTTGTAAAGCCTTTTACGATTCAATTTTTCGTTGTTCCTTTTTTTGTAATTTCAATTTTATTTTTAAGTTCCTTTTTATTAAAAATGTTTGCTTTTACTACAATTTTCAATTTGTTTAATAAACTTTTTCAATGACTTTTTGTCCTTATTTCCACGCCACCTTTCAGAACTAGCTAGATAACCAAACATTTTACAAAATGAGTATGTCTGTGGAAATTATTTAGAATATCTATATGAAAATTTAGAAGTTAGTTTTAAAGATATTATCTTTAAAACTATATTCTAATTTTTTCGTTCTAAAGCTAAATTCTAAATTCTTAATTTTTCATCCCTTTTGATCCCCAATTGCAATTACGTCATTGTTGCCACAAAATAACTGTGGCAACAATGACGTAATTGCAATTGGGGATCAAATTTAGTGATGAAAAATTAAGAATTAATTTCGAATGGGTAGTAGAGTTACAGTATATCACCTGATATCACGGTGGCCAGGTATAACTGCAATACTAATCCAGTATATCCATTATGCTTCATTGCATGAGTTATTAAGTAAAATAATTTTATATTTTTGGCTCACCTGAAAAATTACACTTTTGTAGTTGCGTCATTGTTCCACCGGGACAGCGATATATAGTGCATTATTGGTACATTATAGATAACAATAAAAAAAATTAATTACCAAAACCTAATAGGTATATACAGAAATAACCTACGACTAAAATATAATTATAATAAAACAAATACTGCCTCTACAGAAAATCATGTCAATGGCAATATGATGTTATTTTCAATAAAAAAAGTCATCATAATTTGCGGATTTTGTAAGATATTAGATGTGTTGTAAAGTTCTTTAAAATGTGCCACTTCTTGCACTAAATCATCAACATCGATATCGTTCTCATATTCGGTAAAAGTTTTTAAGTCTACTGTTTCACTATCTATTGTCTGTGAACAATATTTATGTTAAAAATATCGTTTACAAAATTATAAGCATTTTTTTGTATAGATAGTTGCGCAATTAAAATATCACAATCACAAATAGGTAAAAAACTATTTATTTTAAAATTTTCATGTCCTTTTAAAAAAATTGATAAGAACGGTTTATGAATATAACTCTTATTGTTATCATGCTCCCTGTTCGTAAAATGAAAGAATTTTGAAAATCTATTTTGTTATTGCAATAAATTTTTTTTGGTGACCTTTCCGGGCCCCATTAAAATGAGGGTCCGAGGCAGGTGCCTCACGGGCCTAGTGGTAAAATAGGCCCTGTGCTTATAGGACAGTATATTGACGTAAGTTTTGCAGCCACGAGTATATAATTTTATCAATTTCTCTCTTTTTCTCTATCCTTTCTTTGAGTATTAATAATTGCAGTATCGAGTATCTGATAACTCTCATTATATACCCCAAGTATACTGAGCATTCTACAATAAGATCACATCTTAAGGCTTCTAACTTATTTATTATCATCCTGTCTTTTAAAATAGGTTCTACTTTTGTAAAGTAATACAGAACTTTTTAGGGAGTTGTATATTTAGTATAGTTATTAAGACGTAATTAGTCTGACTGTGGTATTCCCCGTGCGCCCTATCGCACGATCTGAGTCTACGATCATCCCCCCCCCCCCCATAACCTCCAACGAAACCAACAACGACATTTTTCCCTACTTCCACACTTCCTGGATATTATTTCACTACACACGACATTGTACAAGCTCTATCCAATTAGAGAAAGATTATTCGAAGAAATATAATTTGTTATGTACGATAATTTTAAAGTTAATTATTAAAAAAAATATTATTCAAAAAATTAATCGAAAGTAAAATTAAGTTACTAAACACCATTAACAAAACTGAAGTAAGGATCACATTGTATTCTTCTTCTTCAGGTGTAATCTCCGCTACGGAGGTGGGCAATCATCATAGCTATTTTAATTTTTGAGACAGTAGCTCTAAATAGTTGTTTTCAGCTGCATCCAAATCATTCTCTCAGGTTCTTCAGCCATGAAATTCGTCTTACATGTAATAATAATTATTGCATGTACTTGCGCTGGCCAATTTTTTGTGTGTCACGGTGACAGGAAAATACAGCGTGTTTTATATGTTCGCTCATCGGTATTCTTTCATTTTTTCTACTGTAACCTTGTATAAACTCTTAATATTAAAAAAAATATAGGTATGGTCGGTTCGCTAAACTCAGACACAACTGGCTATTGATTTTAGTAGGTAATTTCTTTGGTTTTTTGCCAATTTTGCCAAAATTGGCAAAATTATTAATTATTTAGTAATTATTAACTATTTAGTAGTTATTTTTTTGCCAATTTTACTAAATTAGCGAAATTACTTACTAAAATCACTAGCCAATTGTGTCTCAGTTTAGTGAAACGACTATATTAAAAAATGCTGTAATACAGGGTGTTTTATTGGGAAAGTAACATACGTTAACTGTACAGAGAGGACATTTGGGCGGTTTCAAAAATACCATACAACAAAGATACTGAGTGTTTTATCTATTTTGCCATTTTCTTATTTGGTTCATAACCTATTAACCATGCTGTATATTTATTTTATATTTCGCACGCAAATATTGTTTAAGGTGTACAATCAATTAATTTATTTACAATTGTAAAAAATCCAGGTCCGAATTAAAAAATATTAGAAAAATTTTCCAACCCAAAAACAACACCCTGTACATTAAATATTTTTAAAATTGATTTTTCACTTTAAAAGAGGATAAAAAACTAAATTTAGTGATATACTTTGAATTTTCGGCAAAATTATTTTTTTGCTAAAATATTGAATTTAAATTCTGAAATTATGTGAATTGCGAGAGCTCGAAGTAAAAAAAATTAAAATGTGACTTAATATTAATTAATACCATTAATTTCCAACCAAATTTCCAACAAAAAAAATTTTCCAACCCAAAAACAACACCCTGTACATTAAATATTTTTAAAATTGATTTTTCACTTTAAAAGAGGATAAAAAACTAAATTTAGTGATATACTTTGAATTTTCGGCAAAATTATTTTTTTGCTAAAATATTGAATTTAAATTCTGAAATTATGTGAATTGCGAGAGCTCGAAGTAAAAAAAATTAAAATGTGACTTAATATTAATTAATACCATTAATTAATCTAAATTGATAAAATGTTAACATTTCAATATTTTTTTATTATGGCGACAAATAATTCATAACAAATATTCATCTTTAATTAATGAATATATAATAAAGAGTCCACCAAAAATAAACAATTTTAAACAACGAACTATCGTAAAAATAAAAAAAAACAAAGAAAATTTTCTGAAAAATGACTTATCAAAACTATATAGTAATTGTTCAAAATGGCCACCACTTTGATGAAGGGAAAATCTTTTTGTTAGTTGTTTGACTGACTTCCTAATCTCGTCAGGGTTATTGTTCATTTCTTGGAAGGCGTCCCGAATCCGGTCCAGAAGTTCTTCCCTACTATTTATTTCCTCGTTATAAACCTTGGATTTTAGATATCCAAAAGTTATTTTTCAGCAAATTTATTCTGTTTTTTTTTTAATTTTTAAGATAGTTCGTTGATTAAAGTTATGTGTTTTTTGTGGACTCTTTATTATTTATTCATTAATTGAAGGTGAATATTTGTTATGAATTATTTGTCGCCATAATAAAAACAAATACTGAAATGTTAACATTTTACCAGGTTAGATTAAATAATGGTATTAATTGGTTCTCGAAATTCACATAATTTCCGAATTCATATTCAAAATTATACCAGAAAGATCATTTTGCCGAAAATTCAAAGTATACCACTAAATTTAGTTTTTCATTCTCTTTTCAAATGCAGAATCCATTAAAAAAATAATGTAGAGGGTGTTTTTTGGGTCGGAACATTTTTCCAATATTTTTTAATTCGGCCCTAGGTTTTTTATAATTGTAAATAAATTAATTGATTGGACACCTTAAAGAATATTCGATGTTAAATATAAAATAAAAAAATATGAAAAAAAAATTTTTAGGAAACGCTTTTCTTTAGTTACGAGTGACTAAAATTAATCATTATAAAAAAATCAACCAAAAAGCCAACAATAAAAAAAATTGAAAAAATCTAACACATTCGTCAAAGAAAAGCGTGGCGCGTCTTCATCGAATAAACGGTTTTCGCCCCACGCTTTTCTTTAACAAATGTGTTAGGTTTTTGTCAATTTTTTTTTTGCTTTTTAGTTGATTTTTTATATTATTTTTAATTTTAGGCACTCGTAACTAAAGAAAAGCGTTTCCTAAATTTTTTTTTCATATTTTTTTATTTTTTACTTTTTAGTCTTACACTTTTTAAACATTAAAATATATCGTAATGTTTATTAAAATATGTATAAAACATATATTATGATGTAGGTACAAACATGAAAAGTAGTCGGAATCGGCCAAAAATTTGAAAGTTTATTGCATAACGTAAACAATTAACGTAAAAAGTGAAATTATGTATAGTTCATATAATTAGCTACACTCTGTAAAAGTTTCAAATTTCTTCATTGTAAAAAACAAGAGATTTTAATCATTTTCCGTTAAAATAGTTTTTTTATTTAGACAATTAATAAAGATAAACAATTTTTTTATTGACTATTCGTGTATTGTTTCCGCGAATGCGTATGTCTGTAAATTTTTAGTCATTTGCATTGAGCAAAAGGCAGCCAAATTAACGTCCAAAGATTTGGCCCAAACGATTGAACTAAAGAAAAGCGTTTAATTAATACGCCAAAACCAATGCGTTAATGCTAATTGTAGCACAAAACCTCTCTACCGGTGGTTTTTCTAAGACTACGATAAAAACAGGAATTTTTTTAATTCGAAGTTTGGTTGAACGATGGCTTAGTGTAAAAACCTCGTATCTCATTGTACAGAAAATTTTACATGAGTGACTTCAAACTGAATTTCTGCATACTATATATATGAAAAATGTATATGAAAAATGTATGTGTAATGATCTAAACATATTCAGAATCAAAAATATGTAAACACAGTTTTTGTGTTTTAAGCTATAGTATGCAGAAATTAAGTTTAAAGTCTCTCCTGTAAAATTTTCTGTGAAATGAGATACGAAGTTTTCACACTAAGCTATCGTGAAGTTTTGTTTCGTATCATATTGAAATTTGACACGAATAATAGGGGAGCAAAGTATGCTAAATTTGCAGTCACTTGAGCGATATGGGGACCTATTGGGTTGTGATTATTAGGTCCTAAAACCAAAAAAGTTAATAAAATTTTTCCATTTTAGTGGGAACTTCCAACTTTTTAATTTAATTTTCCATTTCCATCAATGGTTTTTTCCGATTATAGCGCCATCTATCCATAGCTCGAAAAAATGTCTCGAATAAAAGTTGCCTATTTTTACGTAAAGAATCCAAATTTGCAATAAAAATTTGGGGCTTCTATTTAAGATTTTAAAGTAACCTCCAACCCCACCTCCGTAGGAGGTCATGTTTGATACCATTCGATAGATTTTTCAAAAACATAATGAAATTGTATTTTGCAGTTTTTCGATCTGATGTTTATTTTGCCAAATATCGCGGGTTTGAATTTAAAATTTTAAATTTACCCCCCAACCCTCTCCGTGGGGGGTCATGTTTGGTACCATTCAATCGATTTTTGAAAAATATTGAAGAAATATTTTTTAGTTTTTTGATCTAACGTTCATTTCGCGAAATATTCGCTTTTTTTCGTGAAACTTTTTGATTCGCGCATTTCCTTACGCTCCGCTCAAATCGTCAGATTTTTGAAATATACACTCTTTTGCATGTACTTAACTTACCTTATCTTATGACAATTTCGAGTAATTTTAAGGATAGATTTTTTTTTTCGGGCCCCCCATAACGAACTTCCCTGTGTTAAGAGCCAATATATGGCAGATGTACATCTGCAGTGTACCAGGTTTCTCCCCATATGATAATCTGACGCGCTCAAGTAACTGCAAAAATCCCCGCTTGGGCTCCCCTACCATAAGCGCCGATTTTTATATAAACAAATATGAGCGTTCAAAATTTGAAACTTCATTTTTTATCTATGAGGCATAACGTAAACAATTAACGTAAAAGTGAAATTATGTATAATTCATATCATTAGCTAAAAAAAGGTAAAAGTTTCAATTTTCTACATTGTAAAAAACAAGAGAATTTAAGCATTCTCCCTTAAAAATCGTTTTTTTTATTTAAACAATTAATAAACATGAAAAAAAATTCTATTGACTATTCGTGTATTGTTCCCGCGAATACATATGTCTGCAAATTTTCATTCATTTGCATTGAAGACAAGGCAGTCAAATTAACGTCTAAAAATTTGATGCAAACTATTGAACTAAATAAAAGCGTTTAATAAATATACAGTGTGGTTAACAAGTTGTAAGTCGTATTTCAGTTTTTTTTCTACTTTCGCAATTAGCATAATTTCTGAATTCAAGTTCAAAATTTTACTAGAAAAATTATTTTGCCCAAAATTTAAAAGTATACCACTAAATTAATTTTTTCATCTTATACATATTATAAGCATTGATCTTTCAGTACATTTAATGTTGTTTCAACATTTTTATTGAAATAAGACATCAAAGGACATGACTCCTCCGAAAAAGGAAAAATATAATCCCTTTATCCGCTACCGAATGTTGTGTACTGTGAAAGGCGCGCGTAGAGTTTCTGTAGCGCCGAATCCCAATCATCGATATCGACTTGCATAAAGTTGAGACTGTACGTCGTCCTGATCCTGACACAGGACACTGCGGGTCAAGGGTCGTCTGGACGGGCGTGTCACCCCAATGGTGGTCCAAGTCTGGCGCGCAGGCGCACCTATGAGACAAGTAACTGTCCTTGTTGCAGTGACAATTTTCAAACGCCCCGCCCTTCGAGTCTTTTTTTGTCCTTTTGTGTCAGAGCTTGTATTGCTAAATGTTGTGTTCTTAAACAACCCTTGAAAAATAACGTTGACTGCCGCCTTCGTGTATTGATTTTTAAGAATAAGCTGTAATCAGCACAAACTCAGAGGGCCGTTTGATTTGTTATTATTAGTTACAATTCCGAGGGCGGTATGACATAACTCCCTTTTTAATGACAGGGTAGATTTTATTTACAGCACATTTAAAATACCAGGTTATACCGCAGAAAAGGTCAATTACTTAAATAAAATAAACTACACAACAGAATCAACCGTTTCATTTCATAAAATCAAATTCTTAACAAACGTTTTATTGCCAAACACTTACAGGGACAAAAAGTTAGTATGTATATAAAATGCATTGATTTCATTAGAACATACTGGTTTGTATTTATACAGGGTGTTTGGTAACGAATGGACCATAGCTTAACCTTATATTCCTTTTTTTATTTATTAAATTAACAATGCACCTAATCCTAAGACTAACCAGCATTTTACATTTAACTTAATCTACTACTGTACTGTCCTAGGTATTCCCAACGGTTCACCTTAGAATTTAATAATTATTGTTGCACACATCACTGTTGTGGCTAGGTTCACTGCCCGAATTTAAACTGACACTCACATTTATAGATTTATCACTATCACATAAGTTCAAAAGGTTTGGTGCGTTTGAGCCTGCGGACTAGGTCTTGATCATCTAAAACTTCTAACACTTCCCTGTTTGTATGGTTGTGAAGTCGTTTTTCGTGACCCTTGGCAATATTCTTTATTTCTTCTTTGATTGCTGCTATACGAAGTTCCCGATGTAGGTCTTTGTTGCGGATATACCATGGAGCGTTGACTATGTTTCTTAGTATTCGGTTTTGGACTCTTTGAAGGCAAGCCTAGTTACTCTCACTAGTACAGCCCCATAACTGTAAACCATAGGACCATACTGGTTGGAGCATTTGTTTGTAAACTAAGACTTTGTTTTTGATTGTAAGTTGTGAGCTTCTACCTAATAACCAATATACCTCTTGTAGGTACTTCAGTTTTAGTTCTTCAGTTTTCTTTCTGATATGTTCATGCCACTTTAATTTGCTATCCAAATGTAGCCCTAGATATTTAACTGTTTTCTTGTACGGAACGATTTTATTGTTTATTCTAACTGGGTGACTATTTATTTTTTTGTAAGTGAAATCGATATGGGCAGATTTCCCTTCATTGATTTTTATGCTTCATTTATTATTCCAAGTGTTTATTTTGTTCACTGCATTTTCTTCGAATGTTTCACCGACTGCTAGTATTGCAGTATCATCTGCAAATGTTGCCAGTTTAATATTTTCTTTAACAGGTATGTCACAAGTATATAATAAATATAGTATGGGTCCCAGAACACTGCCCTGTGGGATTCCTGCTTTAATTGGTCGTAATTCTGAATATTCGCCTTCCTGTTTAACTCTAAAAGTTCTATCTTCCAAATATGATTGTATTAGATGTACAGGGTTATTCACTATATTTTGACCCCCTCTAAAGTGTTTATTTACAGAATTAGAAAAAAATGTTAAATACAAAAGTTATTCGATTTTTAAATTATGATCTTTTGACATATATATCGTACTAGTGACGTCATCCATTTGGGCGTAATGACGTAACCGACTATTTTTTAAATAGGAATAGGGGTCGAGTGCTAGCTCATTTGAATGATTATTCAATTCCCTATTCAGTAATATAAACATTAACATGATTAATTATACAGGGTGTAAAAATTTTTTTTTATTAAATTAATTGACACAAAAAGAAGAATGTATGTAATTTATTTAATTTAAAATACATTTTACTGCTGTTAGAAAACAGAAATAAAAGTTTATTGCACAAATAAACATTGATTTTTGCTTAAATTCAATGTTCAATCTGCCAAGAGGCAGATGGGTGGCAGCTTGAACATTGAATTTAAGTGAAAAATAATGTTTATTTGTTCAATAAACATCTATTTCTGTCTTCTGACAGCAGTAGAATGTATTTTGAATCAAATAAATTACATACATTCTTCTTTTTGGGTCAATTAATTAATTAAAATTTTTTTTGGACACCCTGTATAATTAATCATGTTAGTGTTTATATTACTGAATAGGGAATTGAATAACCTTTCAAATGAGCTAGCACTCGAGCCCTGTTCCCGTTTAAAAAAATAGTCGATTGCGTCATCACGCCCAAATGGATGACGTCACTAGTAAGATATATATGTCAAAAGATCATAATTTAAAAATCGAATAACTTTTGTATTTTATTTTTTTTTTCTAATTCTGTAAAGAAAGCAGTTTACAGGGGGGTCAAAATATAGTGAATAACCCTGTACATATTGGATGGGAAGATATCTTTTTAATTTTTGTAACAAGCCTTTGTGCCACACTTTGTCAAATGCTTTTACTATGTCTAGAAAAATAGCTGAGCATATTTTATTCTCCTCCAGAGATCTCTCTATAATATCTGTTATTCGATGAATTTGTTCTATTGTTTATGTTTATGTTTATTACGAAATCCAAATTGGTGGGAAGGAACAATTTCACTGTGGTCGAGTATAGGTTGCATTCGTGCTAGCAATATCCTCTCAAGTCCTTAGATTCCTGAGCTTGAAATAAGTCGATTTATTTTAGTACGAAAGTTGATAATAACAGAAGTACAGTGTGTCAAAGTTAAACTTTTATTTTATTTCTCCTTAAATATTTACTGACAGGCATGGGATAACAACAAAAAATTTGGTAAGCGGGGGTTTTTGGGACGAGAAATCCAAATTCACCACCAAAAATGATGTATTGCCCAGAGTTACCTATTTAATACGTTCAATTTTTTTATCCCTTACTCTACATACTTTGAGAATCAAAAATTTTGTCCTCTTAATATTTTAACTTGCTATGCTGATACATTCATCTCGCTAAACTTGACCGTTTTCGAAATAAACGTATTTTAAATCTGCGATGCAACATAATTTTTGCATATTATCATTGTAGTTACACCCGATAAATAAACTTGAAACCATAATAATTGTGCAAGTTCTCATATTTATGTCATTGCATCGCAAATTCCATTTGAAGGAATTTGTGATATATTTTAGGAAATTATTATAGATTTGAGTTTATTTTTTTGGTATACTTAACTACTTTTCGGGTGTAATTATTTTGCATCATTGATTTAAAATGTGTTTATCTCGAAAACAGTTGAGTTATATACATTTTTTAATTAGAAATATTAGGGGCATAAAAGCTTTGATGCAAAAACTATATAGAATGGGTAATACAAAAATTGAACGTATTAAATGAACGCATGAAAGACGTATGTGGCGCCCTCTGGGCAATACATAATTTTTGGTGGCAAATTCAGATTTCTAATCCCAAAAAACTCCGGTTACCAAATTTCGTGTTATTATCCCATGTCTGTCAGGAAATATTCAAGAATAAATAAAATAAAAGTTGACCTTTGACACCCTGTATTTCAGTTAATATCAACTTCCGTACTGAAAAAAGTTAGCTTAAATCGACCTATTTTAACCTCAGGAATCTAAGGTTAAGTTATGGTTCATTCGTTACCGAACACCCTGGGGAGCGTTCACGTATTACGCAACGCAATTTTTGAAGATTTTTGTCCCCCCCTCCCTCTACCTAAACGTTACGTAACACCCAAGTGACCATTTGAACCTAAATGGAAAACTACGTTGCGAAAAGTACCTACTGGAAACTCGGTAAAAGAACTTTATTTTGTTATTATTTTAATCGCATTGGAGGTAATAAAAAAACTTACAATCATCATCCAGCCTCAAATGTCCACTGCTGAACATATGCCTCCTCCCCTCGTTTCCAACCACGTCTATCCTGTGCCGCTCTCATCCAGTTTTTATTTAGCTTTCTTAACCGACCGACGCTTCTCTTGACCTCCATTCCAATAACCTTTTTGTCCATCGCCCATCTGTCATTCTGGCTATGTGTCTTGCCCATATCCACTTCAACCTGGCTATACTTTCGATGACGTCAGTCACCTTTGTTCTTCTCCTCATTTTTTCGTTTTTGATTTTGTCTTGCAAAGTTATTCCTAACATTGACTGATCCATTCTTCTCTGCGTTACTCTTAGTTTGGTAGCCGAGGCTTTAGTTAAGGTAAGTGTTTCTGATCCGTACGTCAAGACTGGGAGGACACACTGATCAAATACCCTTCTCTTTAGGCATGTGGGCAACTCACTTTTAAAAGTTTCTCTCAGTTTTCCAAATACTGCCCACCAAAGAACGATTCTTCTATTCAGTTCATGTGTCTGGTTATCCCTGCCCATCGTAATTTCATGTCCCATGACATGAAATATGTCCAAAACTTACAATAATAATCTTTTACTAATAATTTTACATTTACATTTATATTTTCCCTACTTGGCCCCATCCTCACATACATTTTTGGCTTCATCCTTTATTGTTCTTCTCGTGCATTCTTCTATTTTATCTTTTTTAATAAAAGCTTAAAATAAAATAACATTTTTATTATTTCAAAATTTTATTTTGCTTAGTAAAAATTTTTGTATAACGAATAATATACGATGTTGCCAGTAGTTTCGAAAAGAATGTGTAAAAGTTTTTGTTCTGTAACGCCCTGTATCGTGAAAACTTCCGTTACAAAAATTATTTGGTAAGCAAACCCCAATTATTTTTCAATTTTTCACCTATCCTAGAGATCGTGTTACCTTTTTCTGACCTGTATATATAAGAATTTACTTATAGAATAAAAATATTTCTGTTTTTGTTTTAAATAATTTAAAAAACGCTGAGACCCGTAGAGTTTCATATATAAAAATGTGTGCTTTTTAAACATAAATTTAAATGTCAGGGTGATTCATGCAAGCCTACAGTAGTCCATAAGCTTTATTTTTAATGGAACACCCTGTATATTTTTATATTTTTAAAAGCTGCTTAACAATCTGATTTCATGGTCTTTATGAATAATACCACGGTCTTTATGAATAATATCATTTAAAATTATAATGTATGGAAACCACTTATGGAATAAATTTGCTTGTGTTTTGTGTCATTATTTTAGAAAATTATAAAAACGCTAGGATGCGTCAACTTTTAAATTCAACTATGGACTATTGAGACATAAATTTGAATATACATGGTGATTCACTCAAGTCTAGCATAGCCCATTATCTTTAATTGTTATTAAACACCCTGTATATTTTTGTTAATAAAAGCTGCTTAACAACCTCATCTCAAAAATGTGTATTATATAGAGTCTATTATGAATAATGCAAGGTGAAATTTTGAAATTATGTATAATTTTCGTTAAGATATTAATCACATAAAACTTTGAAATTAATAATTCAGGAATCACACTTTAAATAAGGGTATTATTTTTTAGTATCAATATAGTGGGTTTTGTATTTAATGATTTTTATTTAAAGACATTTTTAAATAATTTGAAAATTTGCGTATTTAAAACATTAATGAATACCTACTGCAGAAAACGATACTGCATGTTGTGGACTTCAGAAAACATACATGATTTATGAACATGTAGTTCCCTCTGCAACTTCTTAATCCCATCTGTATCTTTTCATCTTTTGTTGTGGAGAAAGGTCCAGCTAATTAGTGCAAACACATGTTACTGTGCTTCATCTGGTTACACATTTTAAGATTTTTTCACTTGAATATTATTGTCCTGTTGTCAGAAACTGAGCGGAGCGTGAGGGTGCAACATAATACAATTCAGGGGTCTATGTAAAACATAAAAGAAATTCTGTAGTGTTTTTATTTAAGTTAAAAAAGAATGTTACGTAACGCGCTGTTCGAACCCCCCTCCCCCTATGTAACGCGCCGTAACGTTATACTTACAAGACCCCCTCCCCCAAGTTGCGTTACGTAATACTTGAACGCCCCCCTGTAGGTATACCTCATAATCTATTAAGTTTACAATACGCCCTATAATTCTCAATATTTTGACGTTTAATTTTTTTTTATTTAATGAAATCTTATTTTCATTTCATTAATAATAATCTTTTTCTGAAAACGATTTCTGGAGTGGAAATCGAAACGTAAAATATTTTAGGCAAAAATGTAATTGCCATTACAGTCAACTCTGGCTACTAACATATAAACCCAATATTTAATTATATTATTTTTAATGTTTTAATGTAAATTAATTGAAAAAAAAAAAACGAAAAACGCTGGGAGTACGTGGATGCTGGCGATTTGACCAGAAACTAAGTTTGACATAGATCTTCACAATTATAAGATTGCCGAATAGAAACAAAAGTAAATTTGTAGTAAAAGCTAAAGCAAAAGCGTATAAAAATATAAACGATTAACTCGACACTGGGAAGGGTGAAAAAAAAATAGGTAGGTATATAAAATACCAAATTTTAGGTGAAGATATAAAGACAGTAACAAAAAGACAAGTCATAAATTAAATCACATATTCGGGGACCAAAAATAGTTCGATTGAACCTAACTTACCTTAGTACAAATGTGCACATAAAAAAAGTTACAGCCTTTTGAAGTTACAAAATGAAAATCGATTTTTTCCACTATAGCAAAAACTATTTTAGATTTTTTATTGAAAATGGACATGTAGCATTCTTATACTTATGGCAGGAATATCTTAAAAAAATAACAGTGAAATTTGTGCACTCCGTAAAAATTTTCTGGGGAATTTGTTCCCATAACCCCCCTAAACTTTTGTGTACGTTCCAATTAAATTATTATTGTGGTACCATTAGTTAAACATAACGTTTTTAAAACTTTTTTGTCTCTTAGTATTTTTTAGATGAGCCAGTTTTTATCGAGATGCGGTTTCTTTTTTAAATATGTTTACATAAAAATTTTATGGGTGTTTTGTTCCCTTAAACTCCCCAAATGTTTGTGTACGATCCAATTAAATTATTATTGTAGTAGGTACCATAAGTTAAATACAATGTTTTTAGAACTTTTTGCCTCTTAGTATTGATTCGATAAGCCAGTTTTTATCGAGATGCGGCTGCTTTTTTAATATGGTTTAAAATATACCTAAAAATGTAAATTATAAATAAATTTTAAACATTTTCATATTATTACCAGGTCTCTATAATCTTACTCAACCGTTTACAAAGTATGTGTTTGATTTGCAAATGTTCAAAATATATCGATAAAAACTGAATTATCGAAAAAGTACGAAGACACAAAAAAGTTCTATAAAAACGTGTTCATCCAATGGCCTCACAATAAAAATTTGGGCGGAGGTAAATTCCTCACCAACCATTAAAAACATATAATCCGACAGGTATTTTCCTCACCAAATTTAAAGGTTCATATTAATCCGGCAGGTATTTTCCTCACCAACTCACTCAGGTAATAAAATAAAAAGGTAGATGTAATTTAAGAATATTTATTATGAAAGAATCCGAAATCCGAATATAAAGTCGTTAATTTCCTTACATTATAATAATAGTTTATAATATAATAGGCAAAACGTATAATAGAGGAGTCAATGGAGTTTTTGCTTATGGAAAAAATCAAATAAGATAGAACTTTTTATAATTTCATTAAGAAATGTTAAATAAACAACATATCAAAAAGTAGTAGGTACTCCAAAAGTGCGTGCTTCACTTTTTATTAAACAAATGAACTGCGAAATTAATTGTTTTTTTAAATGCCGACGAAAATTATAAATTTTAGAAAAAAACTGACTTAAAAATTCTACGTAAAGAACCGAATACAAAGATTTGTCTAATATTAAATCTACAGCTTCTATAATTTTTTTTTTATTTAGAACGCTCAAGTCACCCTTCTCACAAACATGGGCGCACTTTATAGAAGCGTTCAACGCTGCGCGCGTTTGAATTAATTTATTATAAAAATCCACAAGGAAAAAGCTTTCCTGTAGGCTGTATACCATATAATACAAAAAACGAATAAAATCCTTTATAAAATGTATATTATTTAAAAATCCCTAAAAAGGGCTACATCACAGAACTAGTTTTCGATTGGTTGACTGATGATTTTAGATAAGCACTGATGATGTGTGCTTACAAAATACCTTTTATAAAGGATTCTATTGTTTTTTTAAATTTATTATAATTTCTTAACCAATTGATCAAACTAAATTTTACAAATTCGAAACGAAAGAAGAATATTAAAGCTATCTTAAGTTGAAATAAACAGAAAAAATATGGGCAAACGTACGGTGTGGGCGGAAAGTGAGACGTACATGAATTATAATCAAAAATGGTTTAAAAATGTGTAACTAATACAATTTTACCTATAGGACTCTAAAATCTTACTAAACAGCTTACTTATTAAATATCTTATTAAACGATGTTTTACTCAAAAAAAAAATCAACTTAACGTTTTTAAGTAAATTAGAAGCAATTATTTAGGTTTATGGAACTTTTAAATACTGCACAAAATTTTTTACTTAACTATTTACAATTCATGGACTCAATAATGAACACTTTGTGCCGTTATTCTTTTGCTTTCAAATAAGTTAGCAAATTCATATGTGATTGCCTTAAATTGTGTCAAAAATTAAACCTTTTTAATCCCAAGATTGTGTATTCCGATTTCGAAAAAGAGATCCATGCAGCCGTAAGTGAAGTGTTTCTCTCTGCGAAAATAAAATGATGTATATTTCATCTCGGACAATCATGGTGTAGAAAAATTCAAAAAGTTGGATTTTCCTAGATCCATTAGACGTAAGTGAATGTTTTGCTATAGACTTTAGTTAGATTTGCTGATTACTTAGTGAACAAGGAAAACAGTTCATTACTTGAGCGTACAACCATTGCCTGTAAAAGCCTGCTTAACCACTGAAGCGAACCAGTATGTATACAGTTTTCGGATCGAAAACTATTATTTTTAAACTGTATTAAATTAAAAGGGATTATTGAACTCGCGAGCTAACTAGTGTGCTCCGTACTCAAGTTTAAACGGATATATTACAATTTTATAGGTGTTTTTTAAAGCTTAAGATATAGTCTTTAAAGTGCACTAAATTATTTTACTTCAAAAATGTAATAAACATCTTCTTTTTGAGAAAATTAAGAAAGGTAAAAAATGTAATACAAAATCCGAAAATTATCAGTTAAAAAAATGTTTACACAAAGTCATCAAAATTTTTTCTGTACAACTTACTTACCTAAAATACATTTAATAACAAGCTTAAACAATATTAAATGTTCAAAAAAAATTTTTTGCGCTCTTATACAGTATGTCTGCGCAACTTGGAACCTATGGCAAACTTCTTTATTATAAATTTTACGAAAAAAAGTTATTCTTCATAAAATGCTCTGCATCGTATAGAATATAGAATCTAAAATGCATCAAATATCAAATATACCTTTGTATTTGAAAATATGAATTTCGCTCAAGGGTAAAGTACTTTAGTATTTGAAAATATCGAAAATTGTTATTAAGAAAATATCTGATGGTTGAATCTTAGGTTTTAGATTTTAGACCATGCAGAACTTTTTATGAAAAATAACTTTTTTTCGTAAAATTAATAATAAAAAAGTTTTATATGATTCCAACCTACAGGGACATATTGTATATTGACTCCCCTATAAATTATTATTTAATATTTACTATAATAAGAGACACACTTTACAAAATCCAGTCTAGTCATTAGATTTGACTGATATCTTATTAATAAATTTTCTACTTTTTTCAATTTTAGTTTAACTTTTTTATCTTTGATTGGTTTTGCAATATGCAAACTTTGAATTTTAACATACGTATCTACCTGAAATTCTTTAATTTTTTCTAAGAAAATGTATATGGATGAATGCGTATTATAAAAAGATGAATTAAAATGCGAATGAAAAGATTCGCAAGCATTCGTGGTACGAATAACAGAAGAATTTGCCTCTGCCCATAAATATATGGAGAATATGGCATTTTCGTCTATATATGTTTCAACTAAATAATCAACATACCTATCTAAAATATAATTTTCTGGTTTGCATGACATTAAATCAAACACAAAACAATCTGATACGTCTTCTGGTTTTATATATGTAAGGCCAAAAGTAAGTTTGAGCCACTTGCCTACTTCAGAATCATTTGTATACTCTGATGTTAAACCAAGAGACTGAATTTTTCTATACCAAGCTTGGTGTAGGTGAAATCTACAACCATGTATGTCAGCGTTTGGCCATATTTGGCTAATTGCATTATGTATAGCCTTTTCAAAATCTATAAAAATTTTACTAGGATTAAACTTAATTTTGAGAGCTTTAAGAATTTCTGATCTTAACAACTAAAAAAGATTTTTGTAAGTTTATGGTTTTTTTTTGTTTGGCAGTAAACAGTATAATAAAGAAATACAATGCACATTAATTAGCCCGCGAATAGTGAATGATTGCAAATAATATCTGGTACAGTAAGAAAATGTGCCATCTATATAATATATAAAATTCAATGTGGCTAAAAGTCTTACATTTGTTTCACTATTATCTTACCTTTGACACAGTTTATAGAGAGAATATTTTTCCCCTTACTGAACCTTATCAATATTGGAAGGAAGTCGACCAGGAATCATTTTTTGTCGATAATTATATATTTTGTCTTATGTAACTTATAACGCATATTTAACGTATATATTTAACGTATATTTATTAATAACGTATATTTTTTCTTATAATATCAATCGTAGAATTGTTTCAGGCAAATTAGCTGCAAGCTCTTGGCGTATAATTTTTGCTGGTTTTTCAGTAATATTCTCTTCGGCTTAACGTTTACAAGAGTTAGAAACAATTTTCCGATCTATCTACTGACGATCTGGTACATGATTATGTTATAGGCTACTTCTAGAAATTGTAAAATTTGCACCAATAGTAAACAATTTCGCACTACAAATTGTTTTATTACACCTCCAGTACACTTCTTCACTTTTTAAAACTTTCACTTTATAAAACTTTCACTTAATAAAAAATAAAATTTTCAAATAGCAGTAAAGGTTTATCGCGATTACTTTCTATTAAATATGCCATTGCATATTAAATATGCCAAAATTGCAATTGTGACTAAAAATAAAATACCATAATTATTAACTCATTAATTATTATAGGTACTACTGTAATCTTAGAGCAGGTAGATAAATAATTCCCTTGAATGCCTTTTTGTAAAATCTACCTGAAATAATCACTTCGATTTTGGTGAGGAAAATACCTGTGGGATTATGGCATACCCTTCCAAACGCAGGTAAAAGATTATTTTGGTGAGGAAATTACACCCGCCGAAAAATTTAATTGTAACATACGTAAAAGTTTGGGGGTATAAGGGTACAAACAGATTGGATACCTCCATAAAATTTTTATGGCGTGCACAAATGTCACTGTTATTTTTTTAAAAATGTTTTCGATATATGGGAAAAAATTGATTTTCATTCTGTAACTTCAAAGGGCTGTAACTTTTTTATGTGCACATTTGTACTGAGGTAAGTTAGGTTCAATCGAACTATTTTTGGTCTCAGAATATGTGATTTAATTTATGACCTCCATTTTTGTTACACCCTGTATAAAGGGCCAATGGAAACATGCACAGTTTCTGAGCGTTCTACACCGTCTCCAACGAATTCATCAGAACATATTTTTGCAATACTACAAAACAAAGAAATAAAGACTAAATTAAACCAAAACAAACCCAAATGACGCTAGCGGAACTGCTGGAACCAACACAAAATTATTATTGGTAACCAAAATTGAATTTATCTCTTAAATTATAAACAGTACTACCTAGATTTATTTAAAAAAATTTAGGTGGAACGCAATCAATTTCAAAATTTCAAAAAATCCACACGCATAATCGAGGCTTTTGCAAAACATGTCTATTTTTATAGACTGTAGGTGGAGTGTACATAACCTCAATTTTTTTTAAAGCGTATAATTCCTTTTATTTTGTGTATTTTATCAAAAACTGTATTTCTTATTTTTTTCAGATTTTAGCATAAGGTGCGTCGCCTTCGAAAATCCGAAAAACTGGTTTCTTACGTTTTTTAGGATGTTCCCGATTTTATAGTCTTCAAAATAGATCAAATTTATTTTTTACGTTCTACGTGATCAAAAATAAAACTTAGCGTAATTTAAACCCTCCGTCCCCCTTCCTTTCCCCCTATAGGCAAAAACGTAATTTTTTCGTTTTTTTTTTGGTGGGATGCAATCAATTTAAAAAATTAAAAAAAAAGTTCTCACGCCTAGTTAAGGCTTTTACAAAACATAACTATTTTGTGTAGATAACTAAAAAAAATGTTATATGGGTATAACTTTATTTGGAGATAGCTGCAGGTTAATTTTTTTTATTTTGTTTATTTTATCACAAACTATATTTCTAGTTATTTTTCAGATTTTTCGGTAAGGTGCGCCACCTTCAAAAATTCGAAAAATTGTTTTTTAGGGGTTTTGGGGGATTTTCCACATTTTATAGATTTCAAAATAGATCAGATCAAAGTTTTTTAATAGGTTATATATAATTTGAACTACCTGAGTCCTTTAGGACATTCAAAAGGGGGCCAAACACGTTCAAACCTTTCAAAAAGTGGGGTTTTTTATGGTCTTTCTGGAAGTTTGAACGTATTTCTTCCATTTTTAGTTGTCCGAAAGGACTCAGTTACTTCAAATTATGTATATTATAACCCTATTATTTAATTATATATAAAATGGAGAAAATCCCCAAAAACCCCCGAAAAAAACAGTTTTTCGAATTTCAAAGGTGGCGCACTCAACAAAAAAAAATCTGAAAAAAATTGAAAATATACTTTTTTTATAAAATACAGAAAATAAAAAAAATAATGTGTGTGTACTTTGTACGCACGTAAGAAGATATACTTCTATTATATAATTTCAACGAAATAAATATACTTAACAGTTGCAGTACAAAAAATTAACAATAATTACCAAAAATTAACCAAAACTTAACAATGCCAAATATTAAAAAAAAAAAAGAAAAAAGTATGAACCGTCCGGGATTTGAACCCGCAATCTCGCGATTTCTCGATCTCTGGTCCAATGCTCTACCAACCAGGCCATCAAGGCGCATGTTACTGACGTTTCAGATATACATAATTACACATCACGGTGACAAGTGAAATATAAAAATAGATGTTTTATTATTTTACGCCCAAGGAAGACAAATCCAAAGACACAAAATTAGAATAAATAATACATTTACTAAAGAACACTAATATATTATTTTAATGGCTTATTTGCGCTGATACATAATTTGAAAGATTAGCAACTAAACGTCATACCGTCTGTGTGCGCATGCGCGCAGATTTATGAAAAATTTTACTCTCAATCGCGCCTAAAGAAGTATAACTTCAAAAAATAAAAATTAGACATGCAGCCAAAAAATTATGTTTTTGGAGATGGGGGAGGGGAATGAGGGGTGGAGGGTTAAAATTGCGCTGAGTTTTATTTTTAAGTCAAATAAAACAAAAAAAATTAAAAAATAATTGAATTCTGGGAGTGAGGACATTTTGCATATCTTAACGGGGGTACCCTTTGTACAGGGTGTCCCGAAAAGATTGGTTATAAATTATACCACAGATTCTGGGGTCAAAAATAAGTTGATTGAATCACACTTACCTATATACAATAGTGCACACAAAAAAAGTTACAGCCCATAAAATTACAAAATGAAAATCGATTTTTTTTCATATATCGAAAACTCTTAGAGATTTTTTATTGAAAATGAACATGTGGCATTCTTATGGCAGCAACATTTTATAAAAAAATTAAAGTGAAATTTGTGCACCCCATAAAATTTTTATGCACAAAAGTTTGGGGGGGTTTAAAGGAACAAAACCCCCCAAACTTTTGTGTACGTTCCAATTAAATTATTGTGGCACCATTAGTGAAACACAACGTTTTTAAAACTTTTTTGCCCCTTAGTAGTTTTTCGATAAGCCAGTGTTTATCAACATATTTTGAATATTTTTCGAATCCACCACATATTTGTATATGGTTAAGTACGATTATAGAGACCTGTTAATAATCTGAAAATTTATTTATAATTTGCATTTTTGGGTATATTTTGAAAAAGAAGCCACATCTCGATAAAAGGTGACTTGTCAAAAAAAGACTAAGAGGCAAAAAGTTTTAAAAATATTGCGTTTAACTAATGGTATCACAATAATGAATTAATTGGAACGTACACAAAAGTTTGGGGGGTTTAAGGGAACAAAACCCACATAAAATTTTTATGGGGTGGACAAACTTCACTATAATTTTGTTTTCAGATGTTCCTGCCACAAAAATAATACATGTCCATTTTCAATAAAAAATCTCTAATAGTTTTCGATATATTGAAAAAAATCGATTTTCATTTTGTAAATTTAAAGGGCTGTAACTTTTTTTATGAGCACATTTGTACTAAGGTAAGTTAGATTCAATCGAACTATTTTTAACCCCAGAATGTGTGGTATAATTTATAACCAATCTTTTCGGGACACCCTGTATATAGGTACAGTGTGCCCAATTACGTCGGCACCACATAGGAAACTTTTTTATTAGTTTTATGAAAAAAATATTTTTTAAAAAAATTCTGCATGATCTAAAACCTAAAATACAATAATCAAATATCAAATTTTCTTCAGCCATATACGAGGTTTGTCAAAAAATATGAATTTTATGTAACAATATCTACATAAGAGTAACAATATCTACAATTCATATTTTTTGACATATAGCGTATATAACTGAAATAAGTTAATATCTGATGATTGTATCCTAGGTTTTAGATCACTCAGAACTTTTTATAGAGAAAATATTTTTTAATAAAACTAAAAATAAAAAAGTTTTCTATATGGTGCAGACTTAATATTGGATCCTATGGGAAAGTTTCTTATTTTTAATTTCATGAATTTATGAATTTTATGGTTATATTTTTTGACGATCCTTGTACAAAATTAATAAAATTTGATATATGACGGTTGGATCTTAGGTTCTAGTTAACATTGGATCCTATGGGAAAGTTTTTTATTTTTAATTTCATGAATTTATGAATTTTATGGCTATATTTTTTGACGAAGCTCGTATAAGAAGATTAATAAAATTTGATATTTGATGGTTGGATCTTTAGTTTTAGTTTGTGCAGAACTTTTTATAAAAAATTTCTTTTTTTTTCATAAAACTAAAAATAAAATTTTTTCCATGTATTTTCGACTTAATTGAACACTCTCTAGTACAAAAATTGTTGAAAGCATTGTTCATGAAATTAAAGTTTAAAATGTCCATTAACTACCTTTTTCGATGTAAAATATAAAGCTGGTGCAGAATTACTATGACAATAAAACCAACAGATAGTGTTTCAGCGTTGTTGTTTATACTATTATGTGATTTATATCGGGAAAAGCATTCAATAAACATTTTAACGCTCAGAAACTTTTCATTGCTCATTTTATTTCATAGCATATATTTTAAAACTTCGTAGACTAAAAGGGATGGATAGTTTATTTTTTTAAATTCTATTTAACACACTGCACTTTCTTCTTCTTTTAGTTCTATGACCGTTATCGATTGTTGGATGTCATGCTTGGCTACAATATTCGTGACTTTATTGATAGCAGCTCTGAATAACGATATAGTTGATTTTCCATACCATTGCCTTGGATTTTTCAGCCTGATGATCTTCTTTTACCAGGAACCGTTTACCTTGGATCTTTCCCTGTATGATCAGATGCAAAGGCGGCTTTAGCCCATGTAGCGCCCGTGTGCATTCGATGCCTTGGCGCCCTTTGGTAGACGCGCAGTCAAAATGGAATAGTCGAATAGGTACCTACTACCTACCTAGTACTAGTACATAGGGTATTAGGTACGCTTATAATGTAAACAAAATAAAAAAAGACAAGTAGTTACCCGTAGTGCAATATTAAATGATGTCGGGAGCCAATAGGTATTCACGGCATCAGCACAACCTACCTAAATCTGTTAAAAATATTTAATTAAAAATTACCTTTTTTATCTATGAGGTAAGTTTGAAAATTGGTTGAGGAAATTTGGCAGGTTTGAGTACACGAATAAGTACATGTAAAAATATGTAGTACTTTTAGGAAGGAGTTCGTAAAGCCGCGTCTTTACTGGTAAATTTTTCGTGCGTATTGAACTAATGGTTCGTCGCAAATTTTTACCAGTGAGGACGCGGCTAAAAACCGACAACTGATGGTGCGTGTGCGCTGTGTGCGTCGAAAATTCTTGCGTCCGATTTATGCGACGAACACGTCCACATTAGCACAATTTACCTCAAGCACGCAAATATTTGCGACGAACAGCTGGTTGGTTCGCAAATTTTTACCAGTGATGACGCGGCATTAGATGAATAAAACAGAACAACTTTGTGATTATTTAAAAATAATAATAATTTATTAACGAATTATTACAGGACGCACATACTACAACATAATAATTATAAAAAAGATACTTTTCGTGCTTTTGCATTTACAAAATCTACCAAAAAAAACCAACAACAAATTGTTAATATGAATAATTTTTGAGGAGCTCTTTTGATAATTTTAATCAAAAGAAAATCCGCTTTACTTTATATTTACATGATAACTTAACCCTTAAGATCCTGAATTAATTTATTTAGCAAATTTTTTTTTGTTTATTTTGATGTATTCAGGAGAAGGTTTTAACACAAAATACATACATTTTTTTTCTTAATTATTTTTGATTTTTTAGAAAATTGCCGTTACATATGTAACGCTAGGAAGATATAGCAGCAAAAAATGTTTAAAATATTTCCGATTATAAATTTCAAAATAACAAACAAATTCAAAACTAGATAAATGAAAAATCATAATCAAGTTATTGTAGATGAAAATCTATGTTGCACTTGATGCATACTTCCACATTGCACTTGCAACCCATGGTACGCACATATGAACTACAGCATTCATCTGCATAACGTCTCCTTTTCTTATCAGGAATATAGGTCAGGAGATGATAAATCTTATCAGATCTTATATCTGCGACTTGAACGAAGATGGCCTGCCTGCATCTTTTGGTTTGGTACCATACTCCGTAAGATACGATGTTACTAGATACCTTCGAAATTCTAGTTGTGGCATAGGATCATAGCATCTATTATGTCCAGTTATGTCCAGCATCAATATAAATAGACTAATAGACCATTATGTCCATAGTTATGTCCAGCATCAATGTAAATAGACACCACTACCATTTTTTAGAGCAAATTCCTACTTGGTATGTAGCTACATTCTGGTCCATAAGATCAACTTCAACTTTTCTTTCACTAGTTTTTTAGCTTTTGTTGATGATCTGGAAAGTTGAGCCTCGGTAATATCATCATATATTTCGGAATCTCTTTTACTATTTCGTAAAACAAGTTCAACAGGTGCTATAAGAATTTTCTCGGACAGCCTGTTAAAATCATTATATTCCTCATCACCAGACTCCTCGTCTGTAAGCACATTCAATTCTGGGGTTCAGTACCTATATGTATTGATGTGATCTTGATTATTGATATGAGATAATACTTTTATATGTCATTTAATTTAATCAATGCATTAATAATAATCTAATTAATTTACCAGATCACATATCAATATGTTTTCAATCTCAGGGCTTTTTATAAAATTAATTACTTACATACGTGGCTTCTAAGTATTTCTCAATGGTTCCTAATCGGGATAGGAAAGAAAAGAGTAAAATAATAACACATATGGGTTATAATTGTAATCAAAATATTGTTTATTTTATTTAAATGGCAATCACTGCTTAATATTTGCTATATCTTATTATTCTTAAACATAACATTTACACATGGGAATCTTATTTCCTTTTGGTTTCCAATTGAAAGTTTTTATTAACATTTAACTATTATGAATTATTAGCAACAATTCTATTTAAGTTTGATGAAGCTTTTCTGATATTATTGATTATGTTTCTTCAATTTTAAATGTGGTATTTAATACGAAAAACCCATACATTCATGTCCAAACAAATGAGACTGACCTTTTTCTGGTGAACTGAGAATGTCTTCACACAAGACCCGTTTCCTGCTATCCTTGGCTGCAATCAAAACCTCGTCCTGGCTTCCAGTAATGTTCTCCTCTGAAACTAGCTCGTATAGCTCTCGTTTCCTGCTTCTGTCGTGATGCTGTGTTCTACCTTTTTCGAAACTGCAATCAGCTACCGGGAACTCTTGGCTCAAGGAGGTTCTTTTACTCTCAACCTGGCCTACCTCTCGTTCCACGATAAATACTCCACACTCACGGAACTACACCGGCTTTCTCACTCTCCGTACACTACCGTCTACTACTGGACTTCACTTCTCCACAGCTCAAAACATTCTGATCTCTATTTGTCATTCATTCCCCTACTTTCTAAATATCCCTTCCAGATTCACAAATCAAACTTCCACCACCAACTCTCATTCGCAGTATTCCTCAAAACCAATTTTTAATCTTTCTAAATATGCTTAATGGATTTCAAAAGAAAAATAGTTAATTCCCATTCTAAAATTACTTTCTACTAATTACAAAATTTAATGATCTATTATCTACTTCCACTAAGTCTTATTTAGCATCGGCTAATGATCGAACCTTCCGCGAACAACGATAATGACCTATTATCGATTTCACTTGAGTCTTATTTAGCATAGGCTAATGATCGAACCTTCCGCGAACAACGACAATGGTACGCGCCTTTCACTTTGTTCATTCTAAGCGCATTGTCCCGAGTTTGGTTTAATCACTTCTTAAAATTAAATATAACAATTTGTTGTATACAGGTTGTTCTAAATTTATATGCCCGTGGTTGAGAAAATTGAAAATATTTTATATTAAATTGAATTCTGTTTATAATTATCAAAATTTAATTTTCATATCAAATAGAAATATAACAGTATGTATATAGCATCAACGTCTAAAGTTTCAACGGCATCAAGCATCTCCAGCGCTTCTTGGAGAGAAACCCCTTTTCTGAAACAAAAAATACGTTAAAATTCTAAAAGTTCCGATTTTTGCTCCCACATGTTCCTAGCGTTACATATATGTAACATCAAAAATTAAAGCCATTTTTTACAAAACCAGGATAAAATTTCTAAAAATTTATATTATCAATAATAAAAGACATTAATTGATTCTCAATTGAAAACACTCTAAACAAAATATAATAACAAAAGAATAGTAAAAATATACTTACTCAAACTTGAGATCCATTTTTACCATAAATAATAAACACCGTCACATAAAACACTCAACTAAATAAAGAGGTTAGATCAAATCCTCGAACCAACTGCTGAAAACTAGGAAACAAGTGTCCCTTGAAAGTATTGCATCACCATCTAGTTAAAATTAGAATCACTTCCCGAATTTAAGGCTTAAGATTTTAGCGGTTTCTGCGTTACATATATGTAACGCTAGGAGCTTAAGGGTTAAATATAATACTCAATTCATTCCATCAAAGCTTATTTCGCAAAATTGCCCCGCGACAATGTAAAAACGCCTTTGTAAATGCCC
Organism: Diabrotica virgifera virgifera; assembly: GCF_917563875.1. NCBI lineage: Eukaryota > Metazoa > Arthropoda > Insecta > Coleoptera > Chrysomelidae > Diabrotica > Diabrotica virgifera. Next base: position 8,699,974 of record NC_065452.1, on the reverse strand, counting down.
GGCAATACACAAGCAATTTGACCTTTAAGGGTTCCAAAACCGATTTCGGAATCATTGTTGGTGTGTCTTCAAATGAATCAAAAGATTGCCGCCCGTCCGTTAAGTGTCAATGTAATTTTTTATTAATCGTTTTAAAGCATATTTTATGTTGAAACAAATTAAAGGACCCGTTTTTTGGCGCTCTGCGCCCCCAACATCCCGGTGCCCGTGTGCACCGCACACCCTGCACAATAGGTAAAGCCGCCTCTGATCAGATGTCGAAGATAATATTTTTCCAGGGTGTCTTATAATGTGACCGAAGTATTCCAACTTGCGACTCTTTATTATATTAACCAGTTGTGTTGTTTGGTTCAGCCGCATAAGGTGAAAATATAAACAACATCCGTTATGCCGACGATACAGTTATCATTGCTGAAAGTGAGAAAGACCTGCAGACGCTACTAAATACAATTTGTGATACTGGGAAACAGTTTGGTTTAACAATAAACAAAAAAAAACAAAAACCATGGTGATCAGTAAGACGGGTAAAATCGTAACAGAAATCCAGATCAAAAATTAAGATATCGAACAAGTGGACAAAATGAAATACATAGGAGTCTGGATTACAGAAGATCTAAATCCGAAATCAGAAAAGAATAGAGCAATCAAGAGCAGTCTTTTTGAGGATGAGGAAATTTCAGAGCAACCAAAGACTCAATCTGCAATATCCGATATCGCATGGTAAAATGTTATATCCACTCTATTCTTCTTAATAGTGTCAAAGCTTGGACTATTAGTGTTGACTTAATGAGAAAGCTGGAAGCTTTTGAGATGTGGCTTTTTAGGAGAATTTTGAAAATACCGTGGACCGATCATACACTGCGATGCAAAAAAATCGATCCACTAAAAATTTGGTCATTTTTGAAGTTTCGAAATTCCTAAACCTGTTGTTCGATTTAAGTGATTTTTTTACCACGTTATAGCCTTATTCATTGACAATATCGCTGTAATAATATTGTTGCTAGTCAGTCAAACTGTCATTGTATACTGAGTGTAGGAATCAAACTGTGTTTTTTCTCAAAGTTCGCATCACCTTGTGGACTATTGTAGCACCTATAAAATACTGAAATTAAAACCTTGTGGACTATTGTAGCACCTATAAAATACTGAAATTAAAACCTAACTATAGCCTCAGGTTTTCTTAACATTTTGTCTTTCGATTCATTCGCTTATGTTGGATAATAAAAAAGTTAGGTACTTTAACAACTGACCATGTTCGCCATCAGTACAGGGTTTTTTTTAAATAAGAGCGGCAAACTTTAAGGGGTAATTTTACACACGAAAATAATGACAGTTTGCTTAACACATTCACGGACACGCTGTCATTGTATACACGTATTCTCATGGAGTAAATGACTTCTTATGCAGTCATGACCGTGAATGTGTTAATAATCATATGTCTGCAAACGCTTCGTTTCCGACATACGGGATGTTCAATATTTTTTTACAAACTGACGATTTATTTATTGCTTTAAAACCAGTTAAGATATGCAAATCAAATTTGGTGGGTTTTAAGACGTAGTTATTATGGGTCATAATAACTATTATTATGACCTTAAGATGACTATTATTAAGACGTAGTTATTATTAATATTATGGGTCATAACACCCGTTTGCGCGCCAATGGTGAATATAAAATTCTTAATTGTATGTCAAAAAATGTGCAATAACTACGTCTTAAAACCCAATAAATTTGATTTGCATATCTCAACTGGTTTTAAAGCAATAAATAAATCGTCAGTTTGTAAAAAAATATTGAACATCCCGTATGTCGGAATCTAAGCGTTTGCGGACATTATGATTATAAAGCAAATTGTGATTATTTTCGCATGTAAAATTGCCCCCTAAAGTTTGCCACACTTATTTAGAAACACCCTGTACTGATGACGAGCATGGCCAGTTGTTAAAGTACCTAAATTTTTCATTATTAAATACAAGAGAATGAATCGAAAACAAAATGTTAAGAAAACCTGGGGCTACTTACTTTTAATGTTACAAGTTTTTTAAAAAACAAAAATAATCCTTTTTTAAACACTTTAAAAAAATTGAAATGAATTTCCCCGAAAAGGGCTCCTTTTTGGGTTATTTTACATTGAAATATTCGATTTGGAATTTTATGAAGAAGAACCTAGTTTTCATTAGCTACAACTCTGCTTCTACTGGGTCAACAGACCTCAAGCATACACCATTTTTTTCAGCTTTTATAGGCTATATTTTTGCTAAGAGTATTTTTTTCGCTAAAATACTTACTTTTTGAGTTATCTCCGAAAAACCGTCCAAAAACATGTTTTTTTCTGTTAAAAATGAACATATTCACTTGCAAATAACTCGAAAAGTATTAACTTTTGAAAAAAACTCTATAGAACAAAAGTTGCTTAGAATTAGTCTTTTTATCCAATGCCGGACTTACTTTGAATGTATATTTTTCACCTTCGAGAGGGGGGTATTCCCCTCTATTTTTGAAAAATGGAGGGGATGTAGAATTGTAAACTTTTTCTTATATAATAATAGACAATTTCAACTACCTATTCCCAAACTTTCATCCGTCCTTTATTTTTTTGGGGTCAGATTGTTCTTTGATCGGGCTAAGAGAAGGATTCAAACATTCCGCTCTTAAAGTGTTCCTATTTTATTTGTTACTTACACTATACCCTAGTAGTATTTACTATAATATCGATGGCGAATTTCATCGCAGCGATTTATCACTGCGATGTACCGTAATAAACAAATCGATAAATCGCTTTAAGGCCGGGTTCAGATGTTGCGAGTTGTTTCAATTTATCGTCGTGTGTAAACGGTACATTGCTGCGATAATACCGTCATTAAAAGATCGATAAATCGTAGCGATTTATTGTTACGATAAATTGCTCGCATTTATCACGGCGTCTAAACCAGCTTTAAGGCAAAGGCCTAAGATTGAGAAACGATTTTACACAGAAACAATGTAATGTATCGGTCTTAGAAAAAGTTGAACAAAAAAAACTTACGTGGTTTGGTCAAATACTCGGTATGGATGACAACAGAAAAGTGAAGAAAGTGTGGACAAAAACTAAGAAGAGGCAGAACAGCAAGGACGTGGAATATTGAGATTGGAAAGGCACTGAAGAGGTGAGCAAACAGTTGTAGGTAAGCTGAGTCGATGGCCAAGAACCGCGACATTTGGAGAGGCTTCTACTCCATATTCTCGAATGTCTTACACCCGTAAGTGCAAACAAGGTTTAGCTAAGGCTTAAAGATTAAGTAAGAAAGTCTATACCCCATTCCACAAATATACGACCCTCTTGAATTATCGCGACAACGAATATTTTACTGTGCAAAATATGAAGAACGAAAGTAAATTGCATTAAAATTATATTGTTGTTTATTGGAGTAATTATTAAAGCAAAATACTTTCGTACTTCTTATGTTGCACACTAAAATATTCGTTGTCGCGATAATCCAAAACAGTCGTATATTCGTGGAATACACCATAAGTATTAAGTAACGACTTAACGTCATTACGCAAAGGTGGCAAACATTCCGATAATTTTGTAGTTTCCGCGTTCTTGTACACATAAAAAATTCAATTATTTTGACTGTTTTGTTGAGAATACTTACGTATAATAATTAGATCAACAATAGGTAGCACCTTTAGAATCTAATCTGAAAAATAACACTCAAAGTTTGCAAGCGTTGTAATATACGGGATTATATTTTTATACTCTATTTTTAAAAATTCTATTCACCGTAGATATTTTCCTGGAAAATACAATAGCATAGCTTGGGTACATCTTATCAAAATAAATGTTGGTGTGTCTTGTGTTAGTTTACAATATTCCGCATTACTCGGTATGTCGACGGAAAAGTTGGTTAATAAAGAAGTAGCGGCAAAGTATTATACGTTATGCTTCATCCCTGGGATATGAATCAAGGCACAAAGAGAGCAAAATATTTTTGTTCCAGTTCGGTTTAATACTGCGGCCAAACGGAAAATCGATAAAAGAGGTATCGCAGACAAGACACTCTTGACATATCTATTTCTTTATCGCTCTTTGCGTTGAATATTATACAGTGCATGTAGAATGTTGGAAGGTTTTATTAAACATGATTTTCTTTTAACGGTTCAAATTTCTTATTATTTAGTAATGAAATAATAAGTTTTCATATACACTGTAGGCTGAAATGCCGAAATAAAGGAGTAGGTACCTACATATTTTAGTTTAAAATAACTTTTTAGTTTTTTGGGGGATTTAATTTCTTTTTGCAGGGCTAATAGCCTAACATGTTCTCAATATGACTGCAAATTTAGAAGCAAACATAACGTGCAGGGTCGGACTTATAAAAAATTTATGTAACGGTGCATTTGAGCTCGTTGCAAATGAAAACTGTCTTAGCCAAAATTTAACTGATGTGCTCTTTTGGTAGGCTAACTATGCAGAATACTTCAGTAAAAAGGAAATTTTTCAAAATTACCGGATTCGCAAAATTTAATTTTTTTATGAAATTAGGAAAATATAACATTTTAACAAGTAACACATTTATGAAAACAGTTTAATAATTTTAAACCTTAGACTAAAATATTAAATGTGGCCACCATTATTGTTTACCACTTCTTGAAATCGACTGGATTTAATTCTGGGCTGTTAGGTGGCCACATCTCTGGCTCAATATAGTCCGGACAATTTTCACTCAAGAATATCCGTGTATTGTCGGAAGTGTGCGAAGGAGCACCATCCTGCTGGAAAGTGTAGCCATAACATCCTTCTACAATTTCAGGTAATAGGTGCTGCAAGATTTGTTCTGGATATGTTTCTGAATTAAGTTTTACCCCAGCATCAACACAAATGAGACGAGATTTTTCCAACATCGATACTACAACAGAGACCATTACACTTTTTGAGAAATGACGTTTTCAATTAAAAGGTGGCTTAGAGGAATTTCTCTCTTAAATTGTACGTCAGAATACCTATTATTTTGAGTATTTTTAGGAGGCCGCGTAAATAAAATATTTTTTTATCTGAAAATCATCAACCATGAGAGCGACATCATCTTAGTAGCAAATTACATCTTTCCAGTCGTTTTTCTCTTACATTGGTAGTAAGTATTTGACAGTAAACTTTTTTAAATACTTTAAATGATATTTTACAAAATTTCGGGATATTTTTTTAATTTCATGGCGAAGGCGTGTTCTGAACATTATTTAAATAAAAAAATGATATTTTGCGAATCCGGTAATTTAAAAAAATTCCTTTTTACTGAAGTGTTCTGGATAGTTAACCTACTAAAAGAGCATATCGGTTTAATTTTAGCTAAGACAGTTTTCATTTGCAACGAGCTCAAATGCACCGTTACATAAATTTTTTTTATAAGTCCAACCCTGTACGTTATTTTTGCTTCCAAATTTGCAGTCATGTTGACGACAATTTAGGCTATTAGCCCTGAAAAAAGAAATTAACTCGCCCAAAAAACAAAAAAGTTATTTTCAACCAAAAATGTACTCCTTTATTTCGGCCCACAGTGTAGAGTGCACATGAAAATATCATCAAAAAGATAACTATGTAATGTTGTTCTGAAGCTATTTTCTTGTGGCATTTTTACAATTTTAACTATTTAGAATGGGAAATAAGCCACAATATTATTAAAAAATGATTTTTATTAACGTTTCGACGCCCAAATCGGGTGCCGTTGTCAAAATACAAAATACTATTAATATAAACAAAAATGTTGTTGCTTAGTAAAAAAATTCTTCTAATAATTTATTTAATTTAACTCATTTATATCGGCAATTCAGATACATATGATACATTTTAAAGTAGAAGACTTTAAAATGATATTGCCAATATTTATGAGTTGCGTTCCTGGGACGACTTTACTGATTTTATTTTTTTGTGACGGATATTCTTGAGTTGGGGTTGATTTCATGTAATCGAATGAACTATCTTTCAGTAAAGTCGTCCCAGGAACGCAACTCATAAATATTGGCAATATCATTTTAAAGTCTTCTACTTTAAAATGTATCATATGTATCTGAATTGCCGATATAAATGAGTCAAATTAAATAAATTATTAGAAGAATTTTTTTACTAAGCAACAACATTTTTGTTTATATTAATAGTATTTTGTATTTTGACAACGGCACCCGATTTGGGCGTCGAAACGTTAATAAAAATCATTTTTTAATAATATTGTGGCTTATTTCCCATTCTAAATAGTTAAAACTATGTAATATATAATTACACAGAGTGTTTCATTGGGAAACGGAAATACTTGAATGGTGAATAGAAGTCACTGAGGCGGTTCTAGTTATATTTATTGCCCCAGCGATTTTATATCCCAGTTACAGGGTGTTTTATCGATTTTGCCCATTTCTTTCTGGATCAATAAAAAACTAAGTTTAATTTCTCTTCAATTTTTTGCGGAGACAATTAAATGACATTCATTTTGAAATTATTTCGATTTTTTGTTAGTTGTCACGACTTCTTTATTTTATTTAAAAAAGCTCAACAGGTCGTGAATGTCTAGGGCTAAAAATAAAATTGATATAATATAATAATGTAGTACTATACATTGCGTCCATAAAGTAACGCATAAGATCCTTATTTTGTAAACCGGCGACTTTAAGGAAAAATTCCGAAACACATCTATTTTTATTTTTAAATTACGATTTTTAGCATAATATATCATACTAGTGAAGTCATCTATCTGGGCTTGATGACGTAATCGATGATTTTTTTTAAATGAGAATAGGGGTCATGTACTAGCTCATTTGAAAAGGTATTTAATTTTCTATACCACAATATAAACAATAACATAATTATTTATACAGGGTATCCAATTTTTTTTAGATTAAATTAATTGACACAAAAAGATGAATGTATGTAATTTGTTTAATTCTAAATACATTTTACTGCTGTCAGAAAAGTATCTATTTGCATATAATAGTAGGTATTCACAATTTCAAGATATACCTACTCGTTTTTCAAGATATGTATCATGTCGGTGTCTTTTTTGGGATGGTTCGGAAATATCAAGCGAATCCAAAACGTCACTGCATATATGTTGGAAACTACTATCATTACGGAAATCTCTGAGATTTTGCACCAGCTTTCGTATTCTATTTTTGAAATTAATAATGTCGGTTGACTGATTTTGAACAACAATGAATATCTTGGGCCAACTCTGTCTTAAAAATATTTAAAAGAATATTAAAAGAGTAATCATTTAATAAAGTTCTCAAATCGATTGCTTCACGGATCGAGGTATCGCCGCTTTCAAAATCGTCGCCTTCGATAATAAAATCAAAAACTTTCAAAAGCTGTTCACTAAAATCTGCTACAGATACTAACTAAAACTACTAGAGATAATCTGCTTAGATAAAACTAACCGAGATTTAAAATTTCATCGCGTCTGACAAACTGTTCGCTGTTTTTTCGAAACAAATTTGTTCTAAAGCAGTAATCCGTGAGCTAAACTGGCAAGAAAAGACGATATTCTTTATTTTTTTACATGTAACATGCAAAACTAAATTCATTATATGCGCATCATAGTATAGTGAGTAAATAAAGCTTGTGATGCAATAGTTTTAACTTTTGTCTGGAGACCATTCAATTCACCACACATCACAGCAACGCCGTCATAAGATTGCCCCAGTTTGCCCTACCAATTTATTTTTGATATCAAAAAATTTTTTCTACAACCGTGTTAAAAATGCAATTTTTAGCACTCCATACGAGCGTTAAAAATGCTACTTTAAGGCACTAGTGCTTTAAAATATTTTTAAGGCACTGCAGTTCGTATTGACCGTATAGACAATTTTGATGTTATGTCAAAAAATATAAAAATGGAATGTCAGTCACGTTCAAGTAAAAGATTTTGTAGATATTGTCCTGTAATTATGTTTGTAGAAAAAATATTGTATGATATGTGTGTTAAAAAGTACATTTTTATAAGGCACTCATGTGAATTGCAGAACTCGCTATCGCTCATTCTGCAAACTTTCACATGCGTGCCTTAAATGTGTACTTTTAACACTTATATCATAAATAACTATTAATCTGTTCTTTAAAACACCAAAAATATATTCTGCCTTATTGCTTTTACTCACGTCTCTAAAACCAAAAACCTCTCATAAATATTACCACGTAACGCGTATCGAACAACAATAATTGATAATTGTGAATGACATGATAACCAGAAGTTTCATCTACTTCCAGCGAAAAGCAAATGGTTTTCTAAATCTCAGATTCAATAACGTTGTTGAAAATGTAACTATTTGATTATATGTATTAGTTCATTCTGTATTACGAATACACTTCGAATCAGAAAGTGAATATTTCTAAAACAATTTTATTAATTCTCTATAATTACTTTGATTTTTAACAAATGCTTCGATCCATCATGTCCACTAAATGATAATTCCTGACAACTTAAAAAAATTACAATTCAAACGACGTAAAACGGCGTGATTATTTTTGACAATTTTTCTGCCGATGCGATGCTCCAAATGAAACACCGACCGGCAGATTTAAAAGTGCCGTACCTGGCCGCTTATGTATGTATGTATGTTCGCTTTCGCTTGCTCATCGACTTGTTATTTCGTTGAGTTTTACGTGTAAATCGTCAAGCTACGGAGAGTTGGGTACGACTAGCCGAAAAGTCAGATGAATGGTTCGGATCATTCATTTTTTGAGAAGTCTTTTATGCGCAGCGATCACTTAACGCTCGGATTGATCAAATCCTTTTAAAAACCATGAATAAAATTTAGTCTGTATTATCTGACAGATTTTTTTACTTCATAGATACAAATATTAAAAAAATTTATATATATAAATGTGTGGGTCGGCACTGCCGACCCTGCCGACCCTGACCGGCCGCCACTGGCTGGTTATAACCGAAAACCGCTACTGCCTTAAAAGTTAATTATATTTGAAACAAAACAAACCTCTCTATAAAAAATATTTTAATTTATACCTGTTTGCTACAACTACATTTAAATACGAAAGTTTTTCTTGTTTATTTAACTGCCTTAAAAGTTAATTATATTTGAAACAAAACAAACCTTTCTATAAAAAATATTTTAATTTATATCTGTTTGCTACAACTACATTTAAATACGAAAGTGTTTCTTGTTTATTTGTCTCGATTCAGAATATTACTAACTGAAGAGAGCAAAATTTAAAATGAAAAACAAGCAATTCAGTGGTTTCCTGAGCGGACCCTACTACGAGTATGCAATGCCCTGAATTGTATTGCAGGTCGATTATAATCTGTGAGTATAATCGATTACACTGATTTTCAGCATGTCTGCCTTAAGGCTCTGTATTTAGTTGTTAAATACTCACCGTGCATATATTTTACTCTATTAAATTCACATTATAGATAATTGAAAAATAAAATAACAAGATTATTAACTTATTCTCCTTCCAGACAAAAAAGGAAAAACCCTAATTACCGACTGATCAATCAGAGATAATGATAGGGATATTTTACTTTGAAGTGTGAGCTTAAAAATGATGCAGTCACTTTAGCCTAAAAAAGACAATTTACTAAATAAATATGTACTTTCGAATAATTCATTTTATAAATAAAATACCTTCTGAATAAAACAGGTTTTTGTATGTCTTTATTATAATATGATGGGATAGTGATGAGACTATTAGGAAAAAAGTAAACATGGAACAATAATAAAAATGAACAGTCGAACGTAATGGGTCTTCTAACTGCATCAAAAAAATAACAACAATGAGAAAAATGAGGAAGAAAAGTACCTAAAAAACTTGAAACTACCAACTAAGAGAAAAGTTAGAAAAAAAGGACAAGAATAATAACAAAAAAGAAAGCAGCCAATAGAAGAATTTGGAAAATATAGGTTTTGGAGAACATAACATTTCATATTAGTCGAGGGCGCATCAGCGTTGAGATGGACGTTGAGAGGTGACTCATATTTTTGCAGACGTTACTTGGAATTAACTCATATAATAATAATTGAGTTACCCTCCCACTCAAAAAGGTCCGGAACATTGTTTAAATAATCAAAATGTCAAAAAATTAAGGAAAAATTCGATTTTTTTCTTGGTTTTGTGATTATAACTTTAAAAGTATTCATTTCCGAGAAAAGTTGCACTAGAGTAAAACTTGCGTAATTAAATTTCCTACAACATAAGATTGGTTAATAATTTTAAAAATTGTCACCCTTGTCGCCAAATAGCAATAATTGTGAAAAACCCATAAAAAAACAAGTATTCGCATTTTACGTTTTTCAACCATTTATTATAAACTTAGGACCTTTATATTTCACCCAGAAAAACTCTATAATACAGTAAACAATTCTATAAATTTTATTAAGATTGGTTCAATAGATTTTGCAAAATAAATTTTGCAATCCAGCTTTCGCAAAAAATTCCATTTTTTTCAAAATATTGCAGGACTAAAAATAAAGCAGATAGCAAGTTGAAATTTTTTATACTTATAGAAAAATGCTGTACATTTTATCTACAATTTGCAAAATTAAAATCGGTTAACTACCACAGCGGCAGTAATTTTTTTAAATAAACATTACTTTTTGGTGCTAACGCGCAGGACAGCGGATACGTTTGCTCTGATTGGGCGTTCCAATGACCTGTTAAAAATTATCGACTATTGCGGCTGTGGACAAACACATGTGTTGTTGTTAATAATAGTTAAGTTGGTGTTTTAGTTTTTATTGTTTTAAGAACAGAGACAAAAGGAAGTTGATACTTGTACCTTGTAGTGACATTTTAAATAGTTTTTAAAAGCAACAGGTACTTAAGTCTAAATATTTTATCATTGTAATGAAAAATTATACATCCTATTTGGAAAATGTAAAATATTCAATTCACACAAGTTGATTTCCACCAACATTTCTACCAATTTTTATCTAATATATTATTTTCTTACTCTATATTTTGTTGTATTTTAATATTTTATTTCCACAAAAATCAAAGTAATTTGATTATTGTTTGTGAAATATTGTTTAAACAATTGCATATGTTTAAAAATAATAAAATTTTATTCTCTATGTTAAAATATATGAAAAAAATGAAGTTTTTGTTAAAAAAAATATTCAAAGGAGAGAATATGTGTTTTTATTTTTCAATAAATAAATTTTTTTATTTATATCCTAACGTACTAAAAATTAAAATTTATCTATCATTATCAAAGGTCATTGGAATGCCCAAACAGAGTAAACCTATCCGCTGTCCTGGGCGTAGCACCAAAAATTAATGTTTATTTTAAAAAAATCCTGACGCCGCGGTAGTTAACCTATTTTAATTTTAAAAATTTCAGGTGAAATGTACAGTATTTTTCTATATGGAAAAAAATTCCAACTTGCTGTCTGCTTTTATTTTCAGTCCTGGAGCATTTTTAATAAATGCATTTTTTTTGCGAAAGCTGGATTGCAAAATGTATTTTGCAAAATCTGTTCAACGATTCTTAATGAAATTTACAGCATTGTTTTACTGTATCATGAAGTTTTTCTGGGTGAAATATGAAGGTCCTAAGTGTAGCATAAATTGTTGAAAAACGTAAAATGCGAATACTTGTTTTTTTATGGATTTTTCGCAATTATTGCTGTTTTGCAACAAGGGTGACAACTTTTAAAATTTTTAGCCTATCCTTTGTTATAGGAAATTTAATTGCGCAACTTTTATAGTAGTAGAACTTTTCTCGGAAATGAATACTTTTAATGTTATAATCAAAAAACGAAGAAAAAAATCGAATTTTTTCTCCATTTTTTGACATTTTGATTATTTAAACAATGTTCCGGACCATTTTGAAAGCGAAGGTAACTCAAATATTATTATACGAGTTATTTTCAAGAAATTTGTGCAAAAAAATATGAGTCATCTCTGAACGTCCAAATGTACTAATGTTTTTACAGATGCGTTCTGGTCTATATGGCATTTTGGATTAGAAGCATTAGACAAACTTTTGATCGACACCAATTGTAATAGAGAATCGATTACATTCTGTAGGAAAAGGGGAAACAACAACTTACTACCAGTTCTGGATGTGTTAGTCATCAAAAACTATGACTAAAGTATACAGAAAACCAATAAACGTTAACAAATATTTAAATTTTAATTAAAATCATTACATAAACATAAAAAAAATATGAAAAAAAAATTTTAAGAAACGCTTTTCTTTAGTTACGAGTGACTAAAATTAAAAATATTATAAAAAAAATCAACTAAAAAGCAAAAAATAAAAAAAATGAAAAAATCAAACACATTCGTCAAAGACAAGCGTGACGCGGCTTCATCGAATAAACGGTTTTCGTCCCACGCTTTTCTTTAACGAATGTGTTAGATTTTTTAAATTTTTTTTATTTTTTTGCCTTTTAGTTGATTTTTTTTATAATATTTTTAATTTTAGTCACTCGTAACTAAAGAAAAGCGTTTCTTAAATTTTTTTTTCCTATTTTACTTTTTAGTCTTACACTTTTCAAACATTAAAATATATCGTCATGTTTCTTAAAATATGTATAAAACATATGATGTACTTGAAACTTTATTGTTTATTTATGAAGCATAACGTAAACAATTAACGTAAAAAGTGAAATTATGTATAGTTCATATCATTAGCTACAACAAGTAAAAGTTTCAAGTTTTTACATTGTAAAAAACAGGAGAATTTAAGCATTTTCCATTAAAATCGTTTTTTTTTATTTAAACAATTAATAAACATGAAAAACAATGTTTGTTGATTATTCGTGTATTTTTCCCGCGAATGCATATGCCTGCAAATTTTCATTCATTTGCATTGGAGAAAAGGCACTCAAATTAACGTCTAAAGATTTGACGCAAACTATTGAACTAATTAAAAGCGTTTAAAAAGGGATCATCAAATCATTGATCACATAAAATACATTCTCCAATGAAAACCCCTTTTTTAAAGAAAAAAGCTTGTTAACATTTGTTTAAATAAAAAACGATTATACATTGTCACTTATAAAAAATTTCGTAAGAGGGAAGAAATGAAGTAACAAAACATTAAAAAAGATCCTGAAACTCTTGCGAAGAGGGACTCGGAAAAAAAAACAACAATAAAATATGTAAGACTTGTCAGGAAAACTAAAAAGAAAGGAAATCAATATAATATCAAGAAAAAGTTTAAAATAGAAAGATAAAATAGATAAGATAGGTGATAAAATATGGTGATATTAGCGAGAATATCTACAAACTATAAAAAAATATCTAGAGAAAGTTTTTCAGAAATTTGAAGAACAAGCGAAAATTATACGAACTAACAATGAACATAACAAAAACTCAATATACATATAGGTATAAAAAATAAGAGGAGACATAATAAATGATAGCAAATAATAATATATGAAAATAAAAGAATCAGAGGTTGTGTATAGTTTTGAAAAAGTGACAGAATTTGAATACTTAGAAGTAACCTAACGAACATAGCAAAAGATGGAAAAGAGATAGACAAAATATTAATTAAGGGGGACAAAGCGGTAGGGTCACTAAACTAAATGCTGAAAGCAAAAAAATGTGTTGAAGAATAGCTAAACTGCGAGTCTGCGAGGCAGTAAGGCCCGGCGCAAATTGAACCTAAGCGAGACACAACCTGCACCGGCTAACTGCGTAGACTACTATCCTACTATCGGTACAGTATATAGAGGTTCCACAGTAAAATCACTCTTCTGTCGGCGCTTTGATCTCAGGAGGTAATACCGGCAGTACGCAATTGGTAATTCACCAGTGGTGGACGCGGGTTTTCCCTGTTAAAGCCGTACGTTTCTATACGAATAGCGATGCGCGAATGGGGCAAAAGCGACTGCCAACATTGCGCGGTCGCCATGCGCTACTACAGATTTTACTTCCAATTTTTCGGAGAGTGGTTCTACTGTCCCTCTTTATACTGTGCTATCGGTACGTTTTGCGCATCCTACTATCAGTACATTCGTTCGCAGGTCTCGCTTTGGAACGTTTGTCATCGGCGTCACCATTCTGGTGACACCTGGAATTCTTAGTGACACAACACTAGGATTCTTTCGATCCTTGTTTTGCCAACAAATTTGCTCATTCCCATGCGCTCATTTATCACCCGGCATCCTTAGTAAAGATATTTTATTATCTTTTGCCAAGTTATTAAGGAGATCTTTGCAGTAGGTACCTCAGCAGTAATGATGTGGTAAGTCAGTTATTCACTGCCAGAATAGCCACTTGACTATCTCGATAAATGTTCATTCGTTTTACTTTTGGGTATATATCCTTGATTTCATCAATGCGGGCAACCCAGGCAAAAATTTCAGTCTGGAACACGGTTGTATATTATCCTAAGCTGTAAGATTCATTATAATTACAAGTCTTTCCAAAGACTTCTGATCCAATACCATGATCAGTTCTAGATCTATCAATGAACCATATATTTAGCACCATTAGCATGTGGAACATTTTGTTCTCTAGATGGTAGAATTATGTTAATCTTCTCAGTGAAGATTAGTATAGTGGAACCTCGTTAACTCGGATTAATCGGGACCGCGGCCGATCCGGGTTATCGAAAATCCGGGTTAGCCAGAGAAAATGGTAAAAATTAATAAAATACGGTTTAGTTACAGATAAACTACGTTATAATTGAAATCACATAAAATATATATATATATATATATATATCATCATCATTCTCTTTGCCTTATCCCTATGCGGGGTCGGCTTCCCTAATTGCATTTCTCCACACAATTCTATCTTGGGCCATATCAATGTTAATCCCCTTTACCAACATGTCCTGCCTTATCGTCTCCCCCCAGCTCTTCTTTGGGGGTATTTTTTATATATATTTTATATATTTTCTATATATATATATATATATATATATATATATATATATATATGCACAGTACACATCTAAATTACGTATCAATTACGCCTTTATCAATTCTACCTAATGCTTCTAGTTTATTTTCCATTGTCACTACAACATTTTTACGTTTTATCTACGAACGATTGCAGAACGGAAGCGAACAATACGACTCTACTACACACAATACGGTTTCAATCGCAACGATGTTATGTTATTTAATAACAGTGAAAACTAAGCCCATTGTTTAAATTTTTTTTAATGGCCTTTTAGTATTTTTTAAACAATGCTAAGACAGTTTGAAATAAATAAAGGATACTACAGGTGTCTGTGGTTTCCGATAACAAGACAATGAACGTCGTGTGGCATGAGTCATTTTTACTATCGTATATGTAGTTCAAACTACACAAATACCCATTATCTCTCAAATATTATATTACATACATTTTTATTGATGAAATGTTTGTCTGATAAAAATCGGTCCGGGTTAGCCAGACTTCCGGGTTATCGGAGGCCGACTTATCGGGGTTCCACTGTACTAGTGTCATCATATCTGAGGTTATTATAAAGATGGATTCCTAATGTGTACTACCAGTAATCTTTGTGTGGCTATTCAATACATAATTGGACCTCCAAGTATTCTTTGCTTTGAGTTTCAGGAAGGTCCTAAAGGATACCGCCAAAATATATATTACCAGCGGAGAAAGACTTGATAGCCTCTAAAAATGCCGTTTTTTATTTTTAAGGCTACTGTATACTATATTTAGAAGCGCTTGTCTTTTTAGGGTGTGTATAGGAGTCGCACAAGATTGCAAAGTTGTCTTTTTCCACCAAAGAATTGAACTATTAGTAGCTGTCGGCCCTGTCACTGATGTGTATAACCAGCTTATTACCTTTGGTTTCAACCCCCAGGAGAGTCGCTTAGCGCTGTTGGTTATATTGTTAATATGGTACTTGATCTAATTGGTTCTTTCTTGTTCGTTCCCAAATAATTTTAGCTCACTCAGTCCTGTAAACTTCCTCTTATTAGTAAAGGGCTAATCTAGTTTTTAAAGGGTTTACAAAGAGGTTCTCTTTTTGACACCAATTCTATATATATAATGAAGGGCATATCGCATCTGATCCGCAACAGTACTGAGAAATTTTACCCTAATCATAATTACAATGTCATCTGCGAAACCGTGGACCCAGATTACTAGGCTGCTGAATCCATGAATAAGCTCCTCGACGACTATATTCCATAATGTTGGCAAAAAATACCCCCCTTGATGGGGACATTCCTGAATCTCGTTCAGGTTTATGATTATCTGTGGATATTAATCTGCTCTGAAGCATTTGACTAATCCACTTGCATGTTGTGTTGTTGATTTTACTTCTCAACAGTGCCTTATGTATTGAGTAGATGGAGGTATTATCAAATGCACTTTCTATGTCAAAAAATGCGACAAGAGCGATTTCTTTCTGGTGAAACTCCCATTGAGTTCCGACACCAGATTGTGGAGGGCCGCTTCACCTGATTTCCCTGCTTGATTCGCCTCTTGCCGCTGGCACAGTGGCGTTTCATTAAGATTATTTTCCTTGATGTATTCTTCAAGACTGCTTCCATAGCATTCAACATGAATCACTTCACACTTATATGCCTGTATGATTTATATAAGGTGTAATCTGTTTTTCCTGAATTGGCAATAAACGCCATTCTCGCTTTTCTCCAAATATGGTATGCGTTCCAGAGCATGGCTACCTCTAAATATTATGATCAAGAGACCCATAATTATTATTACTTCTAGTCCTTCTGAAAGTAGAGAGACTAGGTTTAGACATAAATTGTTTTTTTAAATAGAATCAGTTACATAGTTTACTTATTCTTCTTAAAGTTCCATCTCCTATCGGAGGTTGGATATCATAATGGCTATGGTCACTTTGTTGGCTGCTGCTCTGAACAGTTGTAATGAACTACATATAATAAACCATTCTCTAATAATAATATAATAAATAATATAATAAATATAAAATAATATAATAATAATATAATAAACCATTCTCTAAGATTCCTCAGCCAGGAGATACGTCTTCTTCCTATGCTTATTCTTTCTTGGATCTTTCCTTGCATAATAACTCTCAGCAACTCATATTTTTCTCTTCTGGTAATGTGACCCAAATATTCCAGTTTTATTGTTTCTATACTGTTCATCATTTTTAACTCCTTATTTAAACGTCGTAGCACTTCAAATTTGGTATTACTTTGAGCCCACTGAATTTTCAATATTCTTCTGTAACACCGCATTTCGAACGCTTCTATTTTTCTTATGTGTTGTCTCTTCAATGTCCAAGCTTCCATTCCGTATAGTAATATAGAAAATATGTAGCATCTTAGAGCCCTCAATCTGAGAGGCAACTAAAGGTTTTTGTTTGTAAGTAGTGTCTTCATTTTTATAAATGCTTGCCTTGCAGCTTCAATTCGGACTTTAATTTCTTTGCTTTGGTCATTTTTGTCATCAACCCAGGTGCCCAGATATTTGTATGTCTTTACTTTTTCTATTTGGGTTTGCTTTAGTATTAACCTTTCATTTCCATATTGTGTTTTTGAGACAATCATAAATTTGGTTTTTTTCTTGTTAATTTTGAGTCCATATCGAATGCAATAATCGTTAATTCTATTTAACAATGCTGGTAGCGATTACAAGATGTCTGCCATTATAACGGTGTCATCAGTTAATCTTATGTTATTTACTATTCTTCCGTTTATAGAGATTCCATCACTTAGTTCCGCTATCGCTTTCTGAAATATGGCTTCACTGTACACGTTAAACAGTAACGGTGACAGAACACAACTCTGTCTTACCCCTCTCTTTATATCAATATTCTCGGACTCTTGTTCTTCTATCTTTATATTGGCCTTTTGATTTTAATACAGATTGATGATAATTCGTAAGTCTCGTCTGTCTATATCTCTGTTTTTCAATAATTCTATTAGTTTTTCATGTCGAACGCTTTTTTGAAGTCGATGAAACAGGAATAAATGTCCAGGTTCATATCTAAACATCTTTGAGAGAGGACATTAAAAGCAAACAATGTCTCTCTTGTTCCAAGTCCTTTGCGGAACCCAAATTGAGTATCATCCATATCATCTTCTAGCTTTCTGTATAATCTTCCATGAATCACCTTTAGAAATATTTTGAGGGTATGGCTTATTAGTGATATTGTCCTATAGTCTGAACAATCTTCGTCATATTTATATTGTTTTTGGTATTGTTACAAAAGTGGACACCAACCAGTCCTGAGGGATTTTTCCAGTTTTATATACTTCATTAAACAGATCCAGTAGTACAGGTAGAGTTTCATCGTCTAGACATTTCAGTAATTCCGCAGGTATTTCGTCTGAACCTACAGTTTTTCCGTTTTTTGCGTTTCGTATTGCTTGTTCACATAGTTTACATACACTATTAATTTTTGGTCAAAATTAAAGGAACAAGCAGTTAAAAACATAAAATTAATTTTGTTATTACTTAACATTATTTTTTAAGCACCAAGTTTCTCACCTTTATTTATTCTTACTAAAATCTTTTTGTGACTGGACTAAGTACCACAGGCACACTCAGTGAATTAGCGGTTTAAAATGACTAAATAACGTTTATTTTTCACACGTAAATGGACGGTTTTTAAGGCTGCTTATGCATTCAACTAACATTATTAGACTCAGTGTTTCAGAAACTTAACCACAAATTGGATATCTCTTTAATTGCTTTTCTTTATTGTCGTTAATTCGAGGTTATTCCCATTATTCTTAATGTTCTTGTGATCTTACCACAACGTATGTACTCGTTTATATAGCGTGAAATTATTTAAGTATGCTTAATCTTTATAGATCAATATGTCACTTCCATGCTAGAAATTTAAACACTAAAGAATGCTCCTGTTCACAAAATATTTTCTTGTTATGTATTACAAGAGCGTAATAGTATATTAGTCCAGGGTAATAAGGTTTTTCCCATGACACTCGAGCAGCCAGGGTACTAAGCGTTTTTTCGACAGGTAATACCTATAAGAGCAAATTGTAACTATTTCCTGCGTAGGATCTGGCGGCCATTTTTATTTATAGACAATTAAGTGTCAAAAAATGGCATTTTTCCCTTTTTTTCAAATCAATGGAAAACAGTGAAACTTATGGTTTTTTCAGTATAAATATCTTTGAGATTATGGAAAAAGCTTTAAAATGACGTATTATAAAGTTTGATATACTCATTTATTGTTAATATAATTGCGAAAAAAGGTCGGAATTGCAAAAAAATTAATTTCGCAATATCTATTGTAAAAATTAGTGTACAGCTTTGAAATTTTTGTCACATAAAGGTTCTTTAGTGCTTAATATGTGATAAAAATTTCAAAGCGATTCATTCATTTTTTTAAATTTAATTCAAATTGATTATCCCAGAGAGCAGCTTTTTTGCAATAACATGTCAGAAAAAAATGACGTTAGAACCATTCCACAGGTGTCAAATGAAAGAGCTTGAACTATATTTTCAACTTGGTTTAAAAAAAGTGAATAAAAAATGCATTTATTATTAATAAATAATTATGCAAAAGTACCGTAAAGCTTTTCTTATAAACTTTTTATTTTGTTATATAAGAAATTATATATATTTATTACAATTTATTATCAATTATGATATAAATAACAATACTTGGTAGTTCTGCACTTAAAACAGGGTAAAAAAGTTAATTTTTTTTGGAAAAAGTTATCCAAAAAGTTTATAAGGAAAGATGTACGATACTTTTGCATAATTATTTATTACTAATAAATGCATTTTTTATTCGGTTTTTTTAAACCAAGTTAAAAACATAGCTCATGCTCTTCCATTTGACACCTGTGAAATGGTTCTAACGTCATTGTTTTCTGACTTATGTTATTGCAAAAAAATGCTCTCTGAGATAAACAATTCGAATAAAATTTAAACAATTCAATGAATCGCTTTGAAATCTTTATCACATATTAAGCACTAAAGAACCCTCATTTGACAAAAATTTCAAACCTGTACACTAATTTTTACAACAGTTATTGCGAAAACATTTTTTTTGCAATTCCGACCTTTTTTCGCAATTATATTAACAATAAATGAGTATATCAAACTTTGTAATATGTCATTTTAAAGCTTTTTCTGTAATCTCAAAGATATTTGTACTAAAAAAATCATAAGTGTCACTGTTTTCCATTGATTTGAAAAAAAGAGAGAAATGCCATTTTTTGACAGTTAATTGTTTATAAATAAAAATGGCTGCCAGATCCTACGCACGAAATAGTTACAATTTGTTCCTGTAGGTATTACTTGTCGAAAAAAAGCTTCAGTACCCTGGCTGCTCGAGTGTCACGAACAGGGTATATTTTTGTCTTATTACCCTGGCCTATATTCATCTATTCGTAATATGATAGGATAAACATAATAGATAGCTAGTTTATTGGTAAGTTGGAAATAGCCCAACCAAATAAATAAGTTTTTGTTTAAAACAGGGGTTCGATTTTGGCGTACCACCAAAGCCCCCCCCACGATCCTAATTTTTAAATAATATCTGCTAAATATTTCTAATTCTCATAACTGCTTCATAAAAATCAAACATACAGATACCAGTAGCTGTGCTATATTTGTTATATCGGTGCTTTCGTCTACTTGAAGTGCAAAATATGTGCATTCTTGAAGTTTTACATAAAATTGTTCTTCCATATTGGAAGACACATCAGTATTTCGCCTGTTCGCTGTGTTGTTTGACAATGGAATTTTTTAATTTCTTTGGCTGCCTTTTCTCCTAACACGGAGGGTCTCACATATTATGTGAGACTTTCCATCCTTTGCAATTCTACATGTAACAAGGTAGGATGCCTTTATTAATTATTATCATATTTAGAAAGCTAGTCATCCATTTAGTTTCTTTCTTAAAAAATGTAGATTCACTTGTAAAAAGTTCAATCAGCTTACCAACCACATCAGAGTACTTTGTATGTTGGTGACATATCGGCATATAAGGCATCATGCTTTGGTTCGAAAGCGTTTCAAAACAAGCAACCCATTGAGGAATAAGAAATGGTCACTATTTTCTGTGCCACATTTCACTATAAAACCACACTGTATGTAGTTTTTGTGGTATTTCCGATTAACCTGCTGTTTAGGCTTTTTAACTCTATCCTTTGAAGTCCCTGGGTTTACCAGAAACTTCTTCCTAGCTTAATATGGAAGCACAACAACTGCACTGTCACTTTCGTAGACAGAGGTCCAGCGTAATCGCTTGTTTTGCCTATACGTGACGCGTATACCACCTGAAATCTTCCCGCGTACAACCAGTGAAACGCGTACCACCGGTTGGGAACCCCTGGTTTAAAACATCATCATCTTCATTAAGCATTACAATCCCTAGGGATTATAGCTAATCTAACGCCATGGCGTTCAAAATTATATTCTTGGGTGAGGTGCTGAATACTTGTCTGTTATTTATAGCTTGCTGTGTGTCTTTGCTGGTCTCGTGACTCTTTTCCATTGATTTCCTCCTGTCCTTGCAGTGAACTTTCCAGTCATTGAAATTCATTGCTCTAAAATTTTCTTCTACAGTATCCAGCCATTTTCTTCTAGGACTTACTCTACACCTGGGCCATAGTGATGTCCAGTTAGTTATCCTTCTTAACATATCCGAGTGTGGACGTCTTTGCTTATGTCCTATCCACTCTAGGAGAAGAGATTTTATGTATCTGACTATATTTTCTCCCTTTAATTCTTATCCAGTTTCGGCGACTGTTAACACATTCTTTAAAAACAGACAAACTCAATTTATTACCTACAAAAGTGGACAACATCAATCCCAAATAGACTACTTCATGATAAGGAAAGAAGACATACGTGAATGCAAGGACTGCAAGGCAAGGTAATAGTTAGTGAGACAGTAAGCCAACAACATAAGCTGCTTGTTCTGGACATCGAAGTAAAACGCGAAACTAAACAAAAATATCGGAGAGGACCACAAAAAATCAAGTGGTGGCTGCTAAAAAATGAGTAAGAGGGTCTATTCAGGAAAAGAATAGTAGAAAAAATATATTGGAACATGAAAGGAAGCCCTAATACAATTTGGAGGAAAATGGCCAGTAGTATTAGAGAGACTGCTATTGAAATACTTGGGAAAACGTCAGGAAAAAAGTTTGAGGATAAAGAGACTTGGTGATGGTCAAACTAAGTACAAGGCAAAATAAAAGAGAAGAGAAAATTATATAAAAAGTGGCAAGAAGCCAGATCCAACACAGATCTTCAAAACTATATGGTGGCGAAAAAGGAGGTGAAAGTAGCAGTAGCAAAAGCCAAAGCAGAAGCGTATTCAAACCTATACGATCAACTTGATACCAGGGAAGGCGAAACGAAGATATAGCCTATATAAAATAGCCAAACAGAGAGCAAAGAAAGCAAAAGATTTTAATCAGATTAGATGTATCCGAGATGAAAATAATAAAATACTAGTTCACGAAAGGGATGTCAAAAAGAGATGGAGAAATTACTTTGACAGCTTATTAAATGAAGAATTTGACAGACAGCCTGTAGAGTTAACGGAGACAGTAGCAGCAATGGTCACCAAAATAACAAACGAGGAAGTGGCTCAAGCGCTTCAAAAAATAAAGAAAGGAAAAGCGGTAGGACCAGATGATATTCATGGGGAAGTATGGAGAGCATTGGGAGAGACAGGAACAAGATGGCTAGCAGGTCTATTTAATAGAATTATGGAAGTTGAACAAAAGACAGACGAATGGAGAAGCAGTATACTGGTACCTGTTTAAAAAACAAGGGAGATATACAACAATTTACAAACTACAGGGCTATAAAACTGCTTAGCCACACCATGAAAATATGGGAAAGAGTAATTGATAGACGGATACGTGAAGAGACCGAAATATCCGAGAATCAATTCGGCTTTATGCAGGGCAGATCAACAACAGATGCAATTTTAATTATAAGGCAGTTGATGGAAAAATACAGGAGTAAAGAAACAAACGCTCATATGGTATTCATTGATCTTGAGAAAGCATATGATAGAGTTCCTCGAGAGATTCTGTGGTGGGCACTCAATAAGAAAAAAGTCCCTGGTGAATATGTAAAGATTGTGAGGGATATGTATGAGGGAGTAACGACTAGTGTTAGGATAGGTGTGGGAGAGAAATTTCATCTGAAAGTAGGATTGCACCAAGGCTCTGTGCTTAGTCCGTATTTATTCTCATTAGTTTTGGACCAGATAACAGCGAAACTACAGGGTAACATTCCATGGTGCTTAATGTATGCTGATGATGTCGTGTTAGTAGGAAATAGTGAAAGAGACTTAGAACAAAAACTGGAACAGTGGAGTCAAGCTCTGGAGGAAAAATGTTTAAAACTTAGTAGGACAAAAACAGAGTATTTGGAATGTTCATTTAAAGATGGAGTTACTACAAATAAAATGGTATCTTTTGATGGTGAACTGATTGTAAAAAGCAATAGTTTTAAGTACCTGGGATCGGTATTACAGAGTAATGGAGAAATAGATGGAGATGCATGCAGTAGAATTAGGGCTGGATGGATGAAGTGGAAAGAAGCGAGTGGTGTGTTGTGTGACAGAAAAATTACAATGAAGCTGAAGGGAAAATTCTATAAAACAGCCATAAGACCGGCTATGATGTACGGAACTAGATATTGGGGAAGAAAGAGGAACAACGAATGCATGTGGTGGAAATGAGAATGCTTAGATATATGGGTGGAGTGACAAAGAAGGTAAAATTAGAAATGAGTATATTAGGGGAAGTCTAGGTGTGGCACCAATTGGTGCCAAACTGAGAGAGCAGATTTCTGGAAGGAGTAGGAGAGGAATACTAAAGAAGACCTGGGGGAAGACGATAAGGCAGGACATGTTGGTAAAGGGGATTGACATTGATATGACCCAAGATCGAATTGTGTGGAAAAATGCAATTAGGGAAGCGGACCCCGCAGAGGGATAAGGCAAAGATAATGATGATGATGATGATGATGAATTCTTCTCCAGTTTCGGCATTTGTTTTCATTCTTATTACTTCGTCTCTTGTTACATTGTGGCCCAGTATCATTCTAATTACTTTTCTTTATTATTATTATTATTATTATTAACATTCAATAAGAATAGAGGATTAGAATCCTATTATACTCTAAAAGCTAAACAAATTTTGGTACTTAGCTGTTTTACACTTAAATACGCTGATTTACATATAATTAAATTAAAAATACAATCAATTATTATCGAGTCTATTCTTAAAACTATTTGTACTAGGAGCCATAGCGACATAAGCCGGTAATGAATTCCAAGCATAAACAACCCTATTTGATAAAAAGTTTAACCTGATGTTGGTTCTGCAGAGTTCTCTTCTTAGCTTTCTGGGATGGCCTCTTAACCGCTCATCTGTATTTATTGTAAAGAAATTTCTGAGTGAAGAAGTTTCGTAATGAAATGAATTGAATGTTGTAATTAAGTCGCCTCTAAGTCTTCGGGCGGATAATGGAACTAAATCCATGATCCTTAAACGATCTTCATATGAGGGACGCACCAATGAATACGGGATCCGTGTTACTCGTCGCTGTACATTTTCCAGCATATTTACATCACGCTGAAGAACCGGACACCACACTGAATTAGCAAATTCTAATATAGGTCTCACATAAGTTTTATACAATTTTGCTAAGGTTCGACTGTCACAGGACGAAAAAACTTTACTAATAAGATATACCATGCGATTGGCTTTATTACACTGTTGCAACGTTTGAGGAGTCCAGGACAATTGTGAGTCTATTAACACGCCGAGATCAGAGTGACAATCGGTCTTTTTTAAAACGGTGCCGTTAATAAAATAATTTAACCGAGGGTTATTCTTGCCGAGATGAAGAACGACACATTTTTCTATATTAAGCGGTAGCAACCAGTCAGTACACCATCGAGAAATGCTGTCCAAGTCTTTTTGCAAACACTGAGAGTTTATTTTAGGATTGTTGTACAGCTTTGTGTCATCCGCATAAACCGAAAACTTTGATGAAATGATGTATTTTAGCTCCGATGTAAATATATTAAACAGTAGTGGCCCTAAAACAGATCCTTGGGGGACTCCACTTATCACGTCATATAGGGGGCTACTTGAAGACTGTATTCTTACTGAAAATTTTCTTTCACTTAAGAAGGCTGAAATCCAGTTTAACAGTTGCCCGCGAATTCCAATCCTGTTTAATTTTTTCAAAAGCCTTTCCCTTGGAACTTTATCGAAAGCCTTGCTAAAATCTAAGTAGATAATATCAATATCCTGTCCCATATCTACTTCGGCAGTCCAGTCATTTAGGCAACATAACAAGTTGGTAACAACCGATCTTCCACTGGTAAAGCCATGTTGTTCGTTCGGGATTATTTGATGCTGGTTCAAAAATATGTGTAAATTATCCACAATAATTGATTCCATAACTTTGGATATAACTGGAGTGAGACTAACAGGCCTATAATTTTTGGGGTCGAGTTTATCTCCTTTCTTAAAGATTGGTTTCACCCGTGCTTCTTTCCAAATAAGTGGCAGAGTAGCAGAGTGGAATGATTGTTCCATAAGCAAATGGAGTGGATATTTAAGAGCATTTGCACATGATTTCAAGAAAGTAGGAGAAAGATTATCTGGTCCTGGAGATTTGTTGGTGTCAAGTTCTTTAAGTTTTTTAAAAATATCATCAGGAGAAAATTCTACTGAGGTAATAGAACTATGATTTACGGGTTCATAATGTAAGTCTGGGAGCGGGCCATCAGGTTCTAAAGTAAAAGATCCGTAAAAGCTCCTAGCAAAAGTTGTAGCCACTTTCAAATCATCATTTGTAATATCACCTGAGTCTGTTTTTAATTGAGGAACAGAAACTTTTGTGTTTATGGAAGTTCTAATATACTTATAAAACTTCTTTGGATTATTGCTGTCTATAATATTTTTTTCATAGTTTCTCCTAGCATTGCAAATTTTTGTTTTCAATAGATTGGCAACTTTCCTATGCGTAACAAAATCATTCTCCAAACGTGATCTTTGATACTTTTGCCAAAGAGCTTTCTTTCTCTTAATCAGTCTTTGAATATCCCAATTAATCCAGGGTTTAGAAGGAAATGTAGTTATAAGTCTTGAGCTTGTATTCTTTTTTATGATGTTGCTACATTGTTCATGAAAAATATTCCAGTTTTCCTGTACATTTGGTAACGACAGGGCGGAAGCCCAGTCAACCAGTGACACATCATGATTAATACCTCTATAATCAATAAAATATCTTGATGAGTATAGTTTTTTTGGATCAGTAACAAGAATTAACTGCATTTGGAACTGAAGAATTGCATGATCGGATTTAGCAAAAGGGGGATAGTATTCTAGATTGTTTATTAAATCATTATCAGAAGTAATAATTAAATCCAAGATGGAGGGTTGCTGCCCAGAACGGAAACGAGTTGGTTCAGTAACGATTTGTTGGAGATGTGAATCTTGTACAAAATCAAGAAGAAGTCTAGATGAAGCATTTTGAGGTACAGGATGTGGCCATTTTAAATCTCTATGATTGAAGTCACCGGCAATAATTAGGTTTTTGTAAGTTGAAGCTAGAACGGATAAAAAATTAATAAGTTGAACATAATTATTATAAGCAGTATCAGGCGGTCTGTAAACACAGCAAATCGTAAAAGATAAGTGTTTATTATGAAAGAGAAGACATATTGCCTCGAAGCCAGGAATATTGGAAGGTAAAACAGTTACTGTAAATTGAGAAAAAACAGAATCTAACACATAAATGCATACTCCACCTCCAGTCGAAAGCCGGTCGTTGCGGAATATAGTATAACCTTGTACATCTATGATAGAATTAGGTATATGTGGTTTAAGCCAGGATTCTGTTATAAGCATAATAGCAGGCTTCTCTAAATCCATATAAGGAACAAATTCATTGAGTTTTGCCATTAAAGAATCAATATTAGTATAAGATATAGAGAAATTAAGAAAATTTGACTGTTTCAGTTTTTTGATGGTACAATAGAGGGGGTTCCTCTGATGAACTTTATAGTAATATCAGTCTCGCCTTTAGCCTTTCGATCATTTAGCTCCTTTCTCAACTGATCCAAATACTCCATTTGCTTAGGTGTTTTATCATCTCTAATAATAAATTTATCAAAACGGGTTCCCGTTAATGAGTTCTTGCGTTTAAGAATATCCTTTGCAATTGATGCATTGTTAAATGAAAGTTTCATTAATTTTGGTCTATTGGGTGAAGGTTTGCCAATTCTGGTTATGCTAACAGGAATATGTGGGGTTGAATTCCCACACACTACCCCCAAAATATCGGATGCTAATTCTTCATCATGCTTTTTACGTTGATCGATACTGCCTGTACTTTCTGGAGCACCAACAATAATTATATTCTGAGCTCGCACCATCCTCTCAGTTGCCTCCGAAACAACTTCTTCAAAAGTTTGTGGTGACATCTTTTGGTTTGTAATTTGTGTGCTTAGATCATCAAACTTTTTATTTAATTCTGACATTTTAGTTTCAAACTCATTTTTAAAGCCTTCAAAAAAAGATTTTAATTGATCAAGATTACCAATATTTCCTGAACAATTATTACAAAGAATCTTAACGCTTCGTGATTTATTTCTAGTCATTCTAACATCTTCGGCGGATTGCATTCCAACACACTTCAAATGAACAGTAGATCGACATCCGTCACACATTGTTGTTGGCGTAGACCCTAAAGCTGATCGACAATTCTGGCAATCACTCATATTTAAAGCTGTTTGACCTTGGTAACGATAAACAATTATTGACTAACCTGTTTTATACGGCAGAACAGCTTCCAGATATCTTCTAATTACTCGCTTAATTTATGTTGCACAGTTTTTAATTTTTCACTAATATTACCACTATAATTAGACGATTAAATTGATGCCAATTAAACAATACAAAAATAACTATTTCCTTGCAAAAATAGCAAATAACTACGAGCGATTTTAAAAACGTTCTACACAGTACCGTGTTTGGTTATAATATGAAGAAGCCTATCAAGAAGCCTTTCAGAAGCCTATCTTCTTCTTTCTTGTGAATCGTAGCTGTTTCTATCCCTTATGTAACAAAACGTCTTATTAAGGTCCTATATAGGTTCATCTTTGTTTTCTTACTTAGTGTCTTGCTTCTCAGCAGATTTCTATTCATTTCATGTTTTTTCGCCTTTCAGAATTCACAAGTAGCTAAAGATGGATACAGTTTCAAATTTATGATTCAGTATTAGATATTTCTGGGTTGTTGTGTCGTCCTTCCCTATCGTCATATATATTTTTTTTTGTTCTGGTTTATCTTTAGCCACATTTTCTTTGCTTCCTTCTCTATTTTTCAACTGATTTTATAAGTATAATCTTTCTTTATCTTCTATTACTTAAAGTTAATCTGTACTAATGGTTTTGTTTGCATAAGTTTGTCCTCCTTATTATTGCTTCCAGTATTAGGTTAAACAGTTTCGAAGAGATAGAGTCACCTCGTTTCACGTCTTTGCTGACTTTGATCTCCTTGAAAGTTGTTTCGTCGAAACTGATCTTTGCTGTGGTGTTCTTTAAACTCAGTGTTAGCATATGTCTTAATTTTTCTAGGATTCCTAGATGCTCTACCTCTTCCATCATTTTCTTCAGATTAATTGTATCAGAAGCGCTTTTGAAATCTGTGAATATTACGTGGATTTCTCTGCTGTATTCTTTGGATTTTTGAATTATTTGATCCACCACTGTAGGCATGGAACTAATTCTAGATCTCCCCGGTCTGATATTCTTCTGATATTCGTTCATCTCATGATTTAAGTCTCATTTTTAGTATGTTTGCTAGAATTTTATATTATGTGGTGTTTAATAAGTTTATTGCTCTGTAATTCTCTCTCTCCTCCCGATTTCCTTTTCTTAGATAAGTACTATAATACCTTTGTTCCAATCGTCTGGTAGTGTGTTTTGTGTCCATATTTGTTGTGTTAGCTTGTGTATTTCTTTGTGTAATTCTCTTTCTCCGTATTTTATTATTCCACTTCTATTTCACCTTCCCCTGCCGTTTTTCTGTTACGGAGGTTGTTAATGCTAATTTCTTGTTTTACTTATTCTTCTCAAGGAATTTCTACTTGGTCGTTATTTTGTAATATTGCTCTTACGTCTTTATTGTAGTGTATTTCTTCCGTAGTGAACAGCATTTCTTTGTAATACTCTTCCAATATTCTGCTGATCTGTTTATCTTCAGATGTGGTTTCTCTTTTTTGGTTTTTTAGTCCTGTTTAATGCTGGGCGTATTTTTTTGCTTTGACTTTTTTTTGTAAAATTGTCTAATTTTATGATTTTTTCTGTCTTTTTTAATACCCTCCAGCTTTAAATTTAACAAGTAATTTTTCTTCTTTTTATTTTTAGCGTTGGCATTGTTTCGCGCTATTTTGTGTTCTTCCCTGTTTTGTTCTACGAGTTGTTGATCCATGCTATTCTGGCGGAGTTTTTTAGTTTCCTCTTTGTTTCGCAGTCATGATCGTACCAGTTTTCATTTGTTTTTGGGGTTTTTTCTTTCCTATTATTTCATTTGTTATTAGATATTTGTCGATTATTAAAAATTACGAAAAAAGATACTAGATATGGGTGAAAAAGTGAAAGTATAAAATAAAACAGTAGGTACTCACCCCATGGAAGATTAGACGAATTAAATGAAGTTTGTAGGAAAACATTGGATTCTGAAGACACAAGACATTATGAAAACGTTCCCTACCATTTAGACTGAGACTGACATGACAGAACGAAACTCAAAAGTTGCCAACTGATAAATGGAGTGTGGCATAGGACCATAGAAATTTTATATTTGTGAATAAATTAGCTCTTACCTTTGAATGCGGGGAAAGATAAGGATAGCAAATAAGTGAAACATCAAATTAATAGGATTCTAACACTGATGTCTTGTGGTATGTTTAATTTAGTACCTATTATATTTATATGGGATTAAGGCACATTTGTTGGTGTAATTAAAATTACATTTCTTAATTAACTACATGTTTTTCTTAACTGTCATGTTTTTTAACCACAGAATACTAGAGTTTATAAGATCGAGACTATCATTTCATTGGGTTGAAAAGTACCTGCACATAATCTAAAAATATCAGGTTATGAAATTTTCCTACAATCTTCAAACTTACTTTGTTTTTCATTTTGAGAATGATTTCCGGAATGAAAATCGAAATGTCAAACAGTAGTTAATTAGGAAATGTAATTTTAATTAGACCAAAATTTGTGTGACCAAAATCCCATATAAAGTTAATAGGTACTAATCCAAATAGGATATTTAGTTAATCCTTTCATTGCTGACGAAATATATAGTCTTTTCACTACAAAAGCAAGATTACGTAGGTCAAAATTTCTGACTCAAGAGCACTGTCAAAACATTAGAATGTGACTTTTCATCATGGCCACGTTTATGTCATTACTTGTCAGAGATATTTTTTTTGTTTACTATAAAAATAATATCTATAATTATTTATTCTAATTAATGATGTCAATTTGGTTTTCATTACTTGCCGAAATATATTAATTAACTACAATATTATCATAGTGTAGGTATAATTATTAAAGATTATATAATATTTTTGAAGTTATACTTCTTTAGGCGCCATTGAGATTGAGGGTGAATTTATATTGATCTGCGCGCATGCGCACACCGACAGTATGGTATTAGTCGTTATACGGGCTCTGATTGGGTGTTGAAATGATCTGTCAATAATAAATAATTGTTCAATATGAAGGTAAACAAATGTATAATATATTAGTTTTATTGTTGTGAGGACAGAAACAAAAAAGTTTATAATTGTAGTGACATTTAGGTAGTTTTTAAAAGCAACAGGTACGTAATAATTGTAAATGTATCATAGGTACCTACCTATTTGAACCTACCAAATACATAGTATGTAATACTTTTATTTACATAATTTAATTACCATCAAAATTTCTATCAATGTTCACCTAATATATTGTTTTCTTACTCTATGTTTTGTTGTATTTTTCAATTCTAAATCATTTCAATTCAAAATCAAAATAATTTAATTTAATTCAAAAATGTCAAAAGCTTAATCCGTTTAGTTAGTCGATCTTCGCACATAATGACACATTGCCTCCGTGGCGAAGCGTTTAAGGCGAATGAACCCCAATATACCAACCGCGCTTATAGCTGGTTCGAATCCCAATAAAAACTTTTATTTTTTTATTTTTTTTATACATTTTATGATTGTAAGTATATTTATTATATAATTTTATTTTCAGAAAATACGTATTAGTTAAAAAATTTTCCGACAATTAATGTTCAGAAATCATTTGTGGCATTTTTAATGTGTTTGTGTGTGTTTTATTCTTTTATTATTTTAATTTTTGGCACTGTTTTAATAAAAATGTTTGAGAAGTAGTAAGTATAAATTAGTTTAATATTTAAATAAAATATAAATAAAAAGTATATTAATTTCATTTAAATCATATAATAGAAGTATAACTTCTTACGTGCGTACAAAGTACACACACATTCTTTTTTTAAACTAAGTACTGCAAACGCTAAAATTCATAAGAAAACTTTCTGATGTTTAAATCTAATAATAATCTTATTTCTAATAAACCTAATCTAAGAAATCTAAATTCTTTAACTTACTTCTCTGCAGTTAATGGTAAAAGGGAATCCCATTATTTTGTTCTTGTTCAAAATAATCCATTAAAGCCAAGCGTCCACAGACCCGCATCGTACGCATCGTTCGCAACGGATTGTAGTTTGCCTTACAATGATTGCCGATAATGCGATCCGTACGATGCGGATCAGTGGACGCGGTTACATAAGTTTCTGTACAAGGCAAACTAAAATCCGTTGCGTACGATGCGTCCGATGCGTACGATGCGGGTCTGTGGACGCTTGCCTTAAAGGAGCATTTTGATTTGGCATATGTTTCTCAATACAAACACTAACAATAGTATATAGGTTATAGGTACACAACAATAATTACCATAGTTTTTAAATTAAGCTATATTTAATATGTATTAGGTACCTATTTATAAAAAGAGTACAGTGTTTTAAAGCTATATTTTGAATCAAATTGTGTACGAAATGAAGTAAAAATGTAGCAGAACTATCATATCAGTAGCGTACGATTGTCTAATATATTTAAATAAAATTATTATTTTCTGGAGTATTTAACTTAAAGGATTGTTTCACAACATTTATATTATTAATAATAAAAAAGCTTTTTGGTTATTTAATTAATATGATTCTAAAATTCTCAATGTAATCGCGATTACGTTTTTCGTAATACCATGTTAACATTTTTGCAAGATCGGTCAGTCAGCTCCGTGTGGGTGTCGTATAGCTCTGCTAGAGAAATGTCAATTTTAAAGTTGATGTTTATTTACGTTAAATAACATTGCAAATATTTCGGCGTATTATTAATATATTTCGGCAGGAAATGAAAACCGATCGACATCATTAATTAGAATAAAGAATTAGAGATATGAGATATTATTTGTACAGTAAACAAAAACAAAGAAAATATCTGACAAGTAATGACATTAACGTGACCATGATGAAAAGTCACAATCTAATGATTTGGCAGTGGTCTGACGTCAGAAATTTTGACCTACGTAATCTTGCTTTTGTAGTAAAAATACTATACCTAACGCGCCCTGGGTGCTAACTCGAATTGCTTCATACATAATATGGACCTAAGCTCAAGTTTATAAAAACACTTTTATCTACGTACTCAATAGAAATACCACTTGTCTCAGTCCAAGTAAAACATACTAACCTCTAAAACTCTAAACGAATGTTGTGCATATCAAATCTGCATATTATGACGCCTGTAGACGTCATGAGCACTCGGCAATAGTAACGGTATGATGTTCTTACACGTCATTAGCATTCAAGTGGTTTTAATAAAAAACTAGGCGCCAACTAAAAAAAAAATAGTAAACCAAAACAGAAAGTTAATAGAAATGAATACAATCAATAGAAATTGGATTAAATAAGTATTTAAATATAAATTGTGAACATGTGACATTTTGAAGGATACAACATAATAGTTAGAAGTTATCATTATTTTTAATCTGTTTTAATCCCAAGAATCTCAGAATTAAACATTAGAGTGCTATACAAATTACAATGGTATAATTTAGTATAATTTTATTTGTAAAAAGGTACTGATATCAAATTGACACTGCATGTGACATAATGTGTACATGAAGAGTCAGTTATCTGCATTGTGGATCTGAATGTTGGAGCAGAACCAGCAGATATTATGATGGGACAGCCTATCAATGCAACAGCTACGAGATATATAGCTTTGACAATAAAATCAAAATTTATATGGGTACCAGACAGGGAAGACTGGACAGAAGGTGTACCAATACAAGCTGCTGCTAGCTGGTTCACAGATGGCTCAAACACATCGGAAGGTGTGGAAGCCGGCATGGCAGGGACAAGTCAAGGGATACATTTCCCGGTAAGTATATCTAAGGCTGTGACAGTTTTCCAGGCGAAAATAATGGAAATCCATCACTGTATGGAAGAATTAGAAAGGTAGGAAAGAACGTTCCATTCGATTGCCAGCTTTACAGATAGCCAGGCAGCGCTTAAGCCACTTAATTCTGTAGAGGTCAATAATTCTAAGCTAGTATGGGATTGCCTGGGTGCCGTAAATAAACTGGGAGACCGTACCAAGGTTACGGTAGCCTGGGTACCGGGATACAAGCGTCATAAAGGCAATGAAAAAGCAGCTTAAATGGCCAAACAAGGCTCATCAATGCCATTCGTTAGATCGGAACCCTTTCTGCGGAGTTGCAAAGTCATTAACAAGAACAGCTACTAGAAATTGGGTTGCTCACAAATTTTTGGAATGGTGGAGGAATTCACCAGGACAAAGACAGGCGAAACAGTTCACTACAGAACATTCGCCAAAATTTATGGAAGACCTAATAAGCATAGACAGGAAAACAATCAAAGCCATAGTACGTCTGCTAACAGGGCACTGTAAGCTGGATAAGCACTTGAAG
Source organism: Diabrotica virgifera virgifera (assembly GCF_917563875.1). Lineage (NCBI taxonomy): Eukaryota > Metazoa > Arthropoda > Insecta > Coleoptera > Chrysomelidae > Diabrotica > Diabrotica virgifera. The sequence continues at coordinate 8,666,035 of NC_065452.1, read as the reverse complement.
CTGATGGGATTGTCAGATGATGACTTGTGAAGATTCTGTCACCTGGAAGAAGAAGCAGCAGTGAACATTCTATGTCAGTGTGACAGTCTGGCAAATGTGTGTTTCTTTGCATTAGGAGAAGAAATCCACTGGGAAAAAACTACATGAAAGGTTCAATCTCGAATCAATTAGTCCTTTTAAAAAGGGTAAGGCTAGAAATGTAATCCAGGACTAGAGGACCACAATAAATCTGAAAAGGTCGTAGTGGAATAGGCCAAAAGGCCACCTCCTTGAATATATCTAAGTTGTTAAAATAGTTTCCCTGGAAGTGACTTTTATAACATTCCTGAGAAGGAAAAGTTGTCGGGACAGTTTTTTCGATAAAAACCTCACAAGGTAAACTTTAAGTGATCATAAATTAAATTTCTGTTTGATAAATGTGCAAACATGAGTAATAAAAAATAAATATGCCATTATTATCTCATACGATTAAAAATTAAACGTTAGAGTGCTATTTACATTATAATGGTATAATTTAGTATAATTTTATTTATAAAAAGGTACTGATATCAAATTGACACTGCATGTGACATAATGTGTACATGAAGAGTCAGTTATCTGCATTGTGGATCTGAATGTTGAAGCAGAACCAGCATGTAGACAATACAAAGGAATGCCATAACTTGTAACAATATAATCGAAATTGTTGCCTCCTGTAAATGCGACGAACAATGTTCGAATCGTGGCCGATTTTATCAAAAAGAGAACTCTATAATTATAGTGGCGTAGAACATATGACAATCGTGACCAAAGACCTGTTAAACCGCACTGTTGGAAAAAGCGCATTACCGCACTATGTGTAAAGGTGGTATCGTTAAAACATACCTCCCTATTAACTGTTACAAATAACTAAATATTACAAGAAATATATACTTAGGTAATTTAAAGAATTTTGAGACTAAGTCTTCTTAAACTTTAGGGAGCCTAACTTTATAAATATGAACTGAGAAGACATATTAAGAAAACTATACCTTACATAATACCCTGATGTATAAGTATTTTTACATCAGGTTATATGTAATTTTCAATTTTTGTAGATATTTTACTATTTTTGCTGTAAATAAGCCACAATTTTTTTTCTATTTACACTTCGGAAATCGTTCTCAAAATACAAAGGAGAAATGCGTAGGCGATTATCCAGACAGCTGTCAAACTAGGAAAAATTATAGCCTTGCCTAACCACGACAGCGTGTCATGAGGAACGAGAAATCCGACTTGGTATTCTCCTATGATTTGTGAAGTGACTTAATCTAACACACATAGTAAGGATATGCCTCTATAGATTTTGTAAACTTTTTCTCATGAGCATCTTTCAGTGCGTCACAGTATTTCGATTTCTTTCTAACGCATTACATTGTATGTGACAGGAAAAAAGGCACGTGTCTGTGATTAGAGACATTTAAACATTTATTCTAGTTATCGATAGATGGCGCTATAATCGAAAAAAATTATTTACGAATTATATAATATATCTACGAATATAATCTGTACAATTAAAAAACTATACAAATCAAAGAAAATACCATTTTATAAATGCAATAAACACAATTGATTTGTTTTTATGCCAAATTGCAAATAAAATGCAACAACTGTCAGATTTAACTAAAATGTCATGTTAGAATAAATGTTATAAATGTGTATTATCACGGACTTACCTTTTTTTCTATCATTTGTGACGCACTGAAAAATGCTCATGGAAAGGACTATACCTGAGTTTGTCCCACTTAATCTCGATGGGCGTTATCGAAATGCCTCCCACTTTTTCAGGTAAATCTTTTCATACATGAAATGCCTCCCAGGCACAATCGAAATGCCTCCGTTTCGTTAATCATTTAGGCTGATATTTTGTCTATTTAATCTCTGTATAATGACACAATATTGCCAAATCATAATTTAAATAGGTAGTATCTATCTATTTTGATTTTTCTAATTCTTAATGCAGTGTACATGAAATTTGTTTCACATAAATATTTCACAGTACGACATATTTCGTTTTAGAAAAGAAAGTTGTTACCCGACAATCTAATATCCAGCTTCTCTGGGTAATTCCAATTCTGATTCTAATCTCTCCCATATTTATAATTCCATGAATAGGTACTTTTACCTTAATCTTTTTGTTTGTTTATATTCTCTTTTGTAAATTGTGCTAATGGGCTAAATGTTGTATAAATACTTGAAAGTTTATTAGTTCCTGCATCAGTCAGTTTGTCTATTTCAAGCTTGTCAATTCGTCGATTTCAAGATCAAATTGTGTTTAAGTCATAACATCCGAAATAATGGAATCAACGATAAATGTCAGTCAAAAGGGCAAACCTTTACTATCAATTGATTGTTTTTCATTCGGTTTTCAAAAAATGTTTGAGAATATACCACGATATTTGAAATAACCACGAGAATGCTTGAAAACAAAGTGATGGTGTGGGCTGTGCTTTTTATATACCATCACTAGATGTCAAAGAAAAATTTAAACTGAATTCCAATACATCAATATTTTCAGCAGAAAATATTTCTGCTGAAAATCATAGCTATTATAAAAGTATGCCAATACGCCGAAAATAAAAATCTAAACCAAATAAACATATTATCCGACTTATTTTCAGTTTTAAAAAGTTTCTCTAGTCAACTAGACGAAAATTCTGTTAACGTAAATCCCTACATCAAAGAATTAAAGATACTATTATCTAATCTAACAACTATGCAGTGTAATATAGTATTCACGTGGATAAAAGCTCATATTGGACTCGAAAATAATGAAAAAGTAGATCAGTTGGCAAAAGACAGCATTTTCAGTGGCGAGGAAACATTGCATGATATTGGACTTCAAGAATGTATAACCATAAGTAAAACCAGATTACATGATAACTGGAAACTTCAATGGAATCAATACTGTATAAATTGTCCGACAAGGTATACTCTTTTACATCCGAAAATCCCGACAGATTATTGGCATAAAAGTTTAGATTTTTCAAGACACGATTTTGTTACTATCTCTCGACTAAAATTTGAACATGCCTGTTATCCCGCACATCTATATAAAATCAATATAATACATTCGGATTTGTGCGAAAATTGCAATACAATAAGTGACTTGGATCATATATTTTTTGCATGTGACAAATATGTGACAAAAAGAAATTTGTTGAATATGTAGCTATTGCGTTTATCCCCCATATAATCTGATGAACTTACTAGCTTTGAACAAACCGTCAATCTTTAGGATTCTTCTAAATTATGTTAAGTCGTGTAAATTGAAACTTTAGATTATAAAATTTGTCGTGTAAATTAATAATACCCCGTATCTTTACTTAGTATGTGCTTAGTCACCCTGAACGATCTGGGTGCGAAAAGTTTTTTTTTCCCTTACCTACCCTGGATTGTTTTTGTAATGGATTCGGAGATGTATTCGTAATGGTCTTGGTGTATGGTGAGGCGTCGATTTCAAGAAGTGTTGCTGGCTAAATGGGCGCAGTTCCCAAAGGCCATAAAAAAATCACGAGAAGTTGTCTGCCGAAGTTTAGAATAGAAAAGTCTAAAGCAATTCAATAAAAAGCGCAGCCGTGGAAGATCTCAGCGAAAAACCAATGAAGCTCATCTGTAAAGAACTTAAGAAGACAAATATAGAGACATTTACTATCAATGATATCAATAGGGTGAGACAAAATTTATATTATGCTAGAACCACAAATTCTTTAATTAAACTTCCCAAAAATATATCTGAATTTCATAGAGCTCTTGATTCATCTTCTATTATTACAAATAGAAATGAAAATTTTATAATTAAAAATGACAAAGATAATCATATTGTTATATTAACATGTTTTTCAAATCTTCGTTCTTTTCGACTGTTTCCAATTGGTATGTTGTTGAGGGAACTTTTGAATACTGTCCTCGTTTTTTCACTCAATTGTTTTTAGTATACATGGCTTGAAAAATGGACATTATATCCCTCTTGTCTTTTGTTTACTTCAAGATAAAAAGTCATCTTCATATTACCTCGCTTTTAAATATATCATAGAAGAATGTTTTAAAATTAATTGTCCTGTATTCCCTAAAGTAATAACTTCAGACTTTGAAATTTCCATTCATAATGGTATTCGTATGGCATTACCGGAAGCAGATCTTCATGGATGTCGTTTTCATTTGGGTCAGGCATGATATAGAAAGGTTCAAGCACTGGGATTGGCTCCAGAATACCAGAAAAAAGGTGTTGACTCAACCGAAATTACGCATTTTCTTATTTATATTTTTGGTTTTTCATTCTTATATCCTAAAGATGCTAGGGATTTTTTTGCTATATATTGCAGAAATTAAACCAGTCGATGAAAGAGTCGCCCAGTTTTGTGATTATCTTGTTGATAATTAATCACATATCTGAAAATTCGACATTTCCTCCACATCTTTGGGCTAAACCACAAAAGAACCACAAACCCATGCGAAAGTTTTCATTCCAAGTATAATTCTTCTTTGTACTGCCCTCATCCTAACAATAATAATTTTATTGATATACATAATTTTACAATTTCAAATACATACCTATATTAAAATGAAGTATGTTTCGACACAAAAAAAATTGTTGCGGAAAGTCAGCAAAAATAAATTTTCTAAATGAAAAAATTTTAGAATTAAGAAAATGTAAAATAAATAGATTAGAATTTGTCAAAGTAGTATCATATAAATTTAGGAAAAATATTTTGTAATTTTATATTTCTATACACATTTTGTAATATTTTCCAAATAAGTTTTTAGTGATGTTATTTTTAATAAATCTACAAAATACTTATTATGTTTTTGCATTTTTTGTTAAATTTATTAATAACAAAAAATAATGGTTATTATAAAATATATTACAATGGTTGTAAAACTAATTACATATGTATAAGTTATATAGTTGAAATTTATAAATACCGCCTAGTGTCAATAATGTTTAATACAATAAAGGTTGAAAATAAAATAAATTAAATAACAAAATACCAATTTTGCCAAAAATTTACAAAGGAACCAAAATGTGGCAACGTCTCCCCTTCACATAAAGATTAGAAGCATGTAATTTATTTAAAGCTTGGGAGGCAATTCGTATGTGACCATTTTAGCGACAGGTAAGAAACCCTTTTTCGGGAGGCATTTCATATGCGGCCATCTCGATTGGGCATATAATTGATTTTTTCCAGTCTTCTGGAATTTGTTATGTGTTCCACACGTCTGTTATTAGTTTATGGAATCTATCTATCAGTGTGTGTCCTCCAATTTTGATAATTTTAGCTGGGATGTTGTCAGTTCATGGGGTTTTAATATTCTTCAGTGCTTTAATGGCATCCATTATCTCCTGTCTTGTGGGTGGGTACCTATGTTAATTCATTATTCTGGTTCTAATATTTTGTTATCTCGATGTCAGATACTGCATGGCCTGTGTTTGCTTTTACTTTTATTGCTGCGTGGGCATCGTCACTGATAATTTGTCCCTATTCTTAAAAATATTATTACGAATTGAAACGTATTAAGTGTTCAGTTTTATATTCCGATTTTTGAAGTTATACTTCTTTACGCGCGATATGAGGGTGAATTTTTATATGTTAAAACCTACGATCCTGGCGCATGCGCATTATAACTTTGTTCTGATTGGATGTTCAAATAACATGTCAAAAATTATTCAATATGGCGGCTGTGGCACAGCTGTGGTTTCATAGAGAAATAAAAAGAATGTTGTTTTTATTTCTCTATGTGTGGTTTGATTATTTATGGTTGTTGCGTTTTGAAATTTGTGGGAAAAGAAACAACAAACAAAAGTTAGTTAATAGTTATACTGCCTTTTTAAATAGTTTTCATATATATTTTTGGACTTTTGGACAAGGAAAACTCATTCTAATTTGGTAAGTAGTTTTTATTATAATCATATTGTAATTATACATTTGGATTAGGTTGGAATAAATTTATTTTCTCAAGAATGGGGATTTTAGAGAGAAATCCGAAATTAGGTCCGATTTTTATTTTTAAATTATGATTTTTTGGCGTAGATTTATTTATCTAGTAGGTATGTAATGCTTTGATTTACATACTTAATTTGATTACCAACAAAAGTTCTACCAATCTTCATCTGATATATTGTTTTCTTACTGCTTTTTTCATATTTTAATATTTTCTTCCACAAAAATCAAACTACATAATTCGATTAGGTAAATTCAGAACAACTGTCAAACAGTAAAACAACTGTCTGACAGTGATTAGGTAAATTCAAAACAACTGTCAAACAGTGTAATTGGATGAGTGAGTCTAGGCTTCGATTACGAATCAAAGCGTCCCCAAATTCGCGGGTTCGAATCCCGATGGAAGTTTTTATTTTTTTTATTTTTTTATGCATTTTATGATTGTAAGTATATTTGTTATATAATTTTTTTCAGAAAATGCGTATTTAAAATTTTTGCCAACAATTATTATCGTTCAGAAATCATTTTTTCTTTGTGGAATTTTTCAATGTGTTTGTGTGCGTTTTATTCTTGTATTTTTTAAAATTTTTGGTATTGTCTTAATAAAAATTTTTAGAAAGTAGTAAGTATTAAAATTCGTTTAATATTTAAATGAAATATAAATAAACTCTTTAAAGTACATTATATCAATTTCGTTAAAATCACATAATATGTAATAGAAGTATAACTTCTTACGTGCGTACAAAGTACACACACATTCTTTTTTTATTTTAGTTCTGTTTTCTGTTTCCATGTATTTAGAATAAAATTATTTTCTGCTTAAAGATACACTGATTTGATTTTTGGAAAATTATTTATCATTTTATAATAAATGCGAACTTTTTGTTTGACAGTGTACTAAAAATTATTTAATTTATCTAAAAATTAAATAATTTGATCAAATCGGTTTCGAAGTTTCTATAAAAACTTCCCCAACTCTGGCTATCTGAATAGTCCGTGACTGGTTCGACACATGTTTGATAGACAATTAGTAGGAAAATATTTCGTGACAAATTCGATATCGATAATCGACTATCGAGTTGAACGAGCAGAAGTATAGATTCTTAACAAGGAAGGGAAGGGTCGCATTTGCCGCTGAGCGTAAAGCTCACTCGACATACGGCTTGATATGTTGACAAGAGAACGATTCCAATTTTCAGGTAATTTTTTAGAATCGACATGCGATAGACTGCGCCAAGAGAATTAGCGTGCAAGGGGAAGTCAAAGTGTTCATTCAATTTGTTTTCTCGGAATCACAACCAGTAAACTGATTATGGAAAATTACATACGTATAAGGAGGCTATTTCCAGCATGCACTTCATAAAGTTTGATTTGTTTGACACTGATATTAGGACCGGTGTGAAAAACTTTTTATCTTTGTTATTAAATGACGTCACTTTCATACGACAATAAGCGAAATGTGATGGGAACATAGATAAGGTATATATAAGTAGGATAGATAGGCAACTCTTTAATATGTAAAATTGCAATGTATACAGCGCCCTCTGTCCGGTTTAGTCATGAACTAAATGGGTAATGGCGGGAATTTTAAACGTTCAAATAAGCTTTGTTGCTAATTATTGTAGTAAAACAAGATTCTATAACATAATGCAAATTATAAAAATAATCGACAATTGTTTCTTACATTAGCGATTATTTTTTGTAATTTGCATTACATTATGGAGTCCTTTACTGCAATTATAAACATAGTTCATATAATAGGAAAGGTAGAAAAACAAAATTCAAAAATTAAAATATTTATTTAAAAAATTAACGGCACAATTTACAGAAAAGTACCAAAATATTTTAAAAACGTAATTATGATGCTGAGCAGCAAACAAACTAGAATATATACATGAAAATTATTTAAAAAACTTTAAATAAAAAATAGGAGCCCATAATAAAATTAAAATATTTCCAGTATCTTTTTGTAACATTGCAGAGTTTATAAACACATCAATCCTGACATTAAGGCAGAGCCGAAATTAACATAAAAAATTTTAAATTACATGGATTCCAAGTAACGCAAAATAATATTCCTTACTTCTCAGTCCTGTTTGGTACACAGCATTTAAACACCATTTTAAAGTTTGATTCAAAAATTTGCACACAAACTGAATATTTTACTTTAAAGTAAGAGAGTAAAAGTCTTTGTTATACATAGCTAATCTATAAGTAAAAAGTAAAAAACAATTTAATAAAATAAATCCAAACACGTATGTAAACAAATAACGATGCCATTGACAAGACAAAATAAAATGACATTTCTGCACAGCGTTGCCACATTTTATTTAGAAAATCTACTGTAAGTCTGTAAGTTTAGCTAAAATCTACTAAATCAAAAACTAAAATATACTATAAAACTTTATTAACGTATTTGTATGTAATTTAGTACTTTTTATTATAAAAACAACAGCTGACTAACTAGAAATTAATATAATATGAATATTTGTAAAAAAAACCAAACTTTTTTAGATTTTAACTGGGAAAAAAATAACCTACTATAGTTCATTTTTATCAGTTTCATATTTAATATTTGTATATAATATTTTGTCATCCACTGATTTTAACATCTGCATGTCAGGATCAAATTCTTCACACAATTCTTTCGCATTTTACATTAGAAACACGTAAACACAACATTTTTTGTTTTGCAAAGTTACATAAGCTTAGATATTTTAGTTTTCCATCGTTAGCTTCTAATAGGCTCACCGAATGCCATAACTCTTCAATAACACCTGATATACTGCTTGCACTGCTACTTGAAATCTGCAAGTTTGTTACACCAGAATCCAGTTTTCAGTTTCATTTCTCTGTAAAATTCATCATCTACGTCCTGAATCTTATTTTCGGTAATGACATTGGAAAACAGTGGCGTTCTGAGCATGGTTCCGCGGAACCAGGGCCCGGTCCCGCAGGGGCCCGCTCTAGAGCTCTTTTTTTTTTCTAATTTGATAGGGACATTTTGCACTACACAAGTACACAATAGAAAATACAATAGAAAATGTAACTTCTTAATAAATTTTTTTTTGTGTAGTTATGTATAAATACAAACGAATAATCGAATAAACGAATAAATAAACTTAAACGGTAAAGGAATCCCACAAGGAGATGAAGTCAAATATCTAGGTATGTACTTGGACATAGAAGATTAAACTGGAGGAAGCATATATTTACTAGGAAGCGAAAACAACTGGGTCATAAGTTAAGAACCATACATTGGCTGTTGGGCAAAAAATCAAAACTATCAACTGAAAATAAAATATTAATCTACAAATCCATCCTAAAACCAGTGTGGACTTATGGAATAGAATTATGGGGAACCGCCGCACATTCCAACATTGAAATAATACAAAGATTTCAGTCCAAAATATTGAGATCAATACTAGGAGTTCCATGGTTCATAACAAATGAAGCCATTCATCGGGACGCCGGACTACCTTACGTCAAAGATGACATCAAAAAGTGCGCGAAAAAACATACAGAGAAACTTAAAGTGCATCCAAACGTGTTAGTAAAAAGTTTAGTGAATAAACCGCGTACTGTTCGTAGGTTAAAACGAAAAGTTCCGTTAGACTTAAGTGAACAATAGGTACTAAATTAATGTGTATAAGTTTATGTCAGAAATAGTCAGTGTTGTAGGCTAAGTTTTAAAAAAGGGGTGCATCACTGGATGCCTCCCTACATGTCATTCATAATTATTGTCAGTCATATTACTTATTGTCTGTTATCTACCTAAACATTTAGGTTTAGATTGTATAGATAGATTGTAATAAATGTGGGGTTAATAAATAAAAAAATATTATTCAACGAGCCTGAAATGGTGGCTATTACTTACGATGATGAAGTTTGCGACAGGAGCCGTAGGCGAGTGTCGTAATTCATCAGAGTGAGTAATAGCTATTACATGCAAGTAGAATACTATACTTTTTCTACGACCTTTTTTGAAGTTATACTTCTTTACGATCAAGAGTGAAATTTTATAATGCCGGGCGCATGCGCACATTTTTTTCTGTGTTCTGACTGCAGTAAAATGTATTATGCATTAAATAAATTACATACATTCTTCTTTTTGTCTCAATTAATTTAATTCAAAATTCATTTTGGGTACTCTGCATAAATAATTATGTTAATGTTTATATTAGTGAATAGAAAATTGAATAATTTTTGGAATGAGCTTCTACACGACCCCTATTCTCAAAAATAGTGTATGATATATATGCCAAAAAAATTTAATTTAAAAATAAAAATTAACCTGTTGCTGGATTTATCTCCAGAGTCGCCCATTCTCGAGAAAATGAATTTATTCCAACTCAAATGTATATTTAAATGTGTCTTCTAACTGTAACACATAAGACAACAAACATAAAATATAAAAATTTGTTTTCAGTTTGTCCAGTTTATCTGCATCCTGATTTGAATAAATCTTTTACTGAATCAGTTTAAACTTTTTTACTAAATTTATTGACCGTAGATCTTGGATGATTTCAGTTAGGATATACATTATTAAAGCTATTACAAGTTTCTCGTTGACTTCTACGCATATCACTATAATATCCTCATATAAAAATAAGGTCTTAATTCGTTTTCTTAGATATACTCTCACTCTCCACCATGCATTAATTTAACTTTGGCGAGGGTAAATTATTTAATATACAGTAGAACCCCGTAAATCCGAACCCCGCGAATCCGAACTTTCGGCAAATCCGAACCAACGGAAAGTAAAAAAAATTTAAAAATTCAAGACAAAAACTTAAAAACATGTTTATTATACAGAGTAAAGCCAGAAAATTGGACAATGTAGGATTACTAGGACTTTGACATTTAAAATTTCTTAAAAATAAATATTATACTTTAATATATAGGATTATAAAGTGTTTATAATGGTTAAACACAAACTTACTTTGGTTCTCTCGTAGTCAACTTGAGTCCAAAAATATTGTCCACACTCTTGCGAGAACGTTTGGCTACTTAAAATCACAATGAAAGCTTTGAACTACTAGTTAAGGCTAACTTTCGGATAATCCGAACTTTTCGGAATCCGAACAGGCTGTCCCCCAATTAGTTCGGATTTGCGGGGTTGTACTGTATTTGTTAATGATATATCCTCAGTGATTAAAAGTAGTAAATTTCTATTGTTTGCTGATGACCTTAAAATATTTCGAATAGTAAATAACCTAGTTGACGCCTCTTTGTTACAGAATGATATTAAAAGCTTAGCCAGTTGGTGTGAGGTAAACATGCTATACTTAAATATAAAAAAAATGTTTTAAAATTACTTTTAGAAGATCAAGAGAGTTTGTAAATTATGATTATTGTATAAATAATGTACCATTAGAGGCACGTCATAATATTAAGGATTTAGGTATAAATTTTGATTCTAAATTAACTTTTAAATATCACATTAACGAAACTTCAGCTAAAGCTTTAAAAATGTTGGGGTTTATTCCAAGAAACTGTAATCAGTTTTCAGTACAAACTTTAAAAATGTTATACTTTAGTTTAGTCCGATCAGTTTTGGAGTATGGTTCTCTCATTTGGTCTCCTTCATATAACAGTGACATTCTACAGTATCGAGAGAGTTCAGAATAAATTCTTGAGGCTATGTGATTACAAGATTGGTTTTATTAGACAGCAATACACATATGATGATATACTGTCAATACTAAATATCTCACCACTACATCATAGAAGGTGTCAAGCGGATTTTTGTCTCCTTTTTAAGATTATATATGGATATGTTCAAGATCCAGAGTTACTAAGTTTAATAAGTTTTAATGTTAATACTAGAAGAACTCGTAACACTGAGATTTTCAACATTCCATTCGACACTACAAATTATGGTCAAAATGAACCTTTACAAGAATTTTACGAACTGTCAATGAGCACAGCAATAGTTTAGAGATATTTGGAATATCTATAGCAACATTTAAGAAATCAGTTTAGAGATTTTGAGCATTATTTAATAACTTAAGCTACTACTTTTATTGAATGTTGTTTAATTTTAATTTTTGGTTTGTTTTTTTAACGCAACCTATGATTTGTAAAGGTTGACGTCGTATTTTTGTAAAAATGGTATATCCGTAAAATAAATAAATAAATAAATCTAGCAATAACTACGAAATATGGCATTTATATGTAGGGAACCTTACGTGAAAAATAATTAGTATTTCTAAGGACCTCAAAAAGCAAAAAATCTGCTGAATAATCTAAGTATTTAAAATAAAAAAGTTCATTACACAAGAACTTTACACACCAAAATCTATAAAAATCATGCTAACTACTGTTTTCAAGATAATTGAGGCGTTCTATACTTAAGCCGAAATCCAACAGGTGGGGTGTAGTACACCCCAACAAGGCTGAAGCGCCTAAAACATAAGGCAATTTTGCATGTAGTGGCCACAGCGGTAGATAGCTTTCTATTGTAGATATTCATCTATGCGATGACACATAGTTTTTAGTCGTCTGTTTAGTTTCAGCAAGTACATTTGGATTGAAAGTAGTCACATCCCACAAGTCGGATTTTGTATTTTGTGCAGAATTCCAGAATTGTCTTTATTTTGTTTTACTCCCATAAATAAGTATAGGTAAGTGAAATAACACTTATTACGGATTTTAACATATTTTTTTATTAGTCTAAGCTAAAATTAATTACGAACCAGAATAAGCACGCCTTTAGGCCTTATGGGATGAAGCAGACAGTGACGAATATATTGACCGGAGAGATTCGGAAATAAGTAAGGAAATAGACAATGTTAGTGTAAATAGTGACTATACTGACCAGCTTCAAGATGTTGACGTTCCACATATCACATACAACTAAACGTAAAGATATTTTTTGATATTCTTTAACTCTTTCAATTGCTGGGGTTTGGCACACCCCACCTGTCTGTTAGTGGCAAAAAAGTTCACCTGTCGGATGCCGGGTTAAAACTCACTCTGTACATTGAGAGTGAAGAGAAAAACAAAATTATTGGTTTTTCAAAAGGTTAGTAGGTGTCATTAAACAGATTCTATAGTAATTTTATGTCGCGACATTTTTACAATCCAAAATCAGTATTATTCCGCTCATTAAAATTTTGAAATTTCGCATAAAACACATGATTACTCTGGTTCAGGGTGGCGGCACTATTTTGTTCCTTCAGATTTAAGTACTAAAGAAAAAAAAAATGGTGACAAGAGTGTGCTCCCAAATTTCAAAATCAATGTGCATCAAAAAAGGGAATATTTTCTGTAGAATTCGACAAGAAGTTATAATGTATTGAACGAAAGAAGATTGTGTGCAGCCGATCGTACACTAAAGTAATGTTAAACTTTTGAGTACCTTTTTAGGTAATTACATTGTAAATTATTGGTACATCAACTTCATCTGGGACTTGAACCTAACCTTACATAACTTAACCAGTATAATAATAGTCAAAAAATATTTATGTATTGTTTACCATAGTACATGTTGCAAATTGTACCCTAAACGTTATAATCCATCAACTTGGTTTAGACTAATGTCGGTCAGGCTGATTCTCACGCAATAAAACGTTTATAAAGCGATTTAGGCGTGAAACGGCATCACAAAACTCCAAGACGGTACTGATTTCTAATGAATACTTTATTTAAGAAAATAAATGGTTTACAAACAGGATCAGGTCACTGCCTTAAAAGATACACTGAAACAAAAATTACTGTTAAGGAATCTTCAGAAGGAGGACACCGCACACATCTTACGGAAAATGTAATGTCACTCAAAAACAATTAAATTTATATGAATACATTCATTTCGAAATTACAATAATTTCATATCCTTTTCACCAGCTCTGAGTTTTGATTAATACCGACGTAAATTGGTATAAACAAATCTTAAATCAAATTGATTACATTTTCCATAAAACGTGTAATGTGTACAGTGTCCTTTGTTTAAGGTTAACAAAAATACAGAAATTATAACTAAAGACAAGAATAGGATACCGCAGATTAGAACCAGTAACAATAGAGTCCTTAATGTATGCGGACTCCATAGTAGTAGTAGCAGATTCCGAGAATAAAATGCAGAAACTAACTGATATATGAGTAGAACAAATAGAAGAACTAAAACTGGAAATAAACGAAGAAAAAGTAATTTAATGATAATCTGCAGCGAAGAAGATAAAGAAAATTATAAAATAAAGATAAAATGTAAAAATTCAGAACTGGAAATAGTCAATACTTACGAATACTTGAAAAGTATAATCACTAACGACGGAAAAATAGAATGAGAAATAACAAATAGAGCAAAGAAATCAAACAAGTTGTAGGTACTATGCGTTACCCCCAATACTGTGGTAAAGATAAGTTACACGAGAGACAAAGATACATAGCTGTTTGTATAACAAGGGAGGAAAGTGCTACTTTTCCTCCCGAGAATGAAGTTTACTGCCCGATGCGTAGCGGATGGCAGTAATCATTCGAGGGAGGAAAAGGCACTTTACTCCCATGTCATACATATGATTTTCCACCTTCCTCAAATATTAAGTAATTTTTTCATTTTTAAATAATTTATTTATGTAACTAACTGACAAAATTTATTACACCACTAAAACTAACAAGTAGGTACAGTCTAGCTGTCAACTGTCAAATATAAGTCAAATTATTAATGTAAACATTGTTAAATCAAAATAACAATTTACTGTTTTTACCATTCTGCAAAATATAGGGAGCTCTATAATTAAACGTTAAAATATATAGATACTTACGTAATAGATAATAGAATATTATATAGGGCGTCAATAAGCTATTTCATCAATGATATACCATGACGTCACTTTTACTTTTCCTCCCTAGGGAGGAAAAGTACCACTTTGCTTCCTACAATCAGGTCCGGAAAAGTATACTTTCGGTAGAGGTAGGTGGAAAAATATATAACACAATACTGATACCGACTGTGCTCTGTGCAAGTGAAAACTAATCAATTCTGGAAAAACATAAGAGCAGGATAAATTGCAATGGAGATGAGATATCTAAGAACAAGAGACAAATGAACTGATATGGGCATTTGATCAGGATGCGACCGAACATAATTATCATTAAAGTCCACAAATCAAAGAACATCGTAAAGAGAAAAAAATGAAGGCCACGAAAAAAATGGATACAGCAAGTAGTAGAGGCGGGAAAAGTTGAACAAAAATCACTCGAGGAATTGAATATATTGGCAGGAAGTAGAAAAGAATGAAAGAGATGCGTGAATGGAAACTAAAATAACTAGACCAAATCTAACACCCTGATAGGGTAAAAGGAAGGGGAGAAAGAAAAAAATAAAGCGATTTAGGCGTGACACAGCATTACAAAACTCTAAGACGGTACTGATTTCTAATGAATACTTTATTTAAGAAAATAAATGTTTCACAAACATGATCAGGCCACTGCCTTGGAATATACACTGTGTAACGTTACAAACGTCGCATCTTTGTTATTTTATTTTTAAATAATTATTTTACTTTATTTTCTTTAATATTTCAGTAGTAATATTTTCTTCTATTTGTTTTACCTGTTTTCTTCCTTAAAAACTCGTTGGCTCCCTCTTTTATTATCCTCTTTTATTATCTTCTATTTACTATATCTCTTTTCATCTAAAATCTAAATCATCATACTGAACGTGCTCCGTATATCGATGGTTAAGAGCGCAGATATAGTATGTCCACTTTTTGCTGATTTTAAGATAACATCATAAGAATATTCAGTAGAGTCATATGAATGTTCTGCATAATTATTGTAAGTCCAGAATAATTGTAAATGGGTTAAACCGTCTTGCCAAAATATAGTATTTCCCATTTGTACTAAAAACCGACTTGCACAGATATTTTATGTCCGTTAACACAGTGCACAAACATAGTATGTTTTGGGACATACAATATTAGTGCTCATGCGATCAAACTTATCATGGCTGTAAATATTGTTTGTCCGGACATGCAGTAACATGCGGTAACAACCCTTATGTTGTGTGTCCATACACATTTTAAAAAAAAATATTTTTTAACCCAATAATACATGATATTTTAAAAAATATCTACATTGCTAATAAGGATACCCGAACTTATTACCCAAACATTATGATATATCGGTATATCAGCAGTATCAAACAAAAAGTAACGTGAAAACTTCAAAACGTTCTCCTCAACAATTAAGATATTTGGACATACCATATCTGCGCTCTTAACCATCGATATTCTTACTCTGTAAATATCTGTCTTAATACGGAACATGCCTACCTTTCTATAGTTCACGCTGTCATTTCAATTCTCAAAATGGTCGTGGTAATCCACCTTATAAAAGGCAATTACAGAGCTGATAATAGCCATTTATTTCCAAATCAAATCTTCTCTTGGGGTGAGTTTTGTAGTCTAAGTTTTTTATAGTCTACTTTTAATTTTTTATAATGATTTTGTTTTACCTAACCTCGACGTTACTCTCCACGTGTATTAGTATCTTAATTTTGAATATTTCATTTCATCTATTAATATGCTTTTAGTAATCAAATTATTTAACTATTCCGTCACTACACCTTTTATTTTGTTCCTTTGCCAATGACTACTTTTTACGATTATTTGGCAAAGGCTCGTTTTTGGTTTTTTTTTGATGATTGATATGTGTCTTTATCTTATAGTTTTTGGGAATAGAATAAACCTTTCTCACTCCCGGAGCCTCCAGCATCAAGCTATCCACACCGGTGATGGAACTACGGCGATATAACAGCGTTTGACATGTCATCTAGACTACAGCACCCAACATCTTCAGCTGCAGGGATCTGAGGCCGAACATCCGCCCAGGTCTATAAGAAGTCTACAGCAGTACCATTCGACATCAAGAAGTTACCATCGAACCAACACCACAAGCCATGCATAAGTATAATCCAAGAATTGTTAGTTTTTGGCAAGAATTTGAATACATTTGTTAATGCACTTAATAAGTCACATTTTTATTATATTTTTATGAACAATAAACATGATTAGTTAAAAATAATGTTTTGTTTGCTTCATTCCGAATTTTTATAGTTCATTTCTAAGATTAGGACAAGACGAACACACACATTGAGAGACTGAGCTAAGCTAAGGGTGTAGCGATGGCTATCTTGGATGATTGAGGTAATATTTTCGAATATTATTTCAATTAGCTGGGGTAGTCTATCGCCTTTTTCGTTTCACTGGCGCCCAACGTAGGGAGTTTATTTTTTATTTTTTACTTAAAAATAAAATAACAAAGATGTGACGTTTGTTACGTTACAACTGAAAGAAAAATTACTGTTATGGAACGTTCAGAAGAAATTTGTTTGAGGTCAACAAAATTCCAGATGAGTGGAATCTATCATACATCTCCGCCATTTTCAAAAAAGTTGACAAAATATCAACGAATAACTGCAAAGGGGCCAGTGTAATGGTTTCAGTAGGAAGAATTTTTCCACAGTTATAAAAGAAAAATAGAACAGCACATGTACCATTACGGCGAAGAAGAACAAGCCGGATTCGGTAAAGCCGATCATCTCTAGATAATATATTCATCACGAGACAAGGGATAGAAAAGAACAAAGAGAAAAATATTGAAACACATAAATGACCTTTATGACCAGGAAACAACTGTGAGAAGCAATGAGAAGAATACACGTTAGAGAGAAATGGGTGAATACAACACAAAAACTGAATAAACACAGGTGCAAATAAAGTTAGGCAATAAAATATCAAAAACAATCATCGCAATAAATGGCTTCAAAGAGGGATGTGGTATATGACCTACACTTTTAACATATAGATCGATCAGGCTTTGAAAAGATGGTATAGAAAATGTGGAACAATGGGCATACCCGTACAAGAGAAAATATGAGGCCATGAGAGTGGCCTAACTGATTTTAACATTACTTTATATAATCAAAGAAAATGATCAGAAGCTATAAATGTCCGATTGTTTTAGTATGTAGTTTTATGTTGACCAAGAATCATTTTTTATCAACATACAATTACTAAAACAATCGGACATTGATAGCTTCTGATCATTTTCTTTGATTATGTAAAGTAATGTTAAAATCAGTTAGGCCACTCTGGCTCTCATGGCCTCATATACAGGGTGGGGCATTAGTGTGAAAAATTCCAATTACTCTTTTGTCGTAAGAGATTCGAAAAGTATCTATTTGGGTAAAAGTTGGGGCACAGATGGGACCATAATTTAAAAATATTTTCAAATATACAGGGTCATCCATATTCACAGGGTGACACAAACTTGTGTTTTCTTAGGTAGAACACCCTGTATATTTTTACATTTTTGGATTCCTAAAATTTCTTCTTTCTAAAAATCTTCTTTCCTAAAATATAAGGTTTTGTAATGGTATACGAGGTAGTTTAAAAGATAATTACTTTTTTTTGTTAATTTCGTAGCAATATTCAGACCCTGTAGAATTGTAGTGATTTGACATCAAAATTTCTATTTATGTTCAAACTCATAGCATAGCGAAATGTTTAATTTTAGTATACAAGGTTGGTCGAAACTCGGAATGAGTATTTTCTGAGTTTTTTAAATAGAACACCATGTATTTTAGTATTGTAATGAAATGAAATTTTATGGTACTTTTTTATTTCTTAAGCATTCCCTATACCTAACTGCTTTAATTTGTGAGTTATTCGTGATTCTTTAAACCAAACATTAATTGCAACAAAAATAACTTGAAATTTTATTTGGTGGCCGTGAAAATATTCAATCAAAAATAATTAAAAAATAATACATAATATGAATCTAGACTGACCCTTAATTTATTAAGATTGGATATCATATCCAAATACATTCGTAGTTACGATTGTTGGTGCGTAAAATATTAATAAAACATACGGTATTCTCCCAAAAATTTGACATTATAATTTTTTATAATGTCGTAAGAGTTACAGTTGCTTTGTTACCATTACTAATATAAATGTTAGTTTCTACTGAGGAACTGATTAAAATGGTTTTTGTGCTAGGAGAGTAAAATAAAAATGAGCTACTAGCAATAAAAATTTATCATCAGCAATTCTCTGACAGACGACAACCAAGAAGAGAAACTTGTGAAAGTATACTAAAACGGTTTCAACAGACTATTAGATACTTAGATTATAAGAACGGTCGTACTAATATGCAGATCCTCAGTGACACTAAGGATTACATTTAATTCCTTTTTTTCTCATTTACAATAGTTTTGGTTCCATTAGATTTATCGCAATCTAAGTATCCAGTCCGTTGAAACTGTTCTAGTATATTTTCAAAAGTTTCTCTTCTTGGTTGTCGTCTATCAGGGAATTGCTGATGAAAAATTCTTATTGCTAGTAGCACATTTTTGTTACACTCCGCTAGCAAAAAACCATATTAATCAGTTCCTTATTAGAAAAATTTATACTAGTACTGGCAACTAAGCAACTGGAACTATAAAAATAGTATAATGTCAAATTTTTAAGCAAATTTTGTGTCATAGCCAACTAGGGAGAATATTGTATGTTTTATTAATATTTTACGCACCAACAGCCTAACTACGAATGTATTTGGGTATTGATGGATTCGACCGTTACTTGATGGAAGTTCATTTTATCTAACAATAAAACACTGAAAACGTTTGTTTTCTATACTTCCACAAAATTTATTACAACTAAGTGACTACAGCTGTTTCGGCAGAGTGCCTTTCTCAAGTGAGAAAGGCACTTTCCGAAAGGCCCTTTGTTTCTGCCGAAACAGCTGTAGTCACTTAGTTGTAATAAATTTTGTGGAAGTATAGAAAACAAACGTTTTCAGTGTTTTATCGTTAGGTATTTGGGTATCTTATCTATTAATAAATTAAGGATCAGTCGAGATTAATACGAATTTTATTTTCTAAAAATTATTTTAGATGTAATATTTTCACGGCCACCTAATAAAATTTAACGTAGTTTTTGTTGCAATTAATGTTTGGCTTAAAGAATGATGAATAACTTACAAATTAAATCACTTAGGTATAGGGAATGCTTAAGAAATAAAATAGAACCATAAAATATAATTTCATTACAACACTAAAATACAGGGTGTTCCATTTAAGAAAACTCAGATAATACTCAGTTATTACAAAAACCGGTGTTCGGTTTTTATAGACATAACCTATGCCCAAGAGGTTACATTTACATTGCGCTTTAGTTTGCGATACTCCAGTCAAATCGATATCAGTCCATATCAGTATAGAAATCAGACATCAGTGTGGTGAAATCGGTTCCAGCCAGCTTAAAATTTCTCATTTACGAGAGGGGGCGAAAAAATTTTATATTTTTTCTCTGAATTCAGTATTTTTCCACTTATCCGGTTTCCTCCGGTTGTTGCTTTAAAAAGAGAAAACCGGTTATAACCGGGACAAAAAACAACCGGAAAAACCGATTATAGCAGATGAAAAAAACCGGTTTTAGGTTATAACCGGTAGGTTTTTCCTATCAATACTCCACGGAGTGATATGGAACAACAGTCTAACCAAAAAAAAAAAAAGGATCCTTCAAAGTCCTTCAAAGCATATGGCTGAATATTACGATATATGGAACGGAAGTATGGCCATTGACAAAAACAATACGAAATAAAATACGAACGGTTGAATTGGACTTTATGATAAGATGTTTGCAAATTACCAGAGAGGATACACAGTGAAATGAGGATGGAACAGAATGAAAGTGGAATGCTCAATTGCAAAAAAGGTACGAGCATGAACAAATAATTCCGGAGCACCAGTGATTTTGATTATAGTTACTTTCGAGTAGGGGAACAAGGGGCTTGTTGTAACAGGGGTAAGTAGTAACACGGCTTTTTCATAGGTTATTTCACCGTTTTTAACTAATTTAGCTGACTCAATCTTATTCCTTTATCGCCCTGCAAATGATACCGTCTAGCCAGCCATCCTCCGATAGTTGCAAATAGTAGTTTTGTGCACGTGCTTCATTTGAATGAGTTAATTTAAAATTTGACTCTCATAAAATTTTGGTTATCGCTATTGTTTTAAACGGAAATGAATCTTTCGGTGTTCATTTCTTTTCTAAATTTAGTTATTTGATGTTACCTAACGATTTTACGAATAGCAAGATATTTTTACAGTTATTTTAATAAATATACAAAAGTGTGCTACGGGGTATGTTGTAACAAAACGTTGGGCTTGTTGTAACACGTTACAAATTGCGCTGAATCTTACTAAATTTATGATCTACAATATAAAAACATATTATTTAGTTTAGTAATAGTCCAGAATGAGACAACATAAAAGAAAATCAGAAAGTGGCAACTCAAAACCAGGAAGTGAAGTCTACCAGTTAGGTTCAGCGGAAGTTTTAGATAAATCAATGTAGCATAAAGCAAGCAAGTAAAAAAGCCATTACCGTGTCATGTATCTTTATAACGATAATATAGAAAAAAAGAAAAACATTAAGAGTCTACAAGTGGGCTGTACTAAACCAGGGATAGTTTTTACAGCCGAAGAAGAAAGTAAAATGGCTTCGTATATTCTGAAGTGCACCGAAGTATATTTTGGACTTATTCCCATGAAGATGCGAAAACTGCTTTACCAATATGCTGTAAAACTCAGTGCTAAGCAACTTCCTTCTTCTTGGTATCAAAATTATACAGTTGGTCCAAATTGGGTCCAAAATTGTATGCGTAGAAATCTACATTTATATTTAAGAACACCAGAAGCTACCTTATTAAGTCGAGCAACATCTTTCAACAGGACCAACGTTGGTATTTTCTTCGAAATATTCCAAAAAATTCACATTTTCGTAATGTTACAACCCGCGCCAATAGATGTTACAACTAGCCCCAAGCGCAGGGTAAGTTGTAACACTGCACTTTTTTTGGTAAAAAGCTAGTTTATTAAAAAATAACAGTCTTCTTAACTTTTCTTCAGTTCAATTTTATTCAGAAAGAGTTAAACTAGCGTTTACTATTTAATTAGTGATAATTGGGAAAATAGCTGTCAAGATATAATTGATTTTATGAAAATTGTTACAACTAGCCCCCCGCTCCCCTATTCGTTATAAATCGTTACTTTTGTATAAAGTAATCATTTACAGTATTCGTTACTTTGATTACTATAATTACTTTTGTTACTTTTGTATTTGAGTACCGGTAATCATATCGAGAATCCTATTTCTCAGTAGGTAGGTATTTTGTATAAAGTAACCATTTTTTACAGTATTCGTTACTTTGATTACTTTTGTATTTGAATACCGGTAATCATATCCAGAATCGTATTTTTCTCAGTACGTAGGTATTTTGTATAGGTATGTATTTCGATATACCAACGACCTTCACCGATCTGTTTAAGGGATAAAAATGATTTGATTACTATGATTACTTTTGTTACTTTTGTATTTGTGTACCGGTAATCATATCGAGAATCGTATTTCTCAGGAGGTAGGTATTTTGTATAGGTATTCCTATAACTACAAAAGTCGTAGTTGTTACTCGCTCTGATACGATTGATACGAAGTAACGAAGTAATCAGAGTAATCAAAGTAACGATTTGCCTCTGTGTATAGTAATCGTTACTTTCGGTATTCGTAAGTAACGAATACTTTGTAACGAATAGTTACTTTTTCAACATCACTACAGAGCACAGGTGGCCGAAAAGAATTTTGGACTGGGACCCACTGGGAAGAAGACGGAGAGGAAGACCTGCTATGAGATGGAAAATTTACATCGGAAATGCTATGATACATAGAGACCTCAGAGAAAGTGACTGGGAGAATAGAGTGCTGTGGAGGACGAAAACAGCGAACTCGCAATGAGAAATAACCAAAGAAGAAGAGAAAAGATTGTTTAGTATCTGATTTCGTAGAGTACTTTTTTCCAAAATTGTCTCCGTTCAAGCCGCAAAAGATTATTTTGCGCCTGAATACGTCATTGTTTACGTCCTACCTCGTATTGTGCCATAATGAGATTGAAGATGATGAAAAAATCATACATTTTTATAATAATAATAATAAATAAATAAATAATTTATTCACCTTTTGTTTCATACAAGTATGAAGGTAAGTCAATATAGAATTACATAATAAATATTACATAATAAAGCATAAAAATTTCACAAATAACTTGCACACTTAAAATACAAAAAAAAACAGAAATTATACAATACTCTCATATCCGCGACTACCCAGATGTCTCTTGGATGAATTCTTCCAAGGAATAAAATGCATTATTCAACAAAAACTCTTTCAGCTCTTTTTGAAATTTTCTTAAGTTATTTTGATTTTTTAAACTTAGCGGTAGTCTATTAAATAGAGAAGGGCCAGTATAGTGAGGGGATTTTTTAAAACCGGCATGGTTACATTTCATCAAACGAATTTTGTCACAGTTCCTCGTAAAGTGTGAATGAAGATCGCTATTTTTCTTAAACAGTTCAACCTTCTGGAAAATAAAAGTTAACAGTTTATATATATACACGGAAGGTACCGTAAGAATTCTTTTCTTTCTGAAAACTTCCCGACAACTGTCACGGTAATTTATGTCAAAAATTCGTCTGATAATACGCTTCTGTAAGAGAAAAATGCGCAGACTTTCGGAAGCTCTGCCCCAAATAATGATGTTCTGCGCGATACGAGAATATACCTGCGCATAGTAAACAGAGATCAATGTACTTGATGGCATATCATTTTTTAATGCCGCTATCGCAAAATACGTCTTATTAAGCTGCTTACATAAATGATCGATGTGTTTATCGAAACTTAAATTAGCGTCTATAACTGTGCCTAAAAATGTTGTATGTGTTGCTGTGCTGACTACCACATCTCTGTTACTGATTTTAAGTTCAAAAACGGGTTGGGTCGTTCTTCTCTCACCGTATGAAAAGTTTACAATCTTGGTTTTTTCCAAATTTACAACCAATCCATTCCTATCACACCACTCCTTGAATCGCCCTGTTAAATATTTTACTTTTTTAAGTACTTGCTCCAAAGTTTCTGCGGAAACTATCATGCTGGTGTCATCGGCATACATAAATAGGTCTTTTTGTTCTCTAAAATACTCTGGTAAGTCATTAACATATAAAAGAAAAAGTAGTGGACCTAATATTCCTCCTTGAGGAGTTCCTAGGCTATTGTGAAAGATATCAGAATATATATTGTTTATCGCAACGTAAAACGGACGATTACAAACATATGAGAGTATCCAAGAATTCACGGGATTTCTGATACCAACTGCCTCAAGTTTTTCACGCAAAAACTCCGGTTTTAAGCAGTCAAATGCACGCGATAAATCAAAGAACAAACCATATGTAAATAAATTTTTGTCAATTTTATCATGGATAGATTGTACAAACTCGATAGAGGCGGTCTCACAAGAATGCCCCGGCCGAAAACCATGTTGTTTACTCGTAATAATATTTTCATTATTTAAATAAGGCATAATTTGGTTATAAACAGCCTTTTCAAATGTTTTTGCAAAGACACTTAAAAGTGTTATTCCTCTGTAGTTGGACAGGAGATTTTTTTCTCCTCTTTTGTAAACTGGAACTACCTTGGCCATCTTTAGTATATTTGGAAATGTTCCTGTGGATACAGAGTAGTTTATTAATTCAGTTAGAACGGGTACGATCTTATCAGAACATTCTCTCAACAAGAACAGTGGTACATCATCAAACCCTGTAGATCTCTTATTTTTGAAAGTATTTATAATTTCCAATATATCAATTTCAATTACTGGCCTATAAAAGAATGACCCACCAGGTGTGTTTTTGCTAATCGTACATGTATTGCTGTTATTTGGTACAATTGATAACACCGAGCTAGTGAAAAAGTCTGCAAAGCCATTACTAGCATCTTTTTTGTTTTCATATTGCCGACCGTTATGTTCAAGTTTTTCTGGAATGACGTGGTTTTTGTTTTTTCCTAATTTTGTGTTGACAAATTTCCAAATTGTTTTCGTTTTATTTTGAGAGTTGTTTATTAAGTTGGATAAATGAGTTTGTTTTTCACGTATAATTTTATTATTTATATTATTCTTTTTAATTCTATACTCTTCGTTACTTATTAAATTTGTATTCTTACGTAGCCAATTCTCATGTTTAAGGTTATCTATTTCTTGTTTTAATTCAGCTGAAATATTTGTTTTAAATAGATGATTTGCTTGATTATTTCTTTTTACTTTTTTTAATGGAAATGAAGCATTGAATGCATACATAAGATCATCCCAAAAAACTTCAAATTTGTTGTCAACAGCAATGCAATTACCTATTCCAATTTTTCCTAATAGAAACTTAAATTCTGCAATAGACAGCTGGTTGAAAACTCTACGTGTTATTACCTCACTCCGCAGTGGTGGTGCTGTGGGTACCTGAACCCATTTCAACATCTGTGCAGAGTGATCAGAGATAGCTGGGTCAAACACCGTAATATTAAGCGATTTAAAATCCATATTTGTAATTAAATGGTCAACGGATGATTTGGTTAAGATGCTACCGTATTTGGCGACACGGGTAGACACGGATATATGAGATTTTAGTTGAAAACATTCCAACAGATCAGCAAAACATTATACCTGAATTGAATCTATAAAACCATCTATGTTTAAATCTCCACAAATGACCACCTGTGCATAGTTTTGAATTGTGTTATTTAAAATTTCGTGAAGATTATTAAAAAATACATCGATGTCTCCATCTGGCGATCTATATATAGTTAAAATGCAACAGTTGCCATTTAAGGAGATTCCAGTACATTCAAAATTTAGTTCCACATTAAACTGTGCTAAATAGTCAATTTCTTTACATACATTGAATCTATTATTTTTTATATATATTGCCACACCTCCATGGATGTGACAACTCCTCGAGTAACTAGTAATTAAAACATAATTATACAATCCAAGTGTAAGAAGTTTATCAGAGGATGCCCAATGTTTAGTAATACACAATATATCTGGTTGATACGTGTCATTGAAAATATCAAGTAAATTTATTTTATTATTTAAGCTTTGCACATTTAGGTGACACAAAACATTAAATGGCACACAGCTACTGAGAATGTCAATTTCACTTATGTTGTCTTCTTGTAGTAAATCCGCTGTACTTAGGAGATTTTTGGAAGGTACATTTTCTACGAAAAAAATATTCACTTACTTCTATGCCGCTTACAGTTATCCATGTTGGTGTTTAAAAAACTGGGAAGCAATCAATTTATTAGCTATAAACTCATTTTAAATTTTTACCCGCTTGTAATAATAGGTTCCTTATACTGTCGTACTAATTGTAAAATCTTTGGAACGCTCTTGTGAAAAACGTCTCTTTTGCATTTATGTCGGTTTAATTTCACAGCAACGAAATCATGGATAAATCCATATACGTACACGCAACTAAACAGCAATCAAGTCTAGCAAAAGTTGAGAAAGAAGAACTTAAATAAACAGATTGACAGCTGTCTTATCGTTGTCTCTATTGTTATTCATTGTTTACTAATTTTTTTTAAATAGTTTTTAATCCTGTATGTGTTAAGTACAGAAAAATTGAAAGAAATAAAACATACTTTTATAACGATATTTACCTAATTTAATAAGCCGCAGTTTTAAGCATAATTATGTAAATTAATTACTTTAGGAAGAAACGATACCTATTGGAAAAGGTACGAACACTTTTAAAAATAAAAGGTAATGATACGGCCAAATTAAAGAGATAAAGGCATGGCAAAGATAATGCTGCACTGCGAGTTCAAGCTATATAGACCAGTGAATATAAAATTACTACCATCTACTACTTCAAAATAATAGGTACGTATAAGCAGGTATAGTATTGCATTGATGGGATTGCATTGCAGAACATAGAAAATTCTGTATATTTTTTAATCAAGTTAATCAGTAGCTAGTTTTCGTATTAATGTAGGAAACACGTGTATTTAAGTCATTAGTGGAGATTCAAAATCTGCAATCAAAAAGTATTTATAAATAGGTTTTAGTCAGCAGTCCATGCGTTTTTAACAGATATATTATGTATGTATAGGTATAGCCTTCACATTTTTATTAAATCTAAGAGTATATCATGAACATCAAAAATCAAAATCCAGTGGAACCCCGATAAGTCCGCCTCCGATAACCCGGAAGTCCGGCTAACCCGGACCGATTTTCATCAGGCAAAACGAAATTTTTTTCAGTTTTACTGAGTTTTCTACCATGAATTGAACAATACTGTATACACTTAACGAAAAAGGTACGTAATATCAATAAAAATGTTTATTCAGACAACAAACGCAATCCTTAAAATTTGTCTAATTGTTGGTTTTATCCTAACAACAAAGCGATGTTCATCAATTCATTATTTTCTTCGTTTAGCCAATGTATTACGTTTATTGAATGGATGAACATTCATTATGTATACCATAATATCACTTTATTGGTATTACGAACTCTGTTCACTGAGTCAACGAACACTATTTATTGATATTACGAACTCTGTTCACTGAGTCAACGAACACTATTTATTGAAACAACAACGTCGTTAATAATTAACGACGTTGTTACGACGAAGAATATTCGTTGTGTCAATAACAGTGTTATTTCTCCTAACGTATTTTGTTTATTTCTACAATTATTTCCGTATATTTTGTCAATTAATTCCGTTCATTCCCACAATAAATACGGTTTTTCTTACAAGCAATTCTATTCATTCTTACAATCAGTTTCGTTCATTCCTACTATGAACGTATTTTATATTAATAATTACTGAATGCAATAGCCCAATGTATGATATTAATTGATTAATAATAATTTTTTAAATCCCCCTCTTTTGTCCTTGACCTAAAGGACTTTACACTGTGTGATTTTTCATATGATTTCACTTATACAGTGTACTGGAATAAGTGTTACACTCCCCCACCCCCTTATTATCTTATTTATTTTTAGCACATGAGCAAAACGCTCGGACAGGTCGATTTTTAAAATAATCAAAGTATATTATAACATCAATGTTTCGAACTTTACACGATCCCTCTTCAGGTAACAGGCGCGGCGTAACTTTGATTTTTTTTAATGGGAAAGTACGTCATGTGACAGCTTATTTAAAAGCGTTTGAAATAGTGATTCTAAAAATGTATAACACTTTAATCCTTTTTGAGAGCGCAGGTGCAAAATTTCGATCGAATTCTTTTAAACGCATTCATTTTTTTTTTTGAAATTCTGAGAAAACTAATAAGTATTTTTGAAAAATTTAAAAGCAGAACAAAATATTACATTATTACCGAGGGTAGAAAGTCCCTTAGAATAAACAAAAAGTTTCTGTTGAATTGTATGCCTATTTGAAATTAAAAATTATACTAAATTTTCTCTTCTTCACCGCTGTGACTTATTAAAATAATCATTATAGAGGTTCTCGGGGACTTCAGACCCTCGATAATACTGTAATATTTTATTTTGCATTTAAATTTTCAAAAATAATAATTAGTTTTCTCAGGATTCGAAAAAAATGAATACATTTAAAAATAATTCGACAGAAATTTCACGATAATAGACACACAAAAACTTCCTTCTACTACGGACTACACTTGAAAATGAAATGCAATTATTATTCGGCACTTCGGTAACACAGAGAAGCTAGGGGTATCACGATAAGGAAAAGCCGTTAACTTTCAAATGGTCAAGCAAAACATTTATTGTCTCAACAACTACAATTATTGTCACAATGAACGCATTGATTGTGGGTATTAAATGCAGTAGTGAATTGATTAATGCATTCGTTGTCACAACAATCAATTTACATCTGTTCAATAATCATATATTACTCTATATTAACAACATTTGTACATTGTTTTAATGAAATCTGTACGTTGTCACGATAAACCAAGGTAAATGCTTGTCATCTACGAAATCAAGAACGTGAGTTGCTGCCAGAATTAACAGTATTTATTAAATATACGAAACTAAGTTATTGGCTGAATAAATTGAGTGTTATTGATTAATGTACTCTAGTTATTCTCACAATTATTATTCAATCATTGTGACAATAACCAAATACATTCGTCAATGTCTAAAAGTTCGTTGAAACAACAAATTAAATTGTTGTGACAACGAAATACTATTCAGTAATCACTGTTAATCAATATTACGAACTAAATTTTTTTGAGTGTACAAATGTACGTAATTTAGATGTACATAATGTGCACATTATGTACAGTACATCTAAATTACGTACAGTTGTATACAGTATTGTTCATTTCATGGTAGAAAACTCAGTAAAACTGAAAAATTTATATAATATTAATTAAATACATATTATGTATTAAATACATATTATGTATTAAATACATATAATGTATTTCATGTTTTTGCAATTATTATAATGGAGTTTATCTGTAAAGATAACGTGTTTTATTAATTTTTACCACATTATCCGGCTAACCTGGATTTTCGATAACCCTGATCAGCTGCAATCCTGATTAATCCGACTTATCAAGGTTCCACTGTAAATGAAACAGTGATTAGACCGGTGCTCATTTATGGATGTGAGACGTGGAAGCTGACAATAGCAATTGAAAGAAAACTTAGATGTTTTGAGAGAGAAATCCTAAGAAGAATCTTTGGACCTTATCAGGACACGAAGAGTAACCAATACCGAATAAGAACAAATATGGCGAGGTCAAACAGATATACGTCCAGGGGTAGTGACAAAGTCCAAGATATTAAATCCCAACGTCTAAGATGAGCTGGCACTATCCATAGACTCCCTAATAACCACCTTAACAAGTTTATCTGGGAGGAAGTTCTGAAAGGAAGAAGGCCCTTAGGATGTCCAAGAATGCGATGGAGAGATAATACATATATTGTCAGATTTAAGAACAATGGGGCTACCCACGGACCTAACTATCACGGACGATCTTTCGAGACGGAAGCAAGTTGTGCAGTATGTCAGTCAGGACCCACCCCGGGTTATAGTGCTACGAGAAGAAGTTTGTGAGTTTCTTATAAAACTGATTTCTTCTTTTATAGATCCGTTGTGATGACATCAAATACGGTCAATCTTTGTGAAGTGAATTTTCATCTATTTTGGTGTTTTTTAAAAACTTTATTATTTTCAATTTTAGCGGAATATGTCATAATTGATAAAAAGTTTTGCTTGATCTAGAACCCCCTAAAACGAAATAAAATTCAAGTTTTTCAAAACCTGCTTGATTTTGTAGCTTATTTTATGTAATTCCCTATACATTTTTGCACTAAGTTCGAAATCGTAACAATAAGCTAGTGTTGCTAAGCTACAATGTAGCTTAGTAACAAAATTTGCTGCATAGTAAAGTTGAATATATATTTTTTGTGAACGATCATAGAAAAAATCGTGTATACAACTTGCATTTAATTTATCATTATGAAGCTCGTACTCTATACGAAACTCGCCGCTAGGCGGCTCGTTTCGTATCCCTTATACTCGCTTCATAATGACCATCATTAAATGCTCGTTGCATAATATACTATTAAAAACCAGTCTCATTTTAACTGGCCTTAAAAAAAATCGTCTTTTTTTTCTAAGAATATTTAACATACCGTATATGAATTTCGCACCAAATAACATTCCAAATACTATAATTGTTTTATTTTTGTTTCATTAAACAGTAACAAGTATTTTAAAATCAATCTCCTTTTAAGAGACTCTAATAAAAACTTATCTTTTTCGGTGTACGAATATTTAACATTCCGTATATGAATTTGGCACCGAATAACATTCCGTATATGCGTTTGGAACCTCGCCTCCTATTGGTTAAAATATGACCGCGTGCTGCAACGAACCAATAGAAAACTCCTAGGTTCCAAATACATATACGGAATGTTTAGATGCGTACGGCAAGGGATAAGGGCTTGCGGCTTGGTGATACTTCTCCATAGATCCCTACCTAAGGGCGTTGACGCCTAATAAAGGTGTATATATATAATTTCAAAATAAAATATTTTCTTAAAATGTGAGACATGGTCCAAAACTTAGTTATAAAATAATTAAGTTAAATATTGAAGGTTACCATTATATCTGATAATTTTAAGTGTAAGTATATATGCTATAGTTAAGATTAACTCATCTTAAGTAAAATCAATTGGTAAAAACCTTTTATAAATATATCTCGAACACTTTACGTGAATAGGCGTAGGTCCAATACCTTCCATCTGCAACCCATCTTGTTAAGAGATATGTTTGAATAATTGATAAACGTTTCCTGGTCTAAAACATTGTGTTTACGATAACTCTAAGCCACTTCTCTTCTCGTAACCGTAACCGTAGAACTCGTCCACGTATGTTTCTCAGCACGCAATGCTCGATTAATCTTGTACGACCCCTAACGGGCAGGTGGCTAACATATCCATCATGACATTACAATTACAAGCAGATCAAATTATATAAATTCAGACTACGTCTGATTGATTTTTGTCATTACTCCGAGCCTGAAAGACACTGCATGCAAATAGTACACGCACTGATTGTAATTTCAAGTCAACATGGTGGATAATATCTAGCGGGAACCTACATTATAACTGATAAAGGACAGGTTCTGAGTGATTTTTTAAGAGAAATGTCAGGAATATTAAAGCACAATTCTTAAACAAAAGTATTTCTCATCATTTGGGCAATTATTGCCCAATTGATAAGGCGCATAATTATTATTTTAAATCTTTTAAAAGTTTATTGACGTCGTAGTATTTTTAGTTGGTTATAGTCAGAAAATATATATTTTTTGAAATATAAATAATCAAAAGCAGAAATCAAATATTTTAACAAGAAAAACGATTAATTGAAATAAGGTAACATAAAATTTTGTTCTACAAAATTGAAAATAACGAGATGATTTACCTACAAAACTTCTAACATTTCGCAATAAAAAATTCTAATATTTCGTTGGACCTCCTCGTGAACGAATTAAACTTCTTAAGAGCGTGATACACACGCAAACTTTAAGTACGCGGGTTTAAAGATCGCGGACTTACTCGGCTCGCCGTCGGTGATACACGGCACACTTAAAGTACGCGGTTTTAAAGATCGCGGTCGCCGTCGGTGGTTTGTGCTATTTAGGAATCTTATCGTATTATATTCTTCGTATCGTATCCTATCGTGTTATATATTTTTAATACTAATAAAAAAAGACGAAATCGAAAAGTGTGAGTAACAAACAAAATATCATAGATAAGAGGGTAATATTTTCATCAGGAGGATAAAACAGCCTATAAATAATTAGGTTTACTCAAAAACAAATAATCAAAAATAATTTAGTATAGCTTAAAATAGTCTTTTACGGTTTTCTCAAAACTTATAAAATGTAACTTGTTTCCTTTCAACAATAAACGATTGAATTATTTCTAGGCAATTTGCTTAATTAGTGAAAATATAAGTGTAACTTTAAACGCAATAACATGATGGCTCGAGGCTCGCGGCTCGTGGCAGTGATAACGTACGGGTTACGAGTAAGATTTCAAACTTTTTGGATCGACGGCGTACTTATTCGGTGGACTTAAAGAACGCGTACTTGCTGTGATACACGCGCGAAAAAGTCGTCGAGCCATAAGTTCGCGTACTTACTCGCGTGTGTATTACCCCTTTTACTGTATTACGCATACTCTCAATAATTAATGTATTTAAAAAATGTTGATTCAAAGTTGCCCATATATATACGTGCTTCACAGCTTCACTTAACTGTTGAAGCGTATTCACAGGATTTTCTCACCTTTAGTCTAGGAATAGCCGAACTGAACCGACTACAGAATTTGTGCTTAGTCGGCTCAGTTCGGCTATTCCTATTCCGTTCCGCGGAACCTTAATTTCGTTTTACGCTAGCAGTAGCCGTAAAACGAATTTAAGGTTCCGCGGAACGGAATAGGAATAGCCGAACTGAACCGACTACAGGACTTGTGCGTACCGTTTGCACTTGCACCCACAATTGGTACAATAATTAGTTCTACAACCATATCTCTGAGCATCATCGTAACATTTGTCAGAACCACTAAGTCGATGCGGCCATCAAAAGAAATACCATTCCAAGCCCCAAAAGCAGGCCTATAATGTTCATTATACCTTTTTCCTCGTTCCCTCCAAACCAAAATACAACCATCGGAACTGTTTATACGAAATCTAGACTCATATGTAAATAAACAGTTTTTCCATTCGTTGATTGTCCAGTTGCGGTGTTCTTCATCCCATAGTCTTCTTGCTCTTAACCCAGTCATACTTATGTTCTTCTGACGGTTTGTTTTGAAATTATTCTTCCATTGCCTTTACGCAATGTTCTGTTGATACGAGAAGCAGTATATGTTGGGTTCCATCTAGCAATAATTGGCATATATCGGTCATCAACAGGGTTGGTATGATACTTCGTACGGATCGCCACAATAAAAAAATTATTTTATTTCAAAAGACTAAGTTTTCAATCTAATAGCACATAAAATAATATTAAAAATATTAGTCTACATCTCACCAGATTGAAAACAATGGGAACCTTCTCTGGTTACACCTTCGAGGTGCAACTTGCAATCCGTAACTGAACGCCGGGGTTTGTCTTGGTTGGGTCAGAGAGAGCAGCATATGCGCCTCCTGATGAGAGACTAATAAGTTTCGAAACCGGTAGAGGTGCTTGCTGCACTCTCTGATTGGACTAGAATATAATGCGGCTGTAGTTTCGTGTTGCAACGAAATTGAAAATGGTTATTTATTTTTGATTTACATGTTTACTCTGATTGGATTTGTCAAGAAATCAAAGAACTCGGAGAACAAAAGAGAAAATGCTATCTGTGTTACAAAAGCACTGTAATGCAGAAACAACTCGCCATCTATATAGAAACAAGAAACAGAATAAATTCGCGAATAAGAACAATAAAAAGAGAGCACTGGATCAAGTTCAAAAGTGACATGGATCACGACATCTATGGCGCACAGAGGAAAGTTTGGAAAATGCTAAAAACAGAAAAAAAACCGTAACTCAATTTGTACAGACAAAGGGGATACCAACTGAGACATGGGAAACATATTTCAGAGAACTCTACAAAGGTGAAAACTCCAATGACAAGCACGATTACAATATAGAAGACAGGTATATCACTAAAGAAACTGAAGTAGAAGCGAGAATGAAGATCTTAAAAAATAGACGATCGCCAGGTACTGATGGAATACCTAACGAACTGCTGAAATACGACGGTCAGAAACTCACTAATTGTATCACAACATTGTTTAACAAAATCTTAGACAGAGCAGAGATACCACAAGATTGGCACACCAGTGTCACAATACCGATTTTTAAGAAAGGACAAAGATCATGCCTGGACAACTACAGAGGAATAACTCTCTTAAATACGACAATGAAGTTATTCACAGGCATACTCAAGTATAAATTGGAATCACAGATAAAGAACAGAGAAGACCAGCAAGGATTCAAAAAAGACAGATCGACGACGGACGCAATATTTTTCATGAAACAAGTGAAAGAGAAGTCGATAGAATATAACAAACCTGCATATATTTGCTTCGTAGACCTAACGAAAGCATTTGATAGAGTCAGACTTAGCGATATAATAAAGAAAATTAAGCAAAAAAGGATACCGGCAAACATTGTTGAAGTTATAAAACAAATGAACAATAACAACACGACAAAAATTAAAACAAACGACACCACTACGGCCAACATACCAACACCAGGAAGAATCAGGCAGGGAGACAACCTCAGTCCATTTCTATTCAATATGCTAATGGATGAAATAGTAGAAGATGTGGAATCGCTACAACTAGGATACAGACTCGGCCACAGTAGAATCAGTATAGTGTGCTATGCGGATGACGCAGCCCTGATTGCAGAGGACGAGGATGACCTACAAAGACAACTTTATCGATTCTATCAAGCATGTCGACGACTCAACATGAATATATCCACGCAGAAAACAAAATGCATTACCATTGCGAAAGACCCAATTAGATGCAAGCTAGTGGTAGGGGGAAACCCATAGAACAGCTAAACCAGTTCAAATATCTAGGCGTTCTCAAGTTATCATGACCCAGCCAGAGACCTAAGAGGACAAATTCACAAAGCCGTTGTCTTGTCCGGATGTTTGAGAGATGTGGTCTGGAATAACCCATATATGAGAATGGATAGCAAAGTTAGAATTTATAAAACTTGCATCAGACCTGTTATGACCTATGGCATTGAATCAAGAGAAGACACAAATAAAACCAACAGCATGCTACGAACAGCCGAAATGAAGACACTAAGAGCCATAGCAGGGAAGACACGAAGAGATATAATACGAAACAACATCATCAGGGAACAATATGACTTGCAAGATGTAGTCAGATGGGGCAGGCAAAGACGAAGAGAATGGTTCAGTCATGTAAAAAGAATGGAGGAGCACAGACTATCAAGAATTACGCTAGAAGGAAACCAGCTGGCAAGTGTCCACCGAGGAGACCACCAAAAAGATGGAGAGATAGCTGGCAGTCTACCTCTCAAGAAATACCTCAACGTTGGAATTAACAGATCGACAGATCTACAACAAGTATAAGAAGAAGAAGACTCTGATTGGAGTACGAAGGGAACCATTCGCGTTGGAACTTTACCGCGCTGAACAGATGGGACGTGAATTATCAGTTGTAAAATTCCTTCATCGTCTTTAGTCTCAACATCCGTTATGGCTTGCAAATTTTAGAAGCCTCGGAGGTGTAACCAGAGAAGGTTCCCATTGTTTTCAATCTGGTAAGATGTAGAGTAACATTTTTTTATGTTGTTTTATGTGCTATTATATTGAAAACTTAGTTTTTGCTAGCAGTTGCCGCTAGGGCATCCTGCCATTTCGTTCGTTGCAATCCGTAACTGCATATATGCCTCCTGATGTTCGAAACCGGTAGAGGTGCTTGCTGCACTCTCTGATTTAACTAGATAATGCGGCTGTAGTTTCGTGTGGCAACGAATTTGAAAATGGTTATTCATTTTTGAATTATTTTCGTTTAGACATGATAACGAAGTCGTGATATAAATATAATTTTTTATGTTAATTTTACAAACTTCGACTATTTTTGGCGTAAAATATTACTTTGATTATCAGTTGTTGAGCACTGTATATATAAAATCCACTTTTGATCACACCTGATCAATCAGACACAAAAGAAAAGGATTAATGAGTAAGCAGCTGAATTCGAAGCCAAGAGTAATATTTTTTTAACAATCAGATATATTTCGGTATACATATATACCATCGTTAGTGATTACCATCATCAGGGTTATACCATCATCAGTGATAGCTACAAAGTTATATGATGAAGAGTTACAGTTAGACTAATCAAACATTAAAACTCACAAATTGAGATTTTACCATGTTAGGCGAAGTTAAAATTTTTTTCTTATTAAAAAAAATAGTTGTTTAACATTTAAATTATCAAAACACTTTCACAACAAAGGACCCCACATAAACCTTATGGGAAATGGCTCTATGTCAAATGCTCTGAAACTTTGGGTTCTGGTAGTCCTTGATGTGTAGAACAAAAGACTCAATGGGCCCCTAGCTCCAAAAAATCATGGTTTTAAGATATAAGCCTCTGAAGTTGTATGTACAATGAGGACGTTTGAGTTGGAATAAATTTATTTTCTCGAGAATGAGCGAGTCTGGAGCTAAATCCCGAATCAGGTCGATTTTTATCTTTAAATTATAATGTTTTGGCATATAATATGTCATACTAGTGACGTCATCCATCTGGGCGTGATGACGCAAACTATGATTGTTTTAAATGAGAATAGGGTTCATGTGATAGCTCATTCAAAAAGTTATTCAATTCTCTATTCACTAATATAAATATTAACATAATTATTATTCATACAGGGTGCAAAATTTTTTTTAATTAAATTAATTGGGAGAAAAAGAATAATGTATGTAATTTTTTAACGAAAAATACATTTTACTGCTGTCAGAAAAGAGAAAAAATGTTAATTTGAAAAATAAACATTACTTTTCCCTTAAATTAAATGTTCAAACTGCTAAGAGGCAGGTGGGTTGCAGTTTAATAATTGAATTTAAGCTAAAACGATATTTATTTATCAAATAAACATTTTCCTGTTTTTGGTCAACATTGAAATGTATTTCGAATTAAATAAATTATATAAATTCTTCTTTTTGTCTAAATTAATTTAATTAAAAAAATTTTTTTTGGGCACCCTGTATAAATAATTATGTTATTGTTTCTATTAGTGAATAGAGAATTGAATATCCTTTCGAATGAGCTATCACACGTCCCTTATTTTCATTTAAAAAATCATCGATTGCGTCATCACGCCCAGATGGATGACGTCACTAGCATGATGTACATGCTAAAAAATTATAATTTAAAAATAAAAATCAACCTGATTCGGGATTTATCCTTCAGATTTGCCCATTCTCAAGAAAATGAATTTATTCCAATTCAAACTTCCTCATTGTACATATAACTTCAGAGGCTTATATCTTAAAACCATGATTTTTGGAGCTATGGGCCCATTGAGTCTTTTGTTCTACACATGAAGGACTACCAGAACCCAAAGTTTTAGAGCATTTGACAGAGAGCCATTTTCCGTAAGTTTTCTGCGGGGTCCTTTAAAAATCCTTCGTAATTCGATCAAATAGACAAACTAAATAATGTTTGCTAAGTACAAAGTTCACTTTTTTTGTTTACAGGAAATATTTTCAATATTTTCAAAAATATTTTCAATATAAATGGAAATTTTTATGTCAAGTTACTACAATTCTACAGGGTGTGAATATTGCTACGAAATTAAAAAAAAACGTAATTATCTTTTAAACTACTTCATATATTACTACAAAAGCCTATATTTTAGGAAAGTAGACGTACAGGAGAATCCAAAAATGTAAAAATATATAGAGTGTTCTATTTAAAAAAACATAAGTTTGTGTCACCCTGTCAATACGGATAGCCCTGTATATTTGAAAATATTTTCAGATTATGGTCCTGTCTAGGCACCAACTTTTAACTACATAACTTTTTTTCGTATCTCCTACGATAAACGAGTACTTGGACTTCTTC
Organism: Diabrotica virgifera virgifera; assembly: GCF_917563875.1. Lineage (NCBI taxonomy): Eukaryota > Metazoa > Arthropoda > Insecta > Coleoptera > Chrysomelidae > Diabrotica > Diabrotica virgifera. The sequence goes on along the minus strand of NC_065452.1, from coordinate 8,628,055 downwards.
ACACTAATTCCCCACCCTTTATGAAATTAGCGAAACATCGAATATTAAGAAAAATAAAAGAGCGGCAAAATTAATTTTTTCACAACTAATTAACGGCAAAAAAGCGGCAAATTCAGCACCAACTCGATTTGAATTTGAAACATTTTTTGCTGTTGTGATTCGCTAACTTCATATGAAGTTAGCGAAACATCGAATATTAAGAAAAATAAAAGAGCGGCAAAATTAATTTTTTTACAACTAATTAACGGCAAAAAGTGGCAAATTCAGCATCAACTCGATTTGAATTTGAAACATTTTTTGCTGTTGTGTTTCGCTAACTTCATATGAAGTTAGTGAAACATCGAATATTAAGAAAAATAAAAGAGCGGCAAAATTAATTTTTCACAACTAATTAACGGCAAAAAGCGGCAAATTCCCATTTGTCCCAAGTGATTCGCTAACTTTATGTACATCCACAACTATTTGACCGATTATAATGAAATTTTGTGTAGTATTCTATATATTAAAAAGATTTTCTGAGTAAATTTTGATGTTTAACAAGGCTTTTAAATAGGTACCTTAAAAAGATTATTGAAATACCATTGATTTTTGACCATTTTTTCAAGTTTTTGCTAATTCAGCAATATTAATAATTATTTTTTCAATTTGCCATCAACTCTATCGTGTAATAAATTGAACTGTAATACTTTTTTGTCTTACAAAGTTTTTTAAACTATGAGCCTCTATTAACAGACAACAGCTGAACTAAACGCTAGCGAATTAAATGAAACGAAAAGTCAGTGTACATTAATTTTGAATTACAAACAAGAAAAAAAGTCTTGTTAATGTAAATAATACTCAGATACCATATGTCGATACCGTAAAATATTTTGGTAGGTATTACATTAGACGCTAGGCTAGGCTAGGCTGGAAGGCCCATGTTAAAAAGAAAAGAGAACAGCTTAAGATCAAGTATAAAAAAATGTATGGGATATTGGAAAGACTCTCTATCAATATACAAAAAATACTCTTGTATAAACAGATTCTAAAACATAATATGGACATATGGCATCTAGCTGTGGGTTTGTGCTATTAAGAGTAATTTGGACATCATCCAGTGATTCCAAGACAATGCTAACGAGCATTGTCAACGCTCCTTGGTACTATAGGGACAGTAACCTCCATATTGACCTAGAAATTGATACTGTTAACAAGACCATTGAAAAATTTGCCTAGGGTCACGAACAACTACTTCTTTAACACCTCAATGTTGAGTCTATCCAGCTCCTCGACAATACGACTAGAAAATTCAAGAGGGAAGAAACCCTTCGAATTAGTTAAGTGAAAAGTAGCGTATAGTGCATGTTATGGTACTAAGCGTTACTATTGATTTTGTCCTTAGTCTTAAATTTTTAGTAGTAATTTAGGTTAGAAATAATTTGCTCGATGATCAGATTGTTTGATCAGATTGTAATGTTCATAAGCAACTTATTGGTGTTTTAAAGCATGTTATTGGTGTTATATAAAAAAACAATTTTTTTCTAAAATGTATATCAACGGAAAGGAGACAAAAAATTGAATTTATGTAATTTTTTTACACATTGTTTAATTAAAAATTTAATCCAACTTTTTGAAGTGTCCACATAATAAAATTATCACTGCTTTATTTCGCATTGATTTAAGGGGAAAAATAGGATCGTATACGATTTACTCAACCCAAAACATATACTTTCTGATCTATCATTATTTCAAATTAAAATGGTTATTAGCTATGGTCATTATTCTTATATTTTACACAAAAAAAACTTATAAAAAATTCCTATTCTATTTAAAACAATTTCATACGTTTCTACTTTTTGTTAATTTTAATTTAGAATTATTTCATTAAATTTTACACATTAATATTTTTGAATTTAATTTATTTGAAAATTTTTAAGATTATATTATGTAAGTTTTAGAGAAATAGGAACTTGTTTCCGGATGGAGGGATTAGTAAACAAGTATGCATAAAAAGTTGTAGAATTGGCACCATCGGTCGATACGAGTCTGCATATATTAAAACAGCATTGTAATGTAACTTATACTGATGATTTATTTACGGGCGCTATTTAATCATCCTCTATTTAGGCACGTTTAATGCTAATTCACCTAAATTTATTGCCCTCGAAATTGGCGATTATCGCACGCCGCTTTCCTCTCTTCTGTTATTTATCGGTTTTGTGTGCCTTCACCACTCCAACTAAATGTAGACAAAAATTGAGCTTATGTCAGTTATCTTACATCATCTAGGCCTTTCTGGGTGACCTCCTACTGGGGACGAACTCATTATTTATTAAGACGGGTTTTTATTAATTGTAATTAAGTTTTATTTCTAAAGAATGTATATATTTAGAATAAACCATAAATTGTAAAATAAACTCATCTAGACAGATTATTTAAAGACTCCGAAGAATTTGATACTCTAAAGACATATGCACTCAACTTCCACAAAGCATTCGACTTAGTAGAACTCGACAGTGTTATAGAAGCACTAAACGAGAGCTGCATTGATAGCCGATATTCGAGGCTAATATGTAATATATATATAAAAATGCGACATGCTCGATACAACTACACGCTAACAGCAACCAAATAAAAATCCAAAGAGGTATCCGACAAGGTGATACTTTGTCACCTAAACTTTTCATATCGGCTCTAGAAAAAGCGATCAAAACCTTCGAATGGGGTGAAAAAGGAATAAATGTGGACGGAGAGATGCTACACCACCTAAGCTACGCAGACGATATAGTCCTGATTGCAGACGATTTGGGACAAACAAAGAAAATGTTGGAAGAACTTAGTACAGCCTGTCATAAAATAGGCTTAAAAATGAATATAACAAAAACAAAATATATGACGAACTTAGTACCAAGTAAACACCTTGAAATACAAAATGAACAAATAGAACTGGTAAACAAATATATATATTTAGGTCACGAAATTAAGATAGGTAAGGACAATCAAACAACCGAAATATCCAGAAGAATAATACAGGGATGGGCAGCATACGGAGCTCTTATAAACGTTTTTAAGAGTGACATTCCAACTAATATGAAGAAAAAAGTTTTCGACCAATGCGTGCTACCGGTGATGACCTTTGGTGCAGAAACATTATCGCTCACAAAGAAAAACGCACAAAAGCTAAGAGTAGCGCAGAGAAGAGTGGAGCGATCAATGATAGGGGCCACTCTGCGAGACAGGATTAGAAACGAAGATCTACGAGCTAAGACCAAAGTCATAGACGTCATTGAAAGAAGCTGTAACTTAAAATGGAAATGGGCTGGACACGTTGCCAGAATGAAGGACGGAAGATGGACTCGTAAACTAGTTGAATGGAGACCAAGAGCCGATAAACGTGGCAGAGGAAGACCACCAACACGATGGCAAGATGATTTACGAAGGACAACAAAAAATTGGGTACAGCAAGCACAAGATAGAACACTTTGGAGACAAACAGGGGAGACCTATGTCCAGCAGTGGATTGAGAGAGGCTGATGATGATGATGAAAGAAAGTACCTTGCTTTTACTAAATGCTCTATTTCAATATGAGTATAATTAGATCAATTGACAAAGCTCGACAGAGGTGCATCGATAACAACTGTGACGTATATATTGTTTCATCGACTACAAAAAGGCATTTGATAGAATAAAACATGATAAGTTTATAACCATCTTGAAAGGAGCGGGCTTAGACGATAGAGACTTGAGAATCATATATAATTTATATTACAACCAAACTGCCAACATTAAAGTGAATGACCAGTTGACGAGGTAGTCTCCATAAATAGAGCAAGATATATCTTCGAGCAAGCGCTCGGAGAACCACAGCAAGTCGAATTATCAACGAAGTGCATATAAGCAACATTAGATAAGCCGACGACGCAGTAGTTTTTGCAGATAGCTTAGATAGCTTCTAAAGAATAATGTTACGGATATCAGATATTAGTACTTGATCTCAAAACGAAAAAAACAAAGTACATGGTTGTCAGTAAACGTGAAATATTGAATACACGGCTTTTGGTTAACCAACAACCAATTAGGCAGGTTGGACAGCTAGACATGCCTTGGTACCAACATAAAAATCCAATAAGTCCCGCTTTCCTCTCTTCTGTTATTTATCGGTTGTGTGTGCCTTCACTACTCCAACTAAATGTAGACAAAAATTGAGATTATGTCAGTTATCTTACATCATCTAGGTATTTGTGGGTGATCTCCTACTGGGGATGAACTCATTATTTAATAAGACGGGTTTTTATTATTTGTGATAAGTTTTATTTCTGATGAATGCATGTAATGTGATGAGTATATATATTTAAAGACAAAATTTCAGGTGGTGTTCAATATGACCACCTTGTCTGTGGAAATAATTAGATTGTTATATGGTTTAGAATAGAACTACGGCTGTGTTCAGGAAACAAACATTCATTTGATTAGTAATAGGCAATAGGTCAAATACGACAATGAAATAGCAGAACTCCAACCCATAACAGCTGGAGTCCCTCAGGGAAGTGTACTGGGGCCTGTCCTGTACCTACTCTATACATCGCCGAACTGACAACACCACCTGCCACAACAACAGCTACATTTGCAGATCATACGGCGATCTAAGCGAAAGGCCACATGGGCGATAATTTACGGCGCCGTAAGAGCAGTAAACCTGACGAGGCATTTGACTAACCAATTGTAGATGAAATAGGGAGTTAGTCAACCAATGCCTCGCGTTTACTGCTCTTACGGCCCCGTAAATTATCGAAAAGTGTTTTCCAAAAGATAACAACTGGGTCATAAAGTGAGAGACATATACTGGCTAACAATCCTAGTTAGCAACTCAAAATAAATTACTTCTCTACAAAGCGGTGTTGAAACCAGTATGGACCTATGGGATAGAAACTGTGGGGAGCAGCGGCAAATTCTAATAAAGAAATTATACAAAGGTTCCAATCCAAAATACTAAGGATGATTTTATATACTGTGGTATATTACCAACAAAACCGTACATCGAGATGCAGAAATAGCTTATGTAAAGGAAGAAATTACATATCGAATAAAAAATATAACGACCGATTGCGGGAACACTCAAATCACCTAGCAATGAATTATTGTTTGAAAATGCGTACATTGTGTAGGTTAAGTACACAAGACAAGTACCTTGTGGCAAGTAACCTGCTCACTTCACTTGCTTTCTTACTAGCTTCATGCATACCGGCCTTTAGAGGGGCATACATTACTTACGGCTTACTTTGTAAAAAAGTGCAGATTGTAATAAATTGGGATGTCAATAAAAAAAGGTTAAGGGAAAGTAGGGGAATGGTGCGCAGCGGGGAATCGTGCGCTGCATTGTATTTCACATGCCGTGGAAGATTTTACGAACTCAACAAATTCTACACCTTTCTGCCGATCTCACAAACGGTTGACGCCATTATCTTCAGTCGACCGTTGCACGTGGACTAAGTGAGATCCAATTATTGAAAATTGCAAAAATCCCTTCTAGTTTTTTTACTCCAAAAATTATAACGATAAGTCGTTAGGCTTTATTCAGTGGCTTTGAACTTACTATTGATTTAAATCATGTTGCTTTCCGTACGTTTTGGTGCATCTCTTGGTTTATATGGTTCAGTAGTTTTCCGTTTGTGATGGCGTTTGCTTTTTAAGGCATTAAGGGGTAATAGTACGCAGGAGTGCGCATAATTCCCCAAAAACAATGAAATGGTAAATATTAAAATTACTATTTTTATTTATTTTTATTTTATTTTTATTTCCAAATGCCACCAAACTACACTAGAAAATCTACGATTCTTACATGTACCAACGAAGATTTACCAAATGCTCTGTATGCAATAAGTAAGAAATAATGGCAAAAAATAAGGGAAACCGGAACAGATTTCACCATTCCCGAATAGACTTTAAGAAAAATATGAAGAGGTTTATGAACATAAAGGAGCTAAAGAATCTGCTGTATGTGTTGAAGGTGGAACAATCATGGCCATTTTCAGCATAAGTACTGCAGGAAATTATATTCCACCCATATTGATCTATCCTGGGTTAAACCAGAAATTAAAAGAAAATCTCGAACAATTGGAAAATCTTACAAGCTCACCAATGAAGATAAAATTGAAGGAAGCCAAGAAAAAAAAACGATTAGGGGATGAGAATCTCAAGAGAAAGGAGCAATAGAAAGCAACAAGAACGGGAGCTATTTTTCAGACAGAAAAACTTAAAGGCCAACAAAAAAAAATAATAGAGTGCAGAAAGAGCTAACACTTGAGTCGTCTGATGTAAGAGACACTGATTTTTCAGCTATTATCAATGAAGACGAGTTAGATTATATTAAGTTAAGCTTCATTCCACCACCAATAAGAAATCCAGCTGCACACAAAATATACATGTTGTATATGCTGGGAAACAGGAAAAATTAAATATTTACGCCATATACAGGGTGTTTGGTAAAGAATGGGCCATAGCTTAACCTTAGATTCCTCAGCTTAAAATAGGTCGATTTAAGCTAACTTACCTTAGTACAAAAGTTGATAATAACCTAAATAGTGTCAAAGTTAAAGTTTTATTTTATTTATTTTTGAATATTTCCTGACAGGCATGGGACAACAACACAAAATTTGGTAAGTGGTGCTGGTATTATACACTCTACTAAATTATGTTAAACAAAGGTTTCTGGCTCCTACCAGAGGCGTACGACGGGAGAACGTGAATGGTTGACCTTTCTCAAATTCTATGCCAATGGCGGTATTGCTATTTTAGTGCAATTTTTGGATTATCCAATAGTTTCTACATAAAAACATACTCTTCATTCGTAACGATAAAGCCACTAGTTTTCGAGATATTTGAAGCTAAAAACGAAGGAGCATAACACATTAATCAAAATAAGTGTGCCTTTTCATTTTTAACTTCAAATATCTCGAAAACTAATGACTTTATCGTTACGAATAAAGAATATATTATTTGCATAGAAAGTAATGGAGAATCTAAAAAGTATGCTAAAATAGCAGTTTCATCAGTGGCGTAGAATTTGGGAAGGGTCAATCATTCACTTTCCCCTGTCGTAAGCCTCTGGTATTAACCACAAAAGATTATTTAACATAATTTAGTAGGATGTACAGTCCCTACACTTTCTGTCAAGTATCACACGGATATGTCAAATTATTTTAAAGAATTCTTTTTTTAATTATTTATTCTTTATTTAAAACTTTAAGAACTATGCGTACCCGGTACTTTAAAACTATTTGACATATCCTTATGGTAATTAGCAAAAAGTGTAGGTACTGTACACCCTACTAAATTATGTTAAATAATCTTTTGTGGTTAATACCAGAGGCGTACGACAGGGGAAAGTGAATTGTTGACCTTTCCCAAATTCTACGCCACTGATGAAACTGCTATTTCAGCATAATTTTTAGATTCTCCAATACTTTCTATGAAAATAATATGTATATTCTTTATTCGTAACGATAAAGTCATTAGTTTTCGAGATATTTGAAGTTTAAAATGAAAAGGCACACTTATTTTGATTAATGTATTATGCTCCGCTTTTAGCTTCAAATATCTCGAAAACTAATGGCTTTATCGTTACGAATGAAAAGTATGTTTTTTACATAGAAAGTATTGGAGAATAAAAAAATTGCACTAAAATAGAAATTCCGCCAGTGGCGTAGAATTGGGGAAGGGTCAACCATTCACGTTCCCCCTTCGTACTCCTCTGGTAGTAGCCAGAAACGTTTGTTTAACATAATTTAGTAGATTGTACAATACCCGCACCACTTACTAAATTTCGTGTTGTTGTCCCATGCCTGACAGGAAATATTCAAAAGTAAATAAAATAAAACTTTAACTATGACACTCTTTATTTAGGTTATTATCAACTTTTGTACTAAGGTAAGTTAGCTTAAATCGAACTATTTTAAGCTCAGGAATATAAGGTTAAGCTGTGGCCCATTCTTTACCAAACACTCTGTATGTGTGTTATGTGCCTCGTGGAATCACACAGAATGTACAGATGTAACTACCCCAGAAACTTATACCTAAATGCCACTTTTGTTTACGTTAAAAATATTACCTTTAAGTAATTACCATACAATTAATATTTCTTCATAATATTAGTAAACTTTTAACATAAACGTTTTTATTACATTGATTTTAAATTAATGTTTTTCTTCTAAAATTATTTAGTGCGCACAATTTCCCAATCCGTGAGCATTATTACCCTCATGGATGGGGAATCGTGCTCAAAGACACCTCTTTTCTTTTTTACTATTGTGCTCTTGCACTTTGTATTTAACTAAAACTTATTTTAAATATAATAAAGTTGAATAATAATTAGTGCTTACTGTAACGTAATAGCCGTTATGATAGATTTAAAGAATTTAAGCGGGAATCGATTTCTGCTTTAAGTGCGCTATCATTCTCCCACTTTCCCTTAGTTCTACCTTTACCAAATTCGCTTTATTCATCTTTAATACACTGGGGTGCAAAATTAACCGGACACCTTCAAAATGGGTCATTTTTGATGTCTTGAATTTCCTAAACCTGTTGTCCGATTTAAGTGATTTTTTAATATGTTATAGCCTTATTCTTTAACAATGTCGTTGTAATAATATTGTTGCTAAACAGGTAAATTTTCGTTATATACCGGGTGTACCAATAAAACTGTGTTTTTTTCTCAAACTTCGCATCACCCTGTGGAATATTCTAGCATGTATAAAATACTCAAATTAAAACCCAACCATAGCCTCAAGTTTTTTCAACATTCCATTGTTTGATTCATTCGCTTATGTTGGACCATAAAAAAGTTAGGTACTTTAATAATTAGCCATGTTTTTCATGAATAGAGGGTGTTTTTAAATAAGTAAGGCAAACTTCAAGGGGTAATTCTACATGAAAAATAATGACAGTTTGCTTTATAAAGCTACGTCCGCAAATTCTTCGTTTCTGAGATAAAGGGTGTTGACATTTTTCTTACAAATTGACGATTTATTTATTTCTTTAAAACCGGTTGAGATATGCAAATGAAATTTGATGGGTTTTAAGACGTAGTAATTGTAAAATTTTTGACATACAAGTCAGAATTTAATATTCACCATTGGCGCGCATGCGGGTAATATGAGCAGTCATATTACCCGTATGCGCGCCAATGGTGAATATTAAATTCTTAATTGTATATCAAGAAATGTGCAATAACTACGTATTAAAACCCACCAAATTTCATTTGCATATCTCAACCGGTTTTAAAGCAATAAATAAATCGTCAGTTTGTAAGATAAATTTCAACACTCCCTATCTCGTAAACAAAGCATTTGCTGACATACCGTTTATAAAGCAAACTGTCATTATTTTTTCATGCATAATTACCCCTTAAAGTTTGCCATACTTATTTAAAAGCACCCTGTATTGATGAATATCATGGCTAGTTGTTAAAGTACCTAACTTTTTTATGGTCTAATGTAAGCAGTGGCGGCTCGTGGTAATTTAAAAAGGGTGTTCAATTAAGGAATGTAATTATAGAAACGGTGAATAAAAGCCGTGGGCAATTGCGACACAGGTGAAAAATTTTTGGGGAAAAACCCAGCGGGACCTAAGTGGATTAGTGAAACTATTATACTTTCCTGCTTCTTGCTTCTCACCAAATTATATATTTACTTATTGCATAGGTGTTCGTTAAAAAATTATCAATAGTGAGTGCTTCGCCTGTTTAATTGGCGAACATCAATATTGCCAATATCTGAGAGTTGCAATTCATTTTTTAAATGGAAGATCCGTGTTTTTAAATTTTTGTTGATAAATGAGATAAATCCCGAACGCCCGTTTTTGTCCAATCTGAAAAAATAGTTTCATTCTTTGAAAATACTAAACATGGAAAACAAAACAAAGAGTGTAGTTTATCACATCCGCACAACCACGCAGTTTTTTATATTGTTCAATTTTAAAGCAACATTTAAACTTTTTGTTTTTTATAGCAATAGCACATTCTTGTATCTCCGGCCGAAGTTGACCATTCTTTTTTGTAAGAAGTCGATTTTCAAAACTATTTGCATTTTCTTTTATAAATTCCACTGAATAAGTCTCCATCATAAAACTATTAATATTGTATTTAAGATTTAATCGTATTTTCCTCAACAGAAAATTCCAAACTCTGAACCGAAACGCTGCACTGGTCTCTGTGTGCACTGCACAAATGGTCACTGTTTTAGATAGGCGAAATGCTTTTTCACCGATTTTAAGATTTCTCTTTCTAGCACAGGGGTAGGTTATAGTACTGGCTGGTTCAATTTGAATTCTGCACCAGAGCATAGTATCTGTACTTGCCACGTGCATCCAGCGGCGTAGAGCAATTAAATATGATTAATAAAAAAAGTTAAATTTTATTGATTCTATGATATTAAAAAAAATATTTTAATAATATTATAATATTTATGAGATTAAAAAAAATGTATTTTAATTAACTTTTAGTGGGTGTTCACTGCACAAGTGAACTAATGGAGAAACCGCCCCTGAATGTAAGCGAATGAATCAAAAACCAAAATGTTGACAAAACATGAGGCTATTGTTGGATTTTAATTTCAGTATTTTATAAATGCTAGAATATTCCACAGGGCAATGAGAACTTTGAGAAAAAAACACAGTTTGATTGGTACACCCGGTATATAATGAAAATATAACTGTTTAGCAAAAATACTATTACATCAATATTGTTAAAGAATAAGGCTCTAACATATTAAAAGATCACTTAAATCGGATAACAGGTTTAGGAAATTCGAGACATCAAAAATAACCCATTTTTAAGGTGTCCGGTTAATTTTGCACCCCAGTGTATATTATGTTCAGTTTTTTAGAACTCTTCCTATGGAATAACTAGACTGATATATGGTTTGGTGCATATCAAGTAATATTATGTTGACCATTATACCGACTCCATTCACGAAATGAAGAGATAAAATGATATTTTATAAGCGGGATCGGTAATTGGCTACCTAACTAGTTGTGGTGCGTGTTTCGAAGCCGTATTCAGGACGACACATATTCAACAGAACTACGCCTGTGTTGAGAAAACAAACATTCATTTGATTAGTAATAGGTTCTCGTTATATAATGTAGGTAATCTTTCACGCTAGTCGTGTTCACAGGACAAAGCTGTTGTCTTTAGGAACCTAGGACACGCTAACTTTGCGAACCTCAGAGGCGTTGCTCGAAATTTTCAGTTAATGGATACGCTCAAAATCATTACTTCCATGGGAAACAGATTAATGAATTTTCTCGAAAATGGTCTCTATCTATAGGACCTACGAGAGGTACGATTAATTACAGGGACACGATCCGTCAACTGTCAGTGAAAGTTAAATTCACACGTGGTATTTGTGACAGTGACATTTGATAGACGTCAAGTTTTATTTTTGTTTGTAGAAATGGAATATTTATATTGCTTGTACGTTATTATTATTTAATTTCTACAAAATGGTAATGTGTTGGGTACCCGAATGGTTATCATTAATATTGTAAGTACTAAAATATCTAAAATTGTAAATTTAGGGTATAATGACACCATATTTTCAGGAAATCTACAGAACGGAGTAAAACTACTCATTATATTATGTTCCTGCTACTTTTATAAAGAAAATAAAGGAAATCTTCTCACCATATTTTCAAATAGGACTGGTGAAGATGCTGAAGAAATGCAGTAGTACAATCTTGTGTGTAAATCCTTGATTTTGTGTAATTTATAAAATTGAAAGCAATATGATATGAATAACAAGGATTGTGCCTTTATAAAAAAATATATCACAGGTACAATAATAATGTCTTATTGTCTTTTTTGATAACTATAAAATATTATTTGTTTTGTTTTAGTATGCAAACTACAAGTACGAGCATTAAATCTCAGAAATGTTTACCACTGTTTTTTTTTATTTTATTCAATGGATTTAATATATTGTAGATGTAGACCCTCTACATCTTTATTGCCACTTAAAAGTCAACCAGAATCATCTCATTCAAGTGGTATCACATCAAGTAGTGCACAACAGGACACAGAAATGTATTTTCTTGAATAAGAGAATACCTAAAATTAGATAATTTGTCAAAAATATAGATTTCCATTTCAGCATATCAAGAACGATCACAATTTAGTGAAAGTGTACATGGGAATAACAACTACTGTATATTGGAATATTGTTTAATATGCTAAGTAATATTCAGTTAGAATATTATTATGGATCATGGATGGGTGAAATGTTTTAACAAAAAAAAAAAAAATGTTTGTATTTTGTACGCATCTAAGAAGTTATACTTCTATTATATGTTTTCAATGAAATAAACATATTTTAAACAGTTTATTTGTATTTTATTTAAATATTAAACTAATTTTAATACTTACTTCTTACCAAAATTTTTTATTAAAACACCAAAAATTAAAAAAAAGTAAGGCAAAGCAACAACATAAGACGTTCTTAAGCGGTCACCTATCCAACCAATCTAACTTCGCTTTATTTTTCAAGTTTGTGCAGCACTTACAAATTTGCAGCACCCTCTAATAGCAGAGGGGAATTAATGCTAGATGAATGAAATATCCTGGTAATTATATTAGTGAATAATCACAATACTTTTTTTAATTAGGGGTACCTAATCAATAAAATATCTTTGTAGTTAAATTTGTAAATAATCACAATACATATTTTAAATTTTTTATTTTTATTATTGTGATTTTTAAAGACAAACAAACACATAACAATATCAAAGATTAAAGTACAATAATATGCAAACCTTCGACTACAAAACAAGATCACCCTTAAATGCACCGTAATTAATTAACGATTTCAGTTGAAATGAAGTTGAAGTGTTGAACCACAGTATTAACACAGAATACATTGGGTGATGTATTCTGTAAAATTTGTTATCCCTTATCTATGATACTGTGGTTTGACCAGGGTTTGACACATTCAAACTCCTTCGCCTCGCACATGCGCAGTTTACGGACATTTGACGGATCGTGTCCCTGTAATTAATCGTACCTACTACGAGTACATCTGATACCTATCAATATAAACATATAAATAAATAGATACTGAAAAATACAAGTTAAATTTATGATATTATTAAATTTTTTGACCAGGCGATATCTCTTTTGGGTTGGGTAAATCGTATATGATTATATTTTTTGCATATATATGCAATACATATCATATTGCATATATATGCAATACATATCATTTTGCATAGTAATACATATAATTAGAAATGATAATTTCGCTATAATGACACTAGTAGGAACAACATGGTTTTCGGAAAAATAGGTCCACAATAGACGCCATATTCATAGCCAGACAAATTGCTGAGAAAGCACTGAAATATAATAAACCTGCATTTATGTGCTTTACAGTGGCGGCTTGTGATTTTTACAATAGGGGAGGCTATACCTGACTGTAAAATATCTAGACAAATTTGCACTAGCAAAAAGAATCCGTCAAAAAAATCTAATTTAGGGCCCCATTTTTTGACTATTTTTTCTTTACATTTTATAATATCATAATAATTCATAATTTCATAATATCATATCATTTTAAAAATAGTTAGTCAAATTGTAACAGTGTATTAACAAAGTTTGTGTCGTTTATTTGTTAACAATTCTATCTCTGTAAGTAGATATGCATATCAAAATAAATACACATTTGAACTTTTGCAGTCCATACAGGTTGAATGTTCACATTTTTTAAGATAGTCAACTGAATTTTTTTAATTCTAAAAGCGGCCTACTGCGAATCCAAAAACACGGTAAATTACCGATATTTTGCTTTGCATTACAGATATCGGAGTTAAGTAAAAGTTATTTGAACAAGTTGTTCCAAATATTATTCTAACCCAACATACCAAATTTCATCACAAAATTCGTACTTTTAGTTTTTCCATTATTTCTAGTCAGGATCCTAAAATTGCAGAGGAGGCTGCTGGCCGATCAGCCGCCCTTGCCCAATCTCCGGGCAGCGTGTGCGTTAAACTATAAAGGCCGATTTATACATATCCGGGCTGTGTCCGTTCCGTGTTAAGACAGGGCCCGGTCCAAAAAAAAAAACAGTATGTACTCGTATGAGTATATTTATACATTGGCGTTTCCCGGACGAGGCCCGTCCGTGTCCGGCCTGAAATTAATCCCAACCGATATTTTTGGTTGGGCACTATCGATACACGGAAATGACACGGACTGCACGGACTTGTAAAACACTATTTTATTGTTTTATGAACGCGACTGAACACTTTAAATAGACAAGCAGGAGATGTTGTGGAGTTAGCATGTTATGTTTTTTTATATGTATTATTTATACATTTACATATTTTATTTCTTATTTCTAATTACATATTATTACATTTGGTTGTAGTGTAACATTCTTTACGGATGCCATTTACGTACTAGTTTATATTATGATTGACGATGAAAAACTAATCGAATTGGTCCGCAAACCCGGACCAATTCGATTATTCTAATAAGTCGCCATTATTTTCAACTATTATTTACACAGAAATATGTAATAACGTTGTGCTTTAGTATATTCAGCCCGGTACGCACACTGACACAACACGGTTCTATGTAAATATAGCATTAAAAATACCCGAACTCGGCACTGACACGGAACGGACACGGCACGGATATGTATAAATCGACCTTAATGCAGCTCTAAGGAGACCGGGTCTCCGTAAACGCTGCTGGGATACGCGGAGCATTAGCAAGTGAGATTTTCCGGCCAGCTGCCTTTTCTGCGATTTTAGGATCCTGACTACAAATAATGAAAAAACTAAAAGTGCGAATTTTGTGATGAAATTTGGTATGTGGGGTTAGAACATTATTTGGAACAACTTGTTCAAATAACTTTTTTCGATATCTCTAACGCGAAGCAAAATAGCAAAGTAAACAAAACAGTGTAGTATGTGTAAAAAATTTATGGGGAGGCTAAGCCTCCCTTGCCTCCTCTGACCAGCCGCCACTGGTGCTTTATAGGTCTGACTAAGGCCTTCGATTGTATATGATTGGAATATGTGCTAAGATTGCTAAAGGAGAAGAATCAGCCCAACAAGATGATAAGGATAATTAAAGACATTAGATAATACGAAGAACAAAACCAGAATAAAAGTCGAGAATGAACTAACATCGGAAGTAGAAATCAACTCGGGAATCAGACAAGGGGATAGCTTGAGCCCATTGCTTTTTAATTTAGTCATGGACAAAATCATAGAAAACATTAGAGGTACTGGAAAAGGATATAAGATGGCGGAAAAACAAATAAAAATCCTCTGTTATGCTGACGACGCAATCTTAATCTCCGATAACGAGGATAACCTAGAGCAAAAGGCACAAATTTTCAATACAGTGGCGAAGATCTACAACATAAAAATATCAGCAGCCAAGACAAAATCCCTGGTAGTGTCAAGGGAACCCATGAGATGTAAATTAGTAATTAACAACGAACTAATTGAACAAGTCTCGAGATTACAATATCTGGGAATCGAAATATGTAGTTATGGAGATGTTAAAGAGAGCATCCGAAAGCAAGCAAATAAATAAATAAATAAATTAGTATTATTTTGTATTTTGACAACGAAACTCGATTTGGGCTTCGAAACGTTAATAAAATCATTTTTTTTTGGTAAAATTGTGGCTTATTCCCATTAAAAATAGTTGATTATAAAAATGCCACAAGGAAATAGCTTCAGAAAAACATCAAGCAAATAAAGCCAATTACGTCTCAGGATGTCTGAGGAATGTCATCTGGAGAAACAAAGATATGAGGCTGGAGGGGAAAGTACCCATATACAAATGATGTGTAAGACCGATCATGACGTACGCGATAGAAACAAGATGTGACACAGCAGAAACCAAGAGGATACTGAGAACATCAGAAATGCGAACGTTGAGGTCAATAACTGGGAAAACACTGAGAGACAGAATACAGAACGACAGAAAAAGAGATCTCTGTAACATACAAGAAATAGTACGGTGGGGAAGACAGAGACGACAAGAGTGGAATCAGCATGTGACGAGAATGGACCGCGAGAGAATAACCCGTATAGCCAGGGATTCAAAGCCAACAGGCAAGAGGCCAATAGCAAGGCCCTTTAAAAGGTGGCGAGATAGCTGGCAGTCAACATCACAGAGGCCTATTATAAGAAGAAGAAGAAGAAGAAGAAGAAGAAGAAGAAGAAGAAGAAGAAGAAGAAGAAGAAGAAGAAGAAGAAGAAGAAGAAGAAGAAGAAGAAGGAGAAGAAGAAGAAGAAGGACACTTCAAAAGGTGGGCTAAAGTTTTTATTAAACAATTTGTGAAAAAATTAGATACATTCAATTTTGTTTTGCTTTTCGTTACTATGTCTCGGTAAGCTATGCATTTTTACAAGACAAAAAAGTTTTGCAATTCAATTTTTTACACTACAGAATTAATTGAAAATTAAACAAATAATTATTATTATTGCAAAATTAGCATAAACCATTAAAAAGTGGTCAAAAAGCAATGTTTTATCAATAGTCTTTTTCTGGTCTTTAAAATCTATACAAAACCTTCAAAATTTACTCAGAAAATTGTTTTAATCTATAAAACACTAAGTACATAAAATTTTGACAAAATCGGTCAAGTAGTATTCGAAAAATAATTTTGCAATATAAATTTTTGAAAAATCTTATTATTTTCAAAATTATACACAGCCAACAAAAATAGGTTGGATTGAAATATTTGAAAATTTCAAAAGGTCATTCGATTTTCTAAATAAAATTCTAATCATTGAAATCTATGGAATAGGAATAGGAGAGTCCAGGGATTTTTTTAATCAACTGTACAAGTTTTAAGCTAATAAACAAATAATTTTTAAATTTTTAATTATTATTTTTTTCTTTCTTTTTAATTCTTTTTTTCTACTTTTTCGTTCGTTATAACAATATCAATGCTAACTGTAGTATTTTTTATCAATGAACAAATCTCTCAGCTGCCTCCACTGTAGATACTGGATGCTTACACCTTAACATGATCAAATTTCTTAATGTGATTTTTGTAAAGTCCCAATGTACCGTTCTAGATTTTTATTTAAGTTTACATAAAAATTTTACTTACTTTATGAGAACATTTTTTCAATTAATATGTTTTTCAATTAAAAATGGGATCTCTCTTTATAGTGGTACTTTAAGCTCTTGTCCATAGTTCTAAAGATGGCTTGGTAAGCCGAAAGCGCTCAGCTAAAACTCTTAATTTTGTTTTTTGGGATAAAATTTGTCAAAACAGATTTCGAAAATTTTTATGAGAAGTAAAAGAGCGACTAATACACTAAACAGAGTTAGCTATTATGATAACAAATAGTACCTACTTAAGTCGGAAGTCACTATATACAGTGTGAGGCAGATAAAGGACCAATTAGGAATATCTCGAGATCTAAAAGGAACTCATTCATGAAAATTGGAATTAAGGGATTTTGGAGAGTGAACTATTTAAAGAAAATATTTACATCTATTTTCTACTTCCTCGAGGATTCTCCAAGATGTCTTCCTTCTTAAAATATGAGGTTTTGTAATATTATACAGGGTAGTTTAAAATATAGTTACGTTTTTTTTATATAAATTTCGTAGCAAACTTCACAACCTGTAGAATTGTACTAATTTGACATCAAAAATTCAATTTTTTGATTTTTTTTTTATTAAAATTACTTGAAATTTTATTAGGTTGGTCGTTAAAATGTTCCATCAAAAATTTTTTTTTGAAAATAAATACATACTACTTTAGTGTCATCTTTAATTTATTAATATTGGATGATGTATCAAAATGCTTACGTTGTTAAGATTGTTGGTGCGTAAAATATTAGATACATAATAAAATCATACAATATTCTACCTAGTTGGCCATGACACTAAACTTGCTTAAACATTATTCATTATACTATTCTTATAGTTCTAGTTGCTTTGTTACCATTAATAATATAAATTTTTTTAATGGGGAAATGATTAGGATGGTTTTTGTTCTAGGCGAGTAAAACAAAAATGTGCTACTAGCAATAAGAATTTATTATCAGCAATTCCCTGATAGGCGACAACCAAGAAGAGAAACTTTTCAAAGTTTACTAGAACGGTTTCGACGGACTAGATACTTAGATTACGAAAACGTGCATACTAATATTCAGATTCTCAGTGACAATAATATTTAATTCATTTTGATCATATACAATAGTTTTTCTTCGATCAGATTTCTCGTAATCTTAGTGTCCAGTACGTTGAAACCGTTCTAGTAAATTTTGAAAACTTCCTTTTCTTGTTTGTCATCTACCAGGGAATTTCTGATGATAAATTATTATTGCTAGTAGCACATTTTTGTTATATTCTCCTAGCACAAAAAATATATTAATCAGTTCCTCATTTGAAAAATTCATATTAGTCATGGTAACAAAGCAACTGGGACTATAAAAATAGTACAATGTTTAAGCAAATTCAGTGTCAAAGCCCTTGCCAACTAGGCAGAATATTGTATGTTTTTATTAATATTGAACGCACCGACAATCTTAACTACGTAGGTATTTTGTTATTTCAACCAATATTAATAAATTAAGGATCAGTCTAGATTAATATGTATTTATTTTCGAAAAATTACTTTTGATTCAAAATTTTTACGGCCAACCTAATAAAATTTAAAGTAATGTTTGTTGCAAAATTAATTCTTGGCTTAAATGACCACGAATAACTAACAAATTAAAGCAGTTAAATATAGGGAATGCTTAATAAATAAAAAAGTACCATAAAATATCATTTCAATACAATACTAAAATATAGGGTGTTCCGTTTAAGAAAACGTTTTAACAATAGTAGACTATATTAAAAGCCATTTAAAGTCATTAAGTATTAGTCAGTTGCGGTGTGGGGGATAAACTCTCGGTGTTGGTCAATTGGAGTATGGAGTAGCAGGCCTACGTTCTCTCCGATGAGACTCCAAGAAGAGTCGAAAATCGTCGATTCAGAGGGCTGGACTGCGCTCCGTATTCTAATTGAAAAATAAGATTGTTTTACCATCGCATTGCAACTGAATAAAAATGGAATTTTTATTTTATTTTTATATTGGTCGTTACTTCTTTGAGTAACTAGGTCCATTTACTGTTGGAATTTACCAGCTGAACAGACGGCGTCGTGAATTGTAAGTTTTTGAATTCCCTCTTGTCTTCTTCGCTTCAGCATCCATCTGGCTTGCAAATTTTAGAAGCCATGGAGGTGTTACCAAGAAAATGACCAATAAGTTTTCAATTTAAAAATCTTTTAGTAATATTTTAATATTTTTAAATATTATTAATATTGCTATTAGGATTGAAAACTACTTCATCTTTCAATTGCCAGATGACGCTAGTCACCTAGTCCATTCACGTAAGTTGCGGTGTGGGGGATAAACTCTCGATGTTGGTCAATTGGAGTAGCAGGCCTACGTTCTCTCCGATGAGACTCCAACAACACTAAAAAAAATATTGTACATAGTACCAATGAACGCCAATCATTGACTTTTTTTACATTGACTCAATGAAAATTTCGTTAATACTATAAACACGTAATCATTAAGTAATGACCATATTCATTATTACAATGTAATTATATTCATTAAAAAAATAATGAATAGAATCATTAATCCAATGAATCGTTTGCACTAATGTACGGTGTTCTTTAAATTACGAACTCGTTTATTGAATCAATATTTTCGTAACATTAAATCAATGTTTTCGACTTTGATTAATAACTCGATACATTGTTTTGATGTAACGCAATCATTGTATTAATGTAATATACCTGAATCAATGATCAATACATTGTAGCAATAATCTTGTACATAAACCGATACATATCTTAAAACTCTATAAGTGTTTTTATTGGTGTAAAAAAATCACGTGACAACAGTTGCAGCCTCCTAGCAGACAGTCACCCTGCATTCTGAGGAGCGGTGTTTGGCACTAGTGATTTGGTTGATTTTTCTAAGGTATGTATTTACATATATTTTTAACTATTTATAAATTATTTTGTTGGATTTCTATAAAAAAAGTTGTACTTCTATTTCCACTTTTGCAGATTGATATGGACTTTGGAGTGGCATTTGGAAATGGAAATGGACTTATTGATGGATGGGACAGCAATTTCGAAAGAATTATCTCCTTTCTTCGGTGTGAAAGTCATATCAAGGATAAAACAAATAAATTTTTATTTGAAAAGATTACCCATGAAGACATTGAGGAATGTAATTACCTATTTCATTATTCAATCCTGCATAATATCTAGTATTAATTAATTTTTGGTTCTCTGTAAATTTTTTAAAAGCTAATTCGACACATACATAGGTAAAAGAAAATAGGAACCACTTGAAAATCTTTAGGTGATTAAACCGTAAATAATTGAAAAATATTATTAACTCTTGCAGTCGGTAGTATCTATCAAAGTAAAAATAAACATCTCAACATCTAGCAATTATTTTTTTAGAATAAATTAAAATATTTCTATAAAAAAAGTGATACCCAAAAATACAACTATGTTTACTATTTAGATTTATTTTTTATAATAATTATTAATATAAATTGTAGATGGTTAACATGTAGTTCTTCTTTGGGTTCTACATCGATATTTTGTACGAACTAATAAAATGGTTAAAAAAAGATCTTCATGGACAAACAAATATATAATAAAATATACCATCAGAGATTTCCAGTAATCATTCTTACATCGGAAAGACCCAGCAAGAAGTCGAAGATCATATTAGATTTTTGAAATCAAAGAAAAATGCCATTCAAACATTTGCTTTTGTATGGGTGGTGATAATTAATCCCAGAGAGATGTATTTATGGAGATGTTATTGTAGATGTATTTATTTTCACGATATCAGGTATACATTTTTTATATAATATAAATATATATTTTTATATATTTTATAAGAAGAATCAATTTCTGTTATATTTAGTTATTTAGTTTTTTCCAAATTACATTACAAAAAGTTGTTTGTGTTAATTAAAAATATTTGTTTTTTTTTCTTTAAACTTATAGATACTTAACATTAGTTGGAGAATCGGCAAAGAATCGTTGCTTCAACCTATGTTTGTAATATTTATGTACCTAGATATTAAGTCATCATTTTGTTTACTTATTAACTATTTGTATGTTATATACAAATATACATGAAGATGGCATTCACTGAACCAAAAAAGTACGTAAATATAATGAAAAAAACATTGATTCAAAAACGGGGAGCATTAATTTTCGTCCAAAGATCAGTGTCGTTGGTCCAATGTAAGTAGATACATTAACTAATGCTCAAAAACATTAACTTCTATGAATTAGTACGTTCATTCAATGTACTTTCTAGTTAAGAATTAATGTACCGATACATTGATTTAATGTACCGATCCATTGATTCAATGTACCGATACATTGATTCAATGTACCGATACATTGATTCTTTTTGTTTTTGAGCATTAGTTAATGTACCTACTTACATTGGACCAATGATACTGATCTTTGGACGAAAATTAATGCTCCCCGTTTTTGAATCAATGTTTTTTTCATTATATTTACGTACTTTTTTGGTTCAGTGAATAGTTGAAAATCGTCGATTCAGAGGACTGGACTGCGCTCCGTGTTGAAATTGAAAGTTCTAATTGAAAAATAAGATTGTTTTGCCTTCGCATTGCAACTGAATAAAAATGGAATTTTTATTTTATTTTTATATTAAAAATCATTTTGGAACATAAATATAGTCTTTGATGTCAAATCAGTACAATTCTTCAGGGTGTGAATATTGCTACGAAATTAATAAACAAACGTAATTATCTTTTAAACTATCCTGTATAATATTACAAAACCTCATATTTTAAGAAAGAAAGTAGCGATGAGAATCCAAAAATTTAAAAATATATAGGGTGTCCTATTTAAAAAACGATGTTATAACGTTACACCGGAAGTGGCAAATAGATAAAAATATTTTCAATAAACAGTTCACTCTTCAAAACCCCTTAATTTACATTGTCAATATTCAGTTACCTTTAGTTCTCGAGATATTTCTAATTGGTCCTTTATCTGGCTCATCCTATATATTTGGTTATCCGAATATCAAAGTCAAAAATAAAAACGGGAACAATAATTTTTAAATTATATGATCAGAGAAGAGGTAGCCGCTTTAAAAGTTCGCATTTTTAAGTGTCAGTAGAGTTTCTGAACATCCTGTGTATTTCAAGTGTATAGAAAACATTAGACACTATAATTACAAAACTAAATGCTCGAATTGACGACACCGTTGTCACGCTCGCCTACGTCACCATCAGCGTCGAAACAGCATTAAATAAACTTATTATACGCTACTTTTAGGTAGCACTCATCTCGCAACAATGCATACCTTCAGACACTACTAAATTGATGTATTTATTCAAATATAACACTCCCTATGCTAAATAGTCACCGACGGCTGAATACAGGGATCCTTTCAGAAAAGTTGCAGCATCATTCCATTTAAAATCACAATGGAGGAATTCTAACGGCATTCTTTGAAATGTTTTATCCGATATATACTCTGCTGTAAGGACTCATTTTTGCCCAGAAGATTCAGTAATACAGTTATAGATTATTGAAAAAACAAAAGAAAAGATAAATAAACTGCGCGGCATAAGTTAGGAATATTGTTAATAAACTATAAACAACTTATAATTATTGTGTCATTTTTTAAATTAAACATGTTTTGTAGTTATTTACAAAAATATTATTTCCTCCTAAATTTTTTTCGTGAATCATACACCACAGAGGACACAGAGTGTCCTCTGTGGTGGACCTAGGTCTTTCAAACCTAATAAAATCGAAGTCTATGTCAATAATTTTTTACTGTCCCGATTTAAAGTTGTTTTTATTTTGAAATTGAATAGCTCATTATAGATCCGGCATATGGCGAGTGAAGGGGTTTATTAGTCGGGCACGATACCTTCTGATAAAAGGGGGAAAGCTTGACATTTTGTGAGGGATGTGAATAAAACAGACTAAACTTTCATAAATATACTTAATACAACCCTTGTTAATACGTCAGCAGGTTGTGAACAACACAATGGCAGCGTGAGTGGACGAAAAATTAACAGAAGTGTATAGTAGTTTCAAAGGACTCCGAGCACATTTTGTCATTAGATAGACTGCGTTCGAAAATTTTTGTTTATACTGCAATCATTTGAGTTTGATTCTTGAACCTTAATAATTTTTTTTACCAAAGTTTCTTGGACTAATGTTCGTAAAATAATTGCCTGTGATATTATGATATTTTTATTAACATTTTTTCATTGATATTTTTTCAAATAACATGCTTAGCTTATTATTCAAGTTCCTCTTTTTCTTCAGCCTGTGTTCGTCCACTGCTGGACATAGGCCTCTTCCATTTGCTTCCATCGATTTCTACTCTTATCAATTCTCATCCACTGCTTGCCCGCGACTTGTTTGATATCACCTGCCCACCTCTTCTGCGGTCTGCCTACTCCTCACCTGTTCTCTCTTGGTCTCCAGTTTGTTAGTCTCTGTGTCTATTTTTCGGGATTTTCTCGGGCAACATGTCCGAACCATTGCTACTTGAGCCTTGTTATACGTTCTGTGACATTAGTAATCTTTGTTCTTTCACAAATGTCGATATTTCGAATTCTGTCTCTCAAACTAATCCCTAGCATGACCCTCTCCATCGCTCTTTAGGTTGTACTGAGCTGCTCTAAGGTTTTCTTTGTAAATGCCATGGTCTCCAGTCCATATGTAGTTACAGGCAAGATACATTTGTCATAAACTCTACGTTTTAGACACATTGATATATCTTTATTCTTCAAGATAAAGCTTAACTTGTCGAAAGCTACCCAAGACAATTGTATGCGTCTTTTCATTTCGGTTATTTGGTTTTCTTTGCCGATTTTAATGGTATGTCCAAGACCAAGATATATATAGTGGTCTACATTTTCAAGACTGAAGTTGTCAATAACAAGATTAGTTTGTACATTACTCGTACGTAGTAATGTACAAATTATTTAAGTTATAAATGTGAAATTTGGCAGATTTGTTATTTGATAATTGCACTATAAATAGTGATGAGAAAAAAAATTAATATAAATAAATTCCATTAATTACATGTAATAAAATACCTACTGTAATAAAAAAATACTTTCAAGTTAGTCCCATATAGTACAAAAAAAACATAACAGAAATAAGGAACTGTTTAAGTTTGATCCCTTATATTGTTAATACCATATCACTCTTTAGGCAAAATAACGATCTATTATGAATTAGACCCATTTATTTATTATATTTTGCGTAACATAACGGCTCAACTAAAAACTATTCTATGTAATACAAAATGTTAAAACACAAACTAACCAGGATTTTCGTTATAGAAAAACATGTTACTGATTGCTCCCTTGTAGCAGTAAAAACCAGAGGTGGCCGGGGAGAGTGAGAGAGAGGCATAAATACACACACCCAAACTTATATGGAATCATCTGGTATTTCTTACTATTCCGTGCGAATTTAAAAAGACAAACACACGAAGTCAAACAATATTCATTTTAAAGCAATTTAATAACAAATACATAACAATTAAATAAAACAATAAAGTATTTAAAAAACAAATTGAAAGTAGTTGTTTTAAAGTCAATAGCATACAAAATTTCAATGTAAAACGAATAATGTTTAAATTGTTTTTATTTACTTTTTTTTTGTATTTTGTGGTAGTCAGTGTTATCACCTCTAGTCCTTATGCAAGCTTTAGTTTGCGTGGGCACGCTCCTAATCAAATTATCAACATTTTGTTGTGGTAAGTTGCTCCATCCTTTAAAAGCAGCTTATACTAGCCGTGCGGTGTTTTGTGGATTATCCCGGCGAGCTCTAATTTTCTTTTAAGCATATCCCACAAATACTCTATAGGATTAAGCTCGGGTGAGCAAGCAGGCCACTCCAAACAAGGGATACCTTCTGCTTCAATGATGTCTGTAGTCACTCTACTGGTATGTATAGGTCCATTATCATGCAATGAAATTAAATTTTCTCCTGTTACACCTCTCCAGAGCCTGACTACAGGTTATCAATATACCTGTGAGCAGTTAAAGTTGATTGGATGAAAAAATTAAAGGAGTTTTTTTACGGATCACAATTCCTCTCCAGAACATTACACTTCCCCTTGTATATTTGTGAACAGATCTGACAGTTCTTGTTCTTGCTTGTCTTCCTCGACCTCTAAGTATACAATTTCGTGGGTCATCTGATTTTCCATCTGATTACATTAAATCCTGACTCAAGGGCGGATCCAGAACCGATTTTCGGGAGGGGCCATAAACTTTTTTTTGGGGAGGAGTACCAGAAGTACGGGGGGTAATTTTTAAAAATTAATGTTACAATGGTGAGTTTTAAGTCACTTTTCACACACTTTAAGAAGTGCCTTAAAACTCACCATTCCTGCCATAGTACCGATTCCGACACATTTCTTCGGATCCAAGTGCAGTTCTTTCAACAAGTTTAATACTATTTTTTTCAATGCTTCTCCTGCCAGGCCTTGTTCTTTCCCTCTTTTTTGATTTTCACTAATTATTTTTAGGTTCTCATAAGCGTCAATGAATTTGACAAAGTCTTCACGAATATTGTTATTGTGTATGTATCTCAAATTTAGAGAAAGCTGTTCCACGTGGGATACGTCAGTCGTTTCGTCAAATATTATTTGTTTAATTATTTCTTCACCACAGCATGTTATTAATTGGTTTTAACTGCTGCTACTAATGCATGTTGCTCAGGAAGATGCTGTGGATAGGTGTTATTTAAGAGTCTTATCTCCTGATGCGATTTTAAACCTTAACACTGTGGTGCTAAGTCAAAACCCGATATGTCAAAAAACGTGATTTTGCAGCAGATGAGTTTAAAAGTTCGCGGTGTTGTTGTAATAGTGGACATATCGGAAACAATTTTATTATCTACTGGTTACATGGATGCGTTTAGCCATGTGGGGTTTTGTCATCACATTCTTCATCGCTCAATGTACATATTGGCATTAAAAACGAAAAATCGATAATTTTTGACATATCGGGTTTTGCCTTAGTACCACAGCAAATTCCCTCATTCCTAGGTCCAGCATCTTCGTCCAGAAGCATAAGGCCATCATCACGATGGTCTCTTAGAGGAATATTTTGTCGACTTAAGGACACTATAGACCCTACTCTTGGTCGTAGTCTTTCTTTATTTTTTGTTTCTGTTGAGACCTCTGGGAGTCTATCTGGTTAATGACTGACTTTTGAGGGTTGCTATAACTTTTTAGAAAATCCAGCTCAACCTGAACGCACTCCTTGTGGTATGATGCTTTTTCATGGGTTTATATGACCCCGTCTTTGCTCATGAGTTTGGCGAAAGATGTTAAAAGTTTCGTGACGAGGCTTTGGGCTGTCATCCCGTTATTGTGACCATATTTTTCATTAGAAAAATGAAACGCAATATTTGTAAAACAATTCCTTTTGACTGTGCGAAAATACCAACCAACTCCTTTGTTCTAAGTGCTAGTGACCCAATAACGCTTCACTTCTTTTTTATTCTTTGTGTGTATACAATATGGAAATTTATACGATTTTGATGGCTGTCAAGATCGTTCTAACAATTGGCACTCTGTAAAATTATCAACATTTTGATTTATAAAAAACCCAAAAGTCATTCTTGAAGCTTCTCCGTTACTTCTTTTTTTCAATTACTTTTAATGGGAAATAAGCCACAATTTTACCAAATAAATGATTTTATTAACGTTTCGAAGCCCAAATCGGTTTTTTTTGGGCTTTGAAAAAAACCCGATTTGGGCTTCGAAACGTTAATAAAATCATTTTTTGGTGAAATTGTGGCTTATTTCCCATTAAACGTAATTGATTATAAAAATGCCACAAGAAAATAGCTTCAGCACAACATTCTTTTTTTCAATTCTAGTCCAGAAAACGTATTTATCCTCTGTTTTGTACATATATATGTGTTTGAAATTAAAAACATTTGAACTGCAAATATTTAAATCTATATTATTCTAAATTCTCGGAGGGGGCCATGGCCCCCATGGCCCCCTCCCTGGATCCGCCCTTGGTCCTGACTGTTTTTGAAAATAGCACATTTTGTCAATTCCCAATGTTCCAGTTTTGATGTTGAAGACACCAATTTAGGCGATCAATCTTGTGCTGCCTGGATAACTCGGGAACCCATAAATGTCTCCTGCTATACAGGGTGAGGCAGAATTAGGGCCTATTAGAAATATCTCGAGAACTCAAGGTAAGAAAATTATGAAAATCGGAATACAGAAGTTTGAGGTGTGAACTATTTAATGAAAATATTTTGGTCTCTTTGCTATTTCCGGTTATACCGGAAGTTGGTTGTAACTTCGTTTTTTTAAATGGGACACCCTGTATATTTTTACATTTTTGAATTCTCCCTGATTTCTTCTTTCTTAAAATATAAGTTTTTGTAATATTATACAGGGTAGGTTTAAAGATAATTACGTTTTTTTTATTAATTTCGTAGCAAAATTCACACCCTGTAGAATTGTAGTAGTTTGACATAATAAACTCTGTTTATGTTCAAATGATTTTTAATATAGTCTACTATGTTAAGAATTATTGGTATAGTTAAATTTTTCCTTTTTTGTATACAGGGTTGGTCGAAACTCAGAATGAGTATTTTCTGAGTTTTGTTAAATGGAACACCCTATATTTTAGTATTTTAATGAAATGTTATTTTAGGATACTTTTTAATTTCTTAAGCAATCCCTATACCTAACTGCTTCAATTTGTGAGTTATTGGTGATTCAAGCCAAACATTAATTGCAACACAAAATACCTGAAATTTTATTAGGTTGGCCGTAAAAATATTCAATCACAAATAATTTTTCGGAAATAAATACATACTAATCGAGACTGATACTTAAAATTGCCAATAATGGTTGAGCTATCAAAATATCTACGTAGTTAAGATTGTTGGTGCGATTAACAATTAAGCACAAATTAAAGCAGTTGGGTATAGGGAATGCTTAAGAAATTAAAAAGTACCATAAAATACCATTTCATTACAATACTAAAATATAGTGTGTTCTATTTAAGAAAACTGAGAAAATACACATTCCGAGTTTCGACCCACCCTGTATACTAAAATTCAAAATTTAGCTATACTAATAATTGGTAACAATAGTAGACCATATTAAAAATCATTTGAACATATAAAGGGATTTTGATGTAAAACTACTACAATTCTACAGGGTGTGAATATTGCTACGAAATTAATAAGAAAACGTAATTATCTTTTAATCTACCCTGTATAATATTACAAAACCTTATATTTTAAGAAATAAGAAATCAAGGAGAATCCAAAAACGTAAAAATATATAGGGTGTCCCATTTAAGAAAACGAAGTTACAACCAACTTCCGGTATAACCGGAAGTAGCAAAGAGACCAAAATATTTTCATTAAATAGTTCACACCTCAAAACCCCTATATTCCAATTTTCATAATTTTCTTTACTTTAGTTCTCGAGATATTTCTAATAGGCCCTTTATCTGCCTCACCCTATATACTTCTTTGTACGAACTCTTCTTCTTATCGTTTCAATTTTTGCAATTAGATGGATGGAATTGCACACTAGAATATAGTTTTCAATTCCAAACAACCTTTCATAAGAGCAATTTTCAATACAGTGGAACCCCGATAAGTCGGCCCCCGATAACCCGGAACTCCGGCTAACCCGGACCGATTTTTATCAGACAAACATTTCAACAATAAAAATGTATTGCTGTTACAAAATCTCGTAAACCTAATTCATTCATTTGGTGACGTCAATATACGAACGAAACGATTGATGAATCCGACATTACTGAAAATATCAGGGCAATCAGGGTGCAGATGGGACCCTGTCGCGCAATTCGCAGCAAATAAAATAGTCGTATGTTTTTGGCTTCATTTTATTTCGTTTATACATACGCATTTTCAAGGTTCACGAGGTTTTGTACCAACTCTATGTAATATAATATTTGAGAGATAATGGAACCGGATTGAACTACATATAACATAGTAAAAATGACTCATGGTACACCACATTCATTGTCGAAAACAACATGCACCTGTATTATCCTTTATTTTTTTGAAACTGTCTGTGTTAGCATTGTTTAGAAAAGACTATTAAAATTCTTTTTTTAACAATGGTCTTAGTCATCACTTTTATTAAATAACATAACATCAGAGACGGTATTATGTGTAGTAAAGTCGTATTATTGTTCGCTTCCGTTTTGTAATCTTTCGTAAATTTATTCAGATTTTGTGTTTGTGTGTCTTTTGTCTATAAGGGCAACAAAACGTAAAAATGTTGTAGTGACAATGGAAAAGAAACTAGAAGCATTAAGTAGAATTGATAAAGGTGAATCTTGCAGCATTATATTATGGTGTCGGTACATCTACAGTATCGCATTGGAAGAAAAATAGAACTAAAATCGAAGAATTTTTTTTTTCAAAATTATAACAAAAGACAGTTTAATCGGTGCAAAGCTAATAAAGCTAAGAATGAGACTTTTGACGACGCTTTGTATGTGTGGTTTTGTGTGGAATGCGAACGTGGTTTACCAGTGTCTGTGTGACAATTATAACGGAGTTTATCTGTAAGCATACCATATTTTATTAATTTTTACCATTTTCTCCGGCTAACCCGGATTTTCGATAACCCGGATCGGCCGCGGTCCCAATTAATCCGAGTTAACGGGGTTCCACTGTATTGTGAAAAATAAAGCTACTTTACTCTTGAGTGAAATTCAAATTTTTTGACATACCTCGTATAATATTGAAAAACTTTGATATTTGATGGTTGGATCTTAGGTTTTGGACCATGCAGAACTTTTTATGAAGAATAACTTTTTTTCGTAAAATTAATAATAAAAAAGTTTTCCATATGGATACCACTTACAGGGACATACTGTATGTCACTAGACATGCATCACTTGATTAATTAAACCCGTGAGTAATGAAATATTACTCACGTGTAAAGTAATTGGTGTTATTATCTATTCAAAAATAGTGAATAATGAGCAAGTTACTATACAGTCCTAGAAAAATAATATTACATAATACGCGCTAAGTCTTTAAATTATACAGGGTGTTTCATTAATAATTGTCCAAATAGTAACTGGAGAAACCTTAGCTCAAAATACAAAGATTTAACCTAAAACACTTAAATAAAATGTGGTTCCTTACTGAGTTACAGGGTGTTTTATATAAAAATTTAAAAATTATTTTTGCTCAGCATTTTAAAACAATTCAACGTATCCTTTTCATACTTGGCAGAAAGTGCGACTACTAGACACTCTACTAAATTATGATAAACAAACGTTTCTAGCTACTACCAGAGACGTACGACAGGGGAAGGTGAATGGTTGACCCTTCTCAAATTCTACGCCACTGGAGGAATTACTATTTTAGTGCAATTTTTAGATTCTACAATACTTTCTTCGAAAATAACATACTCTTCATTGGTAACAGTAAAGTCATTAGTTTTCGTGATATTTGAAGTTAAATATGAAACGGTACAGTTATTTTAATTAATTTATGATATGATTCATATGATTAAAATATAAAAATTATTTGTACCCAGTAATTTAAAACTATTTAGCGTATCCTTCTCATACTTGGCAGAAAGTGTAGGTACTGTACACCCTACTAAATTAAGATAAATAAACGTTTTTAGCTACTACCAGAGGCGTACGACAGGGGATAGTGGCCGATTGACGGTTCCCAAATTCTATGCCACTGACGAAATTGTTATTTTAATGTAATTTTTTGATTTTGCAATAGTTTTTATGTAAATAATACTCTTCATTCGCAACGATAAAATTATTAGTTTTTGAGATATTTGAAATTAAAAATGAAGCGACACAATTGACTGATCAAAATAACCGTGTCGTTTCATTTTTAACTTCAAATATCTCGAAAACTAATAACTTTATCGTTACGAATGAAGAGTATATTATTTTCATGGAAAGTATTGGAGAATCCAAAAATTGAACTAAAATAGTAATTTCGCCAGTGGCGTAGAATTTGGAAAGGGTCAACCATTCACTTTCCCCCGTCGTACGCCTCTGGTAATAGACATAAACGTTTATTTAACATAATTTAGTAGCTTGTACAGTACCTATACTTCCTGGCAAGTATGAAAAGGATACTTCGAATAGTTTTAAAATGCTGAGCAAAAATATTTTTTAAATTTTTGGATAAAACACCCTGTAACTCAGTAAGGAACCACATTTTATTTAAGTGTTTTAGGTTAAATCTTTGTATTTTGTGCTAAGGTTTCTCCAGTTACTATTTGGACAATTATTAATGAAACACCCTGTATAATAAATCAAAAAAAATAAAAATAGTAGGTAGCATTAATGTAGTATTATTTTCAGTTTATCCAGATGTTGATTCCAGTTAGCAATACGTTGAAACTCGTAACAGCCTATAAAAAAATTTAATTTAAAATTTCAAATTCATACGTTTAATAAGTGATTCCAGTATCAATAAACGGTTTTTAATTAACGGATGAATGACTTAATAAGCGGAATTCTGAAGGATGTAATGGAAAATATTTTGATAAAATGTTGCGTTGCTGTCGAAAATACCCTCTTTAGAATAAAGAGCGGGTTATTTGTCGTCGTAAAAGGGTTGAAAATGTGCCCTACGGATCGAATAAAATGATGGAAGGCTGTGATCTGAAAATGCTGGTTTGTCCGTTCCTCGGGATGAGTAAGTACATCCTTCGTCAGTTGTTAAACTCAATTATTGATCAAATATGGCGCATTTCCCACCCTACAATCTCTATTAACCCTTTTGCGTTCAGGGGTTTGATAATTATGTACCAACCCCATATTAGGTTCTTACTATAACAACCCTATTATATTTATGCTCATGCGAAAATACCACTTTTATTGTTGCCCCATTGTGTTCCGATTCACTTTTCCAGAAATCTCTTTTGATAGTCGCTGTCTTCTATCGATTCTTTGCGAATTCTTTTCATCAGTGTCAACAATGAAGCCCTGTTCACGCAACAACGATATTTTCGCTATTCACCGAATTCTTCATTTTGATTGAAAAGTAGAAAGATAAAAATGTTCCAATAATTATATAGGGTGACGAGAAACGCCAAAGAGTAATAAATATTTTTTTAGAAACCGTAAAGCCTAATTGAATCGCTCGTTTTAAAAACAATATAAGTCACTAAAACACAATTTTACGGGAGAAACATAAAATTTAATAATAAAATTAACCCATTAATGCCCAAATTATTTTTTTTTCAAATTTCAAAATTTGGCTTATACATAATTATCAGTAATATTGTTCATAATAAGGAAATATTGAATGTTGATCTGTTTTACAAATAGGACCCTGGGCGTATTGCAAATATGAATAGAATAGAATGGAATTTATTTAGTCAATATGCAAAATTTATTTTATTTTTGACAAGTCAAAAGAATTCATATCTACATTATAAAATTTTAGTAAAATTTAAGAATTTAAATATTGTGTGTGTGTGTGGGTGTGTGATGAGAGAGTGGATGGCATTAGAGCATGTCTATTTGCCACAGAATTTTTTAATTTAAAATTGGTTGTATTTTCTAGGTATAATTATTTTTCATATATCTATTTTAGCTTCTAAGATAAATTTAATTAAAATATCGTAAATTCCTTTGTCTTGTTGTGCTAATAGAGTAGTGATACTAATCGGTAGACTTGTAAGTTTTTTTAGTTCTTGATACAGCGTATCTGTATATGCAGTATATTTTTGACACTCCAGGAAAATATGATTTATATCGGCTACAGGATTTTCCGGACAATGGGTACAATGCGGAGAGTCCAAGATACCTATCCGAAACAAATGGGCTGGAAAACGTCCATGATTCAATTTTAAACGCGATAATATAGACGAATGTCGCCTATTGTAATTCCAAGTGTTAATGTGTGGAATAATTTTTGGTAATACTGGGTGAATTTTAAAATAATGACTTTCAGAATTGGATGAAGATTTTCTGTAATGAGCCTCCCATCTATCCCTAACATTTTGCTTATACAAATTAATAATATCTAATGAGTTATAAATATTTAAGCTCAATTCTGAATTCAATGCATTTTTGGCTGCAACATCAACGACTTCATTTCCAGATATCCCTGAGTGACCCCTTACCCAAACTAGTGTAACTCCTGTACCACGCTCTTGCAGTTTAAATATACTATTTCTTATAGACAATATAAAATTATTTTTATAGTGTTTTATTGGGGAACTATTAATTGCCTGCAAAACTGAAAGAGAGTCACTTACAATTATCACAGATGAAGTTACATTAGCCTCGCACCAATCTAGAGCTTTCCATATGGCTATCGCTTCTGCACTAAAAACTGTTAAATAATATGGAACTTTAAATTCCTCAACATGATTGGTGTCTGAAACGAGAAATGCACAGCCCGTTTTATTTTTATTTTTTGATCCATCCGTATTGTTATATTTCTATTTGATATGAAAATTAAATTTTGATAATTATAAACAGAATTCAATTTAATATAAAATATTTTCAATTTTCTCAACCACGGGCATATAAATTTAAAACAACCTGTATACAACAAATTGTTATATTTAATTTTAAGAAGTGATTAGAATAAGCGTACGAAACTCGGAACAATGTGCTTAGATAAACAAAGTAAATGACGCGTACCATTATCGTTCTTCTCGGAAGGTCGATCATTAGCCTATGCTAAATAAAACTCAGTGAAATAGATGATAGTTCATTATCGTTTTTCGCGGAAGGTTTCGATCATTAGCCTATGCTAAATAAGACTCATTTGAAAGAGAGAATAGGTCATTAAAATTTGTAAATAGTTAGAAAGTATTTTAGAATGGGAATTAAATATTTTCTTTTGAAATCCATTAAGCATATTTAGAAAGATTAAAAATTGGTTTTGAGGAATATTACGAATGAGAGTTGGTGGTGGAAGATTGATTTGTGAATCTGGAAGGGATATTTAGAAAGTAGGGGAATGGATGAGAAAGTGAGATCAGAATGTTTTGAGCTGTCGAGAAGTGAAGTCGAGTAGTAGACGGTAGTGTACGGAGAGTGAGAAAGCCGGTATAGTTCCGTGAGTGTGGAGTATCTATCGTGGAACGAGAAGTAGGCCAGGTCGAGAGTAAAAGAACCTCCTTGAGCCAAGAGTGTCCCGGTAGCTGATAGCAGTTTCGAAAAAGGTAGAACACAGCATCACGACAAAAGCAGGAACGAGAGCTATTCGAGCTAGTTTTTCAAAGGAGAACATTACTGGAAGCCAGGACGAGGTTTGATCGCAGCCAAGGATAGCAGGAAACGGGTCTTGTGTGAGGACATTTTCAGTTCACCAGGAAAAGGTCAGTCTCATTTGTTTGGACATGAATGTATGGGTTTTTCGTATTAAATTCCACATAAAAAATTGAATAACATAATCAATAATATCAGAAAAGCTTCATCAAACTTAAATAGAGTTGTTCCTAATAACTCCTAATAGTTAAATGTTAATAAAAACTTTCAATTGAAAACCAAAAGGAAATAAGATTCCCATTTGTAAATGTTATGTTTAAGAATAATAAGAAATAGCAAATATTAAGCATTGATTGCCTTTTAAATAAAATAAAAAATATTTTGATTATAATTGTAACCCATATGTGTATTTTTTTTACTCTTTTCTTTTCTATCCCGATTAGGAACCATTAAGAAATATTTGAAGCCACGAAAGTAAGTAATTAATTTATAATTCGCCCTGAGATTGAAAACATATTGATATGTGATCTGGTTAATTAATTAGATTAGTATTAATACATTGATTAAATTAAGTGACATATAAGAATATTATCTCATATCAATAATCAAGATCACATCAGTATATATGACTGTTTTATTTTCTCCTAGATTACCAAGTACAGATTTGAACATTAATTTTGTGAGATTTGAATTATCCGGATAGTTTGGTATGATAATGGTTGGTTTAAGTATTAAAGCTTCAAAGTTTGTTTCGTACAATGGATAGTTATTTAGGGTATATATGAGTTTTTTATGCTTTTCTGTATCTATAAATAAATGCATCAGCAAGTGGAGGAGAATTTTTAATTCTCCAATATTTGTTTATAAAACTCTGAACTGCTACATCTGTGATTTTCTTGACCATAAATGTACTAAACGTCCTGTATTTTATAATTTGTTTGTTCGCTAAATATTGTCTACGAAAACACAAGGGCGGTTCTTGTGCTTCAGCAAGAATTGCATTATTTGGTGAGGAGACCATAGTTCCTAGACATATTTTTATTGCTTTATACTGTATTCTGTCTAAAATTAATAAATTTGATTTACTAGTTGAGCCGTAAAGTGTACATCCATAATCCATTATTGATCGAATGTAGGACTTATAAAATGTAAGGGATATATTAACATCTGCCCCAAATTTATATTTGGAAACTACGCGCAGAAGGTTAAGCCCTTTTTCACATTTCTGCTTTACGTGTTTTATGTGACTCGTCCGTAAAAGCTTATTATCAATATGGACACCTAGATATTTATATTCCGTCACTATGGGAATAGTAATATCATCTATGGTACAAAAATCAGAGGTTTTTAGTCTGTGTCTAGTAAGATACATTACCGCTGTCTTGTCCTGTGAAAAACTAAAACCCAGATTATTAACCCAATCACGCATGCAGTAGAAAATATGCTTTAAGTCTCTAATACATTGTTCATATGAATCTTGGATGGTATAAAAACAAATATCGTCCGCGTATTGGATAATTTTTATAGTGTCATCCATCAAACCATACAGTTCAGCTGTGTATACGTTAAATAAGAGTGGACTCAATATAGATCCCTGCGGTAACCCGTTACATACCGTTCTTGGCCCGTGGAGTACATTTTTGTGATCACGAATATATATTTTCCTGTTTAAAAACAAGTTTATTATATTAGTTGCTACCCATTTGCTGATACCCATTCCACACAATTTTGATTTTAAGATACTCAAAAATCAACCACATCATACGCACCTTTTAAGTCGACAAATAAACATAACATGTATTTATTTTGAGAAAAACATATTTGTGCATCAGTAACCAAATGAGTCAATGCATCAATAGTACTATGACCTCTACAAAATCCGTACTGTGCAATGGGTAGAAGAGAATTGCTTTCAATAAAATATTCTAGTCGAAATTTAATCATTCGTTTAAATGTTTTAGTAAGACACGACATAATTGATATAGGTCGAAATGATGACGGTAATTTTGGATCTTTATATGGCTTATGTATTAGACATATGACAATGTTTTTAAGACTCTCAGCATAATCTTGTTTCAACCAGCAGTTATTGAAAACTTTTAAAATGATTTGTTTTGCTGAGTCTGGAAGATTGTGTAAAATTTTATATGTAAAGCCGTCCAAACCAGGAGCCGTGTTCTTGGTTTGTTTTAGTGCCAAAGAAAGCTCTGAAAAGGTGAAAGCTTCAGAAGTACTATCAAAAGTAGACCGAAAATGAAAATTATTTAGATCTTCCACGTTGATATTGGAGACTGAGGGCGGGGCAAGCTGATTTAAAACATCCTTTAAATATTATAAATTATAATAAACATATATAAGGCCATAAGAGCCAGGGTGGCCTTTAACAGATACTAATAATTTAAGACAATTTAACACACTATGTAAAAACGTAAAAAGAGGAAATAACATGAAATATCATTATAATAGGCAAAAACCCGTACCAAACTAGCACTATTATAAAAAAGCGGTACCTAAGTACTCTGTTTTTGAGTAAAAACAATGTTTCAAAAAGTGTGATTTTATTTTAGGCTTAAACTTAAAGAGCCAGTGCAAAGTAGATCATTCTAAGTGTACTTTTAGGAATCATAAAAACTAAGTTGCGTTTTAAAAATATAGTTGTAGCAAGTTAAAACTTAAGTATTCTGTATGAGCACTCCAGTCCAAATTATCATCTAGAACAATTCCTGAGAATTGAACACTATTTCATAGGACATAGGTACTTCCGATCGGAACTAAATATCAAATTTTGATTTTTGTCTTCATTTAGCTTCAGAACATTATGCAAAAACCAGTTTTTTGCTTTATGAGTATCACTATCTATTTTAATTTTCAAATGATTTTTCCAGTGACAGGTTGAAGTCTTCGATTAGATATGTTTGTGAGCATTTTGTATTCCTAACAAAGTAAAGAGATGGCTCTATAATTCTGACATAACACTTTGTCACCTTTTTTATGAATATGGCCGATTATACTTTTTTTCTATTATAGAATAGAATAGAAATATGCTTTATTGTCACTGAAAATTTTTACAATTTTATGGACAAAGCTTACATACAGTCAAAAGAAAACATAATATCAATAACAAATAACAACAAGTACAATTTACTAAAATAAGATAAATCGTCAATATATGTACAGTATAATATAAGATATAAAAGTATAAAAGCCAAGACAAAAACAACTTATTGCAAAATTTATATATGTAAATTGCAAATTGAACATACTTACAACAAATATAATAAAATACATAAGGAACTGACAAGTGTATGCTACTGCGTATGAAACCCAATTTTCTTAGTTATTCATTAAGAAATTCTTCTATTGAATAGTATGGTCTTTTAGATAGATAGGCTTTTGTCATTTTACGGAACTTTGGGAAAGATGTTACAGATTTAAGTTGTAACGGGAGATGGTTGTACAGTTTCTTTGCGGAATATAATATAGATTTCTCTACTAACTCAGTGGATGGAATCGGTAAATAAATGTCAAAGATTGAATTTCTGGTGGAGTAAAGATGATTGCGCCTTGCTGGAAAGACATGAAGGTGTTTACGAATTAAACATACCGTTTGTAGAATATATAAAGATGGAAGTGTTAAAATTCCGTGATCTCTGAAGTAACTTCTATAATGTGTAGATCTTCTGAGGCCAAACAGATATCTTATTGCTCTTTTTTGCAATTTAAAAATAACATCAAATTGAGCAGCTGTACTAGAACCCCAAAAAGGAAGACCATATCGAAGATGAGACTCGAACAACGAAAAATATGTTATTTTAGAAGATGCTAAATTGAGTTCCCTTGAGGGAGATCTTAGTGCATAGCAAGCTGAGGCGAGTTTCTTACTTAACGAATCGATATGAAGGGACCATTTGAGGTTGCTGTCTAAAAAAATACCAAGAAATTTTACAGAATCAACGGTACTGATCTGGCTGTTATTAAGAGGCAAAGGTTGAAGAGCTCCTTTATAGGAAAATGCTACTGTTTTATTTACGTTAAAAGAGAGTAAATTAGAGTCAGACCAGGTCTTTATCGTCAGTAGATCCGAAGTTGTAGTTTCATGAAGAGATGCAATAGTTGACTTGCTCCAAGTGATACTGGTATCATCAGCAAAAAGAAAAATTTTCCCATCGATTTTTAAATTAGTGATGTCATTTTGTCGGAGGATTTTTTCTTCTCTCCATATTTCTTCTATTAGCTGCTACATCTTTTCTGCCAAAGTTTTTCCTCATTGCTTCAGTAGTTCTGCCGGTATTTTATCTATTCCCGGCGCTTTATCGCTTTCTTGTAATTGGATTGTCGTTCGAACATCCTTTAGCGTTGTAGGTCTAGTTCATTCATTCTCTTTTCCATCTTCCCCGCCCAGTTCTTGTTGTTGTACTTCCTGTTGTGCCTGCGGCTGTCGCTGTTGTTTTAGTGCTGGTTGTGCCCTTTCGTATAATAGTTCCTTAAAATATGTAATACAGGTTCTCTTAGTATCGTCCATACCACTAATTATTTCACCCTTCTTATTTTTGAATATATGCTGTCTTAAATGTTTGATAAATTGGTATGCATTCCGTGTTTCGTTTTCCTTGAACTCTCTCTCTCTCTATGTTTAGAGTGATTCCATGACATCTCGTAACGCGACAGTTCGTAACGGCGATACTTCGTAACGGCGACAGTTCGTAACTATACAAATTCGTAACGGACAATTCGGAAGGTTCAAATTGAATTATTCTGTTTATTTTTGTTAACGTGGAAACTAACTGGTGTTACAGTTATAAATGAAATTATGTTTATCAATTTAACGAATCAGTATCAGGATAAACTTTTTTAATGCATTTCATATTTCGTGTTTCAGAATATAATAAAAGTATTTAAACCAATTATTAAAGTAAAATTAACATGAAGTAAAACTCCCCAGTGTAGTTGGTATATTTAATAAAAATTCTAAAAAATTTTTAAAAATCCAAACGTATTACGTTCAAAACGTTTTCGGACTTATCAGTCCATCATCAGTGAACCTAAAAGTAAGTAATCTCACTGAGTAAAATTAAAAAAGGGTGAAATTTTGAATGTTAAAAAATTGAAAAGTGTGGTTACGATTACTTACTCTCTGTCCTTGCTAAATAGCCACAATGCCAAACACTGGTCAAGATGTATATTCTAACCACATGGTGAAATTTGTTAAATAATTTGGCTTACATTGGATGCCAACGGATTAGTACTAGGTACATGATGCTCTACTCCATTAATTAAGAGATTTTTTTATTATGAATAGGTCTACATTGAACTACGTTTAGTCTGTCAATGATTTAGAAGGAACTTCCTTCTAAATCATTGACATATTCCTATTCATAGACCTATTCATAATAAAAAAATCTCTTAATTAATGGAGTAGAGCATCATGTACCTAGTACTAATCCGTTGGCATCTAATGTAAGCCAAATTATTTAACAAATTTCACGATGTAGTTAGAATATACATCTTGACCAGTGTTTGGCATTGTGGCTATTTAGCAAGGACAGAGAGTAAGTAATCGTAACCACACTTTTCAATTTTTTAACATTCAAAATTTCACCCTTTTTCAATTTTACTAAGTGAGATTACTTACTTTTAGGTTCACTGATGATGGACTGATAAGTCCGAAAACGTTTTGAACGTAATCCGTTTGGATTTTTAAAAATTTTTTAGAATTTTTATTAAATATACCAACTACACTAGGGAGTTTTACTTCATGTTAATTTTATTTAACTAGATGGTATACAGCCAACCTTCGGGTATTATCCCGTTTTATAATTATTAAAGTATTAAAAGTCATCCCCCTTATCAGCTATAACCGTTAATTGAATACCCTAACCATCCCAACGCTATAACCAATCACAAGGTTTATTATAATAACAGGTAATATAGTCTTTCCTTTACAAAATGTTTACTTAGAAAGTTGGGAATGTCTAAAGACGGTTGTTGGCTTAAAGATTTCACGCATTACTTCATTATTTCTTTGTCTAGGTATATGCAAATTTAAGGAACAATAAAAGCGATAAACTTTTAAAAATATTGTTAAAAGATTCGTTAAATTGACATAAATATAATTTCAATTAAAACTGTAATAACAGTTAGTTTACACGTTAACAAAAATAAACAGAATAATTCAATTTTGACGTTACGAATTGTCCGTTACGAATTTGTATAGTTACGAATTGTCGCGAAATATCGCTGTTACGAACTGTCGCCGTTACGAGTTGTCCATTACCAGTTGTCCGGTTAGGTAGATTAGTACAGAGACAAAACTTTTGTTATCAAATATGTAAATCTAATCAAAGCCTCCAAATTTGTCCAATGTTTTTTATTTTTTTATTCAATGCATATTGATAATATAATTAAACTAACTTTACACTAATTTAGACACAATTTAATAGTTAAAAAAATAATAAAATTTTTAGTAATCTATAAATAGGACGTTGGCCTATAAGGGATTAATTTGTTTTATTAAAAAAATTAAAGACAATTTTATCTATTAAAAAAACAACTAAAGACAAATGGTTTTAAGGATCGTCAGTGATATAAGTATACATATAAAAGCTTCAATCATCGAAATTATTGAAAACATGAATAAAATTTAAGTTTACGACAAATCTTTCATGTATAAAATAAAACTCGCCATAAAATGTTCAATGAAGTAGAAGCCCTGGTTTTCATACTTGTCATTTTTAACAGAAGCCCACATGATAAGCACCATACCATGTGACACACACATACGACAAAATATTAAAATAACTTTTAAGTGCTTCTGGTACTTGAAGCTCGCACGTGTCTTGATTTATTGATTTATAGCCGCTATTTTTATTGCTCAGTATACATAATGATAAAGTATATAAGAGCATTCCGAGTTCAAACAATTTTGTCAATCAATTGCGGTGTACGTAAACTACAAAATTATGGAATACATAAATAAATGAGAGCATTTGGAGATAAACAGTCTATTAAGCAATTCTCTATTAAATACCTAATAATAATTATTATTTATAAAAGAGTGGCCAAAAATTTTTAATTATGTATATAGTCTGGACAGATTATCGGAGAATAGGCCATTTTTGGGAACAATTATTTACCAGCAATTTTATTGCTGCAATCGAATCTTATGACTGTATGTATTCATAATATATCTATGCAAAGTCCGCAGATAGTGTGCTACTTTTTTTATAAACAAAATGGCGCCCGAAGATCGTGTTGTTTCAATTTTTGCTCTATAACTCCAAAGATTTTAACTTTACACCAAAAACATCCAAATAAAAATTCACCGTAATTAAATTCTGCATAGAGACGTGTTCTCCCGATTTACTTCGACGAAAATTTTCCCCGGAAAATGCTGGTTTTTCCAACTTAATCTTTAATTTTCAACTCAAATGTTAGATAAGTAATTGTTTATCAATAAGTAAATAACTTGGTAGTATAAAAGCTCTTTTCGTATAGATTATAATTCCAGAAGCCGATGGAAATAGAATGTTTAGAAAATATAGAACAGTTTAGAAACTATTGAATTGTTAATTAAAAATTAACGGTCGCTACAATAACCACAATAATTATAATACATAAGAATAATTATGATTTTTGTATAAAAAACACTGTACCTATGTAATGTACTTTACGGAATTGAAATTGGAATATTTAAGCGGCCTCAGGAATATTTTAACATTATAAACAATTTTTTGGCTTATAAACAAATGGTATATCTCGGGAAATATTAAATTAAATTAAATCATGAAAACGGTATTGGAAAAAAAGCGACAGAACGCTTCTTGAGAAAGAACTTTTAATTGTGATGAGTGGTTCCTGAGATACAGTTGGTCAAAGTTGACCGGCATTTACGGCAAAGATATAAAAAATAGGATCATAATTTTTGAACCATCACCTTTCTATTTTTGTCCTCTTTCTCCACACCAATTTTTATATCTTTAAAATAGTCATAACATATATTGTTATAATAAAAACTATCGATATTACGAGTAAAAATTGCCAAAAATACCAAAATTCCAATCAAAAATTAGGTTGAAGAAAATGTAATCTCAAAGTTCAAAATCGGTATACTCGTACGTTAAAAAAATGCATTTTCTCAGCTTCCCATGGAGCAATTTTCTTCATTTTTTTTGTTCCCAAGTGACTCGAGTAGAGCCATCTAACTAACGCATTATTAAATGTCAAATTTGCTTTTGTTTTGTTATAATAAATTAATTTATTTATTATAACAACATTTTTAATTTGTTTAAATAAAGATTGTTTAAATAATTGTACAGCTTTCAAATGAGAATATTTGTGTTTTAACGTTAAAAGATACACTTGTAGTAAGTTTATCTAAAAAAAACTCTACAACTGGAAAAAATATTATGTAGTTTTCTTTTCTTATAAATAAATTAATCTATTATAACAAAACAAAAGCAACTTTGACATTTAATAATGCGTGAGTTAGATCGCTTTACTCGAGAACAAAAAGAACAAAAGAAGAATGAAGAAAATTGCTCCATGAAAAGCCGAGAAAATGCATTTTTTTAACGTATACCGATTTTGAACTTTGAGATTACATTTTCTTCAACCTAATTTTGGATTGGAATTTTGATATTTTGGCAATTTTCACTCGTAATATCGATAGTTTTTATTATAATAATATATGTTATGGCTATTTTAAAGATATGCAAATTGGTGTAGAGAAAGAGAACAAAAATAGAAAGGTGATGGTTTAAAAATTATGATCCTATTGTTTATATCTTTGCTGTAAATGCCGGTCAACTTTGACCGGTTGTATCTCAGGAACCACTCATCACAATTAAAAGTTTTTTCTTTTAAAAGAAGCATCTTGCCGCTTTTTTTCCAATACCATTTTCATGATTTAATTTAATTTAATATTTCCCGAGATATTCTATTTGTTTATAAGCCAAAAAACTGTTTATAATTTTAAAATATTTCTGAGGCACCTTAAATAGTTCAATTTCAATTCTGGAAAGTACATTAGATGGGTACAGTATCTTTTTATACAAAAATGATAATTATTCTTATGTATCATAATTATTGTGGTTATTATAGCGACCGTAAATTTTTAATTAACAATTCAATTGTTGCTAAATTAATAATTTAATTTCCACCGGCTTCTGGAATTATATACGGAAAGAGCTTTTATATTACCAAGTTATTTAATTATTGATAAACAATTACTTATCTAAAATTTTAGTTGAAAATTAAAGATTTTGTTGGAAAAACCCGCATTTTCCGGGGAACGTTTTCGTCGAAGTAAATCGGGAAAGACACGTTTCTATGCAGAACTTAATTACGGTGAATTTTTAGTTGGGTGTCTTTGGTGTAAAGTTAAAATATTTGGAGTTATAAAGCAAAAATTGAAAAAACACGATTTTCGGGCGCCATTTTGTTTATAAAAAAAGTAGCACACTATCTGCGGACTTTGCATACCTATTTTATGAATATATACAGTCATAAGATTCGATTCCAGCAATAAAATTGCTGGTAAATAACTTTTCCTTGTATTTAGCTAATAAGCCCAGAGTAATATGTAATTTGTTTAATACAAAATATATTTGACTACTGATAGAAACCAGAAAAAATGTAATTGAACCAAAGACGATAATCTTTTCCAAAGTTATGATGATTTCCAAAGATTATTTCTGAAGTTGTATTATGAATTTTCAATCTAATTATATTTTGTAAATCTTATAAATTTTGTGGTTGATCAATGTAAAATTTTAATTTTAAGTAACCCATATGAAAAAAAAAAACAAGTGGTGTAAGATCTGGAAA
This sequence comes from Diabrotica virgifera virgifera, assembly GCF_917563875.1. Lineage (NCBI taxonomy): Eukaryota > Metazoa > Arthropoda > Insecta > Coleoptera > Chrysomelidae > Diabrotica > Diabrotica virgifera. Next base: position 8,583,924 of record NC_065452.1, on the reverse strand, counting down.
TCTTGGGGGATTATCTAGAAGCATACGTTTGGTGGAAAAGATATTACCAACCACTATAATTAAGCGAAACCGCCTGCAGTGGGCAGGACATATAGCCCGGGCCACTGAATCGAACATGAGGTTTGTTCTAGCAAACAGTCAAACTAGTCAGAAACCGTTGGTCAGTGAGAGAACATAATACAGTCACCAGTGCTATCCCCTCTACTCGCGCTGGTCCGCTATTCGCTGATGGTTTCAAACCGTTTGAAAGTGATGCTAGAACAAACCTATGGTAAAAAATATTCTAAAGCCCTGGTTTCCTTGAAAGCGGTACCGAAAAATTGCGACCGCAATATTGCAGCGAAGGACGTCATAGAAAACTGTACCACGCAAAACAATAGCAGTGGTTTTCAAGGATGAGTTGGAAGCCACCGCAACGCAATATGACGGTGCCGGCATATGGAATGCGGTAGCCAGTGCGGAGATGAACATTAAATTGCGGTGGTGAAGTGTGGTGATTCGTTTCTTTTATATTGTAATAACTGATAAAATAGGTATATATGTTTTATCTTATAAAGTTAACGTCATTTAAATGTATTTTTGAGCATAATGTGTTTATATTATATATTTATTTTATAAATTATATTTGCTACCGATGACGTTGAAGCTGCAATGGAACCATCCGCTACTTCAGTATTGGCGGAGCCTGGCCGGAAATGCTTTATAAATATGTATATATAAATTTATCAAATAAATGTAAAAATTTCTTCAAAATAAAATTATATAAACTGGGTGGGCCAATGAAAACCGTCCACCTCGATATTTGGCAGTAGTTATTAGATTTTAAGAAAATGCCGAAACAGATCGATTTTTGTTTTTATATTACAATTTTTTGGCATATATTTCATACTAGTGACGTCATCCACCTGACCTGAGCGTGATGACGTAATCGATGATTTTTTTTAAATAGGATAGATGACTATTAGATAGATTATTTGGAAGAGTGTTCAATTCTGTATTCAGTAATATAAACATTATTATTATTTATACAGGGTGACGCCAAAAAAAAATTATTTTTAAATTAAATTAGTTGAGGCAAAAAGAAGAATGTATGTAATTTATTTAACTCAAAATATATTGTACTGCTGTCAGCAAATAGAAAAAAAATTATTTCACAAATAAACACTTCTTTAAATTAAATCACAAACAGCCTCCCACCTACCTCTTGGAAGTTTGAACATTTAAGTAATTAAAGCGAAAAGCGTTGTTTATTTGCCAAATCAGTTTTTTTTCATTTTCTGACAGCAATAGAATGCTTTTTGTGTTAGCTACTCGTTTGTCATTTAATTTGTAACTTCTGATTGTTTCACATTCAGTTTTTGCATACCCCTATTTTTATTCTCTATTTTTCTTTCATTTACATCTCTTATTTTAGATATTACCATAAAATGATCACTACCAATCTCTGGTCATTATGATATGGTCCCATATCATTAATATGGGAATTTATTTTTGTCATTTCATACTAGTAGAAAAAATATTAGTACTAACCATTTATTTTCTTCTTCATTTAACTTCTTCAAGTGTTTTAATTATAGACAAAATTAGAGACTTATTTTACTTTCCATTTAATTTAATACGTTTTAAGAAATCAATGAGCATGATCTGGATTTCTGATGGACCACAACATTTACAAGATTTAAAACATAGAATTAGATTGGAAATTCGTAATATCACTCTAGAAATTAGCCACAATATTCAAGAAAATTGCTGTCATCATTTAAATTACGGTCAAGAGGCAGATGGGTGACAGTAAGAACATTTACCTAATCTAAGCGAAAAGCAATGTTTATTTGTCAAGTAAACATTTTTTTTTCTGTTTTCTGACAGTAAAATGTATTTTGAATTAAATAAATTTAGGAGGGAGCCACAAAATGTGTTACAGGATGTTTGACTTAAAAATATAAAAATTACTTGTATCCAGTACTTTAAAAGTATTTGACATATCCTTATCCTACTTGTCAAAAAGTGTAGGTACTGTACACCCTACTAAATTATGTTAAGCGTTTCTGGCTACTACCAGAGGCGTACGATAGGGGAAAGTGAATGGTTGACTCCTTCCCAAATTCTACGCCACTGACTGAATCTCTATTTTAGTATAATTTTTAAATTCGTATCGTAACCATAAAATCATTAGTTTTCGAGATATTTGAAGTTAAAAATGAAGGGGCACAATACATTCATCAAAATAGCTGTGCCGTTTCATTTTCAACTTCTCGAAAATATCTCGAAAACTAATGACTTTATCGTTACGAATGAAGCGTATATTATTTACGTAGAATGTATTGGAGAATCTAAATATTACGCTAAAGTAGCAATTGCGTCAGTGGCGTAGAATTTGGGAGGGGTCAATCATTCACTGTCCCCTGTGTTTTTAATAATAGTCCCCCATAATTTAATAAAGTGTTTAGCATCTACATTTTTTGCCAAGTATGACAAGGATATACAGGGTGCACCAAACCTCGGGTTTTCTTTGATTACGGCTAAACTATGAGATATACAAAAAAATGTTTATAACAAAACTAATGTGTATCAAAGAGGTTTATATTCTAAAATTATTTTTGATTATACAGGGTGAGTCAGAACGACGGTATGAACTAAAGTTTTATTTTTTTAAATGGAACACCCTGTATATTAAATCATTTTTGAATATATTATTTAAAAATATGAAAATTTGTATAAGGTCTTATAGGCCTAAAGTTAATAATTTTTGAAATATTTACATTTTTATTGAAAAAAATGGTAATATTTATAGGGTTGTGGATTATGTTTCCAAAGAAATAAAAATTTAAGTGATAGGTCAAAATTTTTAAAATATAGTGTTATTTTTAAATAATTTAATATTTTTTACTTTTAGCCTTAAAATATACAGTGTGATCACTATTTGCAAATACAAAATTTTCTCATTTTTTTAAATGGGACACCCTGTATATTAGTTTTGCATTTTGTAGTAAATATTACAACCTTTCTTTTGGTATAAGGTTGTATATACCTAGCATGTTTTGTTTTGTAGATATTTTAAAAATCTATAGATTTTAGGTTTTTGCGGATTTTTTATTTAAAAATTTTTTTGCAAAAAAACTAATTATAATCTGGTTTTAGAAACATACACTAATATATAAAATATGAAAATAAAAACGTAATTAAAGATTAAAATAAATCGTATGCTAGTACAATTCAATTGAATTTAATAACTTTAAATTATTTTACAAAAAATATTTTACCATTTTAATGAATGCATAAATTAGTTACTAAATTAAATAAACAACCAAATTTTAAATCAACCGTAGTAATTTTTCTACTACAGCAACTTTCCTGTACCAAATTAATTGTTAGTTAAATTGTGTTTAGTTAAACTTTTAATTTACCTTTTAAATTTACTTACATACATCATACACCTTGAGAATATAAAAATTATTATAAAGTATGCTTTAAAACAGCTGAATATTAAATGTATGAGCCAAATTATTTATTAATATAAATAGTATTTACTGGTGTCACAAAAGCTGGTAATACTTTTGTAATTGAAATTTTTGTAGCAATTTTTTATATTTTAAATTTTAATTTTTTAACCGAAAAATTTTTGGATATGACATTTGTTTTGGGCGAAACCATTAGAAATTATTACCAGCTTTTGTGACACGAGTAGGTACATAGATACTATTTACTTCTTAATATACTTCCATAACGTTCATTTGTTTCAAAGCATACTTTATACGTTCTCAAGATGTAGGTAAATTAAAAAGTTATTAACTGATTTTACTCGTAAATACAATATAACTAACAATTAATTTGGTACAGGAAAGTTGCTGCAGTAAAAGAATTACTACGGTTGATTTAAAATTTGGTTGTTTATTTAATTTAGTAACTAATTTATGCATTCATTAATATGGTAAAATATTTTTTGTAAAATAATTTAAAGTTATTAAATTCAATTGAATTGTACTAGCATACGATTTATTTTAATCTTTAATTACGTTTTTATTTTCATATTTTATATTTTAGTGTATGTTTCTAAAACCAGATTATAATTATTTTTTTTGCAAAAAATTTTTAAATAAAAAATCCGCAAAAACGTAAAATCTATAGTTTTTTTTAAATATCTACAAAACGAAACATGCTAGGTACATACAACCTTATACCAAAAGAAAGGTTGTAATATTTACTACAAAACGCAAAACTAATATACAGGGTGTCCCATTTAAAAAAAATGAGAAAATTTTGTATTTGCAAATAGTGATCGCACTGTATATTTTATGGCTAAAAGTAAAAAATATTAAATTATTTAAAAATAACACTATATTTTAAAAACTTTGACCTATCACCTAAATTTTTATTTCCTTGGAAACATAATCCATAACCCTATAAATATTACCATTTTTCTCAATAAAAATGTAAATATTTCGAAAATTATTAACTTTAGGCCTATAAGACCTTATAAAAATTTTTCATATTTTTAAATAATATATTCAAAAATGATTTAATATATAGGGTGTTCCATTTAAGAAAATAAAACTTTGGTTCATACCGTCGTTCTGACTCACCCTGTATAATTGAAAATAATTTTAAATTATAGACCTCTTTGATACACATTAGTTTTGTTATAAACATTTTTTTGTATATCTCACAGTTTAGCCGTAATCAAAGAAAACCAGAGGTTTGGCGCACCCTGTATAAAATAGTTTTAAAGTACCGAGTAAAAATAGTTATAAAATTTTTAAATAAAACACCCTGTAACTCAGTAAATAGTCATTTTTTTAAGTGATTTCAGTGAAATCTTAATATTTTGAGGTCTAGAACCTAGAACTCAGAGATTGGACATTCTTAATGAATCACCCTATATAGCAGAATATTAGTTACGTTAATATTAAGTTAGATATTAATATTGAGTTTTTTTTCTATTGTAGATATTATAATGTATTGGCGCCCTACGCCCTACGCCCTACACCAATATGTGGTAACAGGGTTTACGAAAATATAGCTTAATAGACATATATAAATTAAAGTATTATCATTCGTCGTGTATTGGAATAAAGTCAAATAAAATTCTTTGTAAACAAACATTCCCGCATAGTAAAAACCTTTTTCGCTCAACAAACCCATTTCGTTTGGAGTTTTCATGTTTGAATGGCAAGTAAATTGTGTAATGAAGTGAATATCTTGAAATAACGTTTACTATTCGTAACCCTCCGAATAACACAAATGCAGGTAAAAGAAAATGTTTGCTAACACAACACAAAATCCGTAAAAGTTCCTAAGTAAAAAGCATTCGCACTCGCCATTCGCCACTCGCTCTGGTCTTTTCAAATTAGCCTAAAACAAATTCACTCACGGCTAGTTTAGCTGAACCCCTTGAAATTTACATAAAACACATGTAAAGGAAGGAGAATGGTCGTAACATAAATTTCCTTTGCTATTTGATACTTTTTTACATACGACAATACACTCTCAAGTCGCATTATCTAAATTAGATATACATCATTGTACGTGTTTGTTTCTACGTAATTGGAAACATTATCATTGAACCTTCATCGCCACTGGCTATTGCATTATCACATTAAAATTTATTGTCGTTCCCTATATTTACTACTATTTACCGGCTGTAAAAACCATCAATTAGAACTAAGATAAAAACTAATCAGCAGTTGCTCAATAGGGCTTTTCATTCACAGTAATTTGTTTCGAGCTTCTGTCATCTGTCACATAATATTAATATATCTACGTCATACGTTATTGGTATACAGGGTGTTTGGTAAAGAATGGGCCATAGCTTAACCTTAGATTCCTGAGGTTAAAATAGGTCGATTTAAGCTAACTTACCTTAGTACAAAAGTTGATAATAACCGAAATACAGGGTGTCAAAGTAAAACTTTTATTTTATTTATTTTTGAATATTTCCTGACAGGCATGGGGCAACAACACGAAATTTGGTAAGTGGTGCTGGTATTGTACCTACAATCTACTAAATTATGTTAAACAGACGTTTCTAGCTACTACCATAGGCGTACGACGGGGGGATGTCAATGGTTGACCCTTCCAAAATTCTACGCCACTGGCGAAATTGCTATTTTAGTGCCATTTTTTGATTCTCCAATACTGTCTATGTAAAAAATATACTCCTCATTCGTAACGACAAAGCCATTAGTTTTCGAGATATTTGAAGCTAAAAACGAAGAAGCAAAATACATTAATCAAAATAAGTGTGCCCTTTCATTTTTAACTTCAAATATCTCGAAAACTAATGACTTTGTAGTTACAAATGAAGAGTATATTATTTGCATATAAAGTATTGGAGAATCTAAAAATAATGCTAAAATAGCAGTTACATAAGTGGCGGAGAATTTGGGAAGGGTCAACCATTCACTTTCCCCTGTCGTACACCTCTGGTAGTAGCCAGAAATGATTATTTAACATAATTTAGTAGGGTCTACAGTGCCTACACTTTTTGCCAAGTATCACGCGGCTTTATTTAAAACTTTAAGAACTATGTGTGCCCGGTACTATAAAACTATTTGACATATCCTTATGGTACTTGACAGAAAGTATAGGTACTGTACACTCTACTAAATTATGTTAAATAATTGTTTGTGGTTAATACCAGAGGCGTACGGCAGGGAAAAGTTAATGGTTGACCCTTCCCAAATTCTACGCCACTGATGAAACTGCCATTTTATCATAATTTTTAGATTCTCCAATACTTTCTATGTAAATAATATACTTTTCATTCGTAACGATAAAGTCGTTAGTTTTACGTAGAAAAGGCACACTTATTTTGATTAATGTATTATTCTCCTTGGTTTTTAGCTTCAAATATCTCTAAAACTAATGGCTTTATCGTTACAAATAAAGAGTATGTTATTTGCATAGAAAGTATTGGAGAATAAAAAAATTGCACTAAAATAGAAATTCCGCCAGTGGCGTAGAATTTGGGAAGGGTCAACCATTTTACGTTCCCCCGTCGTACGCCTCTGGTAGTAGTCAGAGACGTTTTTTTTAACATAATTTAGTAGGGTGGACAGTACCAGCATCACTTACCAAATTTCGTCTTGTTGTCCCATGCCTGTCAGGAAATATTCAAAGATAAATAAAATAAAAGTTTTACTTTGACACCTTGTATTTCGGTTATTATCAACTTTTGTACTAAGGTAAGTTAGCTTAAATCGACCTATTTTAACCTCAGGAATCTAAGGTTAAGCTATGGCCCATTCTTTACCAAACACCCTGTATACCAATGATACAAACCAAAGACGTATGACGTAGATATATTAATATTATGTGACACATGACAGAAGCTCGAAACAAATGGCAATCGATGAAAAGCCCTATCCCGATATTCCATTTATCTTTTATAGAAAAAGACTTTGATTATTTAATAATTAGCATAAATTTTTAGCTGCTCCTTAGGTTGACTATTGGTCATCATTGGATCAGTTATGTTTATTTAGTTTAAGCGATTGTTTTTTTTGCTAAAGGGCCTAGCCGGGTAAGATGATGAAAACTGCCCCCAACTCGATTCGAATTCCATATAGGTCACCGTTTAGCATATGTAGTGAAATTCACTTTCTGAAATTTTTAGCCCCCTATGTGGTCATGTGACCCACCTAGAGCCTAATTAAGGTTTTTATGTTTTTATTTTTTATCTCAGCCGCATCGAGAACTAGCGAAAAACTTTAAATAAAAAAGTTGTAAGCTTTAAAAGTTCTGTCCGGAATTTTTTTTTTAATTTTTGGCGGGAAATTTAAATTTTAGAACGATTTTAAAATTTTAAATGAGTATAAAAAAATAACTAAGACATTCGTTATCACGAAAAAAATATATAACGTGTATTTTTGCATACTGTTTCACCCTGAATTTGTACAAATTTTTAAAATTGGTGAAACGCACCTTTAAAAATTAAAAAACCGAATTTTTTCGGTTTTTTTTCGTTTTTTGATACAATTTTATACATATTTTTCAAAAAAGGTAACACCGTCATTAGAATAGGTAAAAAACTGAAAAACAGTTGGGGTTTGTTTAATAAAAATTTTTTGTACCATTTTCAAGGTACAGGCGTTGAAGGAAACAAAATTTTACACATTTTTTACGATTTTGCCGAAACTACTGGCAACATTGTAATAAAACTTGGCAGGTTTTAAGAGGTAGTTATTGTGCATGTTTTGACATACAATAATTAAGGAGTTGATATTCATCATTAGCGCTCATAGGAGTAATGGTTTATTTTAAAATAACAGCTTTTGAACTCTGAACCTGACAAATGAGACTTCTCCTTGGTTTGTTTTCATCTAACTTCTTCCACACTTGGTCAAACCATAACGGTTTGTTTTTAAAAGAATTTTTATAACTTATATACACGTTAACATTTCACTTCAATATTAATAATTGTAATTTTGAAAATTTAACTTTAAAGTTTAGTATCTTCACTTAGAATTCATTTAACCAACACATGGCTTTTTAGCCATTTTCAATTTATTTAATTTTTTAATTATTATTTACATACCAATATAGAGGGCACATAAGATAGTGGTTCCTTCTTTATCATTTTAATGAATGACAGTGCTCAGCTGTTCACGTGAACTCACAATGGTTTGACGCAGTCATGTTGTAATTTTAAAACTAAAAGAGAATTTAGATGTGATAAACTTTTAATTTTAAGGGTTTTATACCCGATATCTGTGGCTTTTGCCCAGTATCCATGATTTTTCATGTGATTTTTGAAGTTATACTTCTTTACCGGCGATAGAGGGTGATTTTTTTATATGTTAAAACCTATCAGCCCGGCGCATGCGCATTATAACTTTGTTCTGATTGGATGTTCAAATGACATGTCAAAAATTATCCGATATGGCAGCTGTGGTTTGGAGGTAAAGGTAAAGGTAAACAAATGTATAATATATTAGTTTTATTGTTGTGAAGACAGAAACAAAAAAGTTTATAATATTGTAGTGACTTTTAAATAGTTTTTAAAAGCAACAGGTACGTAATAATTGTTAATGTATCATGGGTATAAACCTACCTATTTGATCTGCCAAAATACATAGTATGTAATACTTTTATTTATATAATTTGATTACCATCAAAATTTCTATCAATATTCACCTAATATATTGTTTTTTACTCTATGTTTTGTTGTATTTTTTCAATTCTAAATCATTTCAATTCAAAATTAAAATAATTTGATCAATTTTCAAAATATCAAAATATCACAAGTTTAATCCGTTTAGTTAGTCGATCTTCGTAAATAATGACACATAGTGTCCGTGGCTAAGCGGAGAAGGCGAATGAATTCCAATACCAACCGCTCTTATCAGCGCTGGTTCGAGTCCCAATAGAAACTTTGTTTTTTGTTTTTTTTTAATACATTTTATGATTGTAAGTATATTTATTATATAATTGTATTTTCAGAAAATACGTATTTAGTTAAAAAAATTTTCGACAATTAATGTTCAGACATCATTTGTGGCTTGTTTAATGTGTTTGTGTGTGTTTTATTCTTTTATTATTTTAATTTTTGGCACTGTTCTAATAAAAATGTTTGAGAAGTAGTAAGTATAAATTAGTTTAATATTTAAACAAAATATAAATAAAAAGTATATTAATTTCGTTTAAATCATATAATAGAAGTATAACTTCTTACGTGCGTACAAAGTACACACACATTCTTTTTTAACAATTGCTCTTCTATGAAGGATTTATAATAGGACGTAAGCTTTTCAATCTTTTGTTTATAAAAAATCTCTTAACTTAAATGTCCTTTTAGGAAGCTCTGATGATGGCACATTATGTGTTGAAAGTACTTAGCTGATTATTAAAAATTTTTTACACACTTTCAATTTCTTTGAGAACATACACCTGTTTGCCGGTTTGACCTATTTAGAAGTGTGTACAAGTCATACAGTCTGTTTCAATAAAATAAAAGTTTTATTTTGCCACCCTGTATTTCGGTTATCAACTTTTGTACCAAGGTAAGTTAGTTTAAATCGACCTATTTTAACCTCAGGAATCTAAGGTTGAGCTATTCTATGGCCCATTCTTTACCACACTGTAAAGTAAAAATTAATTTTTTAAATTTTTTATTACAAAAATCCTCACAATGGGTTTAAATATTGTAAAAGAATTACAAATAATAGCTCTATGGGTTTTGAACGCAACTATCTAGTATATTTTTGTTAACTGATTGAATCACGACTGAAAAGAGCAATCATCGACATCGACAATTGACAGTTCGTCAAAGAGTGAACACATTAACGAAAATTCTAGTCTAATGGAATGAGATCGGTATCAGAAAGGGCACATTATCAAGAAAAGAGGCGACAGTGAAAAAGGAGGCGGGCCAAATCACTCAGATATGAAGAGTCTGATAACCGCTAATGATAAAATGACAATATTGTGTCATAAAACTCCTCCTCTATGGCAGCGTAATTGAAATTGCCCGGAAAGGTTTTATAAAAGCAAAAGCACTGCTTGTCACTAGTTGTGCCTTAATTATCTTTAATTACTTATTGCACACGAAAGGAAATATAAATGTTGTTATACTTATCTGATTCTCGACATTGTGGTAAAATCTAATGATAATAAACGCACCAACACGTTTAAAGAACTTAAACAATTAATAAGTAGCAGTTATTGTTAATTGTCTTAATCTTTAGTTTATAGGGTAATTATGAAATCACGGTTGCAGATTTGTATACCGATGTACAAAGTTCAAGTTGATTCTCAGTTAGAGTTGACTCCAACTAGTTGGAGTCAACTCCAACTGAAACGAGCAGTAAAAGTTGATTTTAAAAATTTAATTCAACTTTTACTAGTTGGAGTTGACTCTTCCTGGATCGATTCAGTAAATGTTGATTATACGAGAATCTCAAGTGCATTTTTGATGAGTGTGCGTTTCTTTGTTTTGACCGTTTCAACTACTTATTAGTATAGTCTGTAACGTCGCCCCCGTTAGGTAAATTATTCTGATTCGATTTTTTGCACAAACTTACTCAAAGAAATACATCCGTATAACAATCCTTATAACAAATACACAGGGTGTCACGCGGTACCGCGGTCGAAAAATTGTTTAACCAATTTTTGTTAACCAAATTCACAAAAATAATTTTTATCTACTCTATCTCATATTATGTAAAAATGTAAAGGTTTTATTGTGTGAAAATTGTAAATATAGATAGCAGTACATGAAGAGTTTAAAGTGTGTCTGAAGTAACAATGTATTTTAAATGGGTTTTACTTTTTCGCACTGTTTTTTGGCACACTTTCATATAATTAAACATCCTTAACTTTCGCCTTCGGGAGGAAATCAGACACGCCCTTACAACGGCAACTGAAATGCTCACAAAACAGCGACCACGGAAGCAAAGATGGATGACAGAGGAAATATTGGATTTAATGGATGAAAGAAGAAAATGCAAACAGCACAAAGCAATGTACAAAGCATTAAATAGAACCATTAAACAAAAAATAAAAATTGGAAAAGAAAAATGGATAACAGAACAATGTGAAGAAATCGAAAACTTATATAAAAAACATGATGACTTCCATCTGTATAAGAAACTCAAGGAATTCACAGGCACGACATACTCACAAGGACCAACTAATCTAATCAACGCAGAAGGCAAACTAATTTCAAGCCCTGAAGAACAAATAAACATGTGGGAAGACTATATAAAGGAACTCTTCTATGACATCAGAGAACCTCCTACATTAAATACCGAAAACGACGAAGTTCTTCCAATACTAAAGTCCGAACTGGAATATGCTCTACGTCAACTAAAAAACAACAAATCTGTAGGAAACGATGAAATACCAGCTGAGCTATTGAAGTTAATCAACGTGGAAAACTTAGACCTTCTTCTTGGACTATTTAATAATGTTTACAATACAGGGACTATCCCTAAAATATGTCTTGAATTAGTCCTCATACCACTGCCTTAAAAGAAGAACGCCAAATTATGCCAGGACTTCCGCCTTATAAGTCTATTAAATAACATTCTGAAGCTTTTCTTGCGTATCCTACAGAACAGAATATATTATAAAAAATGTGATGAGGTCACCGGTCAAGAACAATTTGGCTTCAGGAAAGGTATGGGGACACGAGAAGCAATATTCTGTCTTCAAACTCTGGCACAAAGATACAAAGATCAGCAAGCAGACCTTTTTATCTGTTTCATAGATTTTGAGAAAGCGTTCGATAGGGTGAAGCACAAGACCTTGATAGAAAGATTGAATGACATCGGAGTCGACAAAAGAGATTCTAAAATTATAGAGGCTATTTATTGGAATCAGACAGCAATCATAAAGACCAATGGTAATACGTCAAGGCTAATTGAAATACAACGAGGTGTTAGACAGGGTTGTGTGCTATCACCCATACTTTTAACGTCTACTCTGAGGTAATATTTGCGAACTCTTTATCGCACCCTTCAGAAGACATCAGGATAAACGGTCAGAGAGTAAATAACATCCGCTATGCAGATGACACAGTATTAATGACTGATTCGGACCATAGTCTGCAGATACTGTTTGATAGGGTTACTGAGAGTTGTGAAAAAATGGAGATGAAGATCAATACTGCGAAAACCAAAGTTATAAGAATATCAAGGAACAAAAATTTACCTCTTCCAATAAATATGTGAAACACCAACAGCTTGAATACGTAAGCCAGTACAAATATCTTGGTTGCTGGTTCAAAAATCAACTTGATTAAAAACAAGAAGTCAATAGCGAGAATAGAGGTAGCCCGATAGGGGTTTATCAAAATGAAAAGCTTATTTTGTAACAGTAGCATTAATATCAGCCTTAGATGTCATTTTGTGCATTGCTATGTGTGGTCAATACTTTTGTATGGAACGGAGGCCTGGACACAACACAACACTGATGAACAAGTTGGACGCCTTTGAACTCTGGCTTTATAGAAGAGACTTGAAAATACCTTGGACAACCCACACCACCAACGAATATGTTCTGAGGAGAATAGGTACAGATAGGGAACTGCTAAAAATCATTAAAGTCAGAAAAGTTAGCTACCTGGGACACATAATGAGAAACGGAAAGTACCGCCTCACGCAACTGATCATCCAGGGTAAGAGTAAAGGAAAACGGGGTCCCGGTAGGCGCCAGATTTCATGGTTTAGAAATATCAGAAACTGGACCGGCCTTGATTCAACATCTTTGTTTAGAGCCGCATTGGACAGATACAGATTTACCAGTGTAGTCGCTAACCTCCACTAAAGGAGAAAGCACCACAAGAAGAAGATCTTTCGACTTGTCATGGTGATGACATGTGAGCTATAAATTACAAAAAAAGTTTTGACAGTTTTGTGGTTTGACAGAAGTTTGAATTTTTAAATGTCAAAATGGTGCAATGGTGCATCTCACTCGCACTCACATTGATAGCTGCGTCAATACGCTCCTAGCGCTCATTGTTAATAATTAAAAATAACCGCTTAGTAATAAAATAATAACAAAAATTTCTTCAGTATCTTGTAGGGGGGTCGTTAAAATTTTATTTGGTGACTTTCGGACTTTCATAATAATAATTTTTAACTGAGCTATTAAGTCTTGAAAATGGTCATTTTCGTATTTTGCAAATTTTAAATCGCGTATAACTCGAGAACAACAAAATTTTATAGAAAAATCACAAAATACTTCTTTTGCTCCGAATGACCCAAATGATGTAAAGAAAATTGTCCTAATTTTTTTTGTGAGTTTGTTTAAAAAATTTTTTAAACAATTTTTCGACCACAGTACCATCTGACACCCTGTGGATTCGTTATTTGGTCGAAGAGGACCTCTTTTTTAGTAAGTTTGTGCAAAAAAAATCGAACTGGAATAATTTACCTAACGGGGGCGACGATACAGTCTAGACTAATTTGAACATATTCAGTAACATTTAATTTCTAGAATCGGCTGTTTGTGTGAATCAGAATCAACTTTTACTAAATGGCATTGGGAACGGGAAGAGTATACTTTTCCTAGTTGGAGTCTACTTTTACTAGTAAATGTTGAATATAAATCTTCATTTTATATTTATAATCAACTTTTACTGAAACCAGCCGTTAGAGTCGACTCCAACTAGTTGGAGTCAACTCCAACTGGATAATCAACTTGAACTGTAACATATACACTGTTTTCTTTGGCCCACCATGTAGGAGAGACCGGGGCTAGTTGTCACAGGGATAAGTTGTCACACTGCCGATTTCTACCTTATTTGTGAAGTTAACACGCTGTACCATCTACATGCGAAAGGTATTATTCCTCACCGATTCCACACAAAATATTACAGAGATCGACCAGTAATTATTTATCTTATTTGTGTAAATGTGTTTTGAGTCTTCTCATGTAAAATTCTTAATCTTCAAACATCTCGTTGTGTGAGTGAATTTGTGAAACCAAGGTAATAAAAATATATTTTAAAGGATACAAGTCAATCTTATAGATTATATTATTATACGTAGGCATATTTTGATATATTTATTCATTGGAATATTTGTGATTTGACATTCAGTTAAGGAAGGTTATGTGGGGCTAGTTGTTACAAATTACACGAGGCAAGATGTCACTGTGACAACCTGCCCCGCAGCATTTAAATCTGTTGAAATGATTTTAGACCGTATTAAAATCATATTAAATTGCTAAAGAATACAGGTTAAATCATTTATAAATTTGTCAGTAGTAAACTTTTTGTGAGAAAGTGATTTAATATCTACAGGATTAAAATTTAATTTCTAATCTAAATGCTGTTAATCTGCTTGCATAGCATGGATGAAGTCAAACCCCTGAAAAAACTATTACTAATATCTATGATATACCTGGTATTGTGGCAACATCTCGGCCTATTATACTTAACTCCAAGTAATATAATGTCGGGATTTAGGATCACTGGTATTTATCCCTTTAACAGGGATATATTTTCAGAACAAGACTTCCTCCCCAGTTACGTTACCGATCGTAAGAACCCAAATGAAACTGAAGTGGGCACACCTGACACCCTAGGAGGGAAAAATGAACTAATATGTACAGGAAAGGAAGATCGTGGGTTCGATAATTTAGAAATCCTACAGACAAGCAGTGAGAACATTCAAAAGACACCAAATAATAAATTTGTCAACATCCAAGAAAATTAAGATCCGAATGAAAACCTTGCAGGTAAGAATCCTTTAAGAGCATTTCGAACTAATAATTTCCTTTTCTTAAAACAGGTAGGTATATCCTCCCTGTTTTGAACTTGAACATATCAAGAGTTGAAGAATTTTACACGTTTCAATTTTTGGGTCACTTGGATTTACTATAGGTAAAAAAAGTGAGAGTCGGAAATGACACCACTCGGATAATTTAAAGCAGGGCTGTCTGTAGAAACCGTTCGTCCTTTCCCAAAGGCTGCAAACAGGACCAACCGCATTCAACGTAAAAAAAAACGCAAATCATTAATACTGTACTGACAGATACTCCAGTCAAGGATGAAATTGTGTAGGACGAAAAGTCTAGACAAAACAAAAAAAATATAAAAAAAAGAAAAGCGTTAAAATGAGCCTTAATAGCCTTCTACCCAAAAAAAGTAGGGCCAAAAGAAAAGAAGACATTTCATCGAACAAATAAGACTGTATATGGCTTGTTTGCGGAGAACTTTATTGTGCTTCTATAGAAAGTTGGACTAACGTACAGCATGCAAACAATGGACACATACAAGCTGCACCAATGGAAATAAATTTTATCTGTGCCACAATAATTGTGACTCAGATGACGATATGTAGTTATTTCTAAGTTTGTGAGTTAGAGTCGCTCAGAAGCAGAGTGGCCCAACTGATTTTTTTTGTATAATTCAGGTAGGTAGTACAATAGGTGGCATTTTATCATATCTTTCATTTCAGAGTGGCTCAACTAACATTTAGTTGTATACCAAGAGATGACGCGACTTGTACAGTTAGGCTACGTAAACATTTCACATGATCTAGTTATGGAAACGTGGCCCAAGTGACAGTTGGGCCAGTGTGCAGTATGATATTTTAGACATTGTCACTCTTGCCTTGTGTGTTTGTATCAGTCTCGTCTAGCGTTAATTCGTTCTTTAAAGTACTATCAGCCTTTTATACGGTTTATGTTTGTGCAATCTTGAGCAACGGTGAGTAAATTATTGTATTTTAGTGTAAATTAATAGTGATTGTAAATATCTCGGCTCAAAATTTAAATTAGGATGCTAAATTTTTTAAGATTATAACCTTAAAATTATAACCTTAAAATGAAGAAAGCAGGCTAGTTTTCTACTTAGACATATTTTCATAATATCTATGGTATGTTTATGGTTTTCTAAGCGATGTTGCCAAAAGTATAGGTTAGTCTTTAACTTAAAGACATTTGTAAAGGATTTTATTCAAAAGTTTTTTTTAAAGACATTTGATCACTTGAATTAATAATTAATAGAGAATATTTTTGTTATAGTTTGGAAATGCCGTTGTCGGATACATCCAGTACTCGTGAACCCAGTGAATTTGAACAGATTCTGGCTCTGACTTCCATCCACCTTCTGATGCTGAGTCTTCTACAACTAGGGAAAGCTTCACAGAAGATGGACTTATGGAACCTGGATCAAGTAGGGGTAAAAAACGTAAGAAAAATAATTCAGTTTGGAAAAGATCTAAGTCTAAGTTGGAAAGAAATTCAGGAAAATCATATTTGAATTCTCGTGGTAGAATTGTGTCTAAGAAACAATTTTTTCATGGAGTTTGCAGCTGTCCACGAAAGTGTCATTTGTTGTTATCTCTTAAAGAAAGAAAAAATATTTTCCAAAGTTTCTACAACTTATCTGATTTTAATTTACAGACTGCTTACATTAATATACAAGTAAATGTTGTCAATAAAGGTCGACATACAGCAGCTCAAAACAATAATAAACGTTCTAAGACACGAATTTATACATTACCGAAAGAATCAGGTGATATGGTAACTGTTTGTAAATCATTTTTCAAAAAAGCTCTACAAGTTTCAGATGGAAGGCTCACCAGAGCTTTAATAAACAAATCAATAGGTGGCGAATTAATCACTCCGCCACTAGATAAAAGAGGCAAGCACCCCCCTAAGAATAAGACAAGGGAAACCGATATCCAAAATATAAAAGATTTCATTAACAAATTTGCCAAATATACATCACACTATAGCCGCAACAAAAATCCTAATCGAGAGTATCTGTCACCTGATTTAAATATCTCAAAACTTTTTGATTTGTATGTGCAAGGTGAAGAACCAGAAGTGAAGGTATCCAAATTCATCTTTTCGAAAATATTTAATGAAGATTTTAATCTTCATTTCCGTTATCCTCTCACTGACACTTGCAAACGATGTGACGCTTATAACATGAAAATAAAAAGCTGTGTAGGTGTAGAAAAAAGCAGAATGGAAATAGAGAAAGAGTTACACCTGCGGAAGGCAGAAGCAGCTCGAAGTGGAATGAAGGAAGATGCAGCCAAGAATAAAGATACCACAACAGTAATTGCATTTGATTTAATGAAAACTTTAGCTACTCCTAGTATTTCTACGGGAGTGGCTTATTACAAGAGACAGTTGTGGACGTATTGTTTTGGCATCCACAATCTAACGACAGGACAGATACACATGTATGTATGGCATGAAGGCATAGCCTCACGTGGCCCACAAGAAATTGGTTCTTGCATTTTACACTACGTAAAAACATGGGTCTAGGACATTTCGGCGTCGCCGTTTCGGCGTGGCCATTTCGGCGTGGCCGTTTGGGCGTAGAGCCGTTTCGGCGTAGGCCGTTTCGGCGTCGGCCATTTCGGCGTCAGAGATTTTATTTTAGTTGACTAAATACCTACATTGGAGTCTATTAGTAAGACATTATTTTGAAAAAAATCTTTTAATATAGTTATTTAAATAGATACATTGGAGTCCATTGATCACAAAATTTTAATATTAATGGTAGATTTGTATATGTCAATTTTATACTTATGTGTGTGTGCTTGTTATTTAGCTCATAGTTAATGTAATATCTGTAATTGGCTTCTAGCTGTAGATATTATATATAAATAAATGAATAAACAAGATTTTGGAAAAATGAATATTTTATTTTAGTTATTATTTACATGTTATAATTAGATATGTGCTAGTCCAATTAAAAATCCTGAAACATTTATATTTACATACAAAACATTTATATTTAACCTACAAAACTTATTCACGAAATATTAATTAAAATAAAGTATTTACATGTTATAATTAGATATGTGCTAGTCCAATTAAAAATTCTGAAACATTTATACTTACATACAAGACATTTATATTTAACCTACAAAACTTATTCACGAAATATTAATTAAAATAAAGTACCTACTTACATATTATAATTATGTGCTAGTCCTCTTAAAAATTCTAAAACATCCCCGTTTGCATCAAAATTTCCCACAAGCCGTGAAATGCGATCATCTGCGTCTCTGTATTTTCTTAATTTCAATGGTGGGAGATTACCTGCCACAAGTTGCTCGAAATAGACATCTCGACCTTTCTGCACCTGACGCAGGCCATCTATAATAAACCTCAATGTAGGTATTTAGTCAACTAAAATAAAATTTCTGACGCCGAAATGGCCGACGCCGAAACGGCCTACGCCGAAACGGCCTACGCCGAAACGGCTCTACGCCCAAACGGCCACGCCGAAATGGCCACGCCGAAACGGCGACGCCGAAACGTCCCATTCCGTAAAAACATATGTTAACACACCAGTTTTGATCTTGTACAGCAACCAATGCGGAGGTCAAAATCGAAATATTAAACTGGCATCTATTTGTACATACATGAGTGTCTCCAATACTTTCAGTCCCACAGTCATACATCACAAGTTTCTAGTTTCCGGTCACTCCTATTTGCCATGTGACAGAGACTTTGGAGTAATCGAAAAACAAAAACGATATTTTAAAGACATTTTTTTGCCAGACGATTGGGTGAAAGTTATTTCCAGTTCCAAAAAGAAGAACAAATTTCAGGTATTTAAAATGACCTCTGAAAATTTTAAGTGTACTGAAAAACTAGAGAAGTTACTTACAAACCGAAAAAAAGGAGAGCAAGATATAAAAGTAGAATGGCTTAAAATACAGTGGCTAATGTTCAAATCAGAAGAGCCATTCAAAATTTATTTTAAGTATTCTAATAACGAGAGTGTATTATTTAATTGTGTTGACGTCACAAAAAAAAGAACAGACGTCTTTCAGATAAAAAGAGAAGACTTCTACTTGGACATCCTCTATCCTGCTGGAAGACCCATAGAGCAACTAAAGTATAAAGACCTTCAGAGTCTTCTTCCTTACATTCCGCCGGTCTATCATGAATTTTACATAAACCTGAAGACAAACGTGGAGGCAGTAGATAATGATATTGGATCGGAAACAGATGAATAGGTGACCCAAGTGAAAGTTTTATGTTTTTTCGTAAAAGCTTAATATTTGACATAGTGGCCCAACTGACTTTTTTTTATAGAAAAAAAAGATTTTTTTTGTTAATTTTTTGCGCATTCGACTCATATAATGTATTAGGTTCCAGAAATGTTTGTGTAAGTGAATAAAATAATACTGTTTAATAAAAAAAACTGGTTTCATTTTTAGCTCAATTCTTTATTTGCCGATATCTCAAAACATCAATTTTACACTTAGGCCACTCTGCTTCTGAGCGACTCAGTTCATCTTTGAATAAAATCGTTTTATTTCACATTTACTTTATTTTTGTAATACTGTGACAATTTGCCCCAGGTACTGTGACAACATCTAGGGGTATGTTGTTACACAAATCCTGTCGAAAGTTAAACCATCGTTTTTTAAATCATTCTAATCACTCGTATCTACAATTTTAGAAAAATATGAATGGGTAGCCTTCATTTGAACTAATTATGTGGAGAAAGTTTGGTTAAAAAAAATAAAAAGTATCTGAGTTACAGAGCCTGAACCAAAAACTGTGACAACTAGCCCCGGTCTCCCCTATATGATAAAGTTTTTACTTCGTTGTCTTTTCTTCAACTGAAGTTGTTTGCTTCTTTTTACAAAAAAACAAAAAAAATAAATAAAAAGTTTATATCGACAGTATGGTGCAAACATTTGGAATAAATTCGTTATTTCGTAAACCAGCGACTTTTCGGAAAAATCCCAAAACAGGTCGATTTTGACATTTAAGTTATAATATTTTGACATACACATCGTACGAGTGACGTCATACATATGGGCGTGATGACGTAATCGATGATTTTTTAAATGAGACTAGGAGTCGAGTGATATCTCATCTGAAAGGTTATTCAATTCTGTATTCAGTAATATAACTATTAACATAATTATTTGTACAGTGTATCCAAAAAAAAAAATTAAATTAAATTAATTGACAAAAAAATAAGAATGCATGTAATTTATTTAATTCAAAATACATTTTACTGCTGTCAGAAAACAAAAAAAAAATGTTTGTTTGACAAATACGCATTGCTTTTCGCTTAAATTAAATGTTCAAACGTCCAAGAGGCAGGTGGTTGGAGGGAGCTGGTTTGAACATTGAATTTAAGCGGTAAACAATGTTTATATGTAAAATAAATATTTTTTTCTGTTTTCTGACAATAGTAAAATATATTTCGAATTAAATAAATTACATACAATCTTCTTTTTTTGTCAATTAATTTAATGTAAAAAATTTTTTTATACGACCCATACGAAATCCTGCTTGTTCTTCTACTTCAGAATTTAAATATTCTTTCTCGATTTGATTGTTCAAAGCCATTCCATATATATTCTACCCATAGATCCGTTTACAGCTATTCCTTGGTAATTTTCACAATCGATTTTATCACCCTTTTTATGTATAGTACTGAGGTATGATATCTTTCATTCCATAGGGATTTCGCTTGTGTTTATGCATTCTTGAAATAGTTACCGAATATGTTCGTATTTACAATGCAATATGTTCAAAATGGAGGTCATATTAAAAATATAGACAAGTGATAAATTACGCATTACGCAGATAAATACAAGAACAAAAAAACGGGAAAAATTTCGTCTTTGGTCTGGTCGACGCCGGGCCCCTTACATCGCCGGGCCCCGGTAAAATGTACCGGCTGTACCGCCCTCTCGGTGGGCCTGACTATGCATAACAGTGGCGACGCGTGACTTTTTCTGAAGTGTTACCAAAACCAGATGCAAAAAATCTTATTTAAAAAAATGAAGATATGGCTAAATGCATATATAAACTCACCGGAGCAAAATTCCGCCACCCAAAATTTTTGATTAAATTTGACAATCTATAACTTTATTATTTGTACTTCGATTTTCAAGATTCTTGCACGAGTTTGTAGGTACATATATTGATGTCAATTGCTATTATTCCGGTAACAAAAATTTTTTGCTTAGATTGCATTATACGGGGGTGAATGTAAGCGTTGTTTTTTCTCCTAACTTTAAAAAATTCTGTCGAAAAATTGGAGGGCTGATTTTGTTTCATACTCCTTTTTTATTATCCTGGAGGTATCACTAAGGTCTTGTTTTTTGAATTATCTGAATATCTCTTTTCTTGTAAGAGCTGTGATTAAAAACACTGCTTTGAAGGTTTATTTAATTAAAAATATCAAACGTACTAAAATTAACAAAACGAAACAAATTTAACAACAAAACAAAACAATTCAATAGCGGTTATGTCCACCTCTTGCAGCAACGACTGCTCGCAATCTGTTTAGCATCTAATAAATATGTGTTTTCCTTGCCTGGGGAATAGCCCGATATTCCTCTACCAAGGCCATAACTTTACCAAATTTTCTGGAGGCCTAGGATGACGGCAAATAGCTTTTTTTTTATTCATCCGATAAATGCTCAATATGATTGAGATCTAAGCTGCATGCGGTCCATTCTAATCTTATCAATCCAACCTCAATTGTATGAGTCAATCAGTGTTCTTATTTACAAAAATGGTACAGCTCTTACAAGAAAAAGATATTCGGATAATTCAAAAAACAAAATGTTGGTGATGCCTCCGGGAAAATATGACAGGACTATGAAATAAAATCAGCTATTCCATTTTTCCACAGAATTTTTTAAAATTAGGAGAAAATACAACGCTTCTTTCACCCCTGTACAATGACATGCAAGCAAAATTTTTTGTTACCGGAATAATAACAAACAATATGAATGCATGTACCTACAAACTGGTGCAAGAATCTTGAAAATCGGAGCACAAATAATAAAGTTATAAATTGTCAAACTTAATCAAAAATTTTGGGTGGCGGAATTGTGAGCCGGTGAGTGTAGCTTCAATAATATCATTTTGTATATCACTTGCAACTCTCGAAAAAACAGATTTTTCTAGATGTTGACAAAATTGATCTTTTTTGGCAATTAATGTTAACAATTCCCTGTAACAGAGTCGTCGCACTCAAAATGACCACGAAACGCTAGTTCTTGTTTGGCCCAAAAACATACAGTATCTATTATAAGTGTGCTAAGGATATGCCTATCTATTTTTTTAAGAAACTCATTATGTTTAGCAATATTTGCTTTAAAAGCTTGGTTAGGAGAACTTTTCATTTTTGTTTTGCCAAACTGAATCAAATTGGGTATACATCTTACACGTAGGTAACGGAGAAACTTCATGTCTCTTTTTAAAAATCTAACACTATCTAAATCGTGAACCTGGTCCACCCATTTTTCTGTAGAAACCAGAAGACATGGCCAACAATACAGTATATTTTTCTTGCAACCATAATATAACCAAGGATTTTCACTGTACCAACTAAATTTAAAATATCGAACTACTTTTGTTGATTCCTTTTTTAAATTGATTAAAATAGGTCTTTCATTTTTAATCTCATTTTTTTCTTCAAAATTATACCAGGAGAATTACTTTTCAAGTAGTTGATCGATTAAGAAGCGACACTCATCCATGGTTAACTGCACGCACACTTTTTATACGTACTGTCACCAATTTTAAATCTGGTAACAGCGCTACTGATACACAGCGCGCTTATGCCGTCGCTTCTTCAAAATTTTCAGTCACTAGCCGGTCCCGAGCGCCAGCGTGGGTATATAACCATTGTAACCAGAAATGAGTCTGGTAACAGAGTATAATAAAGTGCAACTGAGTCACATAAACTCGTCAATATTTTCGTGTCTACGAGTAGTTGGCTATTTACTGAGTTAGGTACTATTACCACATAATATAATAATATATTTCTATTGGTAAAAATGTTGGTAAATAGAATTATTCATCGTCATAAAATATTTATTTGCAAGATTTTTAACTGTTACCAATGGTAACAGTGGTTACATGGACGCTTCGCTAGTGATGCATAAATCAATTGTTTAATTAAACCCGTGAGTAATAACCCGTGAGTAATGAAATATTACTCACGGGTAAAGTAATGGGTGTTATTATATATTCAAAAATAGTGAATCATGAGCAGGTTATTAAACGGTCGTAGAAAAACATATTATCGTTAGAATGTGTGTGTTACTGTATGAAAGCAGTAAAAAACAGTAAAAAACGAGCCACAAAGTGATAAAGTCATAATGGATCACTTATTTATTTTGATTTGAAATCTTTTTACCTGCACTTTACATTCGCGTTTCTTGATTTTATCATTTTAGTTAACTCTACCAATCGTATTCGCTCCTATTGCAAATACGAGCATAGGCGAATATAACTGGGGTCTTAACTTAAAGTCTACGAAGATGTAATGGCAGTCTCTATCGTACTTAATAGTTTTTTCAAATATTCGTCTGATGGATGATTTTTTGTATTGCTTTGATGACTTCTTCCTGTGTTGGGATGTTATCTTTCTCTCTTTCGTCATCCATGTCTTCGAGCTGTATTTCTGCTTCTTGCAACCTCCTCTCACTTATTATATTTAGTCTACCCTCAAAATTTTCTGCACACCTTTCTAGTGTCTCGTACTGATCACCAATCATTTCTCCTGTTCTGTTTCTAACTGAGTCTATTGCTAGTCTAGTTTTGAATTGCTTTCTGGTCTGGTTAATCTTCTTGAAGGATTTTCGCGTTTGCATTTGTGTGTTATACATCTCTAGTTCTTTCAGTTGGTTTTCTATCTGCTCCTTCTTCTTTCTTTTCAGTATCCGTTTTTCGTCTCGTCTCAGCTGCCTATATTCTTCTTCTACTTGTCTCGTTCTTCGTGCTTGGAGCCTTGCATGTGCTTGACTTTTTCTTTGTATTGCTTGTGCACATTCCTCGCCGTACCACTCCGATCCAACTTTTTCACGCTTTTACCTTCCAATCACTCTAGAGTTGCTACCTCTTCCGATACCGTTCCACACTGCCTCCATTAGTTATCAACATCTTCAACTATATCACCTGTACAGTCCTCTAGCTTCCAGACTTTCCTCAAATTTCTTGGCTATCGTAGGGTTTTACGTTAAAAAATGGGTGTTATTATCTATTAAAAATAGTGAACAATGAGCACGTTATTAAACGGTCGTAGAAAAAAATATAATCGTTAGCATGCCAGTGTTACTGTATGAAAGCAGTAACGAATAGTAAAAAACGAGTCACAAAGTGATAAAAAAATACTGGATAACTTATTTATTGTGATTTCAATTTTTTTATTAAGTTTAAATTTAATTGTTTATTTATATGATTAATTAATTATTTCAACTTTCAAGTAGGGATCCTGGCCTATACAGAAAAATACAGGCGGGTGTGGGGTAATACTGCACTTTGGTTGCATTGGTGGTGTATTGGCTAAACGTGCAGGGCAGGGTATGGTGCTGATAGAAAAGGCATTCAGGCATCAAATATCCCAAAAATCTTTTCAGGCCATAATAATGAAAAGACCTTCTACAAACGCAATAAAAACTTATACTGAAATGATGGCATCTCCTGAGGTAAAATGTTCCGGAAGTAAAATGAGCCTCCGTTTGGATCACCGGGTGAGGACTATCTCAGGGGGAACACCATTACAGGTTAGAAAAATCAGGATAGGGTCTTGGAATCTTGGTAGTCTTACAGGTAAGAGTCTGGAGTTAGTGGATGCGTTCAAACGAAGAAGAGTTTAAATTGCTTGTATTTAAGAAACTAGGTGGAAAGGACAAAGGGCGAAAGAACTAGGTGATGTATATAAATTGGGGTATGTAGGGAGTAGTAACACTAGAAATGGAGTTGGTATAATTGCTGATAGTGAAATGAAAGATAACGTAGTAGAAGTTGTAAGAACGAGTGATAGAATGATGTCACTGAAATTTGTAATTGATAAAGAGGTATTGAATATTGTGTGTGTATGCTCCTCAAACAGGTCTGGGTGAGAATGAAAGAAGAGCTTTCTATGACCAATTAGGAGACGTACTGAGTGATATTCCGTCAGAGGAGAAAGTTATAATAGGAGGTGATTTCAATGCACATGTGGGCCAAGCCAAGACAGGATATGAACCAATACATGGGGGATTAGGCTTTGGACCTAGAAATGAAGCTGGAGATGACATGCTAGAATTAGCAACAGCATTGGATATGACGATTGTTAACACATTCTTTAAAAAGAGAGAAACTCAACTTATTACCTACAAAAGTGGACAACATCAATCCCAAATAGTCTACTTCATGATAAGGAAAGAAGACATACGTGAATGCAAGGACTGCAAGGTAATAGTTAGTGAGACAGTAAGCCAACAACATAAGCTGCTTGTTCTGGACACCGAAGTAAAAAGCGAAACTAAACAAAAATATCGAAGAGGACCACAAAAAATCAAGTGGTGGATGCTAAAAGATGAGAAGGAAGGTCTATTCAGGGAAAGAATAGTAGAAAAAATATATTGGAACACGAAAGGAAGCCCTAACACAATTTGTAGAAAAATGGCCAATATTATTAGAGAGACGGCTATTGAAATACTTGGGAAAACGTCAGGAAAGAAGTTTGAGGATAAAGAGACTTGGTGGTGGTCAAATGAAGTACAAGGAAAAATAAAAGAGAAGGGAAAATTATATAAAAAGTGGCAAAAAGCCAGATCGGATATAGATCTTCAAAACTATATGGTCGCCAAAAAGGAAGCGAAAGTAGCAGTAGCAAAAGCTAAAGCAGAAGCGTATTCAAACCTATACGATCAACTTGATACCAGGGAAGGCGAAGCAAAGATATATAAAATAGCCAAACAGAGAGCAAATAAAGCAAGAGATTTTAATCAGATTAGATGTAACTGAGATGAAAATAATAAAATAATAATTCACGAAAAGGATGTCAAAAAGAGATGGAGAAAGTATTTTGACAGTTTATTAAATGAAGAATTTGACAGACAGCCTGTCGAGTTAACGGAGACAGTAACAGCAATGGTTACCAGAATAACAAACGGGGACGTGGCTCAAACGCTTCAAAAAATAAAGAAAGGAAAAGCAGTAGGACCACATGATATTCCTGGGGAAGTATGGAGAGCATTGGGAGAGACAGGAATAAGTTGGCTAGCAGGTCTATTTAACAGAATTATGGAAGCTGGACAAATGCCAGACGAATGGAGAAGCAGTATATTAGTACCTGTCTACAAAAACAAGGGAGACATACAACAATGCACAAACTACAGGGCTATAAAACTACTTAGCCTCACCATGAAAATATGGGAGAGAGTAATTGATAGACGGATACGTGAAGAAACCGAAATATCCGATAATCAATTTGGCTTTATGCAGGGCAGATCAACAACAGATGCAATTTTCATTGTAAGGCAACTGATGGAAAAATACAGGAATAAAGAGACCAACGCTCATATGGTATTCATTGATCTTGAGAAAGCATATGATAAAGTTCCTCGAGGGATTCTGTGGTGGGCTCTCAATAAGAAAGGAGTCCCTGGCGAATATGTAAAGATTGTGAGATATATGTATGAGGGAGTAACGACTAGTGTTAGGACAGGTGTGGGAGAGACTGATAAATTTCAGGTGAAATTAGGATTGCACCAAGGCTCGGTGCTTAGTCCTTATTTATTCTCATTAGTTTTGGACCAGATAACAGCGAGGCCGAAAGTCGCAGTTATCTACAGATAATAAACTTCTCTTGTATAAGTGCATAATAAAACCTATATGGACATATGGAGTGCAATTATGGGGCTGTGCCAAGCCTTCTAATACCAAAATCATTCAGAGAATCCAATCCAAAATACTCAGAATGATTTTCAACGCCCCGTGGTACGTTAGTAACAAAACACTGCATGACGACTCTGGTATACCGTTCGTTGAAGACGAAATCAGCAGATTAACAAGAAATTATTTAGAACATCTGCCAGCCCACCCCAACGAGGAAGCAAGACAACTACATCTCCAACCAGAAGTCAGACGAAGATTGAAAAGACATTGGCCAACAGATTTTATTCTTTAATTTTAATTTTCATTTCAATTTTACTTTCAAATTATAATAATCAAACTTGTTAGTGTTAGTATTGGGAGTGTTATCAGTGGATAACTTCTCCTCTCATGTATTTGCAATACTCACATTTACTAATAGCTTTTAATAGCAGATTGTAAATTTGCAAAGTTTAATAAAAAAAAAAAAAAAAATAACAGCGAAACTACAGGGTAGTATTCCATGGTGTCTAATGTATGCTGATGATGTAGTGTTAATAGGAAATAGTGAAAGAAACTTAGAACAAAAACTGGAACAGTGGAGACAAGCTCTGGAGGAAAAAGGTTTAAAACTTAGTAGGACAAAAACAGAGTATTTGGAATGTTCATTTAAAGATGGAGTTACTACAAATAAAATGGTAACTTTGGATGGTGAAATGATTGTAAAAAGCAATAGTTTTAAGTACCTAGGATCGGTATTACAGAGTAATGGAGAAATAGATGGAGATACATGCAGTAGAATTAGGGCTGGATGGATGAAGTGGAAAGAGGCGAGTGGTGTGTTGTGTGACAGAAAAATTCCAGTGAAGCTGAAGGGAAAATTCTATAAAACAGCCATAAGACCGACTATGATGCACGGAACTGAATGTTGGGCAGTGAAAAAAAAAAGAGGAACAACGAATGCATGTGGCGGAAATGAGAATGCTTAGATGGATGAGTGGAGTGACAAAGAAGGATAAAATTAGAAATAAGTATATTAGGGGATGGTTAGGTGTGGCACCAATTGATGCCAAAATGAGAGAGCATCGGTTAAGATGGTTGGGTCATGTTCAACGTCGAGACGTTAATCAACCAATACGAAGAATAACTGAAGTGCAGATTCCTGGAAGGAGTAGGAGAGGAAGACCAAAGGAGACCTGGGGGGAGACGATAAGGCAGGACATGTTGGTAAAGGGGATTAATATTGATATGACCCAAGAGAGAATTGTGTTGAGAAATGCAATTAGGGAAGCCGACTTCGCATAGAGATAAGGCAAAGAGAATGATGATGAATTAATTATTTCAACTAAGGTTAAATTTTGTGAATTTCTAATACACGTAAGTTTTTTAATAAAAAAATATGTTTGTTTGGGCCGGAATTTGTATAGAATTCTGGTTGTAGGTATTCCATTATTAAGTAGATGATGACAGGTTTAATTTTCGGCTTACAGGTTAAAAGGCCTAAGTTGAAAGAAGTTTCTAATTACCGTGGTATATTTTTGCATTTCTATCTACAAAATTACGAAGTTACCCCCTGGAAATGTGGAAGTTTTTATCAGACTTCGCCTGCGATTCAACGTTAAAAACTCGCCTCCATTCATTAGAAGAGAGTATTCAGTCGAAAGTTTTTGCTAATTTGTACCTCTCCAGTAGAAAAGTAATAATTTTGTCGTATATTTGGCGGTTCGTGAAGTATCTCTCCCTCACCTCTCCTCTCCTCTTCACGGAGGATCGGTTGCCCCGGTGACTACTAATTGGGAGCTTTTCGCTGTTATTTGATATTCACTGTCTGAATATCATATTTTGCTTTACTCGCCTCCATTTTCGATATAGGTACCTTGTCACTTAATAACTATGAGGTCGGTCGAGACACTAATTCCCTCACCTAGTAAATAACTACAATAATAGAACATGCTTTTCTAATATTTCATTAATTAATGTAAACTATTTAACACAGGGCTCGTAATTTGTAAGGAATTTGTACATGCATATTTAAAGACCATAAGAGTGTAATAGAGGAATTCAGTTAATCTTACTAACAATATGCCGGGTGTGCTAAAAAAAGTGGGACGGTAAAATATTTCATTAAGTTTACATCGGATCAAAAAACGTAAAAAATTGTTCAATATTTAAAAAAAATCTATCGAATGATACTAAAGACCACCCCCAGCCCCACCCCTGTGGTGAACCTTTAAAATCTTAATTTAGAACCCCAATTTTTTATATTGCAAATTTGAATTCCTCATAAAGAAATAAATAACTTTTACTTCAAATATTTTTGTCGAATTGTTAATAGGTGGAGGTATAATAGGAAAAAAATATATATCTTTATAACAGGGATGGCGGTTGTTGACAAAAACACAGGTTTCGGTTATACCGGTTGTTTTACCTACAGTTTAACCTGGCGGTTATAACCGGTCAAAAAAACCGGTTATTCCAAAAACCGGTGTAAGGTTTTTTTAGTCATAGCTAGGGATGGCGGTTTTTTGACAAAACACCGGTTTTCGGTTATACCGGTTTTTTTTGTTACGAACCGGCCAAAAAAAACCGGTTTTCCGAAAAACCGGTTTTTGGTTTTTTTAATCCAATAGGTTACAAGTTACATTTACAATACATTTTAGTTTGCGATACTCCATTCGACTCGATATCAATATGATCAAAATTAGTACATACTATCAAAAGATTATGTATTACTTGTAACACGTTTTTATATTTGTAGAATAGGTACATTTTAACTGATTTAATACTTCCTGTATGAGTGTATCGTTTTGAAAACGTAGCGAAATTCTTGGAGATCGTATTCGTAATCAATAATTCGATATTCATAGTCAGAGCATTATTTTTGGTAATCAGAAAAAGTCATTCACCCACTTTCAATGTCAAGAGTTAAGTGTGAAAAATAGATGATGTTTACGTCTAATTCAACTAGATCACTTCTTATGTAAATATTATGATTACAAATACCTTTTCAAGGAAATATTATAATAAAACTTAATAATTGTTTCTGGCTGATGTGAGATTGCACTTTCAGTTTGCTTCTGTATTTTATAAAATAAAATAAAATTTGAATTATGGTTTTGTTTGGAATAATAACTTGAGAATAATAATTATGATTGGGATCCAAAATAATACCTAACCTAATCCTAATCACCGTTAAAACCTAATAACCGGTTTTTACTTTAAAAAGAAAAAACCGGTTATAACCGGGACAAAAAACAACCGGTAAAACCGGTTATTGCGAAGTAAAAAACCAGTTTTATGTTTAAACCGGTAGGTTCCCATCCCTAGTCATAGCCAATACCAAATAAGTTACATTTACATTGCGCTTTAGTTTGCGATACTACATTCGAATCGATATCAGTCCATATCAGTATAGAAATCAGTCATCAGTGTTCTAAAATCGGTTTCAGTCAGCGTAAAGTTTCTCATTTATGCACGGGGTGAAAAATTTTCCCATTTTTTCTCCAAATTCAGTATTTTTTCCACTTATCCGGTTTTTTAACGGTTATTACTTTACGGTTACTATAAAGAAAAAATCGGTTATAACCGGGACAAAAAAAAAACAAACGGAAAAACCGGTTGTTGCAAAGGAAAAAACCGGTTTTAGGTTATAACCGGTAGGTTTTTCCCATCCCTATATGATAACCTAGGAAAATTAAGGAAACGATCTAATATATTACACAGGCCCACAGAAAAAAAATTTGTTTTGGTGCAGTGCATTTTTAAGCCGATTTTTAATATATTAGTAGCGATAAATGGAAATATGGATTCCGTTTTTTTTGTATCAGCTCTAGTTTTATGGATATGGCACATTCCGAAATTAGTAGTTTTAATATTAGATATAATGAAAAATATGCTATTCAAAGGATATACATATACATTGTTAATTAAACTTCTTCCTCAGTATATTTGTTGTTCTCACTGTATTATGCCTTATTTATGCAAGAAATGATACTTTAATGTCGTTACATTACTATTTTATAAGGGAATAAGCAGCTTGAAAAGTATTTTTAAACTTTTAAAACTCCTCCGTATTATGCTAGGCCTAATGAAGCAATTCGTTAAGGCACTTGATTCTAATGCTTTGCCTACATAGGAAGGAAGCTGCCCCAGATAAGTACGGAAAAACTCAAAGCTGGAATCATTGATATACCACAGATCTGACTCCTTACAAAGGACCTGTCTTTTGTGGGGTCAATTAATGCGGTAGAGAAAAAAGCTTGGCTTTCATTTGTGGGCATTATGAAAAATTTTCTCGGAAATCTCAAAAGTAAAACTATGCTGAGCTGGTAAACCGTTTGCTGAATAACTTCCAATCACTTAAATATAATATGTGCATCAAAGTCCAATATCTTCACAGCCACCTGGACCGTTTCCCTGAAGACTTAAGTGACACAAGTGAGGAACAAGATGAGAGATTTCACCAAGACATAAAAACCATGGAGGACCGCTACCAAGGAAGATGTGACACCCATATGATGGCAGATTTTTGAAGAGAGACTGTTTAAAAAAGTTTATTCCAGAAAATCACACAAGCGAAGCTTTCGTTACGTCAAGTTTTTTTTCTATTTTGTTAGTTTTTTTCTCAAAACTAATTGTATATCTGTTTCATTGTACAAAGAGTTTTATTGTATCTAGTTAAATGGCTTAAAATATACGTATTTTCTAATTGTGTGATTTTTATTTCAATTTAGTATATCCATATCAGCATATTCGTATTTTAATGCATAAGAGCTGGCATAGCCTACGTTATCTTGAAAACTAGAGCTGATTTGGCAAAACTAAAGCCATATTCGGAATCAGCACCCCAAATATACCGAAAATCAGCTCTAAACACTTTGGCACCAAAAACACTGTAGGCCTGTGTTATAGATCAATACACTTCTAAATGAAAAGCCAAAAACCATGGGTTTATTATTTTTAAAAATCTTAGAATGACACCGAACACGACCCTCCACCACCATCCCTTTGGGATAGAGCGAGGCGCGACTTGGAAATCTTAAACTGAAAATACCATTTTTTTATTTCAGATTCGAACTCTACATGAAAAAGTAAACACTTGTATCAAATAAAGGACCCCGCAGAAACCTTAGGGGAAATGGCTCTCTGTCAAATGCTCTAAAACTTTGGATTCTGGTAGTCCTTGATATGTAGAACAAAAGACTCCATGGGCGCGTAGCTCCAAAAAATCATAGTTTTAAGATATAAGCCTCTGAAATTATAGGTACAGTGAGGACGTTTGAGTTGGAATAAATTCATTTTCTCGAGAATGGGAGACTCTGGAGGTAAATTACGAATCAACTCGATTTTTATTTTTAAATTATAATTTTTTGGCGTAGGTATATATCATACTAGTGATGTCATTCATCTGGGCGTGTGATAGCTCATTTGAAAGGTAATTCAATTATCTATTCACTAATATAAACATTAACATAATTATTTATACAGGGTGGCCAAATTTTTTTTTAATTAAATTAATTGACACAAAAAGAAGAATGTTTATAATTTATTTAATTCGAAATACATTTTACTGCTGTCAGAAAACAGAAAAAAATGTTAATTTGTCAACGTCCTCCCTTCCACTTCCCTTAGCCCTTATTTTTAAATGGGGCATAGGGGTCGTGTGATAGCTCATTTGAAAGGTAATTCAATTCTTTATTCACTAAAATTTAATTAGATTAATTGAGACAAAAAGAAGAATGTATGTAATTTGTTTATTTTGAAACACATTTTACTGCTGTCAGAAAACAGAAACAAATGGTAATTTGAAAAATAAACATTGCTTTTCGCTTAAATTAAATGTTCAAACTACTAAGAGGCAGGTGGGTGGCAGCTTTAATATTGAATTTAAGCGAAAAACAATATTTATTTATCAAATAAACATTTTTTCTATTTCCTGACAGCAGTAAAATGTATTTCAAATTAAATAAATTATATACATTCTTTTTTGTCTCAATTAATTTAATTCAAAAAAAAAATTGGGCACCCTGTATAAATGATTATGTTAATGTTTATATTATAGAATAGAGAATTAAATAACCTTTCAAATGAGCTATCACACGACCCCTATTCACCTTGAAATATTCGATTTGGAATTAGACGAATAAGAACGTATTTTTCATGAGCTACAACTTTGTTTTTATTTGATTGATAGACTTTACTGATACACCATTTTTTTGGGTTTTTTATAAGCTACACTTTTGCTAAGGATATTTTTTTCGCTAAAATATTTACTTTTTGAGTTATTTGCGAAAAACCGTCTGAAAACGTAGTTTTTTGTCGAAAAATCAACATTTTCAATGGCAAATAACTCGAAAAGTTTACGTAAAAAACTCTATAGAACAAAAGTTTCTTAAAATCAGTCAATTTATCTATTTCCGGTCTTATCTTGAACGTATGTTTTTTCACCCCCGAGAAGGGGTGACTGTCACCCCCCAAGTAAAAGCAACCAACGGAACAATTTCAACTTTAAAGTGGAGGGTAAGTAGAACCTAAATCCAAATTTTTATGCAATTCGGAGTTGCCCCTGGAAATTACACGGTATCGCCGAATTTCCCGTTCATTTACTGGACTAATAAAGTGAAGAGCAAAAAACGGGAAAAAATTACGTCTTTGGTCTGGTCGACGCCGGGCCCCTTACATTGCCGGGCCCCGGTAAATTGTACCGGCTGTACCGCCCTCTCGGCGGTCCTTTCTATAAGTGGAAATATATAGAAGCAAGTAGTGTGCTGTGGAAAAAAACAAAGAAATATTTCCAGATGTCACCGTATATAATAAATAAAAAAAAATATGAAAAACTCTACTACTTGGGTGACGTCTTTGGGGATATTTCATTGCATATATTCTAGCCACAACATTTGCATTTTTTATGCATTCAAAGAATGTGGCTATCATGTCAAATGCTTCTTAGTTTGTAAGAATCATCTTGAATTTCACTCTGTATAAATTTTATATAAAATTTAATAGAAACAAACCGCAACAAACCATCAATGGACAAATTTTTATGTTTTACTGATTTGACACATAATTTGACACATGATGACTTTTTGAAGTTAAAACTTCTAATAGTTCTATTTTTTTCCATAGCACACTACTTGTTTCCACTTTGACTTCCTTAACTTAGTTTACCGGCGACAATAACAGTTATGTATTTATCTTAATTGGGAATAGGATAATTGATATTAAAATATAATGAAATAAAAATTAAAAATTTGTGTAGAAAATCTGACGTTTTTACATTTTCTACGATTCATCGAGAGAAATTTGCTTTCCTCTCAATGAATCGTAGAAAATGTAAAAACGTCAGATTTTCTAAACAAATTTTTAATTTTTATTTCATATGCGCGGAGGCAACAATTCATGAAAATTTACATATTAACGCTATTTTTTTGGTATTATTTTAAGTATTAAAATCAGTGTAATATTTAAATAAAAATAAAAGTAAACTGTTCAAAATATATTTATTTCGTTAAAATCATAATAGAAATATAAATTCTTACTCGCGTACAAAGTACACACATTCTTTTTTTGTTATATTTTATAGTGTTATTTGTTTTGTTGTTGTTTTGATTCATTATATACGGTGACATCTGGACAATGTTCCTTTGTTTTTTTCCATAGCACACTACGTGCTTCTATATATTTCCACTTATATGACAGCAACATTTATGTTTAAAATTTACACGTTTCTTAAGATATCTCGAGATAGAAAAAAGGTATCGACATGCGGTTTTCGGTATTCTGTTGATAATTTGGTCTAATTTTGTAATACAGGAAAAAATACACACTTGTATTTAACATTTTCCAAAGAAAACTAGATTTCTAAAAAAAATAACTTCTAGCCGGCATATTACGTAATAGGCTCTTTCCAAATTATAACTATTACATTGACGAAAAAGAGCTGTTTTCAACAAGACCAAGTTTGTAAAAATCGATTAAGCAGAACCGGACTTACAGCGATTTTTTCATAACAAGGTTCCCACTCACCCCCACCTCTTATTTGCACAGGTAGACTTAAACTTGTGAAATAAAATATGCACAGAATTGTATGAAGAATACGATGATTGGATTTTCAGTGCCCTTTCATTAGGCAAATTTTGTAAAATTTCGATTTTTTAATTTTTGATATTCAATTACGCCCTCTAGCGGTGGACTTACAATTATAAAAATAATCTCCAGGCTTTTCTCGGGGCAACTTTTGTTATAAAAATTTTTTTCCCAAAGCTGTAGTATAAACGTTTCCTGAGATATGGCCGAGAGCCATTCTTATTGGGACACCCGGTACATTTACCAGAAATAGTCGTAACGTAATTGTGGTAACCATAGTTTTACTTAGAGTTTTATTTGTCAACTTGACAGTATTTAACTCGTTATTTAAATTTAATAGGCCCTAGGGCGTTATTTTTCAATAACACGCCCTTGGGCGTTATATCGTACTTAATAGACTTCGCAATAATGTCATTATCTGTCAAATAATAAACCTGTCGGACATTAATAATTTAATGTCCGACCGGTATATTATTTGACAAATAATGACATGATTTCGAAGTCAGTAAAGTATGATATAATGCCCTAGGGCGGTATTTTTAAAAACAACGCCCTAA
Organism: Diabrotica virgifera virgifera; assembly: GCF_917563875.1. Taxonomy (NCBI): domain Eukaryota; kingdom Metazoa; phylum Arthropoda; class Insecta; order Coleoptera; family Chrysomelidae; genus Diabrotica; species Diabrotica virgifera. Next base: position 8,548,231 of record NC_065452.1, on the reverse strand, counting down.
CGCCCTAGGGCATTAAATTTAAATGGCTAGTTAAATACTGTCAAGTTGACAAATAACAACCTAAGTGAAACTATGGTTACCACAATTACGTTACGACTATTGCCGGTAAATGTACTTATTTTAAAATTAAATTATTCAAAATTCACTCAAATTTTTTGGCTACAAAAAATAATTTAGTCGGACGTTAAACGTTGAAGGCACCGCGGGTATTATAGATAATAACGCTTTCCGTCAACGTATATCCCTCGGACCAAAGGCCCTCGGTATAAACACCATTGACCTCAAGCTTTATTATCCTTATAATACCCTTGGTACCTTAACAACTATAACAGAAAATACTAAAACATAATAAGTACATATTTTATAGATTTATTAAAAATAACATCACAAAAACTTATTTGGAAAATATTACAAAATGTGTATAGAAATATAAAATTACAAAATATTTTTCCTAAATTTATATGATACTACTTTGACAAATTCGAATCTATTTAATATATTCTCTTAATTTTAAAATTTTTTCATTTAGAAAATTTATTTTTGCTGTACTTTCGGCAACATTTTTTTTTGGTCTCGAAACAGAATTCATTTTAATATAGTTATTTATTTGAAATTGTAAAATTATATCAATAATATTATTAATGTTGGGATGAGGGCAGTAGAAAGAAGAATTATACTTGGAATAAACACTTTCGCATTGGCTTGTGGTTCTTTGTAAGGATGAAGAGTGCTCAGCCCAAAGATGTGAAGGAAATGTCGAATTTTCACATATGTAATTATCAACAAGATAATCACAAAACTGGGTGCTCTTTCATCGACTGGTTTAATTTCTGCCAAATTTATAGCAAAAAATCGCTAAGAACTTCAGGATATAAGAATGAAAGACCAAAAATATAAATAAGAAAATGCGTAATTTCGGTTGAATTAACACCTTTTTTCTGGTATTCTGGAGCTAATCCCAGTGCTTGAACCTTTCTGTACCATGCCCGTCCCAAATGAAAACGACATCCATGAAGATCTGCTTCAGGAAATGCCATACGAATACCATTATGAATGGAAATTTCAGAGTCTGAAGTTGTTACTTTAGAGGATAGAGGACAATTAATTGTAAAACATTCTTCTATGATATATTTAAAAGCGAGATAATATAAAGACGACTTTTTGTCTTGAAGTAAACAAAAGACAAGAGAAATATAATGTCCATTTTTCAAGCCATGTATACTAAACAATTGAGTGAAAGAACGAGGACAGTATTCAAAAGTTCCGTCAGCATACCAATTGGAAACAGTCGAAAGAAAACGAAAATTTGAAAAGCATGTTAATATAACAATATGATTATCTTTGTCATTTTTAATTATAAAATTTTCATTTCTATTTGTAATAATAGAAGATAAATCAAGAGCTTCATGAAATTCAGATATATTTTTGGGAATTATATTGGGATATAATGGGAATATATTTAATTAAAGAATTAGTGGTTCTAGCATAATATAAATTTTGTCTCACCTTATTGATATAATTGATAGTAAATATCTCTATATTTGTCTTCTTTAGTTCTTTATAGATGAGCTTCATTGGTTTTTCGCTGAGATCTTCCACGGCTGCTCTTTTTATTGGATTGCTTACGGCTTTTCTATTGTAAACTTCGGCAGACAACTTCTCGTGGTTATGATCTAATATTGATTCAATTATCGTATTTTCACATCCCTGTGTTTTCACAAATGTTTTGCAGGTTTTTTTTAGTACATTAGTATAATATTTAGTACATATTTAGTACAATATAAAGAAACAAAAAGATTAAGGTAAAAGTACCTATTCATGGAATCATTAAGAAGAGATTAGAATCGGAATTGGAATTACCCAGAAAAGCTGGCTATTAGATTGTCGGGTATTAACAAGTTTCTTTTCTAAAAAGAAATATGTCATAGTGTGAAATATTTATGTTACCATACTTTATGTACATTTTAGTGCCTATTTAAAATATGATTTGGCAACATTGCCTCATTATACAGAGATTAAGTAGACAAAATATCAGCCTAAATGCTTAACAAACCGGAGGCATTTCGATTGTACCTGGGAGGCATTTCATGTATGAAAATATTTACCTGAAAAAGTGGGAGGCATTTCAATAACGCCGGTCCGTACTTATTCTCAAGGAAATTCCGCTCCAAAACATCACAGGGCCTCCATTAAACAATCTCGTCTCTCTTATATTACGCTGTGCATACCACTTACCTGGTCGACAAATAACTCTTACAGGTGTCGATAAGAATTGTTTACCTTATGTGCCTTTCTGTTTTTAAAGTTTTGTTAACTGTTATTTTTTTATTGTTAATTTAGTTTTGTTTCAGTTATAACACCTGTTGAAGAATAAAACCACCTATCTTCTTTCTTTCTGAAGATATCAAGGACATTCAAAAAAGAAATGGTTCACAAAACATAAGACTAAAATACGATTCCGATGTATACTAACATTTGTACCTCGTATTGCCTACAGGGTGGCACAAACTTACCATAAGAAAAACATTTTTTTTTCTTCCACCCGGTATAAGTACAAAAAAGAAGTTTGAGTAATCCTCTGTACGACTGTGTAAATACTAAAGAAAAATCTAAAATATTAAAAAAAAATAGCGGAATGCGTTAATTTGTTCATGAAAAAATCAACTATGAAAATAAGCATAATATTCCATATCCCTAACTTGTGACGAGCAGTTTATTAAAACGTCAAACATCAGTTATTTTTCAATACACCAATAATTTTGGCTTAATTCCATATAAACATCATCATATATCATACATCTCCAAGTGGAGCAAAGGGCACCTTGCGGTGTTTCAAGTAGCATGAGGAATGATGGTGAGGTTGCTAGTCCCACGCATCATCTGTTGAGTTCTGTCCAATTTTGTTTACTAGTTTTCTCCATTCTCTTCTGTTTTTTGCTATCTTTTTTGCATCGTTCCATGTTAAATTATTTTCTTTGAGTTCTTTCTCTATTGTTCTTTTCCACGTATAAGATGGTCTACCCATTCTTATTTTGCCTTGAGCATTGTAATGTAGAGCTTGTCTAGCAATATTTGTTGCTGGTTTTCGTAAGGTGTGTCCTATCCACTTCCATTTCCGTTTTTTTATTGTATGTTCTATCCTTTCTTCATTTGTTATTCTCCACAATTCGTCATTAGTAATTTTGTTTGGCCAAAATATTCTCAGTATAATACGTAGGCACCTGTTAATGAAGGATTGTATTTTCTGAAAGAATTTTTTATGGTGTTTCCATGTTTCTGCTCCATATAACAGGACAGACTTTACATTAGTTTCAAATAATCGTAACTTTGTTCTTCTGCTGATGTTTGTCGAGGCTCATATCTTGCGCAAAGAGTTGAAAGCGTTTTGTGCGAAGCTTATTCTTTGGGTTATGTCCTTTTCTGTGCCTCCTGTTGTGTTTAGCAGACTGCCCAAATAACAGAAATCTTTTACTTCTTCTATTTGTTTCCCTTCCAAATATATATTGTTTCCGTTCGTTTCCCCATTTGATAGTATTTTCGTTTTTTTCGGATTTATTTTTAAGCCGGTTGTTTTTGCTATGTTGTTCAATCTGGTGATTTTGTTTTGCATGTGTTGTCTGTTTGATGTTATGAGACATATGTCGTCAGCGAACTCTAGATCCTCTAGTTTTGTAAATGGTGACCATTGTATACCTGTTTTTTTATCTTAAGTTTGTTTCATTATCCAATCTATGACTATTATAAACAATGTCGGTGACAAGACACAGCCCTGTCTTACTCCTTTTTTGATGCTTATTTGTTGGGATAGTTCCCCTTCATGTTCAACTCTGGCAAAACATTCGTCGTAGAAAAGCCCATATAAACATAATACATACTTATATCTTATATCCTTATTTTGAGATAAATAAAAAGTCTTAACTGTTTTGAAAACTGCAAAACAAGACCTAAACCTTTAAGACCATTAGTTAGGTACCTATTGGATGTAGTTAATCAAGCCACATTCAAGAAAGCGATGTATTAGTGTTTTTGTGTAATAAAAATTTACAAATCTGTTGTTTACCGTTTTTAAGACAGACTTCAAACAGTAGAGGTTTTATCACTGTAAACAATACACAAATTCAAATCCGTAGACTAATTACTCCAAGTGAAAGACTCCTAATATCCAATGTTTCTCCCACTATCCCGCATAAGGTAATAGAAAACGAACTACTGCTCTTAGGGCTAAAACCAACTTCATCAATGTCATTTTTGCGAATAGGAACCAACAATCCTGAATACAAACATGTACTCAGTTTCCGTCGACATATTTACGTATCTCCACCCAAAGGTCCAATTCCCGATACCATTTTAATAACTCATGAAGATACTACAAATCGAATTTTTTTGACATTAGACAACTTATGTTTCATTTGCAAACAACATGGCCATATTTCCAGTAGTTGCTCAGTAAATGTAAATCACTCAGAAACAGCTGTCCCAACTGCTACACTTTCAAACAGAAACGAACCTAGTACAGTAACTTCAACAGAAACGACTGCTATTACACCTTCAACAACATGCACTTCTACAAACATATCAAATAATTCAACGCCACTAACAAAAATATTATCTACAACCAACCTAACACCTCTTGATACATCAACTACAGATAATACAATGCCAGTGATATCTAAACCAAATATATCCACCTCATCAGCCCCCTCACCTCACATAGTCATAACTAACCAGCCTTCATCTTCCAGTCTAAGCAATAATTCTTGCTCGGTTAATAAAAATAAAGAGAATCCAGCACCAAAAGAATTTAGCGTATCCAACGAAGAAAATACATCTAAATCATCCTCCAAACGAACTGTATCTGAAGCAATATCACCCCCGATTGAGACATCAGCTAGTGACGATGTATTTTCAAAGCCAACTCAGAAACAAAATAGAATAAAAACAAAAATATCAACAATACCATTAGAAACGCTAATGCAACCAATTAAAGAATTATTCAATTCCGAAAAGCAAATATTAACTTTTGAGGAAACAGTTGATTTATTTGAGAACGCTCATGGAACAAAAGATGTTATCAGCGTTATAAATAAATATACAGTAGACATTCTAGGATTTAAAAAACTCATAACCAAAATTCATTCATATACATCCGAACGCTCATTAAAATTGAAATGTACAAAGCTTAACAAAAAAATTACGAGACAGCTCACAAAAGACAACTACGAGGATGAAGAACCTGACACGGATACATCGACTGAATTATCCCAGGAGCTGAACATTCAATAATTATAACTATAACATTCAACAAACTAACAAAATTTTCTAAATCCTATCATATATATATACAGACGCTTCTAAAACATCTACTGGAGTTGGGGCAGCTGTCATTACTCCAAATAGTACACTTGAGTATAAACTACCATCCTTAAGCTGTATACATACTGGCGAGCTATACGCCATCTATTAATCTCTCGTTCATATTAACTCCAGTAATATATCCAATGCTCTTATAATTACCGATTCCCTCAGTTCCATCCATACCATTAACCAACTGTACACGAAGCATCCAATTGCTCTCCTAATTAAAAAAGAACTAGCTACCATTCAAAACAATCAACCATATTGTACAATTCCTATGGGTTCCTTCACACATTGGCCTCCAAGGAAATGAAGCGGCGGATCGGACAGCCCAACAAGCCAGGGACAGTGAAACCGCGAGTGAAGTGAGAGATGTAGTTCTTAATGATTTAAAATCATTTATTAAAGTGAAAGTCAGAAATCTGTGGCAAAACCAGTGGGACAGTTCAACTTCAAAACTTCGCGAAGTGAAAACGTTTGTAAAACCGTGGAAATCTCAAATTCACAACAGAACTCACCATGACATTGTTACTCGCCTTCGTCTAGGACATACCCGACTTACCCACGGACACATAATTGGTCACACTAATCCCACTTTATGTGAAAACTGTAATATCCCACTAAGTGTTAAGCATGTACTTGCAGAGTGTCCAAAATACCAGTTGCAGAGACAGAACAACCACATCATCGGATCAACAAGTGAAATCTTAGGAGAAAATTGTAAAATTGAACACTTGGTAAAATTCCTTAAAGATATCAATGTATTTAACAAAATCTAACATCTGTAAATAAATTACCTTATGTATATGTATATGTCGCTAATAACCTCCGAGGTTGATGCGACTATTTTGTAAAATAAAAAAAAAAAAAAAAAAGACAGACTTTAAGGGATTCACTTTGTAAAATCTGAATAATTTGACGTAAACTGGTATACAAACTTAACGTAAGGTAACATTTTATTAATACGTAAGTATCAAGAGTTTGTGTGGCTATAATGAGTTAAATGCCGTTACGTCGTACGAATGGTAGGACACCTAGTAATTTCATTTGGTTAAATTTCAACCGTTTTACATGTCATCCAATCAGCACGCAAGGACTGACTACTCCATCATAATTTGAGGTAAATACAACTTCTCATTCTCGACCGGGTTTTAAGTTCCTGCACATGAAATAAATACTTTGTACTAGTCATTTTGAACCAATTTGCAAACCAATACCTACTCACTTATAGAGGTCTTTCGTGTGTCCCCTTATTATCTCACCGCTCGCTTGATTTTAAATGGCACTAGAGCTGTATCTACCTACAAATTTAAAACAATTGTTTTTGTGCTCATTACCATAATTACTTTTATTTTAAATATTTACCAGCGAGTCGTTTACCACTATTATTAACCCTTTTGAAATCTACCAATAAATACCTATAGGGTGATGTATTAAGTAGTATATAATTGTTATAAATATTCGCAGATTCATTATAATAAAATATTTCGAAAATAATGAAATGCTTTCCAAATAAAACAACAGAAACAGAGAGGAAGATACTGCAGAGGAGGAATGGAAACACTGCCTTAACCACCATTGGGGCAACAGGGGCAGTGCCCCGGGGCCCCCGAGCAAGGGGATTTGAAGGAGATTTTAACGACGAAAATAATAATATGTATTTTAAAAGTTGATCCCAACGAAATATTTTCAAATGACACAATTTTAAAAAGACCTTATGGCCGTCCATTAATCACGTGATGTTTTTTTGCATTTTTTAACTCCTCCTCCCCATTGGTGATACATAGTGAGGTTTAAGACTTACTTCCCCCATCCATCCATCCAATGGCACTACAGCCCAAATCGAGCCTTGGCCTCCTTCAATAAGCTTCTCCAATCATTTCGATTTACCGCTGTTCTTTTCCATGAACGCGTTCCCAGAAAGTTCCTGGCATCCTCATCGACTTCGTCTTCCCATCTCTTTTTAGGTCTTCCAACAGGTCTTCTTCCCTGCATTCTTGCATTCAGCAATTTTCTGGGGATTCTACTCTCATGCATGCGGACCACGTGCCCTGCCCACCGTAATCTCTGCAGTTTAGTGTGTTGTGCTAGAGTTGGTTCGCTATATTGCTCGTATATTTCTCTATTATACCTAATTCGCCAGTTGTTATTTTCACTTATTGGGCCCAGTATCCTACGTAATACTTTTCTTTCAAACACATCTAATGCATTGGCAGATTTTTGTGTCACCACCCATGTTTCGCAGCCATAACTTACTATGGGCCTGATTATTGTTTTATATACCCGGAGTTTTGTTTTCCGGTGTACGTCTCGCGATTTGAATATGTGGCCCATCGCAAAATAGGCTTTATTTGCCAGCACAAGCCTTCTATTTATTTCCGGATCTTCTTCATTGCTTGCAACCAGATCCATTCCTAGGTACGTGAATCTATTCACATGTTCTATATCGTCAATAAAGTGTTGTTGCGCCGGTCTATTTGATCTGGTTTGTATGAGTAGTTTTGTTTTATTTGTGTTTATTGTTTTTACTGCTAAGTGTTTACTGCTTCTGCACTCTGTTTCAACTCAACGTAGGTTTCTTCCGCTGCATTCATTGTTCTGCTCATTATGTTTATATCATCCGCGTATGCTGCTAATTGGGTAGATTTGTTTGTAAGTATGTTATTTCCGCTTACCGTCAACCGTCTAATTACATATTCAAGAACAAGATTAAAAAGCGTTGGAGCCAGTCCGTCGCCTTGTTTCAGTCCTTGCGTTATCGTAAACGCATCAGTGATCTGTCCTTGAATACATACTTGTGCTTCTGTTTCTGTCATTGTCATTTGCACTAGTCGTATTAATTTTGATGGTATGCCAAATTCTTCCAATATATTAGGTAGAATTGTTCTATCTATTGAATCATAGGCTTGTTTAAAATCTACAAAGAGATTGTAAACGTCCATGTCATATTCCCATGCTTTGGCTAGTATTTGTTTAACTGTAAATAGTTGGTCAATGGTAGATCTATTTTGCCTAAACCCTGCTTGATATTCCCCGATGATTTTTTCCGTGAGAGGTTGAAGTCTTCGATTAAGGATGTTTGTGAATATTTTGTATCCCGAACAAAGTAAAGAGATGCCTCTATAATTCTGACCACAACAGTTTGTCTCCTTTTTTATGAATAGGGCAGATTATACTTTTCTTCCATTGTTGGGGGATTTTTTCTTCTATCCATATCTCTCGTATTAGCTGATACATCTGTTGTGTCAAATTCCTTCCTCCTTGCTTGAGTAGTTCTGCCGGTATTTTATCTATTCCCGGTGCTTTATGGCTTTTTTGTATGTGGATTGCCGTTTGGACCTCCTCTAGCGTTGGGGGTCTAGTTAATTCATTTTCTTCTCCATCTTCCCCCAGCTCTTGTTGTTGTACCTCCTGCCGTGCCTGCTGCTGCCTCTGTTGTTGTAATGGTGGTTGTGCCCCTTTGTTTAATACTTCCTTAAAATATGTCATCCAGGTTATCTTAATTTCGTCCATATCGCTAATGATTTCACCTTTCTTATTTTTGCAGAGGCTAGTCTTCGGTTTGTATCCCTGTCTTAAATGTTTAATAAGTTGGTATGCACTACGTGTTTCGTTTTCCTTAAACTCCCTCTCTATGTTTAGTATCCGTTGGTTTTCGTACTTTCTCTTTTTCTGCCTGCACAGTTTATCTGCTCTTCGTCTTTTGTTCTCAAATTCTGTTTTTCTCTCTCTAGTACGTCTGAGTATGTAATTCTTATGTGCTTCATTTCTTTCCTGTATAGCTAGTTAGCATTCTTCATCGAACCATGTTTCTTCTCTCCGTTGTGTCTTTGTTCCTATGACTTCTTTCGCTGTGTTTAGTATGATACTGCTTATGGTGTTCCATTGATTTTCTATTGTGGAGTCTGCTCTGTTTTCTTCTAGTAATTTTTCATCAACTGTTCTCTCAAATGTTTCTTGTACCTCAGGGACTTTTAGGTTATCTAAGTTTAGTTTTTCTTGTTTTGGATATTGTTCCTTTACCTGTCGACTGATTTTGCATCTAAACCGTGTCTGCACTAGTAGATGGTCTGAGTCACAGCTTGCGCCACGTCTGCTTTTTACATCTAATATACTCGTCGCCATTATTTTTTCAGTCAGTATATGGTCTATTTGATTTATTGTGTTTCCGTCAGGTGATATCCAAGTGCCCTTATGTATGTCCCGATGTGGGAAGCATGTCGAACTTACTTCCCCCCCTTCCCCCTATATCACGTGTATTTTTTAGGATCTACAAAAAATCTATTTTTTAATATCTATTAAATACACGTATGGTAGGTAGACAAGTATGATCTAATTTTTTAATAAAAAATTAAAGACTACAATAATAACGTTTAGTTAGAGGTAGACAGAAAGGTTGTTTTTGACTGACAAAAATAATGAAAAAAATGCGAAAAACATTTTTGTACTAAATTAGTATTAAATACTAAATGTATTATACATAAACATTATTTAATGTACGGTACCCTCTGATCACTAATGAGCAAGACTTTCTTCAACACCGCAATAACTGGATAAGCATCTAGCAAGCCAGTTGTTGGCACAGTGCTTTGCTGAAGATCAATATCAGTTTCATCAAGCCACTCGGCGTCATTATTTTCGCGCTCTACGCAGAGAATCTCTCTCGATCTACCGTTCGATCGTCGCGTGAGGATTCAGGAAGGAGAACATTGTGCATCTCTAGAGTGTTATTGCTCAGATTCATTTTCTTTGTGACCAGTATTCACATGCGCTTTAGCTTTTTTCTTTGTAAACAAGTCCAGTGCACACCGCTGACATGTCCTTTCAAAAGCATCTGATAATCCTTCTGCAGGCTAGGGCAATACAGGTCATAAATCAATTTGCCGAAGCCTTCATACGTTGGAGTAGTTTCGAGAGACCGTCGCAGAAGAAATGGAGCATGATGGATCTTGTCATCATACTCTTGAGGTTCTGGAATATAGAGGCATAACGAAGCGTTCCGAAAGACTGAATCGTATAGAACTCTGCATATTATATAGCTAACGCAAATATTGACTTTCTCACACATGCTCGCTATACCACTGCTGGGAAGACAGATCTGGAATAAAACTTTCAACAATGTTATCTGGCTTGACATACTCTGCTACGACGCCATGGCCGTCAATAACCATATAACTCCATACTTCTGAGAGAATATCACGAGCCTTCTAAAAGTTCTTTTTTTCAAGGTCATGATCTTTTGTTCTCCCTTGTTCATCCAAATGGGTTCCATAAGAATCATGCGAAAGTGTAAGTCCAGATAATTCCCAGCTAAAAGGCGCCATTCTTCTCTCAATGCGATTGAACGCGCTGATACTAGGTGCATTGTAAAGATAAATATTGCTCTAGCTAGATCATGCTAGACAAAGTTGTGTAGGGCCTGGTCAATACTTTTGAAGTATTGATACACGAGCTGAAATATTGAGTTTGTTAATAGAATAGTATAATATTTTCACCCTGTACAATATTTTGTAACAGTAAACATATGTTTAAATATGTCAAATACTCTATTGTTAAGATTCAAGAAGAAATGTGCCTCCGATTCTTACATAGATTCGTAGATATTCAGTGCCAAAGCCAAAACAACGGAATAACTCCCACCACTTTACCAATTTATCAGATAGTAGGTATAATACATAATGTTAAGACTTAGCCCAGCCGCACATCAAAGAAACATGAAACGTAAATTACGTTTCATGGAAATAAAACAGTGCTAAACAAATAAACGTCCGCCCATTTATGAAACTCTCCGAAAATAAAAATGTGTCATGAGCATTAATCACACTCGTTTCATTGGTAGGCGGACTTTGAGATTTGTTTAGCAGTGTTTTAGGTTCATGAAACATGTTTTTCGTTTCATGTTTCATGTTTTTCGTTTCGTGTTTCTTTGGTGTGCGGCTGGGCTAAAAGCCCAAAATAAATAATTTGTTTCGACGTGTTCTCTTTGTAATAACTTTATTTATCAAACTAGTCTACTTTTACAATATTGTACTTAACGTAGATTGAACACTAAAGCCGAATTATAAAGATTACAAGTTGCGTGATCGAACGTTCAAAAATACTAAGACTAACTACAAGCAAGCAAGCAATTTGATTTAACCCGACCTGTGGGAATGTCCACTCTCTCGAAAGAGTACATTCGGGTGTAACAATTCATTGGGGCGAGGTGTTTTGACCCGAGTGTAAACAGGGATCACCCCACCTCGCTCCAATGCCCCAGGCCATCTCTTTCCCCCCCATAGCAAGCTGATGCGCGATGAGGGCACAACTATCGTAGCCAAATGCTCTTCACAATGGAATCCTGGGTAATAAGATTCCATGTGGTACCCTAATCGAATGCAAAAATCTTAGGCTCAGCGTGATGCGCTCTATGCCTTTATCGTCTTACTTACTTAACCGCGGTACTAAAAATTGCTTGCTTGGGCCCCAAGTCATCGTGCTGAGCCCTATTGGGCTCCGCCCAATGACTTGTTGCTCGAGTTTTTATGTGTTTTTTATGGTTTTTTATATTTTTTGGGGGCTTACGCCTTTTTATTTTTTATATATATTTTTTTGGGGGCCTGCGCCCTTCTGTAATTTTCTATAATTGTCTTACCTTGAAGGTGATCGTGGTGTTGGATCTTCGTTTGTAACGCTATCTTCGGCACTTGTTTTTGAGCTACGAACTGACTACTATCACTTTTCACTTTTGTTCACTTTATTCCACTATTTGCTGTTTCGGTCTTCTGTGCTTCCATCGGTGGAACTCATCATACCTTAGCATCTCTCGCAGTATATGACTTGGGTGGTGCTCCAGTTCCGCGAATTTGACCCTTGCCTTGTCTGTCATGATTTCGGTGACTCTCACCTGTTGGAGTTCTCTGAACAGGAATCTTTCTGCTACGTATCTTGGGACTCTGGCGGCTTCTCTCAAACTGCTGTTGTGGACCGCTTGAATCTTCTTTTTGTGGGTGTTACATGCTTGTCCCCATGCGAGAGATGCGTATGATAATACCGGTAGTATGATGCTGTTTATCAATCTTAACCTTGTTTTTAGTCTTAGTTTGCTTTTTCTGCCTGTAAGTCCTCTTAGTGTTGCTTTCGCTATGTTGGCCTTATGGACTGTGGCTTCTACATGTTTTTGGAAGGTTAATCCTTTGTCCATGATGACTCCTAGATATTTAGCTTCGTTTTTCTACTCGATGGGAGTGTTCTGTACCGTCAGCTGTTCCTCTGGTTGTTGTCTTCCTTTCTTGTATAGAACCGCTTGTGTCTTTTCCGAGTTGATGGCTATCTTCCATTTTATACTCCATTCCTCTATTTCTTGTAGTGCTGTTTGCAGGTTGGTCACTGCTATATCTACATTTCTGTGTTTGGGCGCTATCGCTGTGTCGTCGGCGTATAGGCTCATAAGGGTACCTGGTGTTCTAGGTACGTCAGCGGTGTATATCGTGTACAGCAGGGGTGACAGGACCGCTCCCTGGGGTACTCCAGCCTCCGGGTTCCCGAGTTCGGACAGGACTTGTCCTATCCGAACCCTGAAACTCCGGTCGCCCAAGTACGACGAGATTAGCCTCGTCATCGCCCCGCTGTACCCGTAACCTCTCATTTACTAAGACTAACTACCTGTCTTTACATGGGTATTTATACCCCTTGATAGGTAATGTCCTTTTATTCTAGAATATGAAAATGTTCTTTTACGACGCGAAGAGTGCGTCTTTGCACAATATGTAGTAAACAGGAGAGTTCCGATTGAAGTGGCTACTTAACTCCCATTTCGAAGACGGCAGAGTCCTGACCAGTATTCCTAAGTGGAAACATCTGTACTGGTGGTGCATTCAAAACAAGTGTTCCGTGTCGCTACAGAAATTTGGGTGGAACCAAAGAAAATTAATGTGTTGTTGGTTTATATAATATGAGAAATGATTTTTTTTATCAGTCACACCAATACCACTTTCGATTTTGTGTGCATTTGACGAAAAAATAAATACATGTAACGCGACTTTTCAGTTGAGTTCCGGGCATTTTTCTTAAAAAATAAATACACGTGATATTATTACTAGACCCCCCACCCCCTTGTGATGTTTCGTGATTTTTTATGGAACCCTCCCCCCTTTCGAGCCTCACGTGATTAATGGACAGCCCCTAATACAGGGGTAAGGTCTTATTAATTTTCGACTAAAATTAATAAGAAATTAGTCTTTTCAACTAAAATGCAATTTGAACAGAACATGGGCCTCTGAGGCCTGAGATAAGCTGAGGCCTCCAAGACCTTACCATAAAAATTTAAATTATTACTTAGGAACTTAGTTATTTCGGCGTAATAAAACCTAAATGATATTGGAAGAGGGGAGAGGGCTAAGCTGGGGCCCCGAGACCTTTTGTAAAGATATAAAGATGTCCAGGATACGACAAGTCTAGGAATGGATGCCTCAGGGGCATAGGCGTAACCAGGATGATCCTAAGGGGGGGTTACAACTACCTGAAAGGGGGGGGGTTACAACTACTGGAAGGTCTCTGAGTGCTATGGTGTTAAGCGTATAGAGCTCAAAGTGCATCCCAATGGGGGGGGGGTTACAACCCCCAAAACCCCCCTGGTTACGCCTATGCTCAGGGGAGTATTTAATCGCCCATTCCATATATAATATACTATATTTATAAACTAAAATAGCAATATGTAGGTACAAAAAACTTCAGTCATGGAATGCATTAAAATTCGTTTTCAAGGAGTTAAAAATATCAAACATTTTTCCAGACCCCCTACCGCCGGGGGGTAAACCCCTAGACCCTCCGGTAGGGGGCACCCAGATCACGTTTGTCCCGGGGCCCCCAACATCGTTCTTACGGCTCTGAATGGAGACAATTAAAAACAATAATATCTGCAAAGGAAACTAGTAAAAAATCCAAAATTCAAAGAAATTCGGAATGGTATGATGATGAATGCAGAGCTGCAGTAGACGAAAAAAGGCAAGATAGGATGTAATTTTTCTCACTGATAATTTAATTTTGTAAAGAATGACACATTTTCTGATTCGTTTTTTTTTGTGGATTCCTGTTCCAAAATGTCCCCTTAAACAAATCAGAAGGGGCCCGGTATGCCGGGCAAAACAATCTTTTTATACAAATTCAAAATTACCTTTTAGCCCCGAAAATTGTATATAAAAAAAGGTCTCTCGTTTTTTTTTTCAAAAGTTGAAAGTTTTCGAGTTATAAGCGATTTAAAATCTGAAAAATGTGAAAATACTTACGCATTTTCGAGGTTTGAAAACTCATATTAAAATTATTAGTTTTCAGGTTGCCAAGTGCCTAAATTGAAGTTTATAAATTTAATTACAAGATTCTAACGAGTAATCGGGACTTACTCCAATATAGACCGTTGTTTTTTAATTGTTAATTATATTACGCGAGTCCACTCGACTTTTAAGTCGCCGCACATCGCAATTTATGGTGCGTCTCTGTCGCACTTATTATACATGTTATACGTACTTATGCAAAAAATGCCCAACAAATACTCCACATTTATTAAAATTTTATAATTTATTATTAACATATTTTTTCTTAATGATTTATTTATTTATTCAATTAATTATTGCCAATGTGCTAATTAAATACGCCAATAAAAACAAATGGTCGAAATTGAAATAATAAACTAATCAGAATCTTGAAATTGAATGATTAAACTTCAATTTAGGTACTTATCAACCGCAAAAATAATAATGTACACATGAATTTTCAAGCTTCGAAAATGATTATTTTTGCCTTTTTCAGTTTATAAATCGATTAAAACTTGAAATCTATCAAGTTTTGAGAAAAATGACAGAAACTCTTTTTTGTTTAAGATGATCCAAAAATGTTAAAAACATATTTTCTGGGGCAAAAAAGGTGATGTTTTGGATTTATTAAAAAACTGTTAAAAACAATTTCTGCCTAAAACTTTCGCCCTGCACCCTTCTGATTTGTTTACCGAATTAAAACAACCAGACAGGTAGTGTTAACTCCGGACCCCGGAAGTGTCATAGGTTTTCGAAACGGACCCTCAGGAAATATAATTGGTGACCCCTGTTCTAAAGTGTACTAGTTTACGAGAGTCATAGTTGCGACCGCACCGAGGGGGCTTGGGGGGATCGTAATCCCCCCAATATTCGAAGGAATTGGTATTTTTGAGACCGCCTAAGTGTCCCTTTTCTACAGTTAATGTATGTTACTTTCCCAATGAAACACCCTGTATAATTAATTATCTAAGTGATGTTTCAAAAAATAGTGTAGGTACCTACCCTATTTTAATTGTGTTTTACTTGTATTTCTTTAGCTCATTATTTATGTTTTTTTGAATATACATTTGTGGGTCTTTATATTATACAAATTTGTTTTAGTTAGGCCCTAAAAATAATGCTTTATTCGTTTCACTTATTTTTCATTTCTAATTTTATTTTCATTTATTTCAAACTTCCCATTTAACGTTAATTGCTTTAACCACATTTTAATCTTAACATCATTATCGCGTTTTCCTTAATTTTAAATGGTTTTTAATAGTAGCATACACTTCACTCTGTATACATATATAAAACATGGTAATGTTCTTTAAACTGCTGCCTCTTCCATAATCTTCATACAAGAAGTGCCAATTCTAAGTATATTTAAAAATTGTATCGAGCAATTTAGTCATCGACGAATAAAAAAAGCAATCGACATTCTTGGTAACAAGCAAGGCTCAACAGGTGAATGTACTTATGAATATGAGTAAAGTGGATATGCGACGTTGGACAGCTAAATCGGCCTACTAATGGAATTCTTGATGTCCAATATACCATCCAATTCTTCTTTCATAAATTTATTATGTAACCCGGCACTGTTTACACGACTGGATTTATTGGAAAATGAAATTATTTTCTACACTTGCTTTTTGCCTTCTCGAACATTTCACTAAATTTTTCGCAAGGGAAATACGTAAGGCTACTAAATTATGAAAAAATTTAAAAAAGGGACTCAATTTAAAGGTACATTGAAGTACAAAAAAAAATAAATAAAATTTAGTTTAGGTTAAAGCTCTCAATGCAACTATGTTAGGCATTTAGGAATAAATGTCGTGAGATAACATCGTTAGAGCAGAGTGTCTACCGTCAGGGCCCCGCTACCATATGTGCAAAGTGTGCAATGCATACGGGCGCCATCCTTTAGGGGCGCCAAAACCCAGGGCCGAAAATTGAAAAAACAAATTTGCAAAAAAACTGATTTTACAACAAAAGTTGAGAAATTAAATAGAATTCGTTAAAAAAACAAAGATTGTAACAACTGTATTTTCACCAAATCTACTGTATTTACCTTAAATAATGTAATACTCCATACGTTTTTGTACCCGTGTGAATAGCCATAGCTCTCGAGACACGATAAAATTTCAATAAAAAAAAATAGAATTAGGTACAAAAAATAGAATATAAGTGCTACAGAGACGCACTATACATGTATAGTAAGACGCGCTGTGGGGTGGTGGCTTTTGTCGCATTTTCGCTATTTTTGTATATTCAAATTTTAAATCGCTTATAACTTACTTTTGAAAAAATGAAAACAGACCATTTTTCGTTAAAAATTACCAAAAAAATCTAAAAAAATATTTTCTGGAGCAAAAAAGGTGATCTTTTGAATTTGTTTAAAAAATTGTTCAAACAATATCTACCCAAAAAATTTGCCCGGCCCCCAGTGGCGATGCGTGACTTTTTCTAAAGTGTTACCAAAACAAGATGCAAAAAATCTTATTTAAAAAAATGAAGATATGGCTAAATGTATGTATAGCTTCCATAATATCATTTTGTATATCACTTGAAAGTCTCGAAAAAACAGTTGTTGTTTCTAGATGTTGGCAAAATTTTTGATCTTTTTTGGCAATTAATGTTAACAATTCCCTGTAATTGCCTCGATTGTCAGAGTCGTCGTCCTCAAAATGACCAAGAGATGCTAATTCTTGTTTGGCCAAAAAACATACGGTATCTATTATAAGTGTGCTAAACATATCTATTTTTTTAACAAACTCATTATGTTTAGAAATATTTGCTTTAAAAGCTTGGTTGAGAGAACTTTCGATTCTTGTTTTGCCAAACTGAATCAAATTGGGTATACATCTTACATGTAGGTAACGGAGAAATTTCATGTCTCCTTTTTAAAACTCTAAAACTATATAAATCGTGAACCTGGTCCACCCATTTTTCTGTAGAAACCAGAAGACATGGCTAACAATACAGTCTATTTTTCTTACAACCATATAACCAAGGATTTTTACTGTACCAACTAAATTTAAAATATCGAACTACTTTTTTGATTTTTTTTAAATTGTTTAAAAAAGGTCTTTCGTTTTCAATAATCAAATTTTTCTCTTCAAAATTATACAAGGAGAATTACTTTTCAAGTAGTTGATCAATTACGCAGCGACACTTATCCATAGTTAACTGCACGCACACTTTTTATAGGTACTGTAACCAAATTTAAATCTGGTAACAGAGTATAATAAAGTGCAACTGCGTCACATAAACTCGCCAATATTTTCGTGTGTGTACGAGTAGTTGGCTATTTACTGAATTAGGTACTATTAACACATAATATAATAATATATTTCTATTGGTAAATATATTGGTAAATGAAAACATTCATCGTCATAAAATATTTATTTGCAAGATTTTTAACTGTTACCAATGGTAACAGTGGTTACATGGACGCTTCGCCAGCGCCGGCCCCGCAAAGAAACCCAATCAGAAAATTTTTCATAAGGAAGCGGCCCCACAAATAGATTAACATGTTTACCTAGATCTTGTGTCCCTTGAACTTTCTGCTTCACCTAGTACTATCAGCTCTATATTTTTTATCAGTTTCTTTTAATATTCCTTCCATATAACCCCTCTTATTCCCCTCATATTCGTCTATCGTTTTAGTATTATTCCGAGGCCGATTGCTCTCTTTGATTTTTTGGTGGTGTTTCTTTCTCTAGCCGAAAATTTCTGCTTTCAGGCTCACGAAACTCAACTTTCATCATCTCTTGTCTTCTATATAACGCATATCCATTCTATGCCATATACCCAGTGGTTCTATCTATCTATCTATTAGCCTTGCGACATCCAATATTGGACATAGGCCTCCCCTTCGCTCCTCCATATTTTTCTATCCTGAGCCATGTGCATCCATTTTGAGCCGGCTTGGTGTTTCAGGTCATCTACCCATCTCATCTGTGGTATCCCTCTCTTTCGTTTGTATGTCCATGGTCTTCACTCTGTAATAATTTTATTCCGTCTTTCGTCTTTTTGTCTAATAGTATGGCCGGCGAATTTCCATTTTAGTTTAGCTGTTTGACGAGTAGTTATGTTATCATTTGTCTTTCCATTGCTCTTTGTGTTTTTGCAATTATTCTGTCCATATTCGGTTTTGTGAACGTCCATGACTGACATCCATATGTAAGGACCGGAAGAATACACTGGTCGAAGAGTATCGTTTTTAGATATTGAGGGTATTTTTTATACTTCAATATAAAGCTGAGCTTACCAAACGAGGCCCACACTAACTTTACCCCAGCGGTTGCGTGACTCAAATTTGTGTCTTCGTGGACGTAAGAGTAGGTTTTGCTGACAGGGTTGAGTTCTATGTCTATTACCTCTAACTCATTCGTTAGACAGCAGCAAGAATTTTTCAGAGCAACCCAAGATAAGTAAGAAGCATAATAAAGCGATGATATTCAATATTATCTTTAATACAGATATACACTGGTATTAGGCGTCAACGCCCTTCCGGTAGGGATCTGTTTAGGAGTATCACTGAGCTGCCAGCCTTTATTCCTTGCCGCACTGCTTAACCATAGGTCGATCAGACACCAGGATATTATTCCAGTCTAAGCCTTAGATTCTTTAGTATTTTAAACTGCGGCGTTAGTCTTTTTTATTTTTCTGTTCACGGGGCCAGGTTTTGAACCCATATACATCGCAGTGAAGCGAAGTGAGTCGGCCGCCTGTTTCGCTTGGCTATCTCACCGACAGTAATATTATCTTTAATATCATTATTAAATGCTTTCTTAAAAATAATAACCAAAATGGTGAAGAATAAACGACACTATCCTTTTTACGAGACAGTTTTAGAATTAGAGCGCTACTTAAATGTGCTACTGGGAAGAATTTTCATGCAAACATGAAAGTGTAACTTGTAGAAATCCCTTTGGTAAATTAAAGTATATTCTCTTAAACAAAGTGTACTCTACCACCTACTCTACTGGACTAAACTTAAAAGCAAATATTAATACACACTTTATTAATTAAAAATAGACACAAGAAATGACAATGCTCACAGGAATGAATAGAGAATGAACGGCTTTAACAGAAGCTGGTGCTAATAGAAGACACAAACTATTAAGTAAAATTTGTCACAGATCAACTTTCTACACTGTAAAAAATTTATTTTCAAAATTTTCATTGTATTCTCCAGGACACTCCAATAGCTTCACTGGAACAACATAGTGTCTTATAATATTATCTGTTAAGGAGGTTAGTAATCAATCTATTAACATTATATTAATATAACTCAGTTATTCTCCAGTCTTTGTACATATTATTTCCTGATATAGTTCGTACTTATATATATACAGAGAGGTTCAAATTATGGAATAAACTATTTTTTTTTTCGAGAATAGGCCATTTTGGAAACAAATCCCGAGACAGGTCGATTTTTATTTTTAAATTCTGATTGTTTTGGCATATATATCGTACTAGTTACGTCATCCATCTGGGCGTGATGAGGTAGTCGATAATTCTTTTAAATAAAAATAGGGGTCGTCTGCTAGCTCATTTGAAAGTTTATTCAATTATCTATTCAGTAATGTAAACATTAACATAATTATTTATACAGGATGTTCAAAAAAATATTTTTTAAATTGAAATAATTGACAAAAATAGGAGATTGTACTTAATTTATTTAATTCAAAATACATTTTACTTTTGTCAGAAAACAGAAAAAAATGTTTTACTTACACTTACACAGTTACATAATTTTCAATATACTAACTCAATAATTCCAAGAGTTTCATTACATCAAAATATTACACACATCTATATACAGGGTAGCGAGACAGTATGGAAACACGGTAATTTCTCCAAAACCGCTAGAACGATTTTTATATATTTTTGTGAGTAAGGGTCTTCTAATGCGGACGATATTATAGTGGTAATTACATTGTTGTCAAATCTTCCGTTTTCCTGAAAATCTAATGAACTCTCTTATTTCAAATGGAACACCCTATATATTTTTTGCGTTTTGACGTCCTTAAGAAATACTGATTATTTTTTATGTTATATTCCCTATACCTAAATGTCATGATTTCGGAGTTATTGCTACATTTATTAAAAAACAATTTGTAAACAAATTATAAAAATATTTTTTTTTGGACCGGGTAGACATTATTTTAGGTTTTTGGATCATTGGGAACAAAAAAGGTATGTCGTATTTTTCTCTAAAATTAATCGTTTCCGAGTTATAAACAATTTAAAATTGAAAAATGACGTTTACGTACTTCACGATTTTAAAAATTATTTTTTTACTTGTTTTTTTGAGCCTTGAAAATCGTAATTTTTCAATTTTTTTCAGTTTTAAATTGTTTATAACTCGAAAACGATTAATTTTGAGAAAAATTACAAAAGACCTTTTTTTTCCAATGATCCAGAGAACCTAAAATAATGTCTATCCGGTCCAAAAAATTGATTTTTATAATTTATTTAAAAACCTTATAAATGTAGAAATAACTCTGAAATTGTGGCATTTAGGCATAGGGAATATAACATAAAAAATACTCAATATTTGTTAAGAAAACGCAAAAAATAAAAGGTGTGTTCTATTTGAATTAAGGAAGTTCATTAGATTTTCAGAAAAACGGAAGATTTGATTGTAATTGAATGTAATTACTACTATAATATCGGCCGAATTAGAAGACCCTTACCCACCAAAATCTATAAAAATCGTTCTAGCGGTTTTCGATAAATTGCCGTGTTTCCATACATTCTCGCTACCCTGTATAAAAAAATCTACACTCCTAATCTAAATACAGTGTCCTGAGGTAAGGATGAAGACAGGTAGTGCCTTTGACGTTTGCGAAAACTTCTTAAAACTGATATCTTATAGTATTGTTTTACAAAACAAACTCTTATCTAGGCCTGAGGATGGGGCACAAATTGTGATCTTCGAAACCGGTCGCCTCCTTTAACACCTTTTAATAAAGATTGTGGGTATTGACGTGTTTTCATATATTTATACATCATGGACTCATACTTGCAACCTTTTCATCACCTTAAATTGATCTATAAAATGTAATTGTGATACGTAGTGAGTTAGTGTGAGACTGATATTCAGAAACTGAATAAAAATTAAGGTAAAAGGCACAAAAAGATAGACTTCTGAAGTTTGAGGGAGATAGCCTGAAATTTGAAAGAAAAATAATGAGAACAATACTGGGCCCCAATTAGTGTTGCCCAAATGCAAGACCAAGACCAGACTTACACAGTCTTGGTCTTGGTCTTGCGCCAGTACACCTGATCTGTCTTGGTCTTGGTATTGCGCTCCCGGTCTTGGTCTTGGTCTTAGTCTTGCAGCAAGACTCTTGCAAGTCTCGCAGTTGCCCATTACCCTATTGCTTATCTTAGAACAACGTAACAGAGAGGTACATTTTAAGCTTGAATATCATAGCCATAGTAAAGACTAGACAAATTAATAAATATTTAAACAACTGAAACCGGGTGGGGTTTAAACCCACGATCTAAGTGATCCCTGTCGATGTTCTAACTAACTAAAGTTAAAACTACCTCTTAAAACCCACAAAATTTCATTTGCACATCTCAACCGGTTTTAGAGCAATAAATAAATCGTCAGTTTGTAAGAAAAACTTAACCCCCCCCCTATTTGGTAAACAAAGCATTTATAAAGTAAACGTTTATGAAGCAAACTGTTATTACTTTTTCGTGCAGAATTACCCATTAAAGTTATTTAAGCCATAATTATTTAAAAATATTCTGTATTGATGAAAAGCATGGCTAGTTAAAAAAGTACCTAACTTTTTTATTATCCAATATAAGTGAATGAATAAAAAAACATAAAGTTAAGAAAATATGAGGCTATAGTCGGGCTTTAATTTCAGTATGCTCTTGCATGCTAGAATAATAATTTAGCATAATGCTAGAATATTCCACAGACTGAGAAACAACAGAGTTTGATTTGTACACCCGGTATACACTGACAATAATTGACCTGTCTAGCAACAATATCTATTATTACTGCGATATTTATAAAGAATAAGACAAAATATTAAAAAAATTACTTAAATTGGACAACAGGTTTAGGAAATTTGAGACATTAAAAATGACCCGTTTTTAAGGTGGTGC
Source organism: Diabrotica virgifera virgifera (assembly GCF_917563875.1). Lineage (NCBI taxonomy): Eukaryota > Metazoa > Arthropoda > Insecta > Coleoptera > Chrysomelidae > Diabrotica > Diabrotica virgifera. The sequence goes on along the minus strand of NC_065452.1, from coordinate 8,525,465 downwards.
GTTAATTTCTTGGAGAAGTGTATATCGTTAAAATAATATTTCGGTATTATGTTTACACGATATCCGGCATTATCTCCATACTTTTGTGTGGTTATGATACTTATAAATAATAGCCGCGCTGTTTCGGCAAATTTTGTTTAGCCGAGTGACCTCATAACACAGGACACAGTCAGCATAAACAATACATAATAGTCTTACTATAATAATGTATACTGATAAGATTTCTGGTGTTTAGATTCCTAGAAAACTAATAATGAAAAAAATTATTTATGTAAATTTATTTAAGAGCAAGGTGACATATTTTTAAGAGGTTTGGATAAGATATTCGATATTACTGTAGGCGTCGCAACGCAGGAATGTTGTGTTATATGATTATGATTAGAAGACGAATATTCTCAAAACAACGAGAATTAATTTCAAAGCAAAGAAGTCGGCTGCTGAGACAGACTGTACTAAAAAATTTTATTTTTACATTATAATAATGACTTCTAAGTAAATGTCAAATGTGTCGAGTGTTCTTTTAATGGATATTTTGATTCACTATGTATGTTTATTGAATTGTTCGTAATGTGCGTAAGTCCAATTTTCAAAATTTTTGTTACAACTTTCTTTGTTTCTCATAGAGTATCTAAGAATATAGCCGAACTTATATACTCCCTAAAACGACCCTCAGTTCTAACTGCAAGACGCAAGAGTCTCGCAGGCTTAATCTTGTTCTTGCTCAAGTCTTGCATGGTAAGTCTTGGTCTTGCTAAAATTAGGCGGTCTTGATCTTGGTCTTGCGAAAACGCTAGAACAAGACCAAGACTGCAAAACCAAGACCGATTTTGGGCAACACTAGCCACAATATAACAAGTGGGGGAGAAATAAGAATGGAAACAAATGCCAAAATTGAAGAAGAATTAAAGAGAGAAAATATAGTCGGATACATAAAATCATTTCGCTTAGAATACATACGACGTGTACAGAGACGCCCATAATCAGATATATGTATTAAGAAGGATAACTAACTTTGACACTACTATGGCTCAGGTAGAGAGGAAGATCTAGAAGAAGATGGCTGGATGATGTAGAAGAAGACATAAGAGCAATGAATGTGACAGGCTGGAAAGTTCAGTGCAAGGACAGGAGGAAATGGAAAAGAGTAACGACAGCAGCAAAGACACACAGCAAGCTATAAATGACAGAGGAGTAATCCACCTCAACCAAGAATAGGATTTTGAACGCCATGGCGTTAGCTATAATCCCAAGGGATTGTAATACTTAATTATTAACAAAAGGATTAAGTGAGTAATATCTTTGTTTTTTAAAAGTTTGCAAATGTTTTATCACGTCATGTGTTACTTAGAATGTAGATATTACTCAAATGGTTACTTAACCTGATATTTTTACATTAAGCTGATATTTTTAGAAAGGCGGCGAAAAATATAAAGTAAGGATATTCCGCTTTATATTAGCAGTTTGGCAAAAGAACGAAATGTCCTATCTATATAGAATTCTTTGCCCTATCTATATAAAAAAAGCAAACTATAGAGGTGTAGCACTCTTAGAAGAAATTTATAAAATACTTGCAAAAATCATTAAACAAATAATATTATTGAAATAAGATAAGTGGTCGGAGAACACCAGGGTGGTTTTTGGACCAGGAAGAACAACTACTGATCAAATAAGTATGTTAAAGTTAGTTTAAAATAGTAGAACAAAATTTAGAATTACATATATGTTATGATTTTAAACAGGCATACGACTCCATAAACCGAACGATGCTATAGGAGGTCATGAGAGTATTAGAAATAACAGAAAAGTTTATAAGACTAGTAAGAGTGACCCTCAGGTTCACCAAAAATAGGACAACAATGGAAAAAAGCTTTTTAGTACCTCAAAAATGAATAACCATTTTCAATTTCATTGCAACACGAAACTACAGCCGCATCATTATTCCAGTTCAATCAGAGAGTGCAGCAAGCACCTCTATCGGTTTCGAAACTTATTAGTCTCTCGTCAAGAGGCAAATATGTTGCTCTCTCTGACTCAACTAGGACAAACCCCGGTGTGCAGTCAAGGATTGCAACGAACGAAATTGCAGGGATGCCCTACCGGCAAATGCTAGCAAAAAACTAAGTTTTCAATGTAATAGCACATAAAACAACCTCCAAAAATTTTACTCTACATCCTACCAGATTGAAAACAATGGGAACCTTCTCTGGTAACACCTCCGAGGCTTCTACAATTTGCAAGCCATATCGGATGCTGAGGCTAAGGAAGATGAGGGAATTTTACAATTTATAATTCACGTCCCATCTGCTCAGCGCGGTAAAGGTCCAACGAGAATGGTTCCCTTCGTACTCTAATCAGAGTAAACATGTAAATCAAAAATGAATATCCATTTTCAATTTCGTTGCAACACGGAACTACAGCAGCATCATTATTCCAGTTCAATCAGAGAGTGCAGCAAGCGCCTCTATCGGTTTCGAAACTTATTAGTCTCTCATCATTAGGCACATATGTTGCTCTCTCTGACCCAACTAGGACAAACCCCCGTGTGCAGTCACGGATTACAACAAACGAAATGGCAGGGATGCCCTAGTGGCAACCGCTAGCAAAAAACTAAGTTTTCAGTTTCCCTGCCATTTTGTTCGTTGCAATCCGTGACTGCATGCCGGGGTTTGTCCTAGTTGGGTCAGAGAGAGCAACATATGTGCCTCCTGATGAGAGACTAATAAGTTTCGAAACCGGTAGAGGTGCTTGCTGCACTCTCTGATTTAACTGGAATAATGATGCGGCTATAGTTTCATGTTGCAACGAAATTGAAAATGGTTATACATTTATTATTTACATGTTTGCTCTGATTGGAGTACGAAGGGAACCATTCTCGTTGGAACTTTATCGCGCTGAGTAGATGGGACGTGAATTATAAATGGTAAAATTCCCTCATCTTTCTTAGTCTCAGCATCCGTTATGGCTTGAAAATTGTAGAAGCCTCGGAGGTGTTACCAGAGAAGGTTCCCATTGTTTTCAATCTGGTAGGATTTAGAGTAACATTTTTGGATGTTGTTTTATGTGCTATTAGATTGAAAACTTAGTTTTTTTTTAAGACAGTTTACAGGAACTAGAGTTTTAAAACAAGGGAATCAGCTCTCAACGAATTTAGTTAACCTAGTAATAGTACAAATTAAAAGAAGATCAAATATGAACACAAACACGACTATTTTCAATAGCAAGGAAAAGTGCATAGCATACGCGGCTGATGTGGTGTTACTAGCGAGAACGAAAAGACAACTATTAGAAAAACAACTTTTAGAAAAAGTTTTCTAGAAATTTGAAGAAGAAGAAGTAACATTATACGGACTAACAATAAACCCAACAACAATGTAATATATGGAAATGAGAGGAGACATAAGAATAAATTATAGCACAGTGAAAGGAGCAGAGGCTGTCTATAATTTTGAAAAAGTCTGAGAATTTGAATATTTAGGAGTAACAGGATTAGTGCAGTGGAGCAGAACGATAAGGTCACTAAATTCAATACTAGCAAAAAATTAGTGTCACCAACAGTTAAACTACCAGTGTACGAGACAGTAACCAGACCCACAATGACGTATGTCAGACTGTCAGAGAAACGTGGATTATGAACCAGCAAGAACCAAAGAAAGTAGAGATCTGGGAAAGAAAGGTAACCAGAACAATCTTCGGAGGACTAAAGACGGCAGAGAATATTTGGAGAATACCAACAAATAAGAAATAATGAATAATGAGGATGTATACACCCAGAGAACAATTTCTTTTCTCCTAAAACACCGATTTCTTTGAGCAATATTTCTTAAAAGTTAACATATCCTATTAACTTAATCATATCGGTTCACATATAAAGAAACGAGTTTTTTAAACACAACTCAATAATTTCTTACAGATAATTTCTTCAATACTAAGAAATGCATTAATGGTGAAATTTAATTTTCTTATCCTAAAGTTTTTATTTCTTAAATTGAAAACTACAAATATTTTGCAGTATAAGAAATATAATGTTAGGTTAATCCATATTTATATTTGTGAACAAGAAATTTTCTTGCAATCAAATAAATATTATAAACCACAAGAAATAATTCTTCAGAAATACCCTCTGTAGTAACTGTGGTTATAAAATAAAAACTTTGTCATTAATGCCGAAATGTTACTTGCAAAGAGATTTTCTTCCACAAAAGAATTGCGCAGATTAACTATTTATGATTTAGTCGTCAGTGTTTGTCAAGATGGCGTGATATGTTCACGTTCATATAGATGGATGTTGGATTTATTCGTGTACTTTAAAAATTAACGGATATTTTGAAGGTTCGTACATATATAGGTGTTAAATATAAGTAAATTGAGTAATTTAAGATGTAATAATAATATTGTTGCGTATCCGAATGGTTAAAAAAGAAACATAATAGTATCTTATATGCTTTTTAGGTATAATGATGGACGACTCTGAAATAAAGGAGCTTATTATTCTAACTGGGAAATATGCCACAATTTAAAGCTGGGACAGAATGATATAATATATAGCTTCAGAACAATATTAAGAAGGAGTTATTAACCAACTGCGGGGCCTTCCAGAAATGGTAGAAACTCATACTTGTAAGTACCTTTTTAAAAATGTGTATACTTATGTATCAACTATAATAGGTTTCTTGAATGTATCGTCTTCTATAAAAATATACAATACAACATACAACGCTATATCAAATATGGCGGGTGCAACGCTGAGGATTTTTTCTGTTAATTTATTTGAGATAAAAAAATCAGTTAGTCTAAAAGAAATATATGTTTATGGCTAAGAAATGTTATTGCCGAAAACCGTGAATTAGTTAATATATATTAAGTGACTTAGATGTAAACTAATAATACTTTCCCATAATAAAATTTCTTAATGATCAGGTATGCTGTCTCTTGTAGATTATAAAAATTAAGAAAATTACATATTATTTTGTCTGCTTCAATGTTTTACATTGGTTGTATTTTCCCTCTTGTTTTAGCTAAACAATGTTTATTGTGTGACTTAATATTATACAGATAAATAATTAATATTTCATTAACAAAAAGAAAAAAATAAACAAAGATGTGTAGGTTAAATAATGCCATGTTTGAACTAAATATGATTGATTATTATTAGTATTAATAGTTCTTATATGGGGCCGTGTATTTGTTTTTTTTTGTATTTCCTAAATTTGTCAAAATAAATATCTATATCTTTATAAAAAAATTGTATTAAAGTAAGTTTACTCTTTCTACATAACGATTTTGTTTTAGTGAATTGCTGATATACAAAGTGCTATTAAGAAAAGAAGGAAAATTTGAGGAAGTTGGATTTGCCTCTCCATCCTTTTATTGTTGTGTAGAAGTCAGTGGTTTAAGAGTGGAGAAAATATTTGTATGTAATAATAACGTTTTATATCTTGTTTTATTAATAAATAATGATTTTACCTTAACACAATGATTTATTTCGCCGTATGTAATATCACTTTATTTTCAAGAAATATTAACTTAACTCTAAATATACGTTTATCTCTGCGATATATATTCCTTAACATTAAATAAATTAATTATTTATAGTAAAATAATAATATTCCTTAAAAACAAAAACAATATTGGATAATACTAATCAATACTCATTAAACATAGTTTGGCACTGTAAAAATAATGGAAGAAACTACCAAGATACTAGATTTAGATGGAATTATTTATATTATACATTTTTAAATTTTTTAGCAGTGTACTCCGGAAAATTTGTCACACACTCTGTACCAGGCACTAAACCATTCGTATTTTTCAAAAGGGCACTTGTAGCATCATCTAATAATAGCTGCTAATTAACAATGCCCTCGGATAATCGATTTTTTAACGAGTCCCATCGTTAAGTGCTATACAAGGTGGACAATGTTTTATGACTTGCTTAAATGACTGCATATCATTAGTGTCGCTTTCCGCCACTACAGAGGTGGATTGATATTGTTACTCTTCTTTAAAATATCTTTATTCAACTCAAACAGGATTACAATAACTTTTACACAATAACAACTTTTAACTTCAAAACCTGAATTACAACTGATATAGATTTTTGACGTTCTGGACGTCACTAGGTACTTCTGGGTTATTTCATGACATCCAGAACATTCTTGTACGTGACTACTTATTCTTTCATCAAGGGACTTTTTCTATGTAGGATCAATCTACGGAACTGTCATAACACTGATCCCTCCTTTATAGTTAGTCGCCTCCAATAACTGGTCTATCAGGGTCTGGTTGAAGCCAACAGGGTGGATCAGTTCCATGATATGGAGCTAATCTCTCGATATGATCTGCCTTGACTTTACTTCTAGCTGAAAACTGGATGCGGTAGACTACATAGATAATTTATTTTCTTTAAGACGGTGTACGGGCCTTCCCAGGACCTTTCGTTGAAGTTTCGGACAAAGTTATTTTTTGCGTGTGGGATTGTGTAACCATACTGGGTCACCTCTTTCGAGAATTGTTCCAGTAGCAGGCATATCGAGCCTGGACTTAGCTCTATCACTTTGGAGCTTAAAACTTTTACGAGCAAATTCGTAGTTTTTTTTTCAATCTTTCTTTTAAGTTTTCAACGTAGATCAGGGATGAAGCTTCTTCTTCGCAGGGAGGCAATCTTCCGAAAATAAGATCTTGAGGAAGCTTCATTTCTCTTCCGGTCATCATTGATGGAGAGTAACCGGTTGCTTCATGTTCGGAAATTCTGTATGCTACCAGGAATAGAGGAATTAAAGTATCCCAATATTTTTGATTATATGCAAATAAAAATTATATGGCGGGTAGAATTAACAGTAGATGTTTAATTAGGGAAGGCTGTGAAATTAGGGGAAAGGGTATGTATGGTTAAGCTGGACAGGAAAACGGATTAAAGAAAAGCCATGAAAAAGAAATAAACTGAGAAATCGCTGGGAAGAAATATCAACGACGACTTATAAAATGACGACAAAATTGTACAGAAATATGTCAGACAGTATGCGCAAGAACCAAGAAAAGAAAGGAGAAAAGTGAAAGTACGGTATAAAAAATATATTTTCGTCATGAAATATGGCGCTGGGATGGCATAAAACAATAAAACAAACGTTGGTAATAGAGACCACAGCAAAAAACTAAACAGCAGCAGGAAAAGGAAACAACTGACGACGAACAATGAGAAGAATGGAACTACGAACTATGAAAGCAGTCTGATATAGCAGAGCCGTAAAATGTTATATACATAAAGACATCTTCGCTTATCTGGCCCACTGTTCATAAAGTTGGCGTAATTTAATCCCAAACCGGCCTTATTCCTCATCCAGTCTCAAAAGTCCACTGCTGAACATAGGCATCTTCCACTTGTTTCCAACTCCGTGTATTTTGTGCCCCCATCCAGGATGCCGTCCCTCTTGTATAGCCTAGCAATAACCTCGTTGTCCATCGTGTTGTCCATCGTCCATCTGTTATTCTGGCTATGTGTCCTGCCCATCTCCATTTAAGTCTGGCTATCCTTTTGATGACGTCAGTCACCTTAGTTCTTCTCTTGATCTCTTCGTTTTTGATTTTGTCTCGCAGAGTTATTCCTAACATGGACCGCTATGTTCTTCTTTGTGTGACTCTCGGCCATCTTACATTGCTTTTATTATATCGACGGTTTTAAAGAAATGTGTACAAAATAGTTTATTGACAAGATGTGTGGTGTATTAGAAGTAACAACACAGTGGTCATGGTGTTTACAGAACTTGACCTGTAGATTGTCAGATGGAGAGATAAACCTGGTCGAAGGGCTAACACTGGAATTATACATAGGAAAAATATTATAAGAGCAACCAGTGAGATATCTGGAGACAGCAATTTCTGACTTTGTAATTAAGCTAGAATCAGAATATAGTTAACAAATAGTGCCAGGGATCTGTGCTTAGACCTAGGTAGATATTTGGTAAGGATCAGGTTCAGCACAGACGACGGTGAGGTGGAGTAAGTAAATAAGCAAAACATATTTTTCGTGCCCAATCTGCATTATATACACTACATATTCATAACGACTTTCTTGTCTTTGTTATCCACTACTAACTAAAATTTAAATAAGTCATCCTTTGAAGTCTTAAATTGGTTATTAAATCTCCATGCTGCCAATATGTGTCATATGTGAGACAATTACGATTAAATAAGAAGATGCATTTGTTTTTTTCTTATTTATATCCAATTAAATTTGTTGTGTATTGCTTTAGTTACACTTGTAGCACACAACCGGACATTATCATGAGTAAAAAATGGAAAACCTATGACCGATCATCATCAGTGCTTACGTGATCTAACATGCTAACCCCCAAAATATAAAAATATGTCGGTAAAATTCTTTAAAATTGATTCGTCATGGAAACATAGATGAAATATGTGAACTTAAACATGGATGTACAAAATATTCCATGTAATATGCTCCAGGTACCATTTGAGCCCAAAATAGACTTGTTCACATGTTGACTATATGGTGGCAAGTCCACCATATAGCCAACCAGACACTTGTCACCATATATTCATCATGTGAACAAGTATATTTTGGGCTCAAATAATGGTAGGGGAACAAGGGGCTTGTTGTAACAGGGGTAAGTACTAAAACGACTTTTTCATAGGTTATTTGAACGTTTTTAACTAATTTAGCTGACTCAATCTTATTCTCTTATCCTTATCGCCCTGCAAATCAGACCGTCTAGCCAGTCATCCTCCGATAGCTGCAAATAGTAGTCTTGTGCACGTGCTTCATTTGGATGAGGTAATATAAAATTTGACACTCATAAAATTTTGGTTATCGCTGTTGTTTTAAACGGAAATGAAAGTTTCGGTGTTCATTTCTTTTCTAAATTTAGTTATACTTTGCAATTTTAAGATTAGGAAGTTATTTTTACAGTTATTTTAATAAATATACAAAAGTGTGCTACGGGTTTTGTTGTAACAAAACGTTGGGACTTGTTGTAACATGTTACAACTTGCTCTGAATCTTACAAAATTTCTGAAGGGCGCCGAAATATATTTTGTACTAATTCCAATGAAGATGCGAAAACTGGCTTACCAATGTGCCGTGAAACTCAGTGCTAAGCAATTTCCTTTTTCTCGGCATCAAAATTAAACAGTTGGTCCAGATTGGGTCCAAAATTTTATGCGTAGAAATCTACAATTATATTTAAGAACACCGAAAGCCACGTTATTAAATCGAGCAACATCTTTCAACAGAACCAACGTTGGAATTTTCTTCGAAATATACCAAAAAATTCGAATATTCCTACTGTTACAACATGCCCCATTAGGTGTTACAACTAGCCCCAAGCGCGGAGTAAGTTGTAACAATGCACTGTTATTGGTAAAATGCTAGTTGATTAAAAAATACCAGTCTTTTTAACTTTTCTTCATTTCAATTTTATTCAGAAAGAGTTAAACTAGCGTTTAGTGTTTAATTAATGATAATTGGGAAAATCGCTGTCAAGATATATTTGATTATATGAAAATTGTTACAACTAGCCCCTTTCTCCCCTACCTGGAGCATATTACATGGAATATTTTGTACATCCATGTTTAAATTCACATATTTCATCTGTGTTTCCTTGACGAATCAATTTTAATGGGTTTTTACCCACATATTTTTATATTTTAGTAGTTAACATGTTATATCACGTAAGCACTGATGATGATCGGTCATCTAATCGAAAACTAATTCTGTTGTAATGTAGCCCTTTTTAGAGATTTTAACAAATATACCTTTTATAAAGGATTTTAGTCGTTTTTTAATATATGGTATACAGCCAACTGCAGGAAAAGTTTTTCCTCGTAAATTTTTATGAATATTGGGTGCATTTCTTTTATTTGTTGCATTCTCTCAATTTTTGAATTATTTGCTCCACTGTATGTATGAAATTAATTGTCGATCTTCCCCGTCTGAACCCGTTCTGGTATTCTCCCAATATACGTTCAGCGAATAATTTAAGTCTCATGTTTAGTATGTTTGCTAGAATTTTATATGCGGTGTTTAATAAAGTTATTGCTCTGCAATTCTCGCATTCCTGCCGATCTCCTTCTTTATATATGGGTACGATTATACCTCTGTTCCAATCGTCTGGTAGTCTATTTTGTGTCCATATTTGAATTAGCTGGTTTATTTCTTTGTGTAATTCTCTTCCTCCACATTTTATTAATTCCACTGCTATTTCATCTTCTTCTGCTGATTCTCCGTTGCGGAGGTTTTTAATTTCTTTTTGTACTTCTTCTTCTGTGGGATTCATAATATTCTTTTCATATTCTGCTGATCTGTTTGTCTTCATACACGGATTCTTCTTTTTGTTTTTTAGTCCTCTTGTTTTAATGCTGGGCGTATTTTTTGTTGCTCTAACTTTTTTGTAAAATTGTTTTATTTTATGATTTTTTCTATCTTTTCAGCCAGTTAGTATCCAGAAGTCATCCAGCTTTTTATTTAAACAGTCATTTTTCATCTTTTTATTTGTTTCGTTGACTTTGTTTCTAGCTATTTTGTATTTGAGTTTGTATTGAGTTTTTTGAGTTCTGTCTGTTTCGCAGTCTTGATCGTAGGTATTTTTTATTCTTTTATTTCTTTTTGTTGTTTTTTTCTATATTCTTAATATACAGAGTGGGCCAAACAAAAGAGTCCACCTCGATATTTGGCTGTATTTATTAGATTTTAAGGAAACAAAAATAAGGTCAATTTTTGATCTAAGGGGGACACATTTTCACGGTACATACATCTGTCATTTGTCAACCCCTTCCCTTCCACTTCCCCCACCCCTTATTTTTAAATAGGGAATAGGGGTCGAGTGCTAGCTCATTTGAAAGGTTATTAAATTCTCTGTTCAGTAATATCAACATTAACATAATTATGTACACAGGGTGTCCAAGAAAAAAATATTTTAATTAAATTAATTGACACAAAAAGACGAATGTATGTAATTTATTTAATTCAAAATACATTCTAATGCTGTCGCAAAACTGAAAAAAATGTTGTTTGATAAATAGACTTTGCTTTTCGCTTAATTTCAATGTTCAAGCTGCCACCCATCTGCCTCTTGGTAGGTTGAATATTGAATTTAAGCAACAAACAATGTTTATTTATCAAATAAACATTTTTTCTGTTTTCTGTCAGCAGTAGAATGTATTCTGAGTTAAATAAATTACATACATTCTTCTTTTTTTGTCAATTAATTTAATTGAAAATAATTTTTCTTGGACACCCTGTGTAAATGATTATGTCGATGTTAATATTATTGAATATAGAATTAAATAGTCTTTTAAATGAGCTATCACACGACCCCTATTCCCTATTTAAAAATAAGGGGTGGGGAAGTGGAAGAGAGGGGGTTGACAAATGACAGATATATGTACCATAAAAATGAGTCCCCCTTACATAAAAAATTGACCTGTTTTTTATTTCCTTAAAACCTGATAAATACTGCCAAATATCGAGGTGGACTCTTTTATTTGGCCCATTCTGTATATTTTGGAGAAATATATAAAAAAATATCAAATTTCCTAAATTTTGTGGGTGGCTCGTTTTCTCTGGCGCGTAGTGTATAAAGGTCCATATGTCAAATAAACAATTAGGTAATTTGCCGTTTACTTCCTAAGATATATTTAAAAAATCAACATCTCTCTTTCTATATAAAAATAAAAGGGTGTCGACTTGAAGCATCCTCGCAGAGGACATTCCTATTGTGTATCATCCACTTTAAATCCCTTTAAAAAATGCTGTGTCAAAGTTACGTCAATCAATAGCAAATTTGAAAAGTCTTTTTGTACAATTTCAAGTACGCGTCTTTGAGCAGACGTCAACCATCCCATTGTTGCAGAATATTTTGACACCTAGAATAAAAGTCGATACTTTTCAACATACCATTATTATTTTCAATGAAGAGAGCTTTTGTGTATTCAGTCTAATATAACTATCGACATTTGGTGCGAGTATCAGCTGTGAGTCTATTATGATTTGCTAAAGGACTTTGATTAATGAAATAATCATATCTGGACCGATAATATTTATTCAATATCACGATATTTGTATACTAAATAAAGCGCGTGTTTCAAAAATGATGAATCGTGCTTATATACTTTTGACATATTACTAAAATATGTAGTGAGATCCGTTTGGGTCTGCCATTTCATAAATATAAACAATTAAAATCGTGATATTAAATAACAAAATTAAAATATGTATACAATTATATACAATGACTTTTTTGTAAACAAAAACTTTGAGTGAAACTAATTTTTAATTAATAATGAATAATGAGATAAGAGGGAAGGTTCTATAGTTGTCGTATTTAAGGAAGCTGCCCTTTCTTATGTATTGTCGTTATTGTAGATTTTGTTCAGTCGTCAATCCATTGCTTGGAGTGTATAATTTTGTGACAGATCACGTGTAGCAATTTTTTTCCGCTTTCTTCTGTAGCTTTTGCGTTTCTGCTGTTATTATATCTGGACCTGGTGTATTTAGTTCATTAATGTTCTAGTCTAGTCTAGGTCACTCTAGTCTTCACGATCGACGAGGTCTAGTAACGGAAAAGGTATGACTATCTTAGGAAGGTATTGTTCAAATCCATCAGACGCCTCGATAGGTCTAATCAGAGTCCTATAAAGGAATCTAGTAAAGTAGCTTTGCCAGAAATTACTGTTGATCTGAGAAGATTTGATGTAGCTTTATCAAGAAGTTTACCTACATTATTTTTAATACAAGTTCCAGTTTAGCAGAGCCTAAGAGATCTATGCCGGTATAAGCAATCCCACACTTACTGACCAACGGCGTCGGGCGGATGAGTTGGTAAGTGGAAGGGCACTCTTTTGTCCTGGCGCTAAGAAGTTGGCACCAAAGGCGAATGAATCAAGTAAATGATCAACGGCATAAGGATACAGAAGGCAAGGAGAAACCACTGTATTAAAGATCCAATTGGATATCTCTAGTAAAATCATCATGGCTGTACAACGTACAATAAATTCTGGTACTGATCATGGACATCGGAAAACAAGATCCGGCAGGAGAGGTAATTCTCATGACAACAGGGCCTCTCAGGTCGTAACCCGGCGAAATCCCTGTTTTAAAGATGCAATAAATATTGGTACGTGGAACGTCAGAAGTATGTATGAACCTGGAAAAATGAACAATATTATACAAGAGATGCAAAGGTTAAATATCGATATTTTAGGTATCAGCGATACAAGGTGGTCGAGTTCAGGCAGCTTCGCGACAAACAACGGAATGATATATTTTTCAGGAAATAATGACCCACACCACAGATATGGAGTAGCAATTGTTGTATCAAAAAAAATGATGCAGTCTGTTATTAACTTTACACCAGTGTCTGATAGAGTAATATTCCTTCAACTTAATACAAAAACTGTAAATCTTAATATCATACAGGTCTATGCTCCTACTGCAGAAAAATCAGATGAAGAGGTTGAGGAATTCTATGAACAAATTAACCATTTTCTAAAATCTATAAAGCCAAGAGACGTCACAATTATCCTTGGTGATTTTAATTCCAAAATTGGGGAAGGAAAAAGCGGCAAATATGTAGGAAATTATGGTCTCGGGTTAAGGAACGAGAGAGGAGACCGAATGTTACAGTTCTGCCAAGAAAATGATATTATTTCAAACACATTTTTTAAACTCCCCAAAAGAAGGCTTTATACGTGGACATCACCTCAACATAACGCACAGAAAATAGTTAGGAATCAAATAGACTTTGTGTTGATAAATGAAAGATACAAAAACGGCATAAAATCGGTTAAGGCGTACCCAGGCGCAGATGTTTCCTCGGACCACAATCCCTTGATAGCGCGTGTAAGCATTAAACTTAAGAAACCTTCACAAAGGGTAAAACCAGATTACATAGATACCAGCCGCTTACAGAACTCAAAAATCAAAGAAGAATTAAAGCAACAGATAAATGGTAACCTAAGAATGTTGTCTACAAAGGAACCAAACACGCACGTGGAAAACAAGTGGCAAGACTTAAAAGAAGCCCTAATAAAACCCGCTCAAAATATCCTTAGCAGAGGAAATACGACAAAAAGACAAGAATGGATGACAGAGAAAATTTTAAGTCTCATGGAGGAACGAAGACAGTTTAAGGGAAAATGCAAACAAAAATACAACGAGATACACAAGCAAATTAGAGATGAAATAAGGTCAGCGAAAGAAAACTTTTACAAAACAAAATGTGAAGAAATTGAAGAACTGCAATTAAAACATGATATGTTTAACCTACATAAAAAGGTAAAAGAATTGGCAGGTATACAAAAAAGGAAGCATCCCAATGTGCTATACAACGCAAATGGACAAATAATAACTGACCTACAAGAAAAGTTTACGACCTGGAAGAATTATATAGAAGAACTCTTTGCCGATGAAAGAGAGGATCATGATATTGGTAACATACAAGGTGAGGAAGGACCAAAAATCTCTAAAGAAGAAATACTATATGCTATAAAAACAATGAAAAATGGCAAATCACCGGGTCCAGATGGACTTCCATCGGAACTTCTTAAGCTTGTGGAAAATGAAACAGTAAATGTTTTGGTTGACCTCTTTAACTGCATTTATAAAACGGGAGAAATACCTAAGGAATGGCTTCTGTCAACTTTTGTGACTATTCCAAAGAAAACAAACGCAAAACTGTGCACCGACCATCGCACAATAAGCTTAATGGGACACACACTAAAAGTATTTCTTAAAGTGATACATACAAGAATTCACAAAAAACTAGACGCTGACATCAGTGATACTCAGTTCGGGTTTCGAAACGGGCTTGGAACAAGGGAAGCACTATTTGCACTTAATATCATGTGCCAAAGATGCCTGGATGTTAACCAGGATATATATATATATATATATATATATATATATATATATATATATATATATATATATATATATATATAAATAAATATATATATATATATATATATATATATATATATATATATGCTTTATTGACTACAACAAGGCGTTCGATAAAGTTCGCCACGAACACCTGATGAGACTGTTGGTAGAGAAAAACTTGGATAAAAGGGACCTCAGAATTATTTTCAATATTTACTATAACCAGAAGGCGAATATTAGAGTAGAACGGGAAACAACCGAGGAACTCGAGATCAAAAAAGGCGTAAGGCAGGGATGCATACTTTCACCAACCTTGTTTAACTTATATTCAGAAGATATTATAAACAGATCCCTTGCTGACCAAGATATAGGAGTTAAAATAAATGGCACTTTAATAAACAATTTGAGATACGCTGATGACACAGTATTAATAGCAGAAACCCCGGAAGATCTCCAAACACTGATAAACAGAATAGTAGAGTGCATCGAAAAGTTCGGTTTATCACTTAACATCAAAAAAACAAAAATAATGATGGTGTCGAAATCTCCACAAAATTTTTCTGACATAACCGTACATGATCAAAGAATTGAGCGTTTTAGAAAATATAATTACCTGGGAACTGTGATTAATGAAAACAACGACAACTCTGAAGAAATCAAGATCAGAATAGAAAAAGCTAGAGCTACTTTTACCAAAATGAAAACAGTTTTATGCGGAAGAGAGCTAAGTTTAAATCTTAAAATTCGCCTGATGAGATGTTACGTGCTGTCAGTTCTTTTCTATGGAATGGAAGCTTGGACACTGAAAAAGATCGATACAAGGAAAATAGAAGCATTCGAGATGTGGATGTACCGCAGGATACTGAGAATATCGTGGACAGATAGAGTGACAAACATGGAAGTGTTGCGAAGGATGCAGAAAGAAAAAGAACTTGCGCTTACTATTAAAAAGCGCAAACTGCAATACTTGGGACATATAATGAGGGGATAAAAGTACCAGCTACTACAATTAATTATTCAGGGAAAAATAATAGGTAAAAGATCCATTGGCAGAAGAAAACATTCATGGTTGAAGAATTTAAGAGATTGGTACAAGTGCAGCAGCTGCCAATTATTTAGATCTACGGTATCAAAAATACGCATAGCCTTGATGATAGCCAAACTTCGGAACGAGGACGGCACCTGAAGAAGAAGAAGAGATCTATCGAGCATTAATGGAGAGTTTATTTGTCTCAAAGATTTGTATAATATATATTAAGATAATATGAAGGCAAAGATGAAGTCCTGACCCCCGGAGGGCTTGTAGTGGTTATCGTGATGTCATGTATGGTCTCCGTCTCTGTCTATGATCATTTCGTGTAACTCGTTCTCTTTTTGCATATTCTTTTGTAATTTGGTCGAGCCCTCTTGTTGGGGATCTTCATCGTGATTTTTTAAGATCTACCTTTCCTTTTTAATAAGTCTTTCCATGTTTTCTATGTCTGTTCTCATAACATGTCCTAAGTATTTTAAGTGTTGGAGATGGACTTTGCTGGAGAGCCGTTTGCTGACCTCTAGCTCATTTAAAATTGAATTTTTTGAATTGTGGACAGTCCACGGAATTCGAAACATTCTACTCCAAGTGAACATCTTAGTGGCGTCTATCTTTCTGCTTTCGGTTTGTCGTAGGGTGCAAGATTCACATCCGTATGTCGGTATTGGTAAGCACTCGATTAACCTCATTTTTAGAGTTCGTGAAATCTGGGAGTTCTTCTGAAAACTCCCACAGCCCTGAAAAATCTGCAAGAAGGGCTGTGTCATCTATCAAACGTAGATTGTTTATTTTTCGGACATTTATTGAGACGCCCTCTTCCCATCCTTCAAACGCTCTTGTCAAAATATGCTCCCCTTATATATAATAATTGTGAAGACAATACACATCCTTACCTGACACCTTGTTCTGGATTGAATTCGTTTGAGAGTCTATCAGGCACTTTTAGGCTAAGGCCACACGGGCGATAATTTACGGCGCCGTAAGAGCAGTAAACCTGACGAGGCCTTGGTTGACTAACTCCTATTTCATCTAAAATTGGTGGAGGAGTTGGTCAACCAATGGATTTACTGCTCTTACGGCGCCGTAAATTATCGCCCGTAGCCTAACTGTTCCGGTAGTGTGTTCGAATAGTTCAGTTATAAGCGAAATTAAATGCCGTGGTACACCTACTTCTTTTAATATCTGTCATAAGTGTTGCCATTTAACCCTATTGAACCCTTTGCAATAATGTATAAATCAAATGTATAAAGGGATATTGAACTTCCTAGATTTTTCTATTATTTGTCTTATGTTTACAAGATATTCTCGAGTTCATCCACCCATGGTAAATCCAGTTTGATATTGGGGTTTTTGTTTTTTTTTTCCTGGAAGCTGTCTGTTGTGAACCGGTTGTACTGCAGCCAGTTGGCTTGTTGTGCATCTTCCATTCGTTTATGAAACCCATTCCAGAATTCTGGAACCCTGTACCAGCTTGTACCGGTCTAGTGGGCGGATGCCATATATATTTGGAGTCACTTCGATGTCTCCGAAAAGTGTTTGCCGCCTCCGATCCAATGCCTCACAGTCATGCAAAATATGGTTGACTGTTTCAAGTTCTCTGTTACAGAGTATGCAGCTCAAGTCTCCATGAAACAGCCCCATTGTATTCAGGTGACCCTTAACTGGCGCATGTCCAGTGAGGAAACCTGTTATGACTCCAAGCTGATTCCTGCTTGTTTTCAGCAATAACTCAGCCCTACTAGAACATGTCCGTCCGATATACATCTTGCCATGTGTTTGTCCATTGTCCGGGTACACTCTCCCAGTGTGAGCTGTGTTGGCTTCGGATCCAGGCTCTGGACCCAGGTATTTTGTAGCTGATGCTCTCTTGGCAGGCGCATCAGCTCTTTCATTGCCGTATATGCCCCGATTACCTGGAACCCATACCAGTATAACACTGATATGTTGTGCCAGTCTGTCAAATTCTTGTCGACATTCCCACACCAGCCTAGAGTTCACCTTAGGGCTAATAAGAGCCCCAATGGCTGCTTGGCTATCTGTGTATATGTTACCCGCTGCAGTTTGAATGCCCTCAAGTTGTTTTCTCTTGCACACTGCAAGATTGCAAAAATCTCTGCCTGAAATACGGAGGTATATTCTCCCAGTAGAATTAAAATGTTGAAATTTCCACCACTACAGAATATTCCTGCGCCCGAACCGTCTGCAGTTTTAGACCCGTCCGTATACCAGGTGTAACCCTGCAGTCTGGATCGAGAGTTTCCTCTGTCCCATTCGTTTCGTGGGCAAATGTCCACTTGAAAAGGTACTTCAGGCTTGTATCTTGAGGTCATATGGTCAGAAATCATCATCCATCCGGCATCATTAGTTTCATTCATTATTCTACTATGTCCTGATTTAACTGGTACGTTGCTTAGGTTTTCTCGCAGTCTATAATATATTAATCTCGCCTCACCTCTTTTTGTTATACGTAAAAGAGGGAGATCCAGTAGTGCCTCCATAGCTGCCGTAGGTGTGCCCTTCATAGCCCCCGTGATCCCAAGACAAGCAAGTCTTTGCACCTTGCTAAATTTGATGATGGCACTTTTTTGCTGCACTTTTGGCCACCATACCACTGATGCATATGTAATTGTGGGTTTTACCACCATGTTGTAAGTCCAATATACCATGACTGTTCTCAAACCCCACATTTCTCCATGAGTACGTCTGGCTACAATTAACGTAGTTACCGCTCTCTTCATTATTCTTTCTATCTGCTGATTCAAGTAAGTCTTGAGTCTAATATTATCCCGAGATACTTTACTTCATTCACCAGATTTAAATGTAGACTGTCATTTCAAAACAAATATGTCGATGGTCTGAAAAGGACACCTGATCTGACACATGCCAGTTTTTCACAGTTCTAGTCCCGTTAGTCGTGGCAACTTTTATATCAATCACCTCCTTCCGTCGTGATGTCACGAAGGTTGGTTTGTTTCCTACGTTTAATATGTCTAAATTATGTTGCATTATAAACTGTAGTACTGACTCACCTCTGGCATTGGTGTTTGTACTGCCCCAAGTCAGATGCAGCGCATTCGCATCACAGCCAATGATTAATTTCGATCCATTTTTCCTGCAATCTCTCACTAGCTGCTCCAATTCCCTTGATGGTGTTTGTTCGGGATCATCATATGGGAGGTATGCTGATCCGAAAACTATCTCCTTCATCCCTCCTCCATCTATGATCTTCATCTTTACCGTGGTTAAATCCCTGGAACAGTGATTTATCAATGGCAGTGTTTTGATGTTTCGTTTGACTATTATGCAAGTCCTCGGGAGATCGGTAGATCGGCTATATGGATATAAGCTCTCCACTAATATCCGATAGACCTCTTATTTTGCCCTTGTAAACCCGGGTTCTTGTATCAAGGCTACATCGAACCTTCTCATGGCGACAGTAAGTTCTGCCGAAGCCGACTTACTATGCTGGAGATTCGCTTGCAGGATTCTGATTGGAGCCATCAATGCCTCTGATGGTTTTGAAGGATACCTTTTCAAGTCTGTAATACGCCTTGAAATTAGCAGCCTTCAATACTTTATAGGAGACCTCGTCGATCGTGTACATATACGAGGATTTGCATGTCCTCTCAATGTTCAAATTAATCATGAATAAAATAATAAAAGAAGTAGGACCTAAAATATGATACCAAATAAACACAACTTAGAATAATTAGCTATGCAGAAGACACATTAGTGGCCTCTCAAATGAAGATGATTTTGAACGTATGCTGCACCAATATAACCGCCAGAAAATTTAACATGTTAATTTCCCCAAAATAACAAAATGCATTGTTATAACAGCAAATCTATGTATTAAAATATAAATTGGAGCTGGAGGGTCAGATAATGAGTAAGTGATGGAGTTTAAATATCTAGACATTACACTATCTAGTTACGGAAGGCTCAAAACAGAAGTTGAAGATCAAGTGAATACAGCAAACAGAGCCGCAGGTTGTCTGAGTGAAAGAATACAGGGTGTAACAAAAATACAGGTCATAAATTTAATCGCATATTCTGGGACCAAAAATAGTTCGATTGAACCTATCTTACCTTAGTACAAATATGCACGGAAAAAAAGTTACAGCCCTTTGAAGTTACAAAATGAAAATCGATTTTTTCCAATATATCGAAAACTATTAGAGATTTTTTATTGAAAATGGACATGTGGTATTCTTATGGCAGTAGTATTTTAAGAAAAAATGATAATGAAATTTGGACACCCCATAAAAATTTTATGGGGGTTTAACTCCTTTCAACCCCCCCAAACTTTTGTGTACGTTCCAATTTAATTATTATTGTAGCGCCATTAGTTAAACACAAGTTTTTAAAAACTTTTTTGTCCCTTAGTACTTTTTACAAAAGTCAGTTTTTATCGAGATATTTGAATATTTGTCAAATCCACCACATATTTGTATATGGTAAAGTACGATTATGGAGACTTGGTAATAATATGAAAATTTATTTATGATTTACATTTTTAAGTATATTTTGAACCATATTAAAAAAGAAGCCACATCTCGATAAAATATGCTTTATGAAAAAAATACAAAGAGGCAAAAAAGTTTTAGAAACACTGTGTTTAACTAATGGTACCGCAGTAATAGTTTAATTGGAACGTACACAAACATTTGGGGGGTTTAAAGGAACAAAACCCTCATAAAATTTTTATATAAACATATTAAAAAAGAAGCCGCAACTCCATAAAAACTGCCTTATCGAAAAAATACTAAGAGGCAAAAAAGTTTTAAAAATATTGAGTTTAACTAATGGCACCACAATAATAATTTATTTGGAACGGACACAAAAGTTTGGGGAGGTTTAAGGGAACAAAACCCCCATAAAATTTTTATGGGTGCACAAATTTCACAATAATTTTTCGTTAACATGTTCTTTCCATAAGAATGCCACATGTCCATTTTCAACAAAAAATCGATTTTCATTTTGTAACTTCAAAGGGCTGTAACTTCTTTTGTGTGCATATTTGTACTAAGGTAAGTTAGGTTCATTCGAACTATTTGTGGTCCCAGAATATGTGGTTTAATGTATGACCTGTATTTTTGTTACACCCTGTATAAAGAAATGAGAGTCTTGCAAAAGAAACGAAAGGCAGAATTTACAAAACGGTCATCAGACCAATAATGACATACACGTTAGAAATACGACCTTATACAGAGAGAACAAAAAGAATGCTAGAAACAACAGAGATGAAAATCCTTCGAAAAATGGATATTAATACACTATGGGACTAGAGATGCATCAAGTCAAACTAGTTTGATTTTACTCAACAAACTTGACTTGACTTGAAAATCAAACTGTTTGTATAAAAAAGATTGACTTGACTTGATTTCGATATCTTTAGGTTTGACTTGAATTCAAACATCTTCAAACAGTTTGAAAAGTTTGAATATTACGCAACTTGTTTATTTTCAATTTTAAATTAGACCGCATACGCCTTTATTTGTTTAGTGGCGGATCAACGGGTGGTGGGGGGAAAGGTAGGGGAAATTCTCTCCCCCTCCCAACAAGGTCCAAAATATTTTTTTTGACAAATTTCAATAAACATAGAAATGTATTGGCTGATACGATATTTAAACCGCAGACAGACAAATAAAACCCAATAAACGCGCCAATTAGGATAACTATTAAGAAAGCTTATTGCATATTTATACATTAATTTTTTTTTAATTTAAATCCAACATTTGTAGCCTGTATCCGAAAAAAATTTAAATTGTAGATATAAAACCATATAGACCTGGATCCCGCGTACCAAAAAAAAGTTGATTAATAGCAAGCTGAAAATTTGTTAATACCTTAACGGTGTCTAGTCAGACAAACTTTGATGTATGGGAACACTGGAACAGAAGAAGTTTTAATTGTGAAAAAGGTTAAAAATTTGGAACGTCAGACTACGTAAACGTTCCATGTATTTTGTCGGACAGAACTTCCAATTGATTTGTTACCATTTCATTAAACTCTCATGCGAAAATCAGACTGGTGTTTATCACCAACTGGGCATTTTAATGAGTGGAACACGAAGAATATGTCAAATGACAGGCATCATGTTGTTTAGTAATAGCAGTCTGATTTTTGCATGAGAGTTTAATGAAAGGGTAACAAATCAATTGGATGTCCTGACCGACAAAATTCGTGGGACGTTTTCGTAATCTGACGTTCCAAATGTTTAAACTGTTCTACAATTAAAACTTCCCCTGTTCCAGTATTCCCGTACATCAAAGTTTGTCCGAGTAGACACCGTTAAGCTATTATCAAATTTTCAGCTTCCTATTAATCAACTTTTTTTGGTACGCTGGATCCAGGTCTAATAACCCTATGGTTAGTTTTGAATTTTAAAGAAATACCAACGAATATACAACAATACTAACGTTTGAATTGTGGTACATATTTTCGAGTGAACTAGCTGCTTGGTACCACATATTTTTTCGAACTGGCCCTAAGATAAATAAATGCCTTTTTTAATAAAAGAAAGTCATAAAAATTTCAAATCATTTTATTTTGAGCTGTCCATTGAAAAACCAAATACTCTTATTTTATTGTAACCCTTACGGGCATAGGAGTAACATGTCGCTTATCAAAATGTTCAATGTGTTTTAAATGTATTAATTTTTTTTTAAATCCTGAGAAAACTAATTAGAATTTAAAAAAAAATTTAAACGCAGCATGAAAAATTACATTATTTCTGAGGGACGAACATCCCTGAATACTTCTATAATGTTTATTTTAATAAGTTACAGGGGTGAACATAAAAAGGAAAATTTAGTGTTGTTATTAATTGAAAATATTTCATTCAAAAGAAACTTTTTATTTATTCTAAGAGACTTTCGGCCCTCGGTAATGACGCAATCTTTTATTCTGCGTTTAAATTTTTCAAAAATACTTCTTAGTTTTCTCAGGATTCGAAAAAAATAAATATCTACATTTAATAGTTTTAAATTAAAGCACATTGAAAATTTTGACTTTTATGTGGCACTCATTGTATTATTAATTTTCTTATCTTAATTGGCAACTAACATGTCTATCTCGACAAAAAAGTATATCTACTAAATAAATTATTTTTCAAACTCTTTCAAACTAGTTTGACAAACAGTTTGAATTTTCAAACCTATACGATTGATCAGTTTGACTTGACTTGAAATATTTGTCAGAAGGATTGACTTGTTTGACTTGAAATTAAGTCAAACGCAAGTCAAGTTCAAACATTCAAGTCAAACTTGTGCAACCCTATATGGGACAGAGCTAGAAGTACAGATATAGTATGACCGAGAAGCAAGGTAAACAACATTAATAACTGGGTAAGAGAGACACGATGGAACGACAGCTTACTGGAGGCACTTTAAAAAACAGACAGAGTAATGTCTATATAAAAATAAGAAGAAGAAGAAGAAGAAGAAGAAGAAGAAGAAGAAGAAGAAGAACAACGTGAAAACATTTAGTTTATATTTTTTAATTTTTTTTCCAAGAATTTGCAATGTTAAATTTTGATTGCCATTCAATTATTTGATTGCCATTTTTCAGTAATTCTTAATCCATCTCTTTTTTGATAGCAACCAACTACATAGTTTTCGTTTTTCTGAGTGTACCCGCGCAGTGTAGTTTTTCTGCACTATCATGGGAAGGTTCAGAGGCACCAAGATCTGTCCTAATCAAGAGGATGACGGTGCTGAATCCTTTATCGATACGTTGTCACTGACCGGATTTGATGGCTTTTGAAACAGTTCACACACCGACCAGTGTCGTACACCTATCTTCAATCAAAATAATTAACAGCTCTTCTCGTCTCCAACTCAATCTGTTAATACTGAATTATTGAAGAGTGACTTTCGAAATTTTTCCTTTTAGCTGTTAATATTGTTAAAATAATCATTTAACCGTTATCATAAATATCTATATGCGTTTATGAAGCCGCTTTAATTGGTAGCTGCATTTACATTTATTATTTCAGATATTATGCATTTACAGGTATTATAAAATATGTATTATAATATATCAGGGATAGCCAAGCTCCTTGATAGTCCGAGCCATTTTTCAAAATTTGAAATTTTTCGCGAGCCGCAATTAAACAATTATCTAAAAAGTGTAAAAAAGGTATTAAATTTTTCTCTAACTGTTTGGATTTCACGAATTTTAAAGTGAAATAAAATGGTTCACATCGTTGTTTCAAATATGCAAATAATTCTACAAGCAGCCTTTACTAACTCAGGATACTCCGATTCTTCATCATCCTTCGATCTTTTTCTGGGATGGCCTATTGGTCTTCTATCGCCTCTCAAAAAACACCGTTAACACTCTGTCTTCCTCTGATCTACCACATGACCTGCCCATCTTATCTTAGCTTTTGTATGTCTGACGATGTTTTCAGTACCACTCTTCTGTCAGTTCATCTCTTTGAGGACCAAATATCATTCTGACGACTTTGCTTTCAAATACCAGCAGCTTATTTATTCCCAGTAGCTTATTTATTTAATTTGTGACAACATAGCGGATACCAAATATACCAATACAAAAAAGACCAAATTCATGATCATCTCCAGAAACATGGATTCACTTTAAAACTTCACCATAACACTGAATACCAAGTCCATTGAAAAACTGAGCAAATTTAAATACCTGGGATCGTGGCTTTTTGAAGACTGGGCATCGGACAGGGAAGTAAAAGGTCGCATTGAGCAAGCTCGACAAGCTTTCGTAAAATTCAGGAAGGTACTGACCTGTTCAGAGTTCGATCTTCAACTGAGACTAAGGTTTACTAAGTGCTACGTATGGTCGGTGCTGCTATATGGCGTAGAGGGCTGGACACTCAAAACGAGGGATATAAACAGATTAGAAGCTTTCGAAATGTGGCTTTATCGCCATATCCTAAAGATACCATGGACAGCGAAATTCACAAATGTAGATGTCCTTAAGAGAATCAACCAAGAACGCCAATTATTCGAAACCATCACTAAAAATAAAACTGTGTATCTAGGTCACATCATGCGAAATGAAAAATACCAGTTCCTCCAACTTATAATCGAGGGTAAAATTAAAGGCAAGAAAGGAATGAGACGCAAGAAAATGTCCTGGCTCCGAAAGATAATAAGGCAATGGACAGGGATTAACGACAATCAATATCTGATACATATTGCAAAAAGGAGAGAGTTAATGGAAAATGTGATCGCTAACATCCATTAGTGGATTTGCATCTGAAGAATATTTATTTCCCACTGATGTAGAGTCCAAGTTTTACTTCCATATTTAACAATTGGGCGAAAAATTGAATATAGCCTTAATTTAGATTGTTTTTTTAGCAGCTTAAATCTTAGTAATGATAATAGGGAATATAATGCTCTATTCCACGCAGCTATCCTTGCTAAGACCTCTTTTTTCAATCACAATGTGATTGTCATCTGTGAATACCGTTCCTAGATATTCAAACTCTTTTACTACTTCGAAGTTGTGGTCATTAATAGTTATGTTCTGCCTAACTCTTGGTCTTAGATTTTAGGTTATTAGCATGTATTTCGTATTCTCTTCATTTATTCGAAGACTTAGGCTACCTGTTTCTTCCTCGAGTTGTGAAAACACCTCTCTCACATCTCTTCTAGAATTATCGACTGCACCTATATCATTAGCAAAGGCCAACAATAGTTTTTATCCTCGATTCGCAAATCCTCATGTCAGCTCAGATGATATTTTACTTATTAGATATTCTAAGGCCAAACTGAATAGCAACAGTGATAATGGGTCTCCTTGTCCAGGTCCTGATGTTACGCTTAGTCTTTTTTATTTGTTGCCACATTTTGAAACACAAAAATTAAAAGTAATTCAGGGACATTTATTGAGAGCCACAAATAATCTTTCAAAGAGCCACATGTGGCTCGCGAGCCACAGTTTGGCCACCCCTGTAATATATATTTAATAATATATATTTTATGCAATTAAAAATCAATACCCTACCTCGTCGTTGACTTTGTTGTTTATGAATTCGTATCGACCCAGATTTATGACGAGGCAGGGTATACCGAAACATGTAAGATCATGAAGGTGCACGCAGAAACCAGAAACATCTTCTTCTTCTTCCTCTTTATAAGCAATTCTGCTTATACCTGTATGGAAGATTTTCACTCCATATTTTGCGCTGTCAGCCGATACTTCTTGTGCCGATTGGTGATTTATATCTTGCTGTTTTGACCAAACGTGTCTCCTACATTCTACTGATAAATAAAATAAATCCGGCTTTAAAGCAATAAAATAAATCTTCAGTTCGTAAGAAAAAATTCAACATCCCGTATCTCTGAAACGAAACATTTGCGGACAAACGTTTATAAAGCCAACTGTCATTATTTTTTCATGCAGAATTATCCCTTCAAATTTGTCGCACTTATTTAGATAGAAATACCGTGTATTGATGAAGAACATGTGCAGTTGTTAAAGTACCTAACTTTTTTATTATCCAACATAAACGAACGAATCAAAAAACAGAATGTTAAGAAAACCTGAGGCTATAGTTGGGTTTTAATTTCAGTATTTTATAAATGCTAGAATATTCCACAGGGTGATGCGAACTTTGAGAAAAAAACACAGTTTGATTGGTACACCCGGTATACAATGAAAATTTACCTGTTTAGCAACAATATTATTACAGTGGTATTTATAAAGAATCAGGCTATAAAGTATTCAAAAAATCACTTACATCGGTCAACAGGTTCAGGAAATATAAGACATCAAAAATGATCAAATTTTTAAGTGGGCCGATTTCTATGCACGTAAGTTTATGTAACGACCCCGTAGCTTCGTATGACAATTGTTATTTTAACTAAATACATGCCTAGTGACGGTCTAATGTTCGCTTTTAAAGTTTACTTCATGTGGATATTTTGACATTTGTTGATAGGGCTTATGGTCTAGCGGTTTAAAAGGAAGATTATGCGTACGTACGTTGTACTGTATGAAGGTTTGTTGTTTCTTTTGAGTTGTGTTGTTTTGGAATGGTGTCTATATATTTGTAGTGTAAAAGCTTCAGATGGATTTAGTAAGAGAAGTAGCTTCTAATGTTTTCTTATTACTTAGTGAGTTTCTGTTTATCGTAGGCTGTTGTTTGGAATTTATAAGCGGACTCTATTATCTCGGGTGATTGGTATACACTGCACTTACGATAATTACACGCTGGACAATATTGCAGCAATTAGAATGATTAAATAACACAACGAACATAATGAACAAAATATTAAAAAGTTTACATTTGAAAACATTTGACATTCGTAGGTTATGTATGACGTGAAGTTCGTCCTCTTTTCTGAACTGGTGTTGACAGTGGAGTGGTCATAGATATTTTGTTGATGGGTAGAAAGGTAGCATGACGTCATTGGGTGGTTAATCTGGTAAATGTGTTATTATTCTCGGCTATAAAGGGGTTGCCAGTGATGGCAGGCTATGTGGGGTGTACGTGTACATATCCGAAAATACCATTATCCTGTAATATATAATCGGATTCGACAAGGTTGTTGGTGCTGGAGTACCTGGTGTACTCTAAGAGTGCTGTCAACGAGTGACAGATAACGGAAGTATGTCTCTCGAACACAGGCTCGTTTTGGGGAAGAAGCCGGAAGCGGCTTCTCATCCATCTTGGTTTGATCGCCCGAGGGAAGATGGTCACACGGCTCGTCTGCTAGGCATTTTTTTCGGGGTTTTAGGACATCCCATTGGGGATAATATGTGAGAACTATCATTTAAAGGTTCTGAAGAAATTGAGGAATTTGGATGATGCATATTTTCTTCTTGAGCCGCACGTATAGTGGATAAATTACGGCCTGTCTTTTCTTTTGTTCATGGAGACAGAAGTAGAGTTCTATTATACGGAGACCCTTGGTGAACAAGGTAATTATTATTATACATATATATTAGGGGGTTAATTTTTGTGGCTTCTATGTAAATTAGTAGTAAGATATTTTTTCATTTTTTTATTGTACAGCTTTACGGTGGGACATCACATATTTGGTAGCTTAGTCAACGGACAATTTATTCTACACTAACTGTAGTAGTTTCTTTATTTTTATTACATTACTAAATGTCATTATTTTTGGGGCTTATTAAATTTAGTAAATATTTAAAAAGAAGAGCACATGTATTTTCTACATTTGTTTAAATACTGCATACAGTCACATGTGAATTCATTTTTCTTGGGTAGGAATTATTGATTTGCATTTCACTTTAAAAATAAAAATGAAACCTAATTTGCTAGTATAAATTGATGTGCTACTAAATATGTATAAAGTATGTACAGTTTGATGACACAGAGTAATGGGATTTTATTTTTATTTTAAGGGTGCTTGTACCGGACGATAGTGCTTGTACCGGGTGAGAGTTCTTGTACTGGACACTAACTGTACTAGAATTTAGATGATGGTAGAAGTTTCCATACCTACCGGACGTTGGTCTATTTTCTTATTTCGGATGGGAGGCGGAGAAGAATGCCTAGTGTAGGAGTAACTTCAGCAGGACGATGAGTATCATTTGTGGTTTTAATTACATATATTTTTTTATTAACTTATCATTGTCTTCTTTTATATTAACTTCTTTTAGTCATAGTCATGACAGTGTAAAGGTAAAGGAATTAATGCCTTATAAATTCGTTTTTTCGCGTCGCTCGCCTTGGTACCAATGCTAACGACCCCGGGGTTGATTCATTATTAGTTTTTTTATCTTCTTCTTCTTATGGTGCCTATCCGTTACGGATGTTGGACACTAACATGGCTATTCTGACTTTGTTGACTGCTGCCCTGAAAAGTCCGGTAGTGGTTAAGTTAAACCATTTTCGCAGGTTATGCAGCCAGGATATTCTTCTTCGTCCTGGACCTCTTTTCCCATGCACTTTACCTTGAAGTATGGTCCGAAGTAGGTCATATCGTTGTTCATTGCGCATTATATGGCCCAGGTATTCCAGTTTGCGACGTTTTATGGTTACGACTAGTTCGCGCTCTTTACCCATTCTATGTAGAACTTCTTCGTTGGTAACTCTGTCTATCCAGGAAATCCTCAAAATGCGTCTATAGCACCACATCTCAAATGCTTCGAGTCTCTTCAGTGATGCTTCAGTTAAGGTGCATGACTCCACGCCATATAAAAGAACGGAGAATACGTAGCACTTTAGTAAACGAATTTTTATTTCCAATTTTATATCGTGACTGTTAAAGATTTTTTTCATTTTGACGAAGGCTGATCTTGCTTTCTCGATCCTTATCTTAATTTCCGTCGATTGGTCCCACTGTTCATTTAAGTTTGCACCCAAATAAAAAAAGTTGGTGATTTGTGTTATAGGTTGTTGGTTAACTAGTAATTGACCAGGTGGTATCCTATTTTTGCTTATAACCATGTATTTGGTTTTTTTGATGTTAAAATCAAGCCCAAACCTGCTACTTACTTCTGCCACCCTGGAGACAAGTGTCTGCAGACCTTCAAGACTGTCTGCAAAAATGACAGTATCATCAGCGTATCTTATGTTGTTCAATCGTTCTCCGTTTATAAGTATTCCCTCGTCTATGTCCGTTAGCGCTAGGTTCATAATGTGTTCTAAATATGTATTGAACAATAATGGGGACAATATACATCCCTGTCGCACACCTCTTTTTATCTTTCTGTCGTCTATTAACTGATCCCCTACTCTAACAGCTGCAGTTTGTTCGTAATAGATATTGTTTATTATACGGCGATCTCTGCTGTCTAGACCAATTGAATTTAATATTTTCGTCAGTTCGTCATGTTTTATTCTATCTAACGCTTTCTGGTAATCAACAAAACACACATATATATCACAAGTCACGTCTCTACATCTTTGAAAGAGAACTTCTATTGCAAAAAGTGCCTCTCGAGTACCCAATGCATCCCTAAAGCCGAATTGTGTGTTTGTCATGTGTTCTTCACACTTTTTATATATTCTTTTATGTATAATTTTTAGAAAAGTTTTCAGGAGATGGCTCATAAGGCTTATTATTCGATAATCTTCACATTTTTTGGCATTGGGTTTTTTAGGGATTGTTATAAAAGTTGATCTTAGCCACTGTTGGGGTATTTTTCCACTTTGGTATATTTTGTTGAATATCAAGGTAAGTCTTTTTACTTCGTCTTTATCCATAATTTTTAAAAATTCTGAGTAGAACTCGTCTGGTCCTGCGGCTTTTCCCTCCTTAATGTTGTTTATAGCAGCTTCTACTTCCGCTTCGAGAATAGGTGGTCCGGTATCGTCATTTTTATTTTGTGTGATGGTGACATTCCTATCGTCTTCAAATGTTGTTGTCACATAGTTCATCCATGTTGTTTTTGTTTCTTCAATATCAACTATTGGATTTCCTTGAGCGTCTGTTAAGTGTCCCGGCCTTTTTGATTTATAGATGCCTGCTGCTGCTTTGATCTTTTTGTGGAGGTTGAAGGAATCGTGTTTACGTTCCAACATCTCGATTTCTTCACACTGTTCTTCCAGATTTCTGCTTTTAGCTTCTCTGACAGCTTTTTTTATCTCTTTGTCTAGAAACTGATATGCAACGTAGTCTTTCCGCTTGGATTCTCTTCTTCTGTCCATCATCTGTAATATACCGTCGGTCATCCATGGCTTTTTCTTTTCTGTCTTTTTCGGTCGCAGGTATTGGTCTAATATTTCCTTCCCAATGTTTTCTAAGTCGTTTATTTCTGTGTCAACATCATTAACTACTTCTGACTTGGATATGTTGTTCTTCAGATATTCCCGTACTTCTTGCTTTATGTCATCATCTCTTAGTTGTTTGAGATCGTATCTTATAGGATTAGGTTTGTGGATTTTTTTAAATTTCAGACGAAACTTACCGACAAGTGGGTTATGGTCTGACTTAATATCTGCACCAGGGTAGGCTTTCACTGATGTTATAGAGTTTTTGAACCTTTTATTTATTAAAATATAGTCAATCTGGTTTCTAATGAGATTTTCTGGCGTGTCACCGGGTGAGCGCCATGTGTATAACCTTCTGTATGGTAATTTGAAGAGTGTATTGGTGATTACCAACTCTTCTTCCGTAGCAAATGTGAGTAGGCGTTCTCCTCTCTCATTTCGCTCACCCAAACCCCATGAACCTACTACTTCACCATAACTACCCTTACCGATTTTGGCATTAAAGTCACCCATAACTAGCGTTACTTCATTGGTTTTTAACTTACTTAGGACTTTCCTTAAATCGTAATAAAAAGCCTCTATTACTTCGTCTGATTTGTCTGCTGTGGGTGCGTATATTTGGATTATGTTGGTTTTTGCTGGGAATAAATCCAATTGAATGAGCATGATTCTCTCGGATATTGGAACAAAATTCGTAACGTAATTTTCGTAACGTAAGTTTTTTTATAATAATAGTTAATTTCTTACCTACCATATTTTAGCATTCGGGGGGAGGGAGATAGTGAATTGACAATTTTTGGGGAGAAGATACGGATTAGCGGATTTTACTAGAGCCAAATGGCTTAAATATTGTAACTGGGGGGAATATTATCGGATTTTACATATTGATGTCTGTGGGAATAAACACTTGTCAATTTTTTTTTAAACGTTCTCTTTCTGGGTTAGGGAATTGGGAATCGTGATTGGCCTGTGGAATAAACCAGCTGGCGCCCTGTAAGATCAGATATATAGTTCACTTGAGTAAAGCCGAAGACTGTAAAAGTTGAAGACCCGGGACAACCGAAGAACGACGACTACTTTGTAGCAGGTAGGTTATCTAGTGTCTGCGAGTTGTCGAGTTATAAATACTATGCAGATCCTGCGACTTGCACTTTCTTCTTGATGTATTGTTAGAGCTGCTTCATTGCACCGGCTGTATATTAATCTTGCTATAGAAATAATACTTAAATCATAAGTGCTGCTACACCAAAAAGCTCTAAAACAGATTTGATCCTGACTCCAGCTGACTCTTGCACCTGAATGCACTCCATGTGTAATCCACGGTCAACAGAATGTCCAAATCGTCTGAAATATAGAAGAAATGGATAAGAAGGAACATGCAAAAAAGGTTTGATTTTAGTTAATTATATAGCTGTTTTATGTTATTAAAAATGCCGCTTTAAAAATAACTAAAAGCGATATTTTTCACAGTTTTGAAACAAAAAATGGTTCAATTGCCTCCCTTATCAATCAGCTGGTTTCACATTAAAGGGTTAAATGATAGCCGTAGTTAAAAGTTTTCATTAATTGGGGATGAAATAGAAGTTGTCAAAGTTTTGTTATTGAAAATTCCCTATGTATTTACTGTTTAGACTGATTATCAGTGAACACACCTGCAAACAGTCAGGAATTTCTCATGATATTAAATGATATCTTTTTATTAAATCTACAATATGATCATAAAGTGATAATAAAGTGCAAATTAAAACATTGTAAACTTGCATATTAGTTACCCATAAGCCAAATTAAAACTATTTATCTAGAGGTGATTACAAATTATACACTGCTGTCCAAAAACCCTAATTTCTGGGATCCAGCCAAAAAATATCACAATCATAGCATACGATTTGCATGTATAGAGAATGTTGAACATATATGTTTTTAATCTGCAAGATCCAAAAATGTCAAGTTGCAGTCTAATATCAAAAAGACGATTTTTTACCCTTAGAAATAGATTCGATTTTTTAATTGTGCTTTTATACAGGGTGTTAGTAAATAAGTATGAAACACTTTAAAGGGTAATTCTACATGAAAAAATAATGACAGTTTGCTTTATAAACATATGTCAGCAAATGCTTGGTTTCCGAGATAAGGGGTGTTGAAATCTTTATTTTATACTGAAAATTTATTTATTGCTCTAAGACCTGTTCAGCTATGAAAATAAAATTTGCTGGGTTTTAAGAGGTAGTTATTGCGCATTTTTTGACCTACAACCAAGAATTTTGTATATCATTGGCGCGCCTAAGGGTAATAGTCTGAATTTTCCTAAAGAAAAAATTAGGACGCCACTGAGATATTTCAAAGTAAAACTTATTGTTAAATTATATGTTTAATTTATGATAAGATTCCTTTCTTGACTTTTTTGATATAATGTACCGTTTTTAAGCAAAAAAATAAAACATCTTGGCGCGTATTTTTCACTGCGCGAGTGCATTATCAAGAACTATTTAAATACTAATCTAGAACAATAACAGAAAATATTACTAATAAAATTTTAAATAGGAGCAAAGCTACAACAAATGTTCAAAACGATCTGCTTTAGAGGTGACAGAAGAATTTTATATTCATCATTGGCGCGCATACGAGTAATGGTCTGAATTTTTTTAAAGAGAAAAATAGTACGCCACTGAGATATGTCAAATTAAAAATCAGTGTTTAATTCCTCGTTTAATTTACAACAAAAAATATTTCCTGCCATTTTTTCATATGATGTGCCGTTTTTATGCAAGAAAATAAATAATGTTAACGTTTAATTACAAATTATTCGAGCGAATACTTGGTAAGCCTTATGATGTTTAATTTTTTGTATAAAAACGGCTCTTCATATGAAAAAAAGACAAGATATATTTTTTGTCACAAATTATAGGAGAAACGCAAAAATTATTTTTAATTTGACATATCTTAGTGGCGTACTATTTTTTTCTTTAAAAAATTTCAGATTATTCCCGTACGCGCGCCAATTATGAATATAAAATTCTTCTGTCACCTCTAAAAGA
Organism: Diabrotica virgifera virgifera; assembly: GCF_917563875.1. NCBI lineage: Eukaryota > Metazoa > Arthropoda > Insecta > Coleoptera > Chrysomelidae > Diabrotica > Diabrotica virgifera. Next base: position 8,491,827 of record NC_065452.1, on the reverse strand, counting down.
CATGATTTTGAACATTTGTTGTAGCTTTGAACCTAGTTAAAATCTTATTAGTAATAATTTCTGTTATTGTTCTAGTTTAGTATTATTATATTAAATAGTTCTTGATAATGTATTAAGAAGTGCAAATTACGCGCCAAGATGTTTTATTTTTTTTGAATAAAAACGGAGCACCATATAAAAAAAATCAAGAGAGGATTTTTGTTATTAATTAAATACAGAATTTAAAAATCATTTTTAGTTTGAAATACTACAGTGGCGTACTACTTTTTTCTTTAAAAAAATTCAGACCATTACACGTAGGGGCCTTTATATTTTGAAAGTTCCTTTTTCACCAATACATTGACCTTATTTCTGCATGTTTTCTTTTACCTAGTGATATGTATTTTTTATTTGATCCTTCACGTGTCCATTTATCTCTCAGCTCTGTGAATGGAATGTTTAACTGAGAATCGGGTAACAATATGCCTTCGTCATTATTTTGCACATAATATATTTGAGAACGGGGTTATAATTGCGAGCCAGGTAAATTATCCATTGACTTTATATCTATGTCATCAGTCTTTGTCTCTTAGGACATCACATGCATTAACTGGAGACTCCAAAACAATACTGTCTACAATTGCTACTAAATTTTCATGATTCTCCAACATACCAAGCGCATCTTCCAGTGAAAAGCCACTAATAATAAACAGTATGATATTTTCCTGGCGTATAATATTTTGTACACTAAAATGAAATAGCCCAACGCATATTGTAGAATAAAAATTTAATCAATTTCTAAATCTAAATAGAATTATATACGTGTTCTCTACCGGTATGTACAAAAATATATTATTGTGTTTTAAATTTATCAATCAAAGGGCAAAATGAAAATTAAATTAAATTTTTTTTAAATAACGCGGGCACATAAATTTGATACACCCTGTATATTGATATGTAAATATTTATTAGAATTTAGTTTGGATGTAAGTAGATTTCTCTTTTAATGAGCTTTCCGATGAACCATTAAAGACTTTTGTGAATAATTAAAGTGAAAAGGACGATGTATTTAGTTTTAAAATGGAAAAAGATTGTCTATTACGGGAACTATAGAATCTACAGGTAGAGGTAATTATCATTTTCTAGAAAAATGGTTTAAAAGAAAATTTGGAATTTTAATATCTTTGTTTCACCCCGAGTAAATGTTGTAGGGTTCCCCGAAAGTAATTAGGATGGTCGGAATAATTTTGAAAGAATGACTGTTTGTTTATCGAATGGAAAAGAGAAATGTTTCTAATTCTTGGCAATTTGGAAGGGGAAAAGTGGTTTGAATGTTGAGTTGAGTTTGAGAAAGAAGGCAGTATGTTATTGGCATCGCTGAGGAGCAGTTCGACGTTTTCGTGGATAGATAGTTGGCAAGTACCAGTGGCTGTTTGATAGTGGAGAATAGTGCTGAAAAGTGGAACGAGAGACAGATCAAATTGAGACGAAATACCTTTTTGATTCTGTATTATTGTGAGAAGGAGAGCAGAGAATTTTTGGAGTTTTGTTTGAATCGAGTACTGGTCAAAAGAGGCCTGGCTTGTTGGAGAATTGGTGCTGGTATGCTGATAGTTTTGAAGCTGGAGAGAGGAGAGGGCTTTGATGAGTAGCCTTTAACATAGTCAACGAGGGAGAACTGTTTTGGGTCACGAGAAGACATCAGAGTGAGTGAAGCAAAAGGTCAGTCAATTTATGTGAAAGATATTTTTATGTTCGTAAACTAAAAGTTTGAGTAAAAAGCATATGAATTAAAATTCCAATATTTCAAAAAGTAAATAGGAAATATAGGTAATCTTGCGAATACATAAATTTGTTTTGTTTAGTTTGTTTTACCAAAGTCATCGGGAACAAACCGATAAATTGTTTTGTTTTTTAACTGGAATAAATTTAAGTGGTAAAAATTTCATTCGGACATCTGTGTCCACAGGTTATAGATTTGATAGATTTTTAGAGTATTGATTTTGATAAATAAAAGACAATTCTGTATGTTTATTTTATATTTTGCTTTATTTCTTTTTCCTATTTTATCCCGATTAGGATCAACTAAGAGATACTGAAACCACGAGAGAAGATAAGTATAACGTAAGATAATTTAGACATTTTGTAATATTTAAAAAGGCACCCTGAGATTTTTTATTCATTTTTTATTTATGATTTGCGACAATTAAATAATTAATCAAATAAATAATAATTAATATAAAATTAATAAGAAGCAGATCATAACAATATATATATTTTCTGCATAAATATAACAAATATTTAATTATTTAGCAAATCGTTTTCCAAATTCAGCCGTATTATAAAACTTATAATCTTTATCACAAAATTATCGCCAGATATTTGTCAGCAATTCACAACTACACCTTATGGTTGGTTAAGACTTACTGAAAGTATTTAAGCTGTTACCGAGACAAAAAATGTGCATATATGTACAAGTCAAAACATGTTTATGGTGTACAATTTATTGTACGTCAGGCACATCTGGGTTAATACCCTGCCTTTTATACGAAGCTCCTCCAGAATAGACAGGTTGGTTCTGTGTTATGTCGAGAACACGCGTAAAATTTTTCTGTACACCCATATTTCAAAGGCTTCGATCTTTTTGAGAGTCCATGTACTTGCATTACCCGGGTCTGAAAAGAGACGACGTTGCCAGCAGTTGTTTTAAAACGACCTTTACTTCTCATGTAGTTTCTGAAAGGCCCAATACTGAAAGGCTGCGGCTTTCCATCTCTTTTTCAATTATTTGTAGCTTTCCAGGGTTTCGGATCAATTCCTGAATGTTCCATGTTCCAATTTTTTTAAACAAGAATATGGTTCAATTGCTTATCTATCTGCAGGTCAAATCAGTACTGATAAATATTTTTTCTTAGTGTAAGTATGCGGAGCTACGTGCGCCGGTGTTGATGTCACTTCTTCATCTTCAATCTTCCAATGTGAATAGTGGCCGCGACGACACATATCTTCTACCTCTAGATGACAATTTAAACGAATTATACCTAATGAGCACCTTATTCTTTAGAAATATTTTTAATCATCTGTCGGGTGTCGGTCGAGACACGGGAAGCGGCAAATCATCCTTAAAAATCGAATGCAATTATCCACAATTCTTATTTCAGTCTTTTATACCTTGTAGAGAAAGAGATTTAACAAGAACGGCTATAAAATTTTAACAGCGGCAGCAAGTGAAGTCTTGCTTTTTTCTACCTGTTACTACTAAAAACAAGTACCGATATTGCAGTTTAGATAAAAAAGAACAAGAATTAAAATTATTAAGGATATTATGTAGATACTTCTTTAAAAAACTAAAACTTTTAAATATTTTGAGATATTAATTAACAGAACAACTGAAACATTTAAACGAGAAATCAAATGAAAAATGTCGGTCTTTATAGAAATAAAAATATTTCGTGAGTATTAGATAATACACTCACAGGAGCAGCGAGCATGGTCAGAATTTAGAACGATCTTTAAAGACCCTTAAAGCCTCGGTTTCCTCGAAAGCGGCACCGACAAACTGCGAGCGTAACACTGCGATGAATGACGTCATAAAAAACTGTACCACGCAAAATAATAGCGGTGAGCAAAATAATAATACCCCACCGCTTGCTGAGTTTGCACACTCCATTGCCGTAGTGAAGGACCTTGAATTTTTCACCGTAATCTGATGTCATTCATCGCAGTGTTACGGTCGCAGTTTGTCGGTGCATTTAGCAGCGCTGAATCCGTGTGCAAATAATCCTTCGTATTTAAACGGGTCTGTCCAAAGTGCACCAGCGCGCTCTTATCAGGATTATGCACACCAGTGGCGGCTCTTGGCCTTGGAGACAGGGTCGGCAAGGTTTTTTTGTCTCCTCATATAGGTATACCATCAAACTAAAAGGCTTAAATCATCATAGGAGATTTTGTTGTTTTTTGTTTTTTTTTATTTGATGTACTCTCATTCTCTCTTGTTTCATGGTGTTTCGACAATACGTGTTGATTCTTTTAAGACAAGATAAATCCCGTTTATTTGAGGCAGAAATTGGTGGTAATAAGAAAATTGATGAACAGTTTGATGTAATGAATTGCAGTACTTACTAAAATATTTCTGAAAATATTTAGATCGGCATAATTTTTAAGTACTTAACTTGTAATAATAAATATCTTAGAAATTCTTTGGCGAAGGTAACTTTTAAATTTTGAATCGTCAAAGAGGTCAAAAATTTGCAAATCTTCAAAATTCGAAAAACGAGTATCTATTTGTATATAATAGTAGGTATCCAAAATTTCAAGACATACCTACTCGTTTTTTGAGATATGTATCATGTCGTTGTCATTTTTGTTGATGGTTCGGAAATATCAAGCGAATCCACAACGTCACTGCGTATATATTGGAAACTACTATCATTACGAAAATCTCAGATTTTGCACCAGCTTTCGTATTCTATTTTTGGAATTAATAATGTCAGTTGACTGATTTTGAACAACAATGAATATCTTGGGCAAACTCTGTCTTAAAAATATTTAAAAGAATATTAAAAGAGTAATTATTTAATAAAGTTCTCAAGGATTGCTTCACGGATCGAGGTATCGCCACTTTCAAAATCGTCGCCTTCGATAATAAAATCAAAAATTTCCAAAAGCTGTTCACGAAAATCTGCTACAGATACTAAAACTACCAGAGATATGAGATAATCTGCTTAGATAATTCTAACCGAGATTAAAAATTTCATCGCGACTGACAAACTGTTCGCTTTTTTTTCGAACCAAATTTGTTCTAAAGCAGTAATCCGTTTAGGTGAGCTAAACTGACAAGAAAAGACGATGGTATCATGCAAAACTAAATTCATTATATGCGCATAATAGTGAGTAAATAAAGCTTGTGATGCAATAGTTTTAACTTTTGCCTGGAGGCCATTCAATTCACCACACATCACAGCAACGCCGTCATAAGATTGCCCCAGTTTGCCCTAGCAATTTTTTTTGATATCAAAAAATTTTAATCTGTTCTTTAAAACAACAAAAATCTATTCTGCCTTATTGCTTTTACTCACGTCTCTAAAACCTAAAAACCTCTCATAAATATTACCACGTAACGCGTACCGAACAACAATAATTGATAATTTGTGAATGACATGATAATCAGAAGTTTCATCTACTTCCACCGAAAAGCAAATGGTTTTCTAAATCTCAGATTCAATAACGTTATTTAAAATGTAACTATTTGATTATGTATATTAGTTCATTCTGTATTACGAATACACTTCGAATCAGAAAGTAAATATTTCTAAAACAATTTTATTAATTCTCTATAATTACTTTGATTTTTAACAAATGCTTCGATCCATCATGTCCACTAAATGATAATTCCTGACAACTAAAATTACAATATCAATTAAACGACGTAAAACGGCATGATTATTTTTGACAATTTCTGCCGATAATTCCAAATGAAACACCGACCGGCAGACTTAAATTGTGCCGTACCTGCCGCTTATGCCTACGGAGAGAATGTATCTTCGCTTGCTCATCGACTTGTTATTTCGTTGAGTTTTACGTGTAAATCGTCAAGCTACGGATGAGTTGGGTACGGCTAGCCGAAAAGTCAGATGAATGGCTCGGATCATTCATTTTTTGAGAAGTCTGTTATGCGCAGGGATCACTTAACGCTCGGATTGATCAAATCCTTTTCAAAACCATGAATAAAATTTAGTCTGTATTATCTGACAGATTTTTTTTATTTTACAGATACAAATATTAAAAAAATCTATATCTATAAAATAAATGTGTGAGTCGGCACTGCCGACCCTGCCGACCCTGACCGGCCGCCACTGATTCACACCCGGACTCAGCTTTCTGACTCGGAAAACAGCGTGCACTATGGACGCGCCCCTACATTGCAAAAATGGACTAAGACAAGGTGAGGTGGTATCGTGCCCTTTATTTAACTTTGTTCTAGAAAAGGTAATCCCAGAGTACCAGATTAACACAAATTGAAGTATATTTAGCAAATCTGTACAAGTGGTTGGGTGTGGATATGACATCGATATCATCGCTTGGTTCAGAGTCTTTTACCGATGCATTCCGGTCTTTAAGGGCATCTGTACAGAGAATGGGACTAAATATACCCAGCGACATTAGAAGTGTTACACCCAGAAGAAATCATTTCTGGAACTTAATTTTTTGGCAACATGGGTACATCTTCATCAGAATGAAACGATAACATTGGCAAGACTTTTTGTTGACATGTAATCAAAAAAAATTAATAATGTGTTTGGCGACCCCCTAGCTGAAAACACTCCTGTATACGTCTAGGCATTGACAAAATGAGATGATCGATGTCTGCTTGAGGCATCTCGTTCCAAACAACTTGAATTTCATGGATTAACTGTGCCAGGGTCTGTAGAGGATGGTGCAAAGAGGAGAGTCTCCTCCCCATCATATCCCACACATGTTCGATAGAATTTAAACCCAGTGAACGGGGTAGCCACGGCAAAAAATTAACGCCAGCTTCTTGGAGAAAGTCCATACTTCGACGAGCAATATGGGGACGCGCGTTGTCTTCCTGAAAAGGGGCGTTTCGACGGCCGTCTAGATAAGGCAGTAAAGTGGTTTATAAGATGTCATCAACATAACGCGCATCTGTCATACTGCCTCAAATAAACAAAAGTGGTGATCCGCTACCATAGGCAATAACCCCTCAAACCATTACTCCAACTGTCCTGTGCAGATGCCTCTCAACAGCAAATCCGATATCTCGTCGCTCTCCACGGTGGCGTCTTATCATATTACCACCATCATGCATACCTAAACAATATTGCGATTCATCGCTGATCCTCTGCATCAATTCCAACGTTAATATACAGTGGTTCGCAGTCAAAGGAAGCACACTTCGTGGGTGGAATGAAAACAGTCCAAAGGCTCGAATGCTACTGTATAGGGTACGTATAGTAACAAGTCTACCTTCTACTCCAAACCATTGGCCAGCGATTTAACGCGTAGTAGCAAAACGGTCTCGCAGAGCCAGGAGTCTAAAGCACCCATCTTGACGCCCTGTGGTGCACCTCGGTTGACTAGTTGGTCTTCTTTGTATTCCTCTACCTTCGTTTGTCCACACACGACACACTCGCATAACTGCCATTGAAGTACAATTAACACTATGGCCAATTTCGTGACACGGTAAATCCATACCTCTATAGGCAATAATTGAAGGGGTCCTTTTAAAAACGTTGCAACTGACAATTTTTCATTAAGTGATGTTTTAATGTAAAATGGTTATTTACTGCATAACTAACCATTTTACATTAAAACATCACTTTATGAAAAATTGTCAGTTGCAACGTTTTTAGAGGGACCCCTTCAATTATACCCCTGCCAAAATCGCTAAAATGGGGGTAATTTTGGTGTTTTAGAACTCAAGGCATATTGTTGCACTGAATAGAATTAGACTGAGGAATAATAACTAAACATTTCTGTAGCAACCGGTCTTTATAAATAGACCAGGGCCCATCTGTAAAAATATTAGTACATTTGGACGTTGAGAGGTGACTCAATTTTTTTTGCAGAAATTGCTTGAAAATAACTCAAATAATAATATTTGAATTATCCTCCCTCTTAAAGAAGTCCGGAACATTGTTTAAATAATCAAAATGTCAAAAAATGACGGAAAAATCCGATTTTTTTCTTTGTTTCTTGATTATAACTTTAAAAGTATTCATTTCCAAGAAAACTTGTACTAACATAAAAGTTGCGTAATTAAATTTCCTACAATATAGAATTGGCTAGAAATTTAATAAATAGTCACCCTTGTTGCAAAATAGCAATAATTGCAAAAAAACGTACAAAAACAAGTATTAGCATTTTACGTTTTTCAACCATTTATGCTACACTTAGGACCTTCATATTTCAACCAGAAAAACTGTATAATAGAGTTAAACACTACTGTAAATTTCATTAAGATCGGTTCAATAGATTTTGCAAAATAAATTTTAAAATCCAGCTTTCGCAAAAAAAAAATTCATTTTTTCAAAATGTTACAGAACTGAAAATAAAGTAGATAGCAAGTTCAATTTTTTTTGCGTATAGAAGTGTACCGTACCTTTCATTTTCAATTTGCAAAATTAAAATCGATTAACTACCACGGCGTCAGAAATTTTTTTAAATAAACATTAATTATTGATGCTACGCGCAGGACAGCGGATAGTTTGCTCTGATTGGGCATTCCAATGACCTTTGATAATGATTGATACATTTTAATTTTTATTACATTTCGATATAAATAAATAAATTTGTTTATTGCAAAATAAAAACACATACTCTATCCTTTGAAATAACACTTTTTTTAGCAAAAACTTTCTTTGTTCTTATATTTTAACTTAGAGAATAAAAGTTTATTATTTTTAAACATATTCAATTGTTTAAACAATATTTCACAAACAATAATAAAATTAGTTTGATTTTTGTGGAATTAAAATATTAAAATACAACAAAATATAGAGTAAGAAAATAATATATTAGATAAAGATTGGAAGAAATTTTGGTGGAAATCAACTTGTGTGAATCGAATATCGCTGTCCTGCGCGTAGCACCAAAAATTGATGTTTATTTAAAACATTTCCTGACGCCGTGATAAAAGTGATAATTAATCGATTTTAATTTTGCAAATTGCAAATGAAAGTTACAGTACACTTCTATAAGCATCAAAAAAATTCAACTTGCTATGTGCTTTATTTTTAGTCCTGGAACATTTTTATAAAATGAATTTTTTTTGCGAAAGCTGGATTGCAAAATTTATTTTGCCAAATCTGTTAAACCGATCTTAATGAAATATACAGGTTGTTTTACTATATTTTGAAGTTTTTGTGGGTAAAATATGAAGGTCCTAAGTGTAGCACAAATGATTGAAAAACGTAAAATGCGAATACTTGTTTTTGTATGTTTTTTTTTTCGCAATTATTGCTATTTTGCAACAAGGGTGACTATTTTTTAAATTGTTGACCAATTCTATATTGTAGGAAATTTAATTACGCAACTTTTATGTCAGTACAACTTTTCTCGGAAATGAATACTTTTAAAGTTATAATCAAAAAACGAAGAAAAAAATCGAATTTTTCCTTCAATTTTTGACATTTTGATTATTTAAACAATGTTCCGGACTTTTTTGAGAGGGAGGATAACTCAAATATTATTATTTGATTTATTTTCAAGCAATTTCGGCAAAAAAATTTGAGTCACCTCTCAACGTCCATCTCAAAACAGATCCGCCCTGGACTAAAATGGGTCTTTTCACAAAAAATTTTAAAGATAAAACTTTATTTTTACAAAAACTATAAAAGATAAAACATTTATATTGTTATCATAGCATGTTTTAAATATAGACATTGTGTTGCAAAAAAATTAAGTTCAAGAACTGATTCCTTCTGGGTGTAACACTTCTAATGTCACTGAGCATATAAATGCCCAAAAGACCAAATATATGTATTGTGCTAGGTTAATCAATCAGACACCTTAGAAGAATAATAATTGACGATTTTAAAACTGGAAGGTGTTAACACCTTCATACATATATCTAGGCTCGCTGTTGACTAAAGGCAACAGCGTCAGCGAAAAAATTAAAGGAAGGATAGTGCTTCCCAATAACGTTACAAACGTCACATCTTTGATATTTTATTTTTAAATAATTATTTTACCTTATTTCCTTTAATATTTCATTAATCACTATCTTCTTCTATTTGGTTTACCCATTTTCCCCTTTAATAAAAATCGGTTGGCGCCCGTTCTATAATAGGCAACCCTATTTACATTGTATCATCTCTTGTGTTCCATGTTCGTGATTTCAAATTTCGTCCAAGGTTCATTGTCATGTCATTTTTATGACAGTGACAACCCCCATATTTTATTCTCCAAAATAGTGGTGGTAATGTTTTAAAAGGCAGAGCAGCTTCAAAAATAAATCATTTTTATTTCAACAATTATCTTCCTCTTGGGGTGAGTTACATATAGTTTTTTTTAATAATTTCTTACAGTCATTATATTCCATCCACACCCAGCTTTTTATAATATTTTTTTTTATATCTAACCTAAATTTCAATGTTAGACCATGTGTTCTGATATTTTGGTTTTAAATATATTATTATCTTTTTAATTTATATATATGCACGTTTAGTGATCAAAATTTTAACTATTCTCATCTAAATTCTATGTAATTTAAACTTGCCATTTACTATTTCTGAATACTATTTGGCAAAGGTACAGTTTGGTTTTCTTCTTGATGATTGATATGTGTCTTTATCTTATAGTTTTTGGGAATAACTCCACTTTCCTCCCTTCGGGAGCCTCAACCCAACTACATCACCGGTGATGCTACTCATAGGGCTATACAACAACGAAAGACATCCATGACATCCAGACTGCAACGACCAGCATCTCTACCAGCAGGGGCCTAGGGCCGAAGATCCGCCCAGGCCTACAAGAAGTCTACAGCAGTACCATACGACATCAAGAAGATACCATCAGCTACCAAAAGCCATAAGTATAATCCAGAATTGTTAGTTTTTGGCAAGAATTTGAATACATTTGTTAATGCAATTTACTAAGTCATTTTATTTATTATATATTTATGAACAATAAACATGATTAGTTAAAAATATTCTTTTGTTTGCTTCCATTCCAATTTTCATAGTTCATATCTAAGGTTAGGACAAGACGAACACACACCTGAGTGACTGAGCTAAACTAAGGGTGTAACGATGGCTATCTTAGTTGGTTGAAGTAATATTTTCGAATATTATTTCAATTAGCTGGGTAGTCCATCGCTTACTTGTTTCAACTGTGGCTTGAGAAAACAGATAGCCTCAAAATTACCCAGAAAAATTAAAGTGACCGTCTATAAAACATTAATAAAACCAGTGCTAACATATGGAGCAGAAACTTGCTCACTTAAACAAAAAGACCAAAAACTGCTTAAACGTTTCGCCTAAAAATCCTAAATAGAGTATGGAGGAATGAAAAAGCAAGGTTTGTAGCGCAGGCGTTGCAACTTTGAATGGTATAGAAATTTCAGGGAACCTGACGTTGTAAAATTCATTAGATAGATAGGGTATGTAATTAGGTGAGAGGCAAGGTTTAACAGTCAGAAAAGATTTGGACCGAAGCCAGTGGAAGACCGAGACTTAGTTGTATCAATAGTATTTAAAGGACGATTTCAAATCTATTGGAGTTAGAGCATGGAGAAGAGTTACCAGGGGTGAATGAGGGATTGCTCTGAAGAAGACTTTGGCTCATAACGAGCTGTGATGACAGTGATGATGATTAGATCTTCTTATATTTGTTGTAGATCTGTTAATTCCGACGTTGAAGTATTTCTTCAGAGGTAGACTGCCAGCTATCTCTCTGTCGTTCTGGTGATCTCCCAGGTGGACGCTTGCCAGCTGGTTTTCCTTCTAGCGCAATTCTTGGTAGTCTGCGCTCCTCCATTCTTTTTACATGACTGAACCATTCTCTTCGTCTTTGACTACCCCATCTTAGTATATCTTTCACGCCACATTGTTCCCTGATGATGTTTCGTTTCCCTTCTTGTCTTCCCTGCAATTGCTCTTACTGTCTTCATTTCGGTTGTTCGTAACATTCTTTTGGTTTTATTGGTGTCTTCTCTTGATTCAATACCATAGGTCATAACAGGTCTGATGCAAGTTTTATAAATTCTAACTTTGCTGTCGATTCTCATAATATGGGTTATTCCAGACCACATCTCCCAAACATCCGGACATGACTGTGGTCTTGTTTATTTGTGTTCTTAGGTCTCTGGCTGGGTCATGATAACTTGATAAATCTACACCTAAATATTTGAACTGGTTTAGCTGTTCTATGGGTTCCCCTTTACTACGAGCTTGCATCTAATTGGATCTTTCCCAATGCTATATTTTGTTTTCTGCGTGGATATGTTCATTCATGTTCAGTCGTCGACATGCTTGGTAAAATCGATAAAATTGTCTTTGTAGGTCATCCTCATCCTCTGCAATCAGAGCTGCATCATCCGCATAGCACATATACTGATTCTGCTGTGACCAAGTCTGTATCCTAGTTGTAGCGATTCTACATCTTCTATTATTTCATCCATCAGCATATTGAATAGAAATGGTGATGATGATGATTAGATAATATAATAAATACATCATTATTATATTATAACGACAAAAATTTAAAAGACAACTATCTCTGCATGAAGAGAGAAAGAATAACTAACATTTTTAGAATAGAAGATAACAAAAGTAGTAACACCAAAAATATCAAACATAGATAGGACAAGGCAATGTCCTTGTATGTATCCCAATAATAAAACACAAGAATGAATGAAGAAAATAAATATTTTTGGAATACAATTTCAAAGAATAGGCTGGTATTGGCACATATTGACAAAAGAGAAGGCAAATCTGCAACATTAACCATTAGGGCAGAGTATTATGTACAATTATCAAAGTTAACCAAACTCTGCACTTGTGTGATTACGTATGTATTTATCTAATGCTAGTATTTATTTTTAATTATTGATATTGCTTTACCCTGAAATTCACCCTTAAATATAATAAAGAGTTATTGCTGAGCCACCCATATTCAAAATTTGAGGCTTTGGTTCTCTAGTGCTATAATCCTTGCAGGTTATAGCACTAGAGAAGTTTTACTTGAGTAATTTTTCTTGGCTACCAAATGCATTATCACATGTTAGGGCAATATTTAAAAATAACTGGTACTTATCTTCTTCTTCAAGTGCCGTCTCCTAATCGGAGGTTGGATATCATCATCACTATCTTAACTCTATCCACCGCTGCTCTAAAGAGTTCTACAGAACTGCATCTAAACCACTCTTCCTATACTCCTTCCGCCTCTTATCTTTCCCTGTATTATCAGTCTTAGCATTTCATATCGCGGTCTCCTCATTACGTGTCCCAGATATTGTAACTTTCTTATTTTTGTTATGTTTATTATTTCGCATTCTTTACCCATTTCTCTTCGTTCGTTTTCCTCTGTGTCCATGCTATTCTAAGCATCCTTCTGTAACACCACATTTCAAATGACTGTAGCTTATTTATGTGTTCTTGCTTTAATGTCCAGCTTTCACGTCCATATTGTGGTACCTAGAACACGTAGCATCTAAAAGCTCTTACTCTTACTCAGTTCTAAGCTAAGGTCTTTGTTGCAGAGAAGTGTTTTTATTTTTACAAACGCATTTCTTACTATTTCTATCCTGGTCCTTATTTCTGTTGTTTGATCATTTTTCTCTGAAATCCAGGTTCCTAGGTATTTGTATTTATCAACCCTTTCTATCGGTACATTTCCCAAATGTATGCTTGTTTGTATGTTTGTTTTCTTAGTTATTATCATGTATTTGGTCTTTTTTATATTAATTTTTAGTCCATATTCTTTACAGAAATTGTTTGTTTTGTTTAGTAGTTGTTGGAGTTGTTCAGCAGAGCTTGTCATAATCACGGTGTCATCTGCATATCTTATGTTGTTAATAGATCTTCCGTTAATTATTATTCCTTCACTTTGAGATAGTAATGCTGCTTCAAAAATGGCTTCACTATATGCATTAAAGAGTAATGGAGACATAATACATCCCTGCCGAACTCCTCTCCTGATTTCAATTTCTGGACTGGGTTCGTTATCTATTACAATTTGTGCTCTTTGATTCCAGTAAAGGTTTGTTATTATTCGTAAGTCCCTTTTGTCTATGTTTTTTGTCTTTAGAATTTGGACTAATTTTTCATGTTTTACTTTGTCAAAAGCTTTCTCAAAATCAACGTAACAAACATGCACATCCACATTCATGTCCATGCATCTTTGAGCTAACACATTAAAAGCAAATAACGCCTCTCTGGTTCCTAGTCCGTTTCTGAACCCAAACTGACTATCATCTATTCCTTCTTCTAGTTTTTTATTTATACGACCATGTATTATTTTCAAGAATAATTTGAGAATGTGACTTATTAATGATATTGTTCTGTATTCACTGCAATCTTTAGCGTTTGTATTTTTAGGGATAGCACAAAAGGTTGAGAGTAACCATTGTTTTAGTATGTTTCCTGTTTTGTACACTGTGTTAAACAAGTCTACGATAATGTCTAAGGTTTCATCATTTACGCATTTTAAGCTTTCTACTGGCGCTAGAAATGCATGTACCTACTAAGCTTGGTACTTATCACGGTAACGCAAACTGTCTTGTGGCGCTTTTAAAAATGCTGAGAGAACCAAAACCGGAAATGGTAATAACGACACAGGCACATTATGCAAATTATATGACATTATACCACAAAAAAGACAACGCCTAAAGGAACGTGTTAGGCCAAAAAACAGATTTTCCATTTTTTTAGGGTTATGGCATTATTGAGTCGGGGTGCGATTTGTTCCTCCATACATATCTAATGGGGGCACCACACTTTGCTATGTGTTATTTGTTATGCGCCTTACTCGGCCGCATAGGACGAAAAGTGCAGGGTTTATTCGTCAATATTCACTTCATGTGCACGCATAGCGCATAATCACGAATAGCAAATACGCCTATCCGTCGAGTAGCAAATACGCCTATTCGTCGAGTAGCAAATACGCCTATCCGTCCAGTGGTTGTTTTTTGACACACTTCAAAGGTCAAAATATATTTGAGCGAATACAGCGTAGCCGCATAAAAAATAATAGCACATAGCGAAATGTGGTGCTGGCATAACGACTCTATTTGATTTGTTTACTGGTTCTGCCTAAATCGTTCCAGAGATGGCCTTTATCTAGTTTTAAATAGAAATTTACTTCTTTATGAGGCTCTTGGATATCTATCATTACTTTTGTTCTTGTACTAATAGTAACACAAAACATCTGCCGATATACTACATATCTTACTCACAAGTATTAAATGCTTTAGATTTCTTCGCAAGTTCGAATGGACCTGAACTTAACTTTCTTTTGGTGTAATGTTCATTTTTTAATGTCACAAAATCTTTTGAAAGTCTGTAAGAGTTGGGCGGACAACCACAATTCAAATGATGCAGTGGCAACCCATAACCTGTTCGGTTCGTTTTAAAAAGGACCGTACTTAAGATATAAAACAAAATTCTAGCCAAATTACTACGTAGTCTAATTTCCATTTCGAGTATTACTGAGGATTACAATGTTTTATTTAATCTCAATAGTTTGTAATACAATTAAAATAAAATAATGGATATTAGATCTTAAACAAAAAATTATGAGAAAGAAATAGCTCACAAAAGATAGAGATACAATACATTAAAAATAATTTTAAAGGTTTCAAATCTTTCAAACAAGAGTAGCCTTCATTTTAATCACTAAGTATTTTACTATTCCTTTCTTCAATCACCAAGCCTCAAAAGTCCACTGCTGAACATAGGCCTCCTCCCCCTGTTTCCAACCCCGTGTATCAGAAGTGTATCCAACCCGTGTATTGAGAAGAACAAAAGTGACTGAAATCATCGAAAGGATAGTTAGACTAAAGTGGAGATGGGCAGGACACATAGCCAGAATGACAGATGGGCGATGGACAAAGAGATTATTGGAATGAAGACCAAGAGTAGAAAAGAGAAGCGTCGGTCAATCGACGACAAGATGGACTGACGATTTGGGAACGCTCAATAAAAACTGGATGAGAGCGGCGCAGAATTCCTTTCTTAATATTGCATAATGGAAATCGAAGGAACAAGGAATATAAATTAATTCCAATTTCATCTATACCCTTTTTTATTATTTTTAAAGTACAGTGGAACCCCGATAAGTCGGCCCCCGATAACCCGGAAATCCGGCTAACCCGGACCGATTTTCATCAGATAAACATTTTGATTTTCAATATTTTGTATTTTTCAATTTAATTGCCATCATTTGCCATTTATTTCCCATCAAAATATTTAATTATCAGACAAACCTTTCAACAATAAAAATGTATGTAATATAATATTTGAGAGATAATGTGTATGTGGGTAATTTGAACTATACGATATTAAAAATGACTCATAGCACACGCCGCAGAAATAACTGTCTGTAGTATATATTCCTTTTTATTTCAAACTGTCAGCATTGTTTAGGAAAGACTATTTAAAAAATTCTTTTAAAAACAATGGTCTTTAGTTTTCACTGTTCTAATAATAACATTACATCGTTGTAACTGTATTGTGTGTCTTGTATTGTTCGCTTCCATTTGCTTACGTTTGTGTTTGGTGTTTTTTTTAGTAATTTTAATGAGTAGGTACTGTGCATATTTATAAATATGTTTCATGTTATTTCAATTCTAACGGAGTTTATCTGTAAGTATACCGTATTTTATTAATTTTTACCATATTCTCCGGCTATCTCGGATTTTCGATAACCCGGATCGGTCGCGGTCCCGATTAATCCGAGTTATCGAGGTTCCACTGTATTGGTAAGTTTATATAATTTATATTCAAAAATCATTAAGTATATATTATATGACAATGCAAGATAAAACAGAAAAGATAAAACTGCAAAGGGGGTTTAGACAAGGAGATTCTTTCTCACCCAAACTATTTACCTTAGCTCTAGAAGATATGTTTCGAACTTTACAATGGCCAAATAAAGGAGTGACGATAGACTGCGAAAACCTAAACCATCTGAGATTTGCCGATAATGTTACGCTAATAGCAAAAGATAGAGAAGAATTGCAGGAAATGTTATTGGACTTAAATACCAAATCAAAAGAAATAGGATTAAAATTAAATCAAGCAAAAACTAAATATCTAACCAACTAATCTTTAGATATAAATGAAAATATAACTCTGGACAAAAATGATATAGAAAAAGTTGAGTCGTATATATACTTGGGACAAAAAATAGAACTGTCAAAGCTTAACCTAAAGGCTGATTTAAATAGAAGATGTTCCTGTGAATGGGCAGCATTTGGTCGATTACAAACAGTATTTAAATCAAACTTGACAAACACTTTAAATTGGAAAAGACTGCAACACTTTAAATGCTAAAACGTTCGATCAGTATGTTTCCAGTTCTGACTTACGGAACCAAAACTTAGGCTTTTAACAACAGCGTTGTCCACAAACTTCAAGTGACCCAGAGAGCTATGGAACGGAGAATGCTAAACATTAAACTCAGTGATCGCAAGTCCCATGAAGAGATGAGAAGGCGATCAAAAGAAGTAACAGATGTGATCCAGAAGGTTGCCATGTTAAAATGGAACTGGGCAGGACACATAGGAAGAATTTAAGACAACCGCTGGATAAAACTAATTCTCGAGTGGCGACCAAGGGCAAGCAAAAGAAGTAGAGGCAGACCTCAAACAAGATGGACTGATGACATCAAGCGAATAGCTGGCCACGACTGGATCCAAAAAACATCAAACAGATATGAATGGACACACCTAAGGGAGACTTACATCAGACGATGGATGGAATAGCTGTTGATGATGATGACGAAGTTTATTTTATAGTAAACTATGGCACTTTTGCTGTCAGTAGTTTGTAATGATACATTGTTGAAGGCTCATAAGCCGAGATCTGAAATTATATTTATGGCTTTCCAAAGTTTGCAGCAGAAGAAACAAAAAATAAATTAATTGTAATTTCATCTATATTTTTTTCTATTAAAGGAGAGGGCCCTATGTAATATGGGCCCCATTTTGTTTTTTCCAAATATTTTTTCTTTCATCATAATTATGTGAAATTAGTTCACATGTATTAACATACTGAACCGTTATTATTTATTTAAAAAGATTTAGGAAAAACTAATGTTAAATACAGTGGAACCCCGATAAGTCGGCCTCCGATAACACTGAAGTCCGACTAACGCGGAGCGATTTTCATGAGACAAATATTTAAACAATAAAAATGTAATATTTGAACAACAGAAACTGACTGATTTTTTACCAAGAAATGAACAATACTGTATACAACTGTACGTAATTTAGATGTACTGCACATAATATGTATTTAATGTTTTGCAATTATAATGGAGTTTATCGGTAAGGATATTTTGTTAATTTTTACCATATTCTCCGGCTAACCCGGATTGGCCGCGATCCCGATTTAATCCGAGTTATCGAGGTTCCCTGTATACCTAATATAAATTTCGTGCAAATTTTAAAATGCTCGGTGCGTTGGAAATATGAACCAATAAGAAAAATCACACATAAATGTCTTATTCCATCAAAAATACATAGTTTAGTAGGTTGGTTACTAAAACAAAAATAAATTGAAACTATTTGCAATAATTACAAACGAAAGTTTGCAGAAACACGACCCGACACAGAGAGGACAAAAAGATTGCTCGAAACAGCGGAGATGAAAACCCTTCGAAAAATCGATGGTAAAATTCTATGTGACAGAGCTAGAAGTACAGATATGTGACGATAATATAATTTTATCGTCTAGAGTACGCCAATGAATTAAGTAAAACGTGTTTTTGTACCGTCTTGGACGATATAAAAGTCGGATCGAAAAGCCTAGTTGATGATTATTCTTGTATAATTCTTCTAATATTCTTTCTTTTAATGATGATTATTCTTCTAATAATAAGCAACAGCGAGGTATAACAGGTGAGTTTATGTAGGTAGTAGTTCCCGACCATTTTCCGCTGTCGTTTTGGCGAGCTGAGCGAATCCGACAGTTTTCCTCTTACCTATCCTTTTACCTATCCTTATAAGAGCGGTGATCATATATCCCTAATATGTCTTTTCATCTGGCGAGCTGAACGAGATTCCCTTTCTTTCCTTTTCTTATACATTCATGTCGTATTAATAAAAGCAATTCCTATTTCACGAGATCGTCAAAATCATTCATTCATGTACAAAATATCGTTACATATCGGCCCGAACAGAAAGCTCGATGCGTAGATTTTAAACATATTTTATTAACGGAAATAACTAGTAGTTAAGGCTAATTATCTTTTGTGTATGTTTTGATTCTAAATAAAAATGTCTTAAAAAGCGAACTCTTTTCTTCGACTGATTTAGTTACCTGGAGCAACAACGCAACGACCTCGTTACAGATATACGACGGAGATGCAATGTGGACAACATTAATAACTGACTAAGAAACAGAAGAATAGAATGGAATGACCACATAAGCCAAATGACAATAAATAGAATAGTAAGGACGGCGAGAGACGGTTCCTCAATAGGAATATGATCAGTGGGAAGACCACGAAAACGATGGAACGACAACTTACTAGAGGCGCATTGAAGGAACAGACAGAGTCATGTCTATACAAAAGAAGAAGAAGAAGAAGAAGACAAATGAAAGTGTCTTTTTCAGCTCCCGAACATAGTTCATATACCAACAAATTGCATATAAGGCATTGAATCCAAAGTTCTCCCTTTCTGTCTGTGTCTGCTTGAAATCGCTTATCACAAAATATGCACTCTGCATCTTGGTCGTCTATTTAGTCTAGTATGTATTGCCCAATTTTCTCAAGATACTCGTCAGCTGGGAAAAATTGTTCAATTGCTGCGGAACTGTCGTCACAATGTGAAACTCTCATTTCTTAAATTTCAAAATGCTTTTCTTTTTACGCTATCAAGTCTTTGGCTTAGAGTTTCGAGTCAATTGTTGTTGGGAGAAGAGGTAATTATTTGTGATTTGGAACCTTTTCATCTACGAGTGGATTTGTGTTCTTAAAATTGGTATAGGGTATGTTACAAAAGGTTACACAAATTTTGAAAAAGTCTCCTTGGAGCATGGCGTTGATGGTTCTACAGGCTCTTTGTCAATAAATTTGGTGGAGCAGGTAGGTTGGGGCTACATGAGCTTTTCTTGCAGAGAACCAGAAGCTGCTCCTTTTGGGAAAAGAATTGTTGGATAGATTCCCGTTATCATGAATCCTTTTATGGACAATTTATTGCATATTTTATTTTGAGTCTGTTTTTAAAGTATATTTTTTTCCTTTAGAAAGGTTTTGTACTTTTTATTGCTGTACTGCTTTTACTGAACTATTTTACGTATATTCATTGTCAAGTAACTGGCATGTTGAAGAGCTAAACAAATTTATAGAGAAATTAATAAAAATATGAAACATACTGATATTGCATAAAACATTTCATTAAAAAGAGAAAAAAAAACGATAATATAATAGAACACTTTTTTTCAGCAACATTGTAACAATTTAGTACTTAGTGTTTCCACCTTTAGCGCTAGTGATAGCCTACATCATTCTAGACATGCTTAAGTCGAGTCAATTTATCCTGTGCAGTAATTCTTAATTCTTCAATTGAGTTGGGAGCTGGATTAGTCAGCATTTATTAGAATATTTACCTCAATAAGCTCCATACGACTATCCCAACTAATGGCACCCAATAGCATAATAGAACCGCCACCAATGCTAACAATGTGTACAAGATTACTTTCTGCGGAACGTTCCCCAGACCATCTGTATAGTCGACCACGTCCATTTGCTTCCATGGTATTATCCTTGTTTCATCTGTGAAAACAACTCTTTCCCATTGATATTCGTTCCACTTAACATGGGCTCCTACAAATTGTAACTATTGGGTTTTGTGCTGTGGGAAAAGCAGTGGAACTCTGACAGTACGTTTTGAATTTAAAGCGACCTTTTTAAGTATTCATGTCACTGTTTTGACACTTACATTAACTTGCCTTCTGATCAGTAATTAATTATTGAGATTGAGAGCTGTAAGTGTGCGATTTCGCAAATATTGTGGTCTCAAATATTTGTCATCTCTTGGCGCTGTACACCTTTTTTGTCCTTGTATAAAGAAATAAGGAGTGTACTACCCTGGTGATGGGGTTGATTAACTGGAAGACACTATATTTCCCATTAGTACTTTATTAATATATAAGGTACATTTATTACTCGTTACTAGTACCCAGTTGACGATGGAATGAACGTACTCTCTTCGAGGTGGCACTCTCTAAAGTAACCCCAACATTAGACTGCCCTCAATATCTCTGTGTATCAATACTTATTGATTACCTATGTTTGTGATACTTTCGTATATGTATGTCAAAATTATTATGTCAATAATAATATACAGAAATGCAATTTTGTACTAATACCTACATGCGTAAGTTTTGTTTACAAGACTACTTAAACATTCGGCATGCTTGATTGTTTACTAATATATTTAAATATATTACAGTGGATTAATTTTAAGATATTTGAAATTATCTGAAATATTGTTAAAATCTAGGACACTTGGCCAGGCCATCGTTTATATTTTCCGGTCTCATTATATTGTTTTATTATACGAGAAACAGTCGATCGATAGATACGTAATCTTCGTGCAATATCTTCTTGTCTGTAACTCTCACTGGCTAAAGCACCAATTTTAACACACATTAACTCACTTAAATGTAGCATATCAAAAAGAAAACTGCAGCATCAAAAAATAAAACTCTCCAACTGACATTTAAATATCAAGAAACAAAAGAATCATTTTACGGGTTACGGGTAGAAGTTAAATCGCCAAAGCACACTTTGCATATCATGCAATGTTTGTTAGTTTGTGACCTTATTGCTTCTTCGGCTATAAAGACTATGTATAAGCATTTTCCGGTCTCATTATATTGTTTTATTATACGAGAAACAGTCGATTGATGGATACGCAATCTTCGTGCAATATCTTCTTGTCTGTAACTCTCACTGGCTAAAGCACCAATTTTAACACACATTAACTCACTTAAATGTAGCGTATCAAAAAGAAAACTGCAGCATCAAAAAATAAAATTCTCCAACTGACATTTTAATATCAAGAAACAAAACAAGAATCATTTTACGGGTTACGGGTAGAAGTTAAATCGCCAAAGCACACTTTGCATATCATGTAATATTTGTTAGTTTGTGACCTTATTGCTTCTTCGGCTATAAAGATTATGTATAAGCATTCTATTATCTGTAATAAATTGTAATAGGTATGTATACGTAAAAAATTTCAGCATACCTCATTCAGTAATAAAAAAAACATAAGATTTCAAAGATAAAAAATTAAAAAAAATGATTGAAGACAAAATATGCAATATTTGTGTCTGTGAGTATATAATTTTTCAGTTACCTTATCTGACGATGTATAGAGACGTAACTATATTTTTATTTGCTCAAAATTATACTAAGAGTGTGCGATGTGCTAAAGACGGTCCCGCACAGATGTTGATATACACTTTAGGACACCAATTTTATTTTAGGTGTCAATGAATATAGTTTATTTACTACTATATCCAATATTTATGAGCTGTAGTTCAAGTGCGGTTTAAAACAAAGGGCATAGTCTGTAACGTAAAGCTTGTTAACGTATACCATAAGAACAATATTTCATCTTAAATAACCACGTTTATATATCATTAAAGCAGACTTGCTTTATTTAGATGTTTGTGAGATTGTGTAAGTAATAACAAATCCTTTAGACAACTGTTTCGGAAAACAATATCGTATCTTTCTCATACGAGTGACAAGGATTTAGATCGAGAGAAGGGTCTTGCCCGGATACTGCCAGTAAATATAATGAGGCAGCATTCACGTGGTCTATGCATTTAGGCAAATTTTAATTAGTTCTAAATGCAGAATGTTGAAGGAAAGGTGAATAGAAGACATATTTATTATCAGAAGAAATAGAAATACAAAGAGGTGTTCGACAAGGGTGTATACTTTCACCAATATTATTTAATATATACTCGGAAGGCATATTAAGTAAGGCAATGGATGAACAAAACAGATGAACAAAACATGATCCTAAATAACCTTAGATACGCTGATGATACAGATCTTTATGCGAATCACATGAAGACTTAGAGATACTGCATAAAGTGACCGCAGTAAGTGAAGAATATGAACTATCGCTCAACATAATCAAGACGAAATATATGATAATAACAAAGACAACTCAGGACATTCGTGAGATTTATGTACAGAATCAGCCTATTGGAAGAGTAAGAGAATTCAAATACCTAGGTACTAGTATAACCATTAATGGAAACAGTTCTCAAGAAATCTGAATCAGAATCGAACAGACCAGAAACACATTTACAAGAATGAAGAGGCTTCAACCTTGAATTAAAAATACGACTGCTGAGGTGCTATGTGCTAATACAACGCGATGGAAGCGAGGACACTGAAGAAAATTGACGTGAGGAGACTGGAGGCATTCGAGATGTGGACGTACCGAAGAGTGCTGAAAATCTCTTGGTTAGATAGAATAACCAGCTTACAATGAACCAAAAAAGTACGTAAATATAATGAAATAAACGTAGATTCAAAAACGGGGAGCATTAATTTTCGTCCAAAGATCAGGATCATTGGTCCAATGTAAGTAGATACATTAACTAATGCTCAAAAACATTAATTTTTATGAATTAGTACGTTCATTCAATGTACTTTCTCGTTAAGAATCAATGTATCGGTACATTGAATCAATGTATCGGTACATTGAATCAATGGATCGGTACATTGAATCAATGTATCGGTACATTAACTCTTAAGTAGAAAGTACATTGAATGAACGTAGTAATTCATAGAAGTTAATGTTTTTGAGCATTAGTTAATGTATATATGTACTTACATTGGACCAACGATACTGAACTTTGGACGAAAATTAATGCTCCCCGTTTTTGAATCAATGTTTTTTTCATTATATTTACGTACTTTTTTGGTTCAGTGAATGTCATCTTCATGTATATTTGTATATAACATACAAATAGTTAATAAGTAAACAAAATGACGACTTAATATCTACATAAATATTACAAATATAGGTTGAAGCAACGATTTTTTGCCGATCCTCAAACTAATGTTAAGTAGGTATCTATAAGTTTAAATAAAAAAAACATGTATATTTTTAATTAACACAAACAACTTTTTATAATCTAATTTGGAAAAAACTGAATAACTAAATATAACAGAAATTGATTCTTCTTATAAAATATATAAAAATATATATTTATATTATATAAAAAATGTATACCTGATATCGTGAAAATAAATACATCTACAATAACATCTCCATAAATACAACATCTCTCTGGGATTAATTATCACCACCCATACAAAAAACAAATGGTTGAATGGCATTTTTCTTTGATTTCAAAAATCTAATCTGATCTTCAACTTCTTGCTGGGTCTTCCCGATGTAAGAATGATTACTGGAAATCTCTGATGGTATATTTTATTATATATTTGGTTGTCCATTAAGACCTTTTTTTAACCATTTTATTAGCTCGTACAAAATATCGATGTAGAACCCAAAGAAGAACTGCATGTTAGCTATCTACAATTTATATTAATAATTATTATAAAAAAATAAATCTAAATAGTGAACATAGTTGTATTGTTGGGTATCCCTTTTTTTTATAGAAATATTTTAATTTCTCCTGAAAAAAATTGCTAGATGTTGAGATGTTTATTTTTACTTCGATAGATACTACCGACTGCAAGAGTTAATAATATTTTTCAATTATATACGGTTTAATCACCTTAAGATTTAATTTACTAATCTTTTATAAGATTATACCATTTAGAAATATTTTCAAATGGTTCCTATTTTCTTTTACCTATGTGTAGAATTAGCTTTTGAAAAAATTTACATAGAACAAAAATTAATTAATACTATATATGCAGGATTGAATAATGAAATAGGTACATACATTCCGTAATGTCTTCATGGGTAATCTTTTCAAATAAAAATTTATTTATTTTATCCTTAATATGACTTTCACACTGAAGAAAGGAGATAATTCTTTCGAAATTGCTGTCTCATCCATCAATAAGTCCATTTCCATTTCCAAATGCCACTTCAAGTCCATATCAATCTGCAAAACTGGAAATAGAAGTACAACTTCTTTTTATAGAAATCCAATAAAATAATTTATAAATAGTTAAAAATATATGTAAATACATACCTTAGAAAAATCAACCAAATCACTAGTGCCAAACACCGCTCCTTAGAGTCTGCAGGGTGACTGTCTGCTGGGAAGCTGCAACTGTTGTCGCGTGATTTTTTTACACCAATAAAAACACTTATAGAGTTTTAAGAGATGTATCGGTTTATGTACAAGATTATTGATACAATGTATTGATCATTGATTCAGGTATATTACATTAATACAATGATTGCGTTACATCAAAACAATGTATCGAGTTATTAATTAAAGTCGAAAACATTGATTTAATGTTACGAAAACATTGATTCAATAAACGAGTTCGTAATTTAAAGAACACTGTACATTAGTGCAACGTTTTATATTCATTAATTTAACCGCATAATCCTGATGTATCGTTTCATATATACAATGAACAAATTATTAGTATTATGGAAAAAGTCATTGGATAGATAAAACGATTCATTGGATTAATGATTCTATTCATTATTTTTTAATGAATAGAATTACATTGTAATAATGAATATGGTCATTACTTAATGACTACGTGTTTATAGTATTAACGAAATTTTCATTGAATCAATGTAAAAAAAGTCAATGATTGGCGTTCATTGGTACTACGTACAATATTTTTTTCAGTGTAGAGGTAATTAGACGTATGCATAAGAAAAGAGAAGTACTTCTAAGAATTAGGAGAAGAAAACTGAGATATATATGGGACCTGTGATGAGAGGAGATAAATATCTAATACTCCAGGTCAATATGCAAGGAAAAATCCAGGGACAAAATATATAGGAAGGAGACGTAACTTATGGCTGAAGAACCTTAGGTGTTCTCCCTCTGGGTACGTTCGGGGTATACAGCGCGAAAAAGCTTTTTATTTAAGATAACTCCTTTATTATTAATTTTGCGAAAAAGTTATTATTTATAAAAATGTCTGAATAGTCAAAAGTCTAAGATGCAATCATAAGATATCAATTTTTTTCCAATTTTATACGAGGTATGTCAAAAAATATGAATTTCGCTCAAGAGTAAAATACCTTTATAGTTCACAAAATTTCAACTAAAAGGATGCAATTGCAAATTGAAACATAGTTTTTAATTCTGAACAACTTTTTATAATAACAAATTTCAATATTGTGAAAAATAAAGATACTTTACTTTTCAGCGAAATCCATATTTTTTGACATACCTCGTATAAAATTGACAAAATTCAATATCTTATAATTGTAACTTGGTTGTTAGACTATGCAAAACTTTTTATAAAGAATAACTTTTTTCATAAAGTTCATACTAACGGAGCTATCATAAATAAAAATGATGTTGGGTGTCCGTGATTTGAGCAAAATTTTCAAATTTTTTTTTTCAATTAGAGTAGTATAAATGCAGATTATAACATAATTTTTAATTACAAACAACTTTTCTCAATAACAATTTTCGATATTGTGAAATATAAAGGCACTTTACTCTTGGGCGAAATTCATATTTTTTTACATACCTCGGATACTGTTGATAAAATTTGATATCTGATGATTGTGTCTTAGGTTTTAGACTATACAGAAAACTTTATAAGGAATGACTTTTTTTCGTAAAATTGATATTAAAAAAGTTTCCCATATGGTTCCCAGTTACGCAGACACACTGTATATGTCAAAAAATCATAAAATAAAATAAAAATCGATCTATCTCGGATTTTTTCTCCAAATTTGCCTATTCTCGAAAAAATTAATTTATTCCATAATTTTGAACCTCTGGATATGTACTAACTTAAATAAAAATATATTAGGAAATAATCAAAGCAAATATTTTGTTTTCACTTTCCTGTAAAATTTTAGTATTTTAAGTTGATACCGTTTAGAACGGGATGTGCGATTTCTCATTTACCTGTACAGAAAGTAAATAGTATTTTTGATAAAGTAAATCCCTTCAGAAGTATCGAACAAAACAGTTGAACACAATTTTGAATATAATAGACAATGTGCGCGGTCGTTATGTAATCAATCTTATGAATAGATCAATCAAAATCCGGGGTCTGCCGTATGATTTGCATGTCGAGAAGAAAGATGTTTATAAATGGCCCGAAGACAGCTTGCTCACAGCAAACCCTTTCTAAAATCCACTCTCGCTATTCGCCTCTTCATACAAACACATTAAAGTGTCCTTTCCAAATATATCAACCGCCATACTTACGAATTTATCAAATCTTATTAATCAGATTTTGACTGAATCTCAATTTTACCACTAATAATCCATTTTGAATTATACTGCGTGTCAAAGAAAACGGGACACACAAAATTTAGGAAATTTTATATTTTTTTACATATTTCTCCATATTTCTTTAATTTGTTTTATATTAATTCAATTAAATGAATTATTAGGTGTAGTGAGAAGCTAGACCGAGCCTTAAAACAAAATAAATAAATTCGCAAAACCTGTTTCATCTTAATACTCACAGAAATCATTATTTACGAATCAACGAAGCTTCTAGAAATTGATTGTTTGAGAACTTTGTGGACTATTGTAGTGTTCTAAAGAGTTTCTGAGATATCTTACTGTTACACTGGCCGCCTTACAGTGAACTGTATTGCTTAATAATGATGGAAAAATATCGAAAGTCTGTTCAGATTGTGAAATTGCTGGAAAATGGAACAAGGCAAAGGGATGTCGCAAGACAATTGAATGTTGGGCCTATTTCATACTTTACGACTTCGGTCGATACGACAAACGGTCGTAACGACAGTTAGTCGTACATTCCATTAGTCCAATACAGCAATGTACGGAGCCTTTCACACAGGACGACCACGACTAACTGTCGTGCCGTTGCTCCTCACTTGTCGTCTAATATCACTGCAATGGACGACGGTCGTGTCGTGCCGTGCTATCAGTGAACCACGGGCATAAATTAGTGCTTCCATACTTAACGACAGTTAGTCGTGTAGTACCAGTGAATCCAGTGGCACGTACATAATGGCAGACAATATAGATGGGGAATTTTTAATTGCACTGGTACAAAGTGGTACAAGGAATGCATGGCGTGAAGTTTTATTGGAGGTTCACCCCGATTTTGAAAACTTAGAGGACCAGGAGAAAACTAAGTTTGGAAAGTTATACTTACTTTATTTTACATTTAAAGTATACTCGTAGATTACAAACCTGAATTTTTTAGCCCAATAATTTCCGACGTTATGTAAATTCAACATTTTTAATTGTATTATTTTTAATGTATCACTACTTGAATAACATTTTTATTGCTACATTTTATTTACAACAGAACATAAAGTACAAATCTAATAAAATATTTTGAAATAATTATGCCATGTAATGTAATACGCATAAAGAAGAAGAAGAAAAAGAAGTATTTTTATAACGATTTCCGAATCGAAACGTCAAATAAACTTAATCATAAAATAAAATTGTGGCTTATTCCCAACTAAAATAGTAAATTGCATAAGAGACCACAAAAAGACAGCTTCAGAACAATTATTATTTTTGGTGTTATTTAATTACAAAAGATTATAATTATGCTTTTTAGTAAAAATGCTTATTTTAAAGATATGTTGTTTATCTTCGTATATTTTACTTCTTATGATAAACTTCAGTGAAATTTCATGTTACTTCCTGTCTTAAGCAAAATTCTATGAAGTATATAGAGCTATAATAAAACTCTAATAATTCAATAAATCATAAGATTTTTAATCCCTTAAGCTTAGGAGATAAACGGGAAAACCCATCGTTATACCTGCCATGTAATAAACTATTATTTGTCTGCAGACAGCCCAAATTTATTATATTGTTGTAAAATAGTATCGGCTCATTTGTCTAAATTTAAATACGCACCAATCACATCTGCAGATGTTCAAAGAACTTTTTCTACGTATAAATAATATATTATGTATAAATAATAAATTTTTGCCCGATTCATTCTACGACAATAAGATGAATACTGTGGTAAAGTGTGAAAGTCCGATGAGCACGACAAACGGTCGTACGACCGTTTGTTGTGACGACCAAAGTCGTAAAGTATGAAAAAGGCCTTAGTCGTCCAATTGTGCAGACAGCTTACCAACGGTCTCTTGAGACCGAGTCTCATCAACAGCCACCCGGCACAGGTGCAATAAGGAAGACAGCATTCACAACAGATCACGGTCTCACTGTTGTTGCATTGCGATTGCGAAACCGGATGCAAACTGCTAAAATGCTCCAAAGCCATAATCAGCAAGTCCAAGGACCAGTATTCAGCGTTTCTACTGCTCGATAAAAGTTAACAGAAGAGGATTTGATAGCTTGCAATACAGCAATGTGGCCATTACATACTGCTGCTCACAGAAGACGCAGACTTACATTTACCAGTGAACACGTCAAGTGGACAATAGACAATTGGGAAAAAGTATTGGCTACGGATAAGTATAGAGTATCATTGATGGATTCGACCGTTACTTGATGGAAGTTCATTTTATCTCACAATAAAACACTGAAAACTTTTGTTTTCTATACTTCCACAAAATTTATTATTTACAACTATGTGACTACAGCTGTTTCAGCAGAGTGCCTTCCTCAAGTGATATAATTTACAATGTGTTTGCCTTTTTAAGTCTCTAACTGAAGAGGTTGAGGAGTGGGGAGCTGTTTGTCTCGAGTTGGTCATTCAGAATTATATCTGTATTTTTCAGTTTATTAATTTCCATAGATTCTAAAAAAGATAGCTTAAGGCCTTTATTTTGGATATGCAGAATTCGAAACTCTTCATTAAAAGAATGATTATGATCTAGAAGGTGAAGTGCGTATGTAGAAGTGTCTGTTTTTCTATTGTTGAAAGCCCTTTTGTGTTCTGCTATCCGTTTGTCAAAAGTTCTGCCAGTTTGACCGATGTACGTTTTCGGACAGTCACCACAAGTTAGTTTGTACACACCACTCTGTAGTTGCTTGCTCTTTCGGCTTTTATTGTTCTTAATATATTTGCTTAAGTTGTTGTTAGTTCTGAAAGCTGGAATTATTCCTTTCTTTTTTTTATGTATCTGGCTATTTTTGTTGTTATCTTGCCAGTATATGTGAGAGAGCAGAAGGTACTGGGTTCTTTCTGTGGTGGTGGATACACTAATTTCAGGGCTTTCTTATGGAGTTTTTGATTTAAAATTTTGTTAACTGTTTGTTCGTTATAGCCGTTGTTTACTGCTATTTGTTTAATGATGTTTAGTTCTATCTCGAAGTTATTTTTTGTCTTGGGAATTTCTGTCAGTCTATGCATCATGCTATGGTAGGCTGCTAATTTGTGTTGTGTAGGATGGGATGATGAATTGTGTATAGTTGTGTCACACAACAAACATGAGTTCTCCGTATATCATAAACCTACCCATACTGACACAACTATACACAATTCATCATCCCATCCTAAACAACACAAATTAGCAGCCTACCATGGCATGATACATAGACTGACAGAAATTCCCATGACAAAAAATAACTTCGAGATAGAACTAAACATCATTAAACAAATAGCAGTAAACAACGGCTATAACGAACAAACAGTTAACAAAATTTTAAATCAAAAACTCCATAAAAAAGCCCTGAAATTAGTGTATCCACCACCACAGAAAGAACCCAGTACCTTCTGCTCTCCAACATATACTGGCAAGATAACAACAAAAATAGCCAGATACATAAAAAAAAAGAAAGGAATAATACCAGCTTTCAGAACTAACAACAACTTAAGCAAATATATTAAGAACAATAAAAGCCGAAAGAGAAAGCAACTACAGAGTGGTGTGTACAAACTAACTTGTGGTGACTGTCCGAAAACGTACATCGGTCAAACTGGCAGAACTTTTGACAAACGGATAGCAGAACACAAAAGGGCTTTCAACAATAGAAAAACAGACACTTCTACATACGCACTTCACCTTCTAGATCATAATCATTCTTTCAATGAAGAGTTTCAAATTCTGCATATCCAAAATAAAGGCCTTTAGCTATCTTTTTTAGAATCTATGGAAATTAATAAACTGTAAAATACAGATATAATTCTGAATGACCAACTCGAGACAAACAGCTCCCTACTCCTCAACCTCTTCAGTTAGAGACTTAAAAAGGCAAACACATTGTAAATTATATCACTTGAGAAAGGCACTCTGCCGAAACAGCTGTAGTCACATAGTTGTAAATAATAAATTTTGTGGAAGTATAGAAAACAAAAGTTTTCAGTGTTTTATTGTGAGATATATTATCAATTTATGGTAAAGATGGTCGAAATAAGGCCCACAGAAAGGTTTGAGAACGTTATGCTACCTGCACCCGGTCACACCGGGTTGCTTTTAATAATGTCTCAGTAATGTTTTGGGCAGAGATTTTTTTGAGGCACACACGGATCTCGTCTTTATTGAGAGGGCACATTAACAGCACACCGATACAAAGCGGAGATCGTAGAACAGCGTGTCATGCCATATGCTGGGTTTATTGGTAATAGTTTTCTGCTAATGCAACATAAAGCGAGATCTCATACGGCAAGGATTGCAACACAGTATCTTGAAGATATTTCAAAATAGGACTGGACTGCTGAAAGTTCAGATCTTAATCATATTGAGAAAATATGGAGCCTTCCCAGTAGGCGTTAAGACGTGGTATACCTGCTCCAATAACATGTGAAGAGCTTCGAATGGCTCTCATTGGAGAGTGGACCAAATTTCTTCTTGTTTTCAATTTGTTACTAATAATAATGTCGGATTATGTTCTAAAAAAGTAACTGACTGAATACACAATAGATTTAGTTTGATATAAATTAGAAAAAAATAAATAAAAAAAAATCAAAAATTTCCTAAATTTTTTGGGTGGCTCGTTTTCTCTGACGCGCAGTTTATTTGCTCGATATTCTTAAAAGGGCGATTAACAAAAATAATATAACCATTATCTATGTAGATAAGAATTATAATATTCTTCAGTATTATAATGTGTACATGATGTATTTATTTAAAGTCAAAATACAAATTAAAAATATAGACCACAATAATATTTTGTTATCATTTTACTATTTTTACTCGGAATTAATCCGAGATCGATCTTAATTTAGGTTCTCTGGAATCCGTATAATGTGACCAAACCATCTAGTTATTTGGGTTCGTATTTTTGCTGTAATTTTTGTTTTTCCATATATCCTCACTATTTCTTTATTTGTTCGTTTTCTCCAAATATTCTCTGCCGTACTCCTTCGAAAATTTTTCTGCGCAATTTTTCGGGCAGATCTAGTTGGAGGATTTCTAGATCTCAGTCTCTGATGCTCTTTTGAAATGTTTGGTATGTCTTGATAGATTGGTAATTGTACGTTGGCTACAATTTTCTGGTACTCACTAATGCTGCTGTACGACGTAGATCTGGTGGAGCAATATTGCTCAAAGTAGGCAGCCATCTCACTGGGGTTGATTTTATTGTTCCAGTGATTATTCTCATGGTTTCATTAAGTTGGACATCGATTTTGTTTGTATGTGCACCATTTAGCCATACTGCCACTGCCACTGAAAAAACCAAAGGTAGAGCAGAGGTCTGAAGTGTATCTGCAGAAGTAACCTAAGTTGTTCCAGCAAGTTTTGTTATTATATTGTTTCTTGTTCTCAGTTTACCGGCTGCGTTTTTAAGATGACTTTTGAAGGTGAGTGTTCTATTTATGTCTATTAAGCTAGAATAGCCATTTCATAAGGGAGCTATGAGACTTACCTCACATTTTTTTGCTATTTTATTACTAATTTATTGCGCAAATTCAAAATTTATAGCTTTAACCCCTTCAGAGAAACAGGTGGCTGTTCCAGGTTAATATTAAGCTAGAATAGCCAACATTCATATTTACGGAACGAAAGTGAATAGAGGGTCGCTTCCGGCGGCATATTTTATTGCTAGTTAATAGCTGAAATATTGGGTATACAAGAATTTACAAACTCACCCTTATCGAGTCACACTTATTAAGTGTGACGCCTAGATATTTGGGGTTGTTGTTATGTTTGATAGCTGTATCATTTAGAGTTACATTGAGAGTATCACCCGCAAGTTGATTCGACAGGTGAAAAAGACCGGTTTCAGTTTTGCTTGTGTCAGGACGTAAGCGCCAGTTCCTAACGTAGTTACTTAGCGTAGTTAGGTCCTCGTTTAGAGCTCGTTCTCCAGCTTCTTTACTATGATCTTGGAAGCCAATGGCCAGGTCGTCAGCATAAACGAATTTTCTGGATTTTGCTTCAGGTATATCTGCCGTATAACGGTTGAATAATAAAGGAGCTAGCACTGAGCCTGGAGGTAAGCCGTTGTTAAGTTTTCTAACGTTACTCCCTGCATCATTTATATATACCTGAAACAGTCAGTTAGTAGATGATTTATCAGCTGACAAGTTTTGAGGCAGGGTATGCTTTCCATCAACTTATAAATAAGGCCCTATCTCCACACAGTGTCATAGGCAGCCGTAAAAAAGTTATGGCATATTTTTCACGTCTTTCAAAGCCAGATTCGATAAATGTAGTTAAGGCCGGCCATTGGTAATGTTATAAGTATAGCCGATCCCATCACCTTTATAAAGTACACCACTCATAATCTAGAGCATATATGTATACCGAAAAATGCTTAACCTACTAACAATATATGTCGCTAGTTCCAGCCATATTTTTGTTATCCTACCTGTTGTGTATTGTTTATAAAAAAATGTGAAAGTTTTGCTTTTTTCTCAATAAATATAAGAGCGTTTATATCTAAATTACTTAAGTATTTAAATGAATTTCATGATAAAATTCCGTTTAGCACTACAGTAGAAGTAATGGAAGGATATAACGTTAAAAAAATGTGAATTAATAAAGTACTTTTTGCGTGGTGTACTTTTAAAATAAATTTCTGAAATTAATAGAAATTGGCATGTGAACCGTAAATATTCGGCATATAATACGAATACAGTATAGGAATCTGTAAGAATCTAAGCTCTGTTATTGTAGCCATTATGTATAAGATGGCGCTACGAAAAATATTATATACATGTGCAAAATTCAGGAGCGGTATGGCCCGTTTGAAACTTTCCTTTGGAAATTTCGGTACTGTATAGAGAGTAATACCGTTTTGAGGGATGCGGGTGGTTCATTATTGCGTACTTGGAATAATATCAGGGCCCCGTAACCGGGCGTGCAACGCGTGCGGTGCACGCGTGCGTAACCCCAATGGGGCGCCAAACCGAAGGATTGGTAAATAAGAAATATTTATTTTAAATGAGATAATCATTTTTTATATACAATTTTATTTATTTCATGAACAGCTAGAGAAATCTCAAAAATCAAATATTGTGTTATTACTGAAAAAATGATTATTATTCCCGTCCTGAAATGTTGAACGTACTCCGTCTAAAATATATTACATTTTATTGTCCCTTCCTAATTTTTTTCTTTGAAGTATGTAGATAGATTGAATTACGCTTGCCATATGAAAATCAAACATCAAATCACACTCCTTGACGACTAGAAACATAAATTAGTACCCATAACGCAACTTAGCAGTTTTACTCCTATAAAGTGAATCTTTTACTCTAATGATAATTACCCTTAAGTAAACACATACTCTATGAATTATGATTATGTATTTAACTTGGGTATTACCTTTTCCCGTAAAATTAATAATGTATTAATAATAATTAAAATTAATAATTAATAAAATTAATATGAAACCATATGGTTGCTAGTTATGCAGACACCCTATATAAAATTTGTTTGAAAACTTTGATATAACAAAATATTATTGTTTATTTACTTGAATGTATATTTTTAATTTAATACACAGGGTGCTTCATTCATGTTGCAAAAAAATTTAAGGGGAAAGACGCAAAATGTCGCCTCTCAAAATTTTCCTGTGTTTTAAATGTGTTAATTTTTTTCGAATACTGAGAAAACTAATAAGTATTTTTAAAAAAATTAAACGCAGAATGAAAGAAAACGTTATTGCCGAGGGCCGACAGTCCCTTAGAATAAATAAAAAGTTTCTTTTGAATTAAATATTTGCAATTCACTAAATTTTCTCTGTTTTCACTAAGTTTTCAGGAGAAGTTTTTTCAGGAGAAGAATAGGAGAAGTTTTAATTGTAGAACAGTTTAAAAATTTGGAACGTCAGATTACGAAAACGCTCCATGTATTTTTTCGAACAGAACTTCCAATTGATTTGTTACTGTTTCATTAAACTCTCATGCAAAAATCATATTGCTATTTATCAAAAATATAATTCCTGCCATTTGACATGTTCTTCGTGTTAAACTTATTAAAATGCCCAGTTGGTGATAATACCAGTCTGATTTTTGCATAAGAGTTTAATGAAATCGTAACAAATCAGTTGGAAGTTCTGTCAGACAAAATACATGGAACGTTTTCGTAGTCTGATGTTCCAAATTTTTAACCTGTTCCACAATTAAAGCTTCGCCTGTTTCAGTGTTCCCGTACATCAAAGTTTGTCCGACTAGACACAGTTAAGTTAAAAATTTTCAGCTTGTTATTAATCAACTTCTTTTTTGTACGCGAGATCCAAGCCTATAATTCAAATTTAACTTATAAATAAGTGATTTTTACTCAGGTCAGCCGTTATGATGAAACATTTTATTTTAGGGAATATAGTATGGTATAGTTAGACCCATACCCAGACATCCAAAGTGAAAGTTATCCTCCAACACCAAATTGTTCTATATGGTCCACATAATGTTCAGAAAAAAGTCACACCATTTTGAGCGTCGGGTTTGGGGGGGAGAGGGGGGAGAAATCGGTAAATTCGTAGTTTTTTACGTTTTTCGTCAATATTTCTAAAACTATGCGATTTAGCATGAACAACCTTCTATACAAAATTGTTCTACATTAAATTTGAAACAAAAAAGGTCCTATGCATAACCCTTCTAAAATGAACGGTTCCAAAGTTACGGAGGTAGTATGTTATAATTGGTCCAAAAAAGGCCTAACCCAGACATCCGAAGTAAAAGTTTTCCTGCAACACCAAATTGTTCTATATGGTCCACATATGAGTGATCGCGTCTAACCTTAATTTATACCGTTTTTTTTTAGTTGTTATATGCATGTTTATCCGATTTTTTTGCCGGTACGGCGAGCTCTATTTCAAAAATCTTCTAGTTTCCTCCAAATAATATTTTTTCTAGATTTTTTGTGATATTCTAAATGAAATAAGTTTCTTGACATTTTTCTCCAAAGTTAATGGTTTTAAAGTTATAAGCGATTTAAATCCGAAAAATGCCAAAACGCATTTTTGGATTTTAAATCGCTTATACTTTAAAACTGTTAACTTTTGAGAAAAATGTCAAGAAACTTATTTTATTTAAAATGTCCCAAAAAATCTAGAAAAAATATTTTTTGGAGGAAAACTGGAGATTTTTGAAATAGAGCGCGCCGCACCGACAAAAAAATCGGATGGACATGTATATTTAACAATTAAAACACGACGGTTTAAATTAGGGTTAGACACAATCACTCTTTAGAATCTTCAAGCTGAATGTTTAAACTTCAATTTAAGAATCTGGCAACCTCAAAAGTTCTAATTTAAATATGAGTTTTTAGGCCTCGTAAATGAGCATTTTCGCACTTTTCAGATTTTAAATCGCCTATAACTCGAAAACTATCAATTTTTGAAAAAAATTACAAGATACCTTTCTTGTTTAGAATGACCCACTAAACTTAAAAATATATGTTCCGGGGCAAAAAAACGTGATCTTTTCTATTTGTTTATAAAAATTGTTTAAACAGTTTCTGCCCAAAAATTCCGCCCGGCACCCTTCAGATTTGTTTAGAGGGGACATGTTTGAATAGGAATCCACAAAGAAACCGAATCAGAAATTTTCCCAGACGGGAGCGGTCTCACCACATGGACTAAAATAGATTTCTCCAATACTTTTGGTTTAGATTTTACCACGAGATACGAGCACAGTATTTATCCAAGTAAAATTTTCAGCGAGACCCCGTCCTTAAACCGCCTACTAAAAAATTAAAAGTTCGCACCTGATATATAAAACGATTTCGAGTCATCTTAGCGAGGCCGCACCTGCATACTCTCTGTACTTAACTAAACTATCGACTCACTAAAAATTCTGCCGTTTGCGGCCTCGCTTAGATATCTATTGCGTTATTTCTCCGATAGAGGCAGCATCTCTCGGGAAAGAATCTTTTCTCTCTGTTGCGCCGGCATTTGGGGACCTCTCTTTCATACAACGGCCGGCCTTAAGGGCAGCACTTGCTCACAGCAGCTTCGTCCTCTTCTCATCAATCTCTTGGGGATCAATATTAGTAAGACACAAGACTGAAATTTATAGAGAAATGAATTAAGTGAAGCCAACCCCGCATATGAATAAAGTCCAGTAGGTATTGATATTTTGAAATTATACACTTTGTATTTTTATGTTTTTTTTTCCAATTAACATATTTATTAATGAGGTAATTATTAAACCTAACTTAAATACCGTTTTCAATTTTGGCTATGGAAATAAAATAAAAAAGTCTGTATACACTGTAGCTTCGGTTATGACGGCTAAGACTTAATCACCATAAATTACATAAACAAAGTTGACTTTGTATATATGTAATTTCAAGCGGCACTAATAATTGAATGTGTCACTGCTTATATTTGAATGAATATCTGGGATTGATAGTCCGCTTGATCCTTGACGGTCCGCTTTGATGAAAAAATGTACTCAAATTCGCGCTAGTGCCATAAAGATGTTTAGGTGTTAACCAGCCATATTTATGACGCGAAGTTCAACGACAATGTTGACCCCCAGAATATATTCATTCCCCATTCTACCTCTATTAACGCTGTCAGATTTATTGATGTTTCTCAATTTTAATTCTTAATTTTGTCTTGATTAAGAATATGTTATTATTTTTTAATACAATTGACTTAGGAATATAAACTTTTTTTATTCCTAAAGCATCCCGCACAAACCTTACGGAAATTAGGTCCCAGTGGATTTCGTTCATACTTTGGGAAAATACTATTTGAAGCATCCTAATAAAAAGTTCTCATTGGCATAACTCAATCGTATAAAGGATTTTCAAGATATAGAGGCACAAACTCGGAAAATTATAAGATTTACTGGGTATTCCAATTCCCTGAGTTACTGGTTATCTGGCAACATGTAGAAGTTTGGATCAAGGAAAAGTACTATTAGTCTAGGATTTTTTCCTGGCTATCCAATGGCAACCTTTACTTTGACCTTGGCCTTCAACGGACGTCATATTCTAGAGTTTCGAGGGCTTTTTGGCATTAAATTGATATAAACAGATTACTCATGGGTTCTTGGGATCGCCAAACACGAATACGCCATCAGAATGAACCTCCGGAGGACGTGGTGGCCAGGGCGAGAATTTCTTCTTCTTCTTCAAATGCCGTCTCCTAATCGGAGGTTGGATATCATCATCACTATCTATACTCTATCCACCGCAGCTCTAAAGAGTTCTATAGAACTGCATCTAAACCAGTCCCTTAAATTCTTTAACCATGACACTCTCCTTCTTCCTATACTCCTTCCGCCTCTTATCTTTCCCTGTATTATCAGTCTTAGCATTTCATATCGCGGTCCCCTCATTACGTGTCCCAGATATTGTAACTTTCTTATTTTTATTGTGTTTATTATTTCGCATTCTTTACCCATTTCTCGCAGTACTTCCGTGTTCGTTTTCCTCTGTGTCCATGCTATTCTAAGCATTCTTCTGTAACACCACATTTCAAATGACTGTAGCTTATTTATGTGTTCTTGCTTTAATGTCCAGCTTTCAAGTTCATATTGTAGTATCGAGAACACGTAGCATCTCAAAGCTCTTGCTCTCAGTTCTAAGCTAAGGTCTTTGTTGCAGAGAACTGTTTTCATTTTTACAAACGCATTTCTTGCTATTTCTATCCTGGTCCTTATTTCTGTTGTTTGATCATTTTTCTCTGAAATCCAGGTTCCTAGGTATTTGTATTTATCAACCCTTTCTATCGGTACATTTCCCAAATATATGCTTGTTTGTATGTTTGTTTTCTTAGTTATTATCATGTATTTGGTCTTTTTTATATTCATTTTTAGTCCATATTCTTTACAGAAATTGTTTGTTTTGTTCAGTAGTAGTTGGAGTTGTTCAGCAGAGCTTGCTATAATCACGGTGTCATCTGCATATCTTATGTTGTTAATAGATCTTCCGTTAATTATTATTCCTTCACTTTGAGATAGCAATGCTTCTTCAAAAATGGCT
Organism: Diabrotica virgifera virgifera; assembly: GCF_917563875.1. Lineage (NCBI taxonomy): Eukaryota > Metazoa > Arthropoda > Insecta > Coleoptera > Chrysomelidae > Diabrotica > Diabrotica virgifera. The sequence continues at coordinate 8,452,760 of NC_065452.1, read as the reverse complement.
TCACTATATGCATTAAAGAGTAATGGAGACATAATACATCCCTGCCGAACTCCTCTCCTGATTTCAATTTCTGGACTGGGTTCGTTATCTATTACAATTTGTGCTCTTTGATTCCAGTAAAGGTTTGTTATTATTCGTAAGTCCCTTTTGTCTATGTTTTTTGTCTTTAGAATTTGGACTAATTTTTCATGTCTTACTTTGTCAAAAGCCTTCTCAAAATCAACGTAACAAACATGCACATCCACATTCATGTCCATGCATCTTTGAGCTAACACATTAAAAGCAAATAACGCCTCTCTGGTTCCTAGTCCGTTTCTGAACCCAAACTGACTATCATCTATTTCTTCTTCCAGTTTTTTGTTTATACGACCATGTATTATTTTCAAGAATAATTTGAGAATGTGACTTGGCGCGAATTTACAAAACCTATACCATTTCAGTCACGGCAGCGACTGAATTCGAGTAAGGTTTGTATGCAGAATATTAGTTACATATCCTATGCTATTTCGGTCCAGAAATTAACTGTATTGGTGTAGGATTTGCAAACGAAATTTTTGGTTATTATTTAGCAAATGTCTATACTGTTTCAATCATGTAAGTAAAACTAATCAAATATTTACTAAGTGGATTTTTTATTATGTATATCATAAAATTTAGATATGTTTTGAAAATTATAATGAATAATGCATATTTGGATAATATTAAAAATTAAAAACAAATGAATAAGTACTAATGTAAGAATATATACTGTTATGATCTGCTTCTTATTAATTTTGTATTAATTATTATTTATTTGATTAATTATTTAATTGTCGCAAATCATACATAAAAATGAATAAAAAATCTCAGGGTGCCTTCTTATACTATTAAAAAAAATCTAAATTATCTCACGTTATACTTATCTTCTCTCGTGGGTTCAGTATCTCTTAGTTGATCCTAATCGGGATAAAATAGGGAAAAGAAATAAAGCAAAATATTAAAATAAACATACAGAATTGTCTTTTATTTATCAAAATCAATACTCTAAAATCTCTCAAATCTAGAACCTGTGGACACAGATGTCCGAATGAAATTTTTACCACTTAAATTTATTATAGTTAAAAAAAAAACAATTTATCGGTTTGTTCCCGATGACTTTGGTAAAACAAACTAAACAAAACAAATTTATGTATTCGCAAGATTACCTATATTTACTATTTACTTTTTGAAATATTGGAATTTTAATTCATATGCTTTTTACTCAAAAATTTAGTTTCCGAACATAAAAATCTCTTTCACATAAATTGACTGACCTTTTGCTTCAATCACTCTGATGTCTTCTCGTGACCCAAAAACAGCTCTCCCTCGTTGACTATGTTAAAGGCTACTCATCAAAGCCCTCTCCGTTCTCCAGCTTCAAAACTATCAGCATACCAGCACCAATTCTCCAACAAGCCGGTCCTCTTTTGACACGCACTCGATTCAAACAAAACTCCAAAAATTCTCTGCTCTCCTTCTCACAATAATACAGAATCAAAGAGGTATTTCGTCTCAATTTGATCTGTCTCTCGTTCCACTTTTCAACACTATTCTCCACTATCAAACAGCCACTGGTACTTGCTAACTATCTATCCACGAAAACATCGAACTGCTCTTCAGCGATGCCAAAAACATAATGATTTCTTTTTCAAACTCTCTCAATCATTCAAACTACTTTTCCCCTTCCAACTTGCCAAGAATCATAAACAATCTTTTCCATTCGACAAACAAACAGTCTCTTTCAAAATTATTCCGACCATCCTAATTACTTTCGGGGAACTATACAACATTTACTCGTGTTGAACAAAGATATTAAAATTCCAAACTTTCTTTTAAAACCACTTTTCTCGAAAATGATAATTACATCCAGCTGTGGATTCTATAGTTTCCGTAGTAAACAAACTTTCTCCATTTTAAACCTAAATACATCGTCCTTTTCACTTTAATTATTCATAAAAGTCTTTAATGGTTCATCGGAAAACTCATTAAAAGAGAAATCCACTTACATCCAAACTAAATTCTAATAAATATTTACAGATCAATATACAGGGTGTATCAAATTTATGTGCCCGCTTTATTAAAAAAAATTTAATTTAATTTTTATTTTGCCTTTGATTGATAAAATTGAAAACACAATAATACAGTATGTCCCTGTAAGTTGGAACCATATGGAAAAAATTTTTATTATTGATTTTACGCAAAAAAGATATTCTTCATAAAAAGTTCTGAATGGTCTAAAGCTGAAGATGCAATCATCTGATATTAAGTTTTATTAATAATATATGAGAGATGTCAAAAAATATGAATTTCTGTTAAGAGTAAAGTACCTAGGTATCTTTACACAGACAGGGGCTAAATTTAGGAATAAATTAATTTTCTCTAAAATGGACGATTTGGGAGAAAAATCCCGAAATAAGTAAATTTTTATTTTTAATTACAATTTTTTGGCATATATTTCATACTAGTGACGCCATCCATCTAAGCGTGATGACGTAATCGATGATTTTGTTAAATGGGAATAGGGGTCATGTGGCACCTCATTTGAAAGTGTGTTCAATTCTATATTCAGTAATATAAACAATATCATTATTTATACAGGGAGACCAAAAAAATAATTTTTTAATTAAATTAATTGACGCAAAAAGAAGAATGTATGTAATTTATTTAACTCAAAATACATTTTATTGCTATCAATAAATAGAAAAAAAAATGTTTATTTCACAAATAAACATTTCTTCTTGCTTAAATTAAATCACAAACAGCCTCCCACGTACATACCTCTTGTCAGTTTGAACATTTAATTTAAGCCAAAAACCAATGTTTATTTGCCAAATAAACAGTTTTTTCTATTTTCTGACAGCGATAGAAAGTATTTTGATTTAAATAAATTGCATACATTCTTCTTTTTTCGTCAATTAATATAATCCAAAAATAATTGTTTTGGCCACTCTGTATAAATATTGATATTTGTGTTTATATTACTGAATAGAGAATTGAACACCCTTTCAAATGAGGTGCCACACGACCCATATTCCCATTTAAAAAAATCATCGATTACGTCATCACGCTCAGATGGACGACGTCACTATTATGAAATATATGCCAAAAAATTATAATTTAAAAATAAAAATCGATCTCTTTCGGTATTTTTCTCCCAAGTCGTCCATTTTAGAGAAAATGAATTTATTCCATAATTTAGCCCCTCTCTGTATAAAGATACGTTACTCTTGAAAGAAATTCATATTTTTTGACATCTCTCATATACTATTAATAAAACTTAATATCAGATGATTGCATCTTCGGTTTTAGACCATGCAGAACTTTTTATGAAGAATATCTTTTTTTCGTAAAGTCAATAATAAAAAAGTTTTCCATATGGTTCCAACTTACAGGGACATACTGTATATATTCGTACATTAGTAATTATTCATTTGTTTTTAATTGTTAATATTATCCAAATATGTATTATTCATTTTAATTTTCAAAACATATCTAAATTTTATGATATAATAATAAATCCACTTAGTAAATATTATATATAGACATCTGCTAAATAATTACCAAAAATTTTGTTTTCAAATCCTACACCAATACAGTTAATTTCTGAACCGAAATAGCATAGGATATGTAACTAATATTCTGCATACAAACCCTACTCGAATTCAGTCGCTACCGTGACTGAAATGGTATAGGTTTTGTAAATTCGCGGCCAGGGCCACTACAAGGGCCGTCATCTTCTAGAGCAGTGGTGCTCAAAGGGTCGATCGCGATCGACCGGTTGATCGCCAAAGATTTTGAAGGCGATCGCGATTCACGGAAAAAAATGCAAATACAGAAAAAACATTGATTAATCAAATGAACAGAAAGGATTTAAACAACTTTCCATCGTTGAAAAAAAGGGTAACCGCTTATTTGAATTATGTTTATTACGAGACGGAGCTGCAAACACATAGCGAGTTTAAAAGACGCTTCGCTGATTTTAAAAAACTGAATGGAGATTATTTCCGCTCAAACTGAGGTACTGAAAATAATTTCGCAAGTACACCGTAAGTTCAGAGCGACCGATACGACATGTTGGTCTTTCATATCGTCTGACAACTGTCCATCTTTGAAGGAAGTAGCTCTGGAGCTTACATTTTGGATCAACGTACTTATGTGAGCCTGCAATGTCACAAATGAAGGTAGTGAAATCAAAGTAGCGTCATAGGCTTACTTACGAACATCTCTCATCATGCTTGCGTTTGGCCCTCGGTAATTACTTACCATCATAAGGAAAACTTGGGATAGATCATGGATCAACATACAAATAAAATTCAGATGAAAACCATGACCTTAATTACAACTCCCTGTAGTTACAACTTTTTATTAAATAGAAATGTGCAATAAAATTTTTTTATTGTCAAATTTTTTTTTACTAGCAGTCGATTGCTGGACGCTTGCAGTTTATATGGTAGATCCCACGCAGTATAAGTCTAAGCACCACTGTTCTAGAGTTTCAATGGTTTTCGGCATTTAATGAATGCAAATGAATTACTATAGGGTTTTTTGAGGTCGATAAATACGAATATGCCACCAGAACCGACTCCCGGAGCACCTGGTTTCCAAGGTCAATGAAAGGGGCTCCTGGAGTTTCGAGGGTCTCTGGTACTACTTTAATGCAAAACGGATCAGTTACAGGTTTTTGGGGTTGCTGAACAAGAATACGTGATCCGTACAGACACAGGAACTGGTGTATAAGACAGGTTATCTTCTGGAGTTTCGAAGAAATCAAATCTAGGAATCAAATGGATTACTCTTACGGTTTTAACTAAAGAAGATAACCTGTCTTGGGCACCAGGTGCTACTGTGTCTGTGCTAATCACGCATTCGTGTTCAGCAACCCCAAAAACTATCCCGTTTGCATTAATGTGGTACCAAAGTCCCCGGAAACTCCAGGAGCGCCTTTCATTCGGGGGAGTTGATTCTGGTGGCATATTCGTGTTTAGCGACCTCAAAAACCCTCCATTAATTCATTTGCATCAATTAAATGCCGAAAACCATCGAAACTCTCGACGATGACGTCTTTTGAAGTAGCCCTGGCCACAAGGTCCTCCGGAGGTCAATTCTGATGGCATATTCGTGTTTAGCGATCCCAAAAACCCATGAGTAATCTGTTTATATCAATTTAATGCCAAAAACCCTCGAAACTCTAGAAGATGACGTCCGTTGAAGGTCAAGGTCAATGTAAAGATCGCCATTGGATAGCCAGGAGAAAATCCTAGACTACTAGTACTTTTCCTTGATCCAAACTTCTACATGTTGCCAGATAACCAGTAACTCAGGGAATTGGAATACCCAGTAAATCTTATAATTTCCGAGTTTGTGCCTCTATATCTTGAAAATCCTTCATACGATTGAGTTGTGCCCACGAGAACTTTTTATCAGGATGCTTCAAAGAGTATTTTCCCAAAGTATGAACAAAATCCACTAGGACCTAATTTCCATAAGGTTTATGCGGGGTACTTTGAAAATAAGATACATACACTTCTCCAAGAAATTAACACATCAGCTTAAAAGTGGGTCATTTTTGATGCACGAATTTCCTAAACCTCTTGTCCCATTTAAGAGATTTTTTTAATATGTTATAGCCTTATTCTTTAACAATATCGGTGTAATAATATTGTTTCTAATAGACAGGTAAATTGTCATTGTATACCGGGTGTACCAATCAAACTGTGATTTTTTCTCAAATTTCTCGTGACCCCTGTGAAATATTCTAGCATTTATAAAATACTGAAATTATAAATTAACTGTAGCCTCATGTTTTGTAAACATTCCGTTTTGCGATTCACTCGCTTATGTTGGATAATAAAAAGGTTACGTACTTTAACAACTATCCTTGTTTTCGTCAATAATGTGTTTAAATAAGGATGGCAACCTTTAAGAGATGTAATGATTTATTTAATGCAAAATACATTTTACTGCTGACAGAAAATAGAAAAAATGTTAATTTAAAAAATAAACATTGCTTTTCACTTAAATTAAATTTTCAAACTGCTAAGAGGCAGGTGGATGGCTGCTTTAATAATGAATTTAAGCAAAAAACAATATTTATTTATCAAATAAACATTTTTTCCTGTTTTCAGATAACAGTAAAAGGTATTTCGAATTAAATAAATTATATACATTCTTCTTTTTGTCTCAATTAATTTAATTCAAAAAAGGTTTTTGTGGGCACCCTGTATAAATAATTATGTTAGTGTTTATATTAGTAAATAGAGCATTGAATATCCTTCTGAATGAGCTATCACACGACTCCTATTCTCATTTAAAAAAATCATCGATTACGTCATCACGCCCAGATGGATGACGTCACTAGTATGATGTATTTGCCAAAAAATTATAATTTAAAAATAAAAATAGACCTGTTTCGTAATCTCCAGAGTCGCCCATTCTCGAGAAAATAAATTTATTCCAACTCAAACGTCCTCACTGTATGAATGCAAATAGACTAAGATGGGCAGGACATGCGAGACGCAGTAACGACAATCACATTATAAATAATGTAGGGAAAGAGCAGATGGAAGAAGGTCTGTAGGACGACCTTAAAAAAGGTGGATAAGGTCAGAGAGAATCTGGATAAAATGTAGTGAAACAATCGGAAGTAGTAGCACAGAACCGACAAACATGGAAGGTGATAGTAAACGGAGCAAAGATTCACAAAGAGTTATAACGCCATTGATAATGATTGGAAAACAAGGCTGAAAATCAAAAAGTTTGAAAAGTTAGTAGAAAGATAAAATAAAAATGTATACCATTTTTATTCAGTTGCAATGCGAAGCCAAAACTGTCTTAATTTTTATTAGGTTAGAGAGCGCGGCCAGCACTCTTATCGACGATTTCACCTCTTGTTAGAGGCCCTTCAGAGAATGCATAGGCTGCTATCTCTACTCCAAGTAAAAATTTTCGATATTTATTGGTTCCCCCATTGCAACTGAATCGTTTATTTCAGAAAGGGGTCAAGTTACAAAAACCTGCTTTTAAGAAAAACAAAAAAAAAACGTGTTTACATTCAACAAAAATTTTATTTATATAAAATAAAAATTCTCACTAATAACCTGTAGTGTTTGTCAAAAAGTATTGTATTTTTTTAAAAATTTACCTTGTTAATTTGTTTAAGAAAAAAATAAATAATTTTTTGCACTTGGCCCCTTTCTGAAATAAAGTTGGTGTTTACATTCAAAAAAAATTTTATTTATATAAAATAAAAATTCTCACTAATAACCTGTAGTGTTTGTCAAAAAGTATTGTATTTTTCAAAAATTTATCTTGTTAATTTTTCTAAGAAAAAAATAAATAATTTTTTGCACTTGGCCCCTTTCTGAAATAAAGTTGGTGTTTACATTCAAAAAAAAATTTATTTATATAAAATAAAAATTCTCACTAATAACCTGTAGTGTTTGTCAAAAAGTATTGTATTTTTCAAAAATTTATCTTGTTAATTTTTCTAAGAAAAAAATAAATAATTTTTTGCACTTGGCCCCTTTCTGGCATAAAGTTGGTGGTTACACAATTTTTAAGCAAGGAGTCATGCGTTGCATGGCCCCTTTCTGCACTTAACGCTAATTTCTCTGCGCTGCCAAAGCAACACTATGGCAGCAATTGATTCCTTTCTGCAACAAAAGCTGTATTTACGTTTAAATTTAAAAAATTCACCAAAAACTCATTTTGTCAAAATTAGTCACTTGACCCCTTTCTGAAATAAACGATTCAACTGGCGTGAAGGTAGTAGGTGCGTAGCGGAATCTGCTAAATGAAAGTCTAAGTTTTTCAACCTAATAAAAATATTTATAAAATATTTTTAAAAGATATTTAATTGAAAAACATTTTGGACCATTTTCCTGGTGACACCTCCATGGCTTCTAAAAATTGCCAGCCAGATGGATGCTGCATTGATATTAGTATTACTCCTATAGAGCAGGGGTCACCAATTAGCGGACCGCGGTCCGCATCCGGACCGTAAGCTAGTTTTGTGCGGACCGTCAATAAATTCAGAATATACCTGGTGTTTGGCAATTTTGAAAATGTTTAGCCATGAAATTGTGTACTATGTTTGGCTCAAATTATGTGTGCGAAGCCGCTTTATCTAGAATGAACTTTATTAAAAATCGGCAGAGATCTCACTTAACAGATGAATATCTCAACTCCCTAATGAGACTGAGTTGCACTAAACTCACTCCAAACTTCAGACAGGTTGTACATAAAAAAAATGTCATTTTTCTCTCTGATAATTTAATCTTGTAAAGAGTTTTCCCCCTTATTGTTATTCTTACTAATCATTAATTTTGAAATTAAGTAAACTGTAATATAAAATTGTGATGTGCATTTTTTTATATTCAATTCCTTTCTACTATATGTTAAGTAGAAGTACTTTTCAGATGTGCATTTAATTAAAATAATTTTCAGATTTAATAAGTTTGCAACAAACACCTTGCATTTGAACTAATGTAGAAAAGATAACATGTTAATTAGCATTTTGTACTATGATTATTTATTTTAAATTCCTCAGTTTCCTTTCTACAAAATTAAAGATGTCTAAAAACTTCATTAGCATTCAAAATATAAATTCCTAATTTTTAAAATATTCTCAGTAACAATTTACAATACTGCTATTTTCAAAATATACTCATAATAACATCAAAACAATATACAATGAATTTATATTTTATTTATTGTACCAGGAAAACTTACAGAAAAGTATACAGTAACCAAAAAACAATCAGATATTATTAGCATTCCTTTCCATATTAGTCCATGTGTGAGGCCACTTTCGTATGAAAAATGTTTCTGACTCGATTTCTTTGCGGATTCCTGTTCAGAAATGTCCCCTTTAAACAAATCAGAAGGGTGCCGGGTGAAACCATTTTTTAATCAAATTCAAAATTACTTTTTGGCCTCAAAAAATGTATTTTTAGGTTTCTTGGGAAATTATAAACAATAAATACTTATTTCTGACAAGTTGATAGTTTTTGAGTTATAAGCGATTTAAAATCTGAAAAATGCAAAAATTTGCGATGCTTGAAAACTCTTAAGTTTTAAAAAAATGACAGATTTTTTTTATTTAAGATGACCCAAAAATGCTAAAACCTTATTTTCACGGGCAAAAATGGTGATGTTTGGAATTTGTTAAAAAAAATATTGAACTATTTCTGCCCAAAAAGTTCGCCCGGTAACCTTCTGATTTGTTTATAGGGGATATTTTTTAACAGGAATCCACAAAGAAACCAAACAGAACAGTCAGACAGAGGCAGCATAAATCCGGACCCCGGAAGTGTCATAGGTTTTCGAAACGGCCCTCAGGGAAACAGGGTGAATTGCAACTTTTTAGAATTCCCTCTTGTCTTCAATGCAGCATCCATCTGGCTTGCAATTTTTAGAAGAAATGGAGGTATCACCAGAAAAATGGTCCAAAAATTTTTCAATTAAATATCTTTTAAAAATATTTTATAAATATTTTTATTAGGTTGAAAAACTTAGACTTTCTAGTAGAAAGAGTTTAAAAATAAATATATGTAGTATTGGTCCTCAAAACATGCTAGTGGGCACAAAAGCTTCATTTCATTTTCCCATTTTATCTTGTCCAATCAATATTTGAAATATGTCTGCCTACAAAATCACTAACTTTATACCGAATATCAAGTAGGTCAAGCCGTATACCACATTTAAGTAATATTAAAACTATTTGTGAGATTTAGAATAATATATTCAAATTTCTGCTAGGCTTGATACTGTTCGTAGTGCTTGTTGACGTAGTAAAGGAATGGGTTAAAATTTTTGGAATTATAATCAGGAAAATTGATCCCGGGACAAGCATGAGCACCAACAACCTCCCAATCAAAATACATACACAAATGAGTCTAATCGAACTCAGTGGCGGAACAAAGGCTAAGAAAATATACAGTATATTAATAGTAACAGCGAGTTGATTAAGCCTTAAACTACCCAAGTAATAAAATATTTCTTAATTAGTTAAACAAATTTTTTTATTTTGTCAGAAAACGTTCAATAAAAGTTCATCGCTCAGTTCTTCTTGTATCAGCTCCCGACAAGAATTTTTGCTATGTTTTATTCTAAAATATATTTTTTCAACTGTTAATCAGGAAGGTTCGATATAGTGCAGAGAAATAAGGATTTTCACAGGACACTCAAAGATCCAGGTAGCTGACTACTTTGTTAGTGTAGACCTATTATAGGAAGAAATCCTACCTGTTTCCTGCCTAGAGTTCGCGTCCGTTATTTAATTAATAACAATTTAGCGCAAAAATCGCGATTTTTTCGATTTTTTGCAGCTCATCAAAAAGTTAAATCGTTGACATAAAATTACAAAATTTGATTTTTTAAAACATTGAAAAAGCTTTAAAATACCGATTTTTGAATGTTAAAGTCAAGTTGTTGCTTCGCAAATTGCAAAATAAATGAAAATCGATATTTGTTAATAACTTTTACTAAATTCATTATTTTGGTACTAACTCTTTATTTTGGTACTTAACAAACCCTTAAAATTTGAGACCGATCCATTAATTAGTTTAAAAGTTATTCTATTTATTTATCACAGAGACCTTTATTTTGCAATAACATAAGACAGAAAGTAATGAACATATGGTCATTCTGAGTATGCCAAATGAAAGTAGAAGACTAATAGTATCAAAATATATTAAAAAAAAAATAAAAAAATAAATTAATATAATCAAAAATCCTAATGCCAAATTTTTGAAATTTTGTAGTTTATAAACATTTAAAATAACTTTAAAAATATTGTCCTTAGGAACAATCTTTTTATATATTCGATAAGCTAGTATTTTAACACGAATTTTCAAATAAAAAAATTTAGCCTGGGTTAATTTGGGACAAAGTTAGCCATGTGTTTTTTTTATTTACAGCTAATTTTTTATAACAATTAAGAAATTTAATTGATGCCATTTTAAATAATGGGATTTGCATTTTTTGTTAAAAAATTTGCACAAATATTGTATCTTCACAGAACCCTCTACGATTTTTCAAAAATATAGTTCAAACGGTTACTAGGGGGAACCTAGGAATCCTTCGAGTTATATAATATACCAAAAAAGCAATTTTAAACCGAATTTTCTGTATCTCCGGATCAACTCAATGGATTTTGATCTTTCTTTTTTTAATTTATATGTAATTTCTACGTACATTAAAATATGCAATTTGTTTATAAATTTATTAATTAATAATCAGTCTAATTAGTTTAAACAATTCTTGAAAAAAATATTTTTTACAAAAATCTTTTTTTTTAATCATAGTATCATTAATTATCATAGAAAAAGTTAAAGTACACTTTAATAACTAAATTATTTTTATTAGATAATTATTTATTGAAGATAATTTATTTATTAAAGCATACCTTTACTTTTTCTATGATTAATAATGATAGTATGGTTAAAACATGGATTTTTGGGAAAACATTATTTTTTCAAAAATTGTTTAAGCAAATTAGACTGTTTATTAATTCGTAAATTATAATGTCAAAGTGCAAATAGACAAATTGCATATTTGTAATGTACAGAAAAATTACGTACAAATTCAAAAAAGAAAAATAAAATATATTCAGTAGATCCCGAGATATAGAAAATGATAGTACATAGTTTTGAGTTGCCTTTTTTAGTTCTTGAACTCGTGCATTCGTCGGCTCCCAGCTCCCCCTATACTTACCACGACTAGTCCCTGATTGAACTACATTTTTAAAAATTCGTGTAAAATACCAATTTTTCGAATATGTAAAATGATTTTTTCTACGGACAATATTTTTAAAGTTATTCTAAATGTTTATAAACTACAAAATTTAAAAAAAATTGGCATTAGGATTTTTGACTATATTAGACAATTTTTTTATCTTTTTTAGTACATTTTGATAGTCTCTCTTTTCTACTTTCATTTGACATGCGCAGAATTGCCCTATCTTCATTATTTTCGGTCTTATGTTATTGGAAAATAAAGGTCTCTGGGAAAAACAAATAGAATAACTTTTAAACTAATTAATGGATCGGTCTTAAATTTTAAGGGGTTTATTAAGTACCCCAATACCCAACTTTGGATGAAACACTAAAGTTCCACAGTAGTTTTAGTAAAAGTTATTAACAAATACCGATTTTCACTTATTTTGCAGTTTGCGTAGCAATAAATTAACTTTTTAAATTTCAAAAATCGGCATTTTGAAGGTTTTTCAATGTTCTAAAAAATTTAATTTTGTAGTTTTATGTCAACTATTTAGCTTTTGAATGGGGTGCTGCAAAAATCGAAAAAATCGCGATTTTTGCACTAAATTGTTAATAATTAAAAAACGGACGCGAACTCTAGGCAGGAAACAGTTAGGTTTTCTTCCTATAGGTCTACAATAAATAAAAAAGTAGTCAGCTACTTGGATCTTTGAGTGTCCCGAACATGGTCTATTTCTAGCTTATTTTCCTGGAGTATTATGGGAAGACAGGCGATCGGGTTGCATTAACAACTAAAATACACTGAAATAAGCCTAAAATACTTATCAAGAACTGATAGAATAAGGTTTGAACTTGAACTTAGGTAGGAACTTTGTAATTTCAAAAATAATATTTTTTACTTATTTTTTTGAGCCTTGAAAATCATTGTTTTGCGTTTTTCTTTTTAGTTTTCAATTGTTTATAACTCGAAAACGATCAACTTAAGAGGAAAATTACAAACGACATTTTTTATTTATTAAAAAATTATAGTCTGGACAAAATAATTATATTGGACGGCCCTTGTTTAATTTTTATCTATTAAACAGATCGGTAAAGGTCGTCCTTATATCGTATCTTATACTGTTACTGATTTTAGGTCTTACACTTGTTTTATTGTCGTTACATTATTTTTCTTAAATTCGTACATCTTTTTGTTGTCTTTTTTAGTTGTCTCTGTTGCTTCGATTTGCTCTTTTATCCATTCTGATTTTTTATATAATTGTACCGCTTCCTGTTTTTTCCTCTTATATTAATTTAGATTTTCATCTATTCCGATTTTCACCAATGGCATCTGTGCTTGTTTTTAATCTATGTTTTTGGCTTTACATTCTTCATCAAACCACTCTCTTGATTGAAACCATTCTTTTGCCTTGGTCTTACTGTTTCATCTGCTGTCTCTATTATACGTTTGTCCTACGCTTATTTTGACGTTGTCCCTCCCAGTCAGTTTCTATATCTTCAGTTTCGACAGTTTGTAGTTTTCATGCTATGTCTTCTATGGATTTATTATATACTTCTTCTGTTTTTGCATTGTCAAGATTTCAGTTTTTTTCCTATTTGGTTGAAATTGCGTTCTTATAATTCTTATTTTTAATTTTGCTATTACTAATAAATATGTTCTAGTATTTGTTGACTATAAAAAAGCCTTTGACACTATAGAGATGGTAGCCATTATAAGAGCTTTGAAAGATTGCATTATCGACCACTGATATACCAACATTATTCAACATATATATGCAAATTGCCACAACAGCAATAAACCTCCAAACGCAAACTCAAAAAATAAAAACTATAAAGGGGAGTCGGACAATTTTCTATTTGCTAAATATAGTGCGAAAGGCACATAGTGTTCAAAGAAAAAAAGTATGTGTAATTTACTTCTCACTATTTAAAGAGCCTCCATGTAAAGACACAAAATCCGTTCTTACTCTCAAGAAAATTCTACCCCAAAACATCACAGAGCCTCCATTAAACAATCTCGTCTCTTTTATATTGCGCTGTGTATACCACCACCTGGTCGACAGGTAACTCTTATAGGTATCGATCAGAAATGTTTATGTTATGTGCCTTTCTGCCTTTAAAGGTTTAATTAACTCAAAAATGAATAACCATTTTAAATTTCGTTTCAACACGAAACTTAGCCGCATTATATTCTAGTTCAATCAGAGAGTGCAGCAAGCACCTCTACCGGTTTCGAAACTTATTAGTCTCTCATCAGGAGGCACATATGCTGCTCTCTCTGACCCAACCAGGACAAACCCCGGTGTGCAGTTACGGATTTCAACGAACGAAGTAGTAGGGATAAAACAATACCAAAAATATTACTCTACATCCCACCAGGTCGAAAACAATGGGAACCTTCTATGGTTACACCTCCGAGGCTTCTAAAATTTGCAAGCCATAACGGATGCTGAGACTAAAGAAGCTGAGGGAATTTTGAAATTTATAATTCACATACCATCTGCTCAGCGCGGTAAAATTCCAACGAGAATGGTTCCCTTCGTACTCCAATCGGAGTTAAGATGTAAATCAAAAATGAATAACCATTTTCAATTTCGTTGCAACACGAAACTACAGCTGCATTATATTCTAGTTCAATTAGAGAGTGCAGCAAGCACTTCTACCGGTTTCGAAACTTATTAGTCTCTCATCAGGAGGCACATACAGGGTGAGTCATGAGGAACTGTACATACTCCTACCTCGTATAGAGGCTCCTATGGGGAATAACAAATGACCATTAAAAAGTGTCTGCTCCCATTGTTTAATAATATACAGGGCGAGTTTCGCATTTTGACAGAAATTTGTATTCGTCATAATTTTTGAACGGTCAGATCGATGTGTCTCTTATTTTGGCCAATCGTTACACTATTACCACCTAATCAACTAATTTATTCAAACTAGAAAAAATCAGGTCCGGCTTTAAAAAAATTAGTTCGTTTGGGTCTAGAACCCAAAAGTTTGGGGTTAGAAAAAATTTCACCCTGTATACGCTTTTTGAAAACTCTAATATGAATTTTACAAATTAGACAAATAGGCAATTAAAATGGCATATTTATTTTTTTCCGCACACGATTACTTAATTTTTTATAAAAAATCAAATTTCACTATGAATTAAAAGTTTGGTAAAGTGAACCATAGATTTAAAAAAAAATAACTTTTATTACAAAAATTAATTTTTTTTGCGCAAATAAGTAATTTATGTTACCATCCAATCATCTGATTTATTCAAACTAGAGAAAAATCAGGTCCGGATTTAAAAAATTACTTCGTTTTGGTCTTAGAAAAAATTTCACCCTGTATACGCTTTTTGAAAATTCTAATATGAATTTTACAAATAAGACAAATAGGCAAGTAGAATGGCATATTTATTTTTTCCCCACACGATTACTTAATTTTTTATTAAAAAATCAAATTTGTCAAAATCGGAATTTTCTAAAAAAGAAAAAAAAATGAACTCACTGTTTAACTCGCTACAACTCTGTTCCATTTTAATATTTTTTTTCTGAAATTTTTACAGCACATACCTCTTACCATTATTAAGACTATGAAAATTGTTGTAGACTTTCAGTCTTCTTCTTGTAAAAGTTGCAAACTTGTAAATCGCAAAAATTAGGTGGAAAAATTTAAAATTTTTCAATTTGATCACGTCTATGTTAAACTATAGAGTCCAAAAGAAGTGTTATGGGAAGTTTTAGATCTAGACGTGTTATAGAAAAAAAAAAAATGGTAAAACTTTTAATTTTAAGAAAAACGTTGTTTTTGTAAATTAATTTTTGTAAAAAAAGTTAATTTTTTTAAATCTATGCACAAACTTTGCCAAACTTTTTATGCATAGTCAAATTTGATTTTTTAATAAAAAAATAAGTAATCGTGTGGGGGAAAAATAAATATGCCATTTTAATTGCCTATTTGTCTTATTTGTAAAATTCATATTAGAGTTTTCAAAACACGTATACAAGGTGAAATTTTTTCTAAGACCCAAACAAACTAATTTTTTAAATCCGGGCCTGATTTTTTTCTAGTTTGAATAAATCAGTTGATTGGGTGATAACATAAATTAAATATTTGTTCAAAAAAAATTCATTTTTGTAATAAAAGTTATTTTTTTTTTAAATCTATGGTTCACTTTACCAAACTTTTAATAATTATTCATAGTCAAATTTGATTTTTTTTTATAAAAAATTAAGTAATCGTGTGGGGAAAAAATAAATACGCCATTTTAATTGCCTATTTGTCTAATTTGTAAAAATTATATTAGAGTTTTCAAAAAGCGTATACAGGGTGAAATTTTTTCTAAGACCAAAACGAACTTATTTTTTAAATCCGGGCCTGATTTTTTTCTTGTTTGAATAAATCAGTTGATTAGTGGTAACATAAATTAAATATTTGTTCAAAAAAAATTAATTTTGGTAATAAAAGTTAATTTTTTTTAATCTATGGTTCACTTTACCAAACTTTTAATTCATTATCAAATTTAATTTTTTTATAAAAAATTAAGCAATCGTGTGCGGAAAAAAATAAATATGTTATTTTTATTGTCTATTTGTCTAATTTGTAAAATTCATATTAGAGTTTTCAAAAAGCTTATACAGGGTGAAATTTTTTCTAAGACCCAAACGAACTAATTTTTTTAAAGCCGGACCTGATTTTTTTCTAGTTTGAATAAATCAGTTGATTAGGTGGCAATAGTGTAACGATTGACAAAAATAAGAGACACATCGATCTGACCGTTCAAAAATTATGACGAATACAAATTTCTGTCAAAATGCGAAACTCGCCCTGTATATTATTAAACAATGGGAGCAGACACTTTTTAATGGCCATTTGTTATTCCCCATAGGGGCCTCTATACGAGGTAGGAGTATGTACAGTTCGTCACGACTCACCCTGTATAAATAAGTTTCGAAACCGGTAGAGGTGCTTACTGCACTCTCTGATTGAACTAGAGTAACATGCGGCTGTAGTTTCGTGTTGCAACGAAATTAAAAATGGTTATTCGTTTTTGATTTACATGTTTACTCCGATTGGAGTACGAAGGGCACCATTCTCGTTGGAACTTTACCGCGCTGAGCAGATGGGACGTGAATTATAAATTGTAAAATTCCCTCATCTTCTTTAGTCTCAGCATCCGATATGGCTTGCTAATTTTAGAAGCCTCGGAGGTGTAACCAGAGAAGGTTCCCATTGTTTTCGATCTGGTGGGGTGTAGAGTAATATTTTTGGTATTGTTTTATGTGTTATTCGATTGAAAACTTAGTCTGTCGTTTATTTAACTATTTTTTATTGTTTTTTAATTTTTCTTTCAGTTTAAACACATACTTTAAAGAATAAAACCATCTATTTTCTTTGTTTCTAAAGATATCAGGGAATTACAAAAAACAAAATGTTCATAAAACATACTGCAAGATGATTGCGATGTATACCCACTTGTACCTTGTCATCCGTACAGGGTGTCTCAAACTTAACATAGAAAACATTTCTTTTCTTGCACCTGGTATAAGTTCAAACAAGAAAATTAAGTAAACCTTTGCTCAACTGTGTAAATACCAAAAAAGAAAACATCCAAAATAATAAAAAAAAATTAGCGAAATCCGATAATATGTTCACGAAAAAGACCCAACTATGCAAATGAGTGTAACTTTATATTAGGTGATGCATAACTTTTGAAACTATGTGAATTTTGTTTATTATTGTGAGTTTTTATAAATATTTAACTGAAACTGGTCAAAAAACTGAATGTAAACTTAGTAAACGGGGTATGTAAATATTCAGGCAAAAAATTTTTGTTCGCGACCATGTAAATCCATTGTATGTATATATTATAACCTATGTCTCACTTGATAAAATAAATTGACTATTATATCCCACTTTGATAATTTGTTGCACGCGCCTGTGTAACGAGCAATATATATTTACTGAATATAAGCTTCGTTTGGAATTCAATGTAAAGTTTTAGAACACGCCGGTTCTATGAGAATTATGCAATATTTAATAAACTTTTACCGGCCGCTGCCGTCCAATATCGACAGAATGCTGGCAAATATGTGAATTGATTTTTGAAGTTCAACCCCCAATGCCCAATTTACTTTAGGCATCAGGTGAGTTTTCATAAAATTTAAAGCTCTCCTGCAAAGAGAGTTTGGATAAATTAATAATATCCATGTTATGACCTTACGGGTATTGAGTCAGATTTTATGTAGCATGCTCTTGTAATACACCTAGAAAATGTCTGGAATAAAATAATAAAATATTTACGAAAGCAATATTGGGTCTTTTTATAAAATACTGTATTAGATTATATAAACAACCCAAGAATATTACACAGGTATCTAGAATTAAAAACGATCATCGTCTTTGAAAACCTAAGGGAATAGATAAGCACATTCAACACAAATAGTAGTATATTATGCAGATGACATAGTTCTTATGTGAAGAAACCTTCAAATATTAAAAGATGGAGTAACAACTCTGGCATATGAAGCATGGAAGAGAGGTCTAGAAAAGAAGGACGCTGCTTTAAAAGAGAAGATAATGAGATGAGAGAAATCGAGACAGAAAAATACCATTTTTGAAAGAGTCCAATAATTTAAATATTTGGGAGAAATTGTTAATGGCAAAAATAAGAGAAGTAAAGAAGTAACGGAGCAAATACTAACAGGCAATAAAATATACTGGAAATATCATAGGCTAATGAAGGACCAGAACTTATCCAGAAATACAAAACTGAAAATATACAGAGTTGCAGTCAGACCAGAAGTTACATACGCAGGCGAGACAATGTGCCTCACACATAAAGATGAAAAAAAAATTAAGAATATTATATTCGAAAGGAAAATCCCAAAAAAATGTATGGGTCCTATAAGAATGGAAAACGGAGAAATGAGAATAAGAGTGAACTATAAAGGGGATAGTGAAGGGAGAAGATATAGTTAGATTTATTACAGCACAGAGACTGAATCATCCCTAGAGAAATGTTCACATCAGCATTTGTGTGTTTGACAAAGAAAGTGAATGCCAAAGACTGCAGTGACTACCGAACCATAAGCTTAATGTCACATACCTTGAAAATTCTGCTGAAAATTATCCACGCCAGAATACACTCTAAACTGGAGTTGGATATTAGTGACACTCAATATGGATTCCGTAATGGTATGGGTACCAGAGAGGCATTATTCTCCTTCAACTTGCTGACACAGAGATGTTTGGATGTTAACTGTCTTCTTTACGTCTGTTTTGTAGACTACAATAAGGCGTTTGATAAAGTAAAACATGATCGACTCATGGAAATTCTGAAAACTAAAAACCTAGATGAAAGAGATTTAAGACAGACCTCTATTACAATCAGCGAGCAATAGTAAGAATTGAAAAAGAAACATCTGAAGAAATTGAAATAAAAAAGGAGTCAGGCAAGGCTGCATACTATCACCTCTATTATTTAACGATTATTCTGAAGAGGTACTGCGAGAAACTCTGCAAGATGAAACAACCGGCATAAGAGTAAATGGAGTCTTAGTTAACAACATCAGATATGCAGATGATACAGTAATAATAGCAGATAGTTTACAAGACCTGCAAAGACTCGTGAGTAAAATAGTAAGTTGTAGTAGGGAGTACGGACTCTCTCTCAATATCAAAAAGACGAAGTTTATGAAAATTAGTAAAAACAACCACAATTCTAACGAAATCTTGATAGTAGAGGGACAGCAGATCGAAAGAGCAAAATGGTACACTTACCTAGGAACACGTATAACAGAAAATAATGACTACACTGCAGAAATCAAAGTCAGAATCGAAAAAGCACGTTCTAATTTTATGAAAATGGAAAAGGTCCTATGTAGCAAAGATTTAACATTAGCTCTTAAAGTACGCCTAACAAAATGTTACGTATACAGTGTACTATACTATGGAGTGGAATCATGGATGTTAAATGTAGAGATAATGAGACGACTTAACGCCTTTGAAATGTGGACCTATAGAAGAATTATGAGGGTTTCCTGGGTAGATAGAGTTAAGAACAACGAAGTACTGAGAAGAATATGTAAAGAGAAGGAAGTTGAACTTACAATTAAAGAAAGAAAACTACAGTATCTCGGACATGTGATGCGGGGCGAGAAGTATAGCAACCTGTGACTCATAATTCAAGGAAAGATAGATGGCAAAAGAAGCATCGGAAGAAGACGAATTTCATGGCTGAAAAACCTGAGAGAATAGTTTGGATGCAGCTCAAAACAACTATTTAGAGCTACTGCCTCAAAAATTAAAATAGCTATGATGATTGCCAACCTCCGTAGCGCTGAAGAAGAAGAGTCTGAGATGACCAAGACCAATCGAGAGAAGGAAAAACTACCTACTTATTAAGAAAGTCACCAGATGGAAGCCAGAAACTCAAAGATGAAGAGAAAGACCCAAAGAGAGATGGGAGGACCAGGTCATGAGAGACATCAAAATCCTGAAAGTGATAAACTGGAGGGAACTATGCACTTATCGAAATGAGTGGAAGAATTTGTAACGAATGCCAAGTCATACAATAAGCTTTGACAATAGTCGGACATACTATTGCGGTGAATCACTCCGCAAGAATGCGGAAGGCTTCACCGCAATAAGCGAATCAGAGAGCTCTAAGTAAGAGCGGTAAACATTCTATCTTGAATGAAATGCCTTGATGATGATGATGATGATGATGATAATGATAATGAAGCTGGCAAATATGTGAATTGATTTTTGAAATTCAACACCAAATAACCAATTTACTTTAGTCATCAGGTGATTTTTCATAGAATTTAAAGCTCTCCTGCAAAGAGAGTTTGGATAAATTAATAATATCCGTGTTATGACCTTACGGGTATCGAGTACATATGTTGAAAAAGTATCTATTCGTTACAAAGTACTCGTTACTTACGAAGAATACCGAAAGTAACGATTACTATACAGAGAGCCAAATCATTACTTTGATTACTCTGATTACTTCTTTACTTCGTACCAATCGTATCAGAGCGAGTAACGACTATTGTATCTACAACCAGTACACTCGATTATTTTTTACCAATCGTATCCCAGCGAGTAACGGACAGGACCGGTATTTTACGAGTGTTATCGAATATCGTTATCGGTATGAAAAATTTTAAGGGTGTGGGGGTGAGGAGAAGATAGGAGATGAAACAGAGGGAGGTATAATGGTATACGTAAAATATGTAATGTATGTCATTAACAAAGATCGAATGGGAGAACATTATATTTTTTATCTAGATCTAATCTATACTCTATACCTATAAAAAATACCTATCTACTGAGAAATACGATTCTCGATATCATTACCCGTACTCAAATACAAAAGTAACAAAATAATCATAGTAATCAAATCATTTTTATCCCTTAAACAGATCGGTGAGGTGAAGGTCGTTGTTATATCGGAATGCCTATACAAAATACCTACCTACTGAAAAATACGATTCACGATATGATTACCGGTACTCAAATACAAAAGTAATAATAGTAATCAAAGTAACGAATACTGCAAATGATTACTTTATACAAAAGTAACGATTTGTAACGAATACTCGAAAGTAACTATAATCAACATCACTAGTATCGAGTCAAATTTAATGTAGCATGCGCTTGTAATACACCTAGAAAATGTCTGGAATAAAATACAAAATATTTACGGAAGCAGTATTGGGTCTATTTTTTAAAATAATGTATTAAGGTACGTATAGATATGGCGCCGCGCACTTCGGGCCGTTTGTACGCTGCACGTTCGTGGTGCGTTCATTAGATTAGTACGTGTTTTCAAGTGGCCCACAAACGGTGCGCACAAAGTGCACCGCGATCAAACTTCTTTCGGCGCCACGATCGGACGGCGCACACACGGCACTAAGTGCGCGGTGCGCATATCTATACGTACCTTTAGATTTCATATAAAACCCAAGAATACTATACAGGTTTCCACAATTAAAAACAATAATCGTTATAAAAAACCGAAGGAATAAGTAATAAAAAACCAAAAAATGCGATCTAACTGTATTGAACACCATTCTGACCAAAAGTCGTCAATTAGAGAAATTAGCAAAGGTTAACTAGATGAGGTTATGTTAACCTTCCGATGGCCAACCTTTTTTTGTTACACGGGGGTAAAAAGTGACCCCATGTCAAAAATTACAATTGACAAAAAAATTAAGTTGTTTTAAGAAATGTAATAATGTATTCGTAATTTTAATATTACTATTGTATCAATAAATTATAAATAAACATTAGTAAAGCATATTTTTAATTACAACTGAACAAAAATAGGAATCATCATTCTGAACTTAGAACTAAAGAAATGTTAAAATATACACTAATTTACGTCGCCTTTAACAAACATTTTTTTTCAATATTGAAATGTTTCTTACATACAATTCCACATAATAGATGGTAGGTATTTACTTAATGTATAATTGGAATATGGAAGGTCAAGGGAGTTCGTCTTTGACCCCAAACTCAGAAAATATTTTTTTTAACGAAAGCAGTTTATTAACGAAAAGTCTTAGATTTAAAATATTGTTTATTATATTTTTGTTTCAATTATTCTAATTGTTTAAAAAGTAGTAAACTTTGTATCTAGGTCTTTTCGTTGTTTTCCTCGTAATACGAGAGATGTCGCTAGATTGCCTCTCAAAAGGTGGAATCATTGTATCGCGATGGTTTCCCTTAAATAGGCAGATTGTTTATGTTCCTTTCAGAGTTGTGACTGCATAGCTTCACTGAGGAGGCATGAGGATGCTGAAATAGCCATATGGAGATGGTGGTCCAACTCTGAATCGAATATAAACAAAAACTGCCTTTACCTTTTCTATTTTTTTTTTCGTAAAATATAGGGAATTTTTTTTATTAAAAAATATGAGGGTGTCTAGAATGCTATTAAAGTCAAATAAAAAATAATGAGTTTAAAATTGAAAATATTTCTGAATTTATTAAATAAAAACATGCATTGGGGTCCAAAGTTACCCCCCTTGGTCATCCGAAGGTTAATAAAGACTACGTAAATTTCGTCAATGTACGAATGTAACGAAGTGTTTAAACAAGAAAATTAACTATTGGCTTCTTTTTCAGAAAAATTAATAGCGGGAAAAAATTTAAAAGAGATTAGTTGACTTATACCAAAACAAACCACATACAACGCTAATGACAAAAGGGACGAATGAATGGAAAATGTATAAATAAAATTGTATGAAAAAAGCATGAAAACTCCAGTGACCACAGTAACTCCATTTAACTCCGAAAGTAAATATGAGTGTGTAATCTTGGTGTGTCTTATACGTATAAGCGCGTTTGAACCGTTTGAATAAACCGTGAACTAGCACTTGTTTTCCACTGTCGTGTATCTAGTTTTACCGATCTTAGTTTAGATTTCGACAGAAACCATTCGCGTTGCCACTGACCAATCACTTTTGGTTAAAAAAAACGTTTGATATAATTACATACACACTCGCGCACTAATTCAGATTCCGCACTTGTTGCTGCATTACGAGAACTTCTGTCTGCCTCTTCATCCCATCCTATATGTGATGGGATCCATATAAATTTCGGAGTCGTGCTATTTTCTTGGGCAATTTGTAGTTCAGTTTTTATTAGTTTCTCTAAAGCATTTTTAGGATACAGATGCTGCATTGCAAGAAGAGACTTGGGCGAGTCGGTGAGAAACAGGGATATTTGAGAGGTTTGCATGTTTTAGGGCGCGATACGGAGCAAATAGTTCATTGAATGTAAAAAACAGGAGAATATAACAATAGATAGAAGCCAGCTGCTAAACTATGATGACTGTGATGCATCACTTTCTATATAATCCGGGCCCCACCTCTCCACGATGAGCAAGTATTTTTTTATTCAAGTTGGTCAGCCTTGTTTTTATTGATCTTTCTTTTAAGAAGGGACGGATTTCCTTTAACATGTCACCGAGACCTCTCAAATCAGAAGTGAATTCACTGATTGTGATTATGGGTTTCGATAAGCCAACTACGCGGTCTAGGAGGAGGACTAATTGATTCTTGTTCAGCGGAAAAGGTGGTTCGTGATTTTCGATGAAGGTTTTGGCAGGATTTATCATGGATTAAATGGATACATTCGAATGCGTTGTTTATTCAGGTTTAGATGTCTTTGGCTTCTTTCGAGTTGCTGTAGGTTTTGGTCCTACAAATGGGTTTTCTTGAAGTGCAATGTCGGTTTCTGGAGAGGCAACTTCACTTATAGAGCATTTTAAATGAGTTTCTTTGTGTTCGGTTACTTCTGTATTTACATTTGGTAATTTTGACTCAGTATGTTGTAAAAAGTTGCTTTGGTGTGATGATGTGGTTGGAGCTTGATTAGATTGGGACGTTTCAGGTTGGTTAGCTGTACTGGTAAGGGTTTGCGTAGGAATCGATGCTGTTGCTGTTTCTGCAGCCGAATCGGCTACAGTTGTAGTATTTGAAGTTGTAGAGCTTTGTGGAGTCTGTTATGTCGCAGATATATTTGTAGGTTCGGTGCAGGTTGCTGCCACGTGTCCTGGTTTTTTGCATTTGAAGCAGACGTTTCCATCTTGAGAAAAGAATATTGTGTAGTTTGTGTTTTCGAATGCTAATGTTATGTCGCTTGGGATGGTTAAATTGTGAGAGCTAGCATATACTTGCCGTCGAAAGCTTAGGATATGGCTGTACTCGGGGAGATTTGCGCCGATTTTTAAAAATGTTATGGGAGATACAAGATGTAGACCGACTTTTTGCAGTTCTTTTTCAAGAACATGGTGTGGAATGACGGGTATACATTTAACATAACAATTCTTTCAGCAAGTGTTATAAGTCGTCTAGCCTTTAAAAGTTCTCATCGGATAGTGATCTGGCCATAGTTATCTAAAAACTCATCGAAAATTTTAATCTTATCTCATTTTAGGCTATTTTTGTTCGCAAGGTACATGCAAACTCGGTTGTTGGAAAGGCGGGAGGCGAAAATGATATTTTTAGGTTGAATAATATTACGAAGAGGGATTAGGTAGTTATGAAGTGGAGTATTTTTGATTGCACTGAAGACTATTGCTTGGTCTTTTAATGGAAATTTAAATTGATTTGTCACTGCTGAGTAGCTCTTCGGTGAAATTTGGTTTTGTTGAGATTATTTATCCATGCTTGCTTCGGTGGAGATCATTTTAAAAGAACAGGTATCACCCGCAAGAGTGAGTGCGGCCCTGTCCCACTATTGGGAACCGACTCCACTTTTGTCAGTATAAATCGCAATAAAATTGAAGATGTGTTTAAAAATGTTACTGGTATATACAATTGTATATTATAATACAATAAAATATTTATTATTTCAAAAATGTACGTGAAAAGTAGATAATATGCCGTATATCACTTACTGCTTTTTTGTACGTACCACTTTCACAAAAACTTAACTTATACAGTATGTCCCTGTAAGTTGTATCCATATGGAAAACTTTTTTATTATTAATTTTACGAAAAAAAGTTATTCTTAATAAAAAGCTCTGCATGGTCAAAAACCTAAGATTTAACTATCAAATATCAAATTTTTTGAATATTATACCAGGTATGTCAAAAAGTTTGAATTTCACTCAAGAGTAAAGTAGCTTTATTTTTCACAATATTGAAAATTGCTATTATGAAAAGTTGTTTGGAATTAAAAACTGTATTCTAGTATGCAATTACATCCTTCTAATTGAAAATTTTTTTTTTGAAAAATTATGGATAAATAACATTATTTTCAGTTATTTTAATTCAGATAACTCTTTTATTATGAATTTAACGAAAAAAAGTGATTCTTAATAAAAAGTTCTGCATGGTCTAAAATCTAAAATACAACCATCTGTTGTCAAATTTTATCAATTTTATACGAGGTATGTCAAAAAATATGAATTTCGCTCAAGAGTAAAATACGTTTATTTTTCACAATATCGAAAATTGTTATTATGAAAAGTTATTTAGAATTAAAAACTATGTTTCATTATGTAATTACATCCTTCTAATTGAAATATTCCGAACTATAAAGGTACTTTACTTTTGATCTAAATTTATCTTTTTTTGGCATACCTCGTATAAAATTGATAAAATTTGATATAAGATTATTGTATTTTAAGTTTTAGACCATCCAGAACTTTTTATTAAGAATCACTTTTTTCGTAAAATTAATAATAAACGAGTTATCAGAATTGAAATAACTGAAAAAATAATGATAGTTATCCATAATTTCTCAAAAAATTTTTTTTTCAATTAGAAGGATGTAATTGCATATTAGGATATAGTTGTTAATTCCAAACAACTTTTCATGATAGCAATTTCCAATATTACGAAAAATAAAGCTACTTTACTCTTGAGTGAAATTCAAACTTTTTGACATACCTTGTATAATATTCAAAAAATTTGATATTTGATGGTTAAATCTTAGGTTTTGGACCATGCAGAGCTTTTTATAAAGAATAACTTTTTTTCGTAAAATTAATAATAAAAAAGTTTTCCATATGGATACAACTTACAGGGACATACTGTATATAAATAAACTTTTATGTTAAAACTCTTCTCTTTAGTCGTATCTTGAAGAGCCTTTAATTGCTGCCAAATTCTTCTCACAAACTGAAAAGTCTCAGATACAGATACAGAAACCGTCTTTTTCTTTTCTTCTCATCTTTCTTTTCTCAATTATCATATTCCTTACTTCCTTTGCAAAATTTGTTTCAATTCTGCTTCTTTATCTAATTGACCTGTGTTTCGTAGTGGAACTCTTAGATTTCTTTCTTTTTAATGCTCAGTTTAAAACTTACCCAATCCGTTAATTTGTTTATTAATTTAGAGTTACTTTCTTTTTTAATAATTTTGTTAATCATCGTCGAATCGTTAATATGGGCTAATGATTAGGATTTAAGTCCAAAAGCAAAAAAAATATTTATAGGGAATGCCTAAGGTATATTCTGCAATAGTTACATCTTAAATTAATTTCGGGTCACCCTATATCATCCGTGTACCTTTATATTGATCAGCATAAAATTTCAGACATGTTTAGTGGTCATCTATAGTCAAATGTGCGACCAGTGGACCAGTGTCTATGCATAATCAACGACCTCCTGAACACTATAGGCCCGTAGGGATCAACCCACTTTGATATGTATGATATACGATATTGTATACGTATTGAATTTTAAGATATTTATGCCTTTGTCTTCATGTCTTCACAGCTTTTGTCGGCCGGGAAATAACAGCGGCAATATGTGACTAACTTTTTAATAGTTTATGAAGCTTTTTCAAGCATCACTTCCATTCTTTGAGAAAAGTATTGAATATTAAACAAAATCTGTATTGGCAATAAGTAGGTATGATGTTTTGTCTTAAAGCTATACCAATGTTTCGTTTAACAAAAGCTGGCTTAAAATATCTTTAATTACTGATGAAGACAAATTTAATAATAAAGTTAATTTGTTGATCAATTAATAACATACATGCTTTCAAATTTATGTACTAGCGTTTAAAAGAAGAAAAATGAATAATTACAGAAATGTTTACATGAAGTAGGAGGTATACATAGATTAACTCTAAGACTTTATTACTACATTCAAAACTTCTATAATTCTATTACTGTATTAAAAACGAATTAATAGCTATTCGGAATATTGTAATAATGTTTTACATAAATAGAAGACTTTTAAATAAAGAGGAAAATAAAAATGCGGAGACATAAAAGAAACGTTCACTAATAAATAATAGTTAAATACTAATTTGATTCATCGGAAATTATTATTTTGAATTTGATTTGTTAATCTAAGATTATGCACTGTGACATTGCGCTAATTTTTACATCATATTTAAAAAAAGATCTAAGTTTGTAGACTCCCTATCATATGTCAAACACAATCAAGAGTATTTTTAGCATGACGTCCATCAAGTTAGCAGAACTAAGTCAGCAGAACACAGTTATTCCTATACCATAATTAAGTATAAATAAAATGCAAATTTAATGTTCCAAGAAAAAATTCATTGCTCTTTTTTTAAGTTATCGCATGTTCTGCTAACTTGATAAGAGCCAGCTAGCAGAACAGTAGTTAAAAAATTTGATAAATCATCTATAATTGAATGCCAAGGTATTCTCTGAATTAAATGCAAATTTAATGTTTAAAAAAAATTATTGCTCTTTTATTAAGTTATCGCATGTTCTGCTAACTTGATAATCAAGCTAGCAGAACAGTAGTTCAAAAATTTGATAAACCATTTTCTGAATTAAATGCAAGTTGAATGTTCCAAGAAAAAAGTATTGCCCTTTTTTTAAGTTACCGCATGTTCTGCTAACTCGATAATCAAGCTAGCAGAACACTAGTTCAAAAATTGATGAATCATTTATAATTTAATGCCAAAGTATTATCTGAATTAAATGCAAATTTAATGTTCCAAGAAAAAATTTATTGCTTTTTTTTAAGTTATCGCATGTTCTACTTCTAAAATCTACTATATTTTCTACCAGATTCTAAAATTTACTAGATTTAAAAATTTTCCACTAAATCACAAGAAATTCTACTAGATCTAGTAGAAAATCTACTAAATTGGCAACCCTGAAGACAAGATAGGCGGTTTAACCTGGCGGTTATAACCGGCCAAAAAAAAACGGTTTTTGGAAAAACCGGTTTTCGGTTTCTTTAATCCAATAGGTTACAAGAAATGGGATTTAAAAATAGTATATTACATACCTGGCGGGAAAGTACTGTATTTCAGCCGAGCGGCAAGGTAGTTTACCGAGGTGCGAAGCACCGAGGTAAACTATAGACGCGAGGCTAGAATGAGTTCCCGCGAGGTTTGTATACTATTTTACTTACAATCGGTTAGTAGGTTATGGATTTCTAATACTCACAATCTACCAATAATAATTTCGTTTCAAATATCTGTATCCATTTTTATTATGTGATAAGATGAATTATTTTAAGTAACCTGTGAGATCGTTGCTTTTATTGTTTGATATTGACATTGTCATCATCTATTTCTGAAACTCATAATTTTGAGCAACACGGCCTTACTTTAACCGTAGTAATCATAATTCCAATGTAACTATTAATATTTATAATTCCAAATAGTTTTCGTTTTGTTGTTGTTGTTGTTGTTTCTTAATTAAATAAATATTGAGTGGATTCTATTCTTTCTAAACCATCTTTTAATCAAAAATGACATTGACATTTGCAGGTAGAAAAGTGACAGATTCTAGCCGGGAAAGTACTTTCCCGGCTAGCTGGGAAAGTAAAGTAAGTAATAAGTCGCTTCCTGATTACTTCAAAGGTTAGAAGTCCATAAATTACTAACCTATTGTGAGTAAAAATAATATCAACATAAATATTTTACTTAAAAGTAAATTGGATAATGCAATTTATCTTTTATTTTTACTACCATCAAAAAAATTTATCATGTATTACTTTTAACACGTTTGTATGTTTGTAGAATAGGTACATTTTAACTCATTTAATACTTCCTGTATGGGTGTATCGTTTTGAAAACGTAGGGAAATTCTTGGAGATTCGTATTCGTAATCAGTAATTCGATATTCATAGTCAGATCATTATTTTTGGTAATCAGAAAAAGTCACCCACTTTCAATGTCAAGAGTTAAGTGTGAAAAATACATGATGTTCGCGTCTAATTCAACCAGATCATTTTTTATGTAAATATTATGATTACAAATACCTTTTCAAGGAAATATTATAATAAAACTTAATAAATGTTTCTGGCTGATGTGAGATTGCACTTTCAGTTTGCTTCTGTATTTATAAAATAAAATAAAATTTTAATTATGGTTTTGTTTGGAATAATTACTTAAGAATAATAATTATGATTGGGATCGAAAATAATACCTAACCTAATCCTAATCACCGTAAAAACCTAATAACCGGTTTTTACTTTAAAAAGAAAAAACCGGTTATAACCGGGACAAAAAAACAACCGGTAAAACCGGTTATTGCGAAGTAAAAAAACCGGTTTTAGGTTTAAACCGGTAGGTTTTTCCCATCCCTACTACACTCTAACCTTACACTCGATTGTTGAGAGAGTTGTTCTCACCAATTTCACTAAGTGTATTTTATATTAAATTCTACCACGGCTTTGTATAGTTCGTTTTTGTCAACAGTACCATAGGCACATCTAAAATCCACAAACAAAGGGTGAGTATCAATTCCATACTCAAATGTTTTTTCCAAAGCTTGTCTCAGAAGGAATATTTGCCTGGATAGTACACTTTTCTAGAAGAAGAAGAAGAAGAAGAAGAAGAAGAAGAAGAAGAAGAAGAAGAAGAAGAAGAAGAAGAAGAAGAAGAAGAAGAAGAAGAAAAAGAAGCTTGTTATAAGGTGGACTTACTATTTGATTCCTTTAAATTTTCGTCTTAGAAAAGTGGAAATGATATTTATGCACAAGGATCTAAATGACATCATACCCATATTTTTCGGAACTATTACATCCAACTTATTTAAGTGATAATATTTTTAATGTAAAGATTTAAAAGTTCTGTATTATTAAATTGCAAGAAATTATTCATTTTACCTCCCCATTTCACGTATTTGAAGAAATTTTAATAGTTATGATATTAACCTATTTCATTCGATACTATCAGTATTCAAAAATATATGATAACAACTATTTTATCATATTGTGTGATCAAAAGTAAGATAGTGGTCTTCAGCAGCTGGCCTTATTTTATTACTTTTATTTTTTAACTTTTGTAAAATTATCTTATTTATTGTTAAATAGTGTTCCAGTTAAACTGTTTATACGTATAAAATACTTCAATAGGTTATTAGTATATTTAATTTACTTATACACTCACAGACAAAAATATTGCATATTTTGTTTTTGAAGTACTTATATCTTTTTCCTTTTAAAAAAATGTGTACTTTTTATTGCTAAATAAGTTGAGCTGAACTATCCTACGCATATTTATTGTCAAGTAACTTACATATTGCAGAGTCACAACTAATTTGTAGAGAAATTAATGAAATAGTCTGATTTTGCTTATAACATTTAATTAGAAAAAGAAACAATAACAACAATAGAACAATTTTTTACGTCAACATTGTAACAATTTAGTACCTAGTATTTCCTCCTCTAGCTCTAATGATTGCCTGCATCGTTCTAGGCATGCTCCGCAGAATATCTTGGATGGTTTCTTGCGGAAGTCGATTCCATCCTTCCTGTGCAGCAATTCTTAATTCTGCAATTGCGTTTGGAGCTCAAGTTCTTGCTCGTATACGTCTTTTTAGGATGTCCCGTATATGTTTTATGTGATTTGCATCAGGGCCCATTGGTGGCCAGTCTAGAGCCTCAACTCCAACATCCTCAAAATATTGTATGACTGTTCCTACGATATTTGCACGGGTATTATCATGCATTAGCACAAAGTTATCATACCCAATGAAGCCGGCAAGGAAAAACATGCTTTTCGAGGATGTTCCGTATGTACCACTCAGCATTCATTTGAATATTCACCTCAATAAGCTCCGTACGACTCTCCCAACTAATGCCACCCCATAGCATTATGGAACCGCCACTAAAACTAACATGTTGTACAAGATTACATTCTGCGAAACGTACCCCAGACCTTCTGTATACTCGATCACGTCCATTCGGCTGCCATAATTGTATCCTCGTTTCATCTGTGAAAAGAACTCTTCTCCATTGATGTTCGTTCCAGTTAACGTGGGCTCTTGTAAAGTACAACATTTGAGTTTTATGCCGTGGCGTGGTAGAAGAAGTGGAACTCTGGCAGGTCGTTTTGGATTCAAACCAACATCTTTAAGTCTTCGAGTCACAGTTTTGGCACTTACATTAACTTGTCTTGTGATCAGTAACTCATTTTTGAGATAAGAAGCTGTAAGTGTACGATTTCGCAAAGATTTAAGTCTTAAATATTGGTCATCTCTTGGCGTTGTACATCTTTTTCGTCCTTGGCCAGGTCACCTTTTGTATTCCCCAGTCTCATTGTATCGCTTTACTATACGAGAAACAGTTGACTGATGGATATTCGCTATCCACGCAATATCTTCTGGTCTGTAACCCTCATTTCTTAAAGTAACAATTCTAGCACACACTACCTCACTTAAATGTGGCATATCAGCAAGAAAACTGCAGAATCGAAAAATACAACTCTCCAATTGACATATTCTAACTGACAATTCAACATAACAAGAATTGTCAAGTCGCCAAAGCACACTTTCCATACTATGCAATGTTTGTTAATTTGTTACATTATTGCATATTCAGTTATAAAGACTATGTTTAACTATTTATTTAACTCTAATAAATTAAAATACATCAAATAAATTAATAAATAAAATAAATAGATAAACAAATAAATAAAAAAAATACTTAACATTTCAAATATAAAAATAAACACATAATAACGATTGAAGATAAAATATGCAATATTTGTGTCCATGAGTATATAAGGAACATTATTTTAACATGTTTGATTTTAACTTTATTAAGTAATAATAGGGATTCTCCGTGAATAAATAAATAATAAAAATTTTTGTATGGTAAGTTTTTTCTGAATCTCTGTATAAATAATCGTACTCAAAATGTTCGTATATCTTGGTATACATTTTCCCGTTTTTATACAGCAAATAAACTCTTGTTTGTAACGAAGGGCTGTATAGAATGTTCGTAAAGTGTAAGCAATAATTACATTCTGAAAGTAAAAAAAAAGTCTAAAACCGTTTCCAGTGTAGCCAATTAATAAATGAAAAGTAAAAGCGTCTCGGGAAACAGTTTTCAGAATTTCGGAGTTTTATCAACAGCACATCAGACAAGGGGGAATTTATTGAATCAGTTGGAAGTAGTATTTGTATATCGATTGATCTGTTAATATCGTCTATGTCGTGACAACTAGCGGTAAGTCTTAATCCGTCACAGGCGCGCCCCATTCATCCTGATTCAAAAGTCCATCTTTAAAAATTGTTTCCAAGATCAGAGTAGGACTGGGATATAAAATATAGAATGCAGGTATAATTTTAAAAAACTCTTTGAAATATTGACGACGATAGGCATAAGCGAAGCGTATGTGCGAGCAAATAAAAATATGTATCAAAATACGAAAATTGATGGATTCGACCGTTACTTGATGGAAGTTCATTTTATCTCACAATAAAACACTGAAAACTTTTGTTTTCTATACTTCCACAAAATTTATTATTAACAACTATGTGACTACAGCTGTTTCGGCAGAGTGCCTTTCTCAAGTGATATAATTTACTTTCTTCTCATTGTTTGATTTGCGTGTATAGAATAAATTGCTATGTAGAAATGCTATCAATGAGTGTCCCCGTTTAGGATTTTGTCCTCTTCAGGGTTTGTAGTGAATGTAAAAAGTGGCCGCAAAAGCAAACAGTCCGAAATATAATTTACAATGTGTTTGCCTTTTTAAGTCTCTAACTGAAGAGGTTGAGGAGTGGGGAGCTGTTTGTCTCGAGTTGGTCATTCAGAATTATATCTGTATTTTTCAGTTTATTAATTTCCATAGATTCTAAAAAAGATAGCTTAAGGCCTTTATTTTGGATATGCATTCTTTCAATGAAGAGTTTCAAATTCTGCATATCCAAAATAAAGGCCTTAAGCTATCTTTTTTAGAATCTATGGAAATTAATAAACTGAAAAATACAGATATAATTCTGAATGACCAACTCGAGACAAACAGCTCCCCACTCCTCAACCTCTTCAGTTAGAGACTTAAAAAGGCAAACACATTGTAAATTATATCACTTGAGAAAGGCACTCTGCCGAAACAGCTGTAGTCACATAGTTGTAAATAATAAACTTTGTGGAAGTATAGAAAACAAAAGTTTTCAGTGTTATATTGTGAGATAAAATACGAAAAGCTGTATTAGACAGGGAAAATCTTTTAAGGCAAGGGGGCTGCTTATCGCCAACATTATTTTAAATATACATCCAAAAAGCTCTGAAGCAATGGAGGAAAACAGTTGCTGGGATGGGAATAATGATTGAAGAAAACTGCTTAGCAATTTTGTTTTTTTGCTGATGACCAAGTAATTCTTGCCAACGATGAACCTGATATGGATTATAATATGCTAAGAAAGTTACAGATCGAATATGAAAAATGGGGCCTATGTATTAGACGGAGAGCTAGAGTTTTTCCTGTGAAATGTGTCCATTGTATATTGACAATTATGACCCCTTTCAGGCTGACACCTCAGTGGATACAGGAAATAGCAATAAGGGATAAAAAGGGAAAGTTAGTGCAGTCATTAAAGGTTTTCACCTCCCATTAACCTCCATCGATTTGCATGAAAATTGGTGACTAGTTAGAGCATACCTCAAGAAATAAAACTGATTTGGTGCCAACTTGCACTTTCACCCTGGTGATGAATACCACCCCTTCCCGCGGGTGAAAACAATTTTATTAAAAATAACCCCACAAATCGATAGAGGGACATATTTTAAGTAAAATTTGTTATATCATGTTATTAAAATAAATCAATACTTTTTGAGTTATTAAAGATCAAAAATTGGTCTATTTAAGAGCATATGCGTGAAGTTACGGATGATGAAAAGAACATATTAATTAATTGTATGTTAGTAAAACATTATTTTTATATTATTTCGATATTTACTTGAATTTTTTCTATCAATATAAACTGAATATGTCCAGAAACTGGGGGTGTCCAATAATGGGTACATTTGACATTTTCGAATACACTTTTGCTAAATTTATAATATCGAAATAATATAAAAAGAATATGTGTGTACTTTGTACGCACGTAAGAAGTTATACTTCTATTATATGATTTAAATGAAATTAATATACTTTTTATTTATATTTTATTTAAATATTGAACTAATTTATACTTACTACTTCTCAAACATTTTTATTAAAACACTGCCAAAAATTAAAAGAATAAAACACACACAAACACATTAAAAATGCCACAAATGATTTCTGAACATTAATTGTCGGAAAATTTTTTAACTAAATACGTATTTTCTGAAAATAAAATTATATAATAAATATACTTACAATCATAAAATGTATAAAAAAAAAATAAAAAAATACGAGTTTTTATTGGGATTCGAACCAGCTATCAGCGCGGTTGGTATATTGGGGTTCATTCGCCTTAAACGCTTCGCCATGGAGGCAATGTGTCATTATGTGCGAAGATCGACTAACTAAACGGATTAAGCTTTTGACAAAAGCTTAACGCTAATAAAGAAGTATAACTTCAAAAATAATATTTTAGTAACATACAATTAATTAATATGTTCTTTTTATCATCCGTAACTTCACGCATGTGCT
Organism: Diabrotica virgifera virgifera; assembly: GCF_917563875.1. NCBI lineage: Eukaryota > Metazoa > Arthropoda > Insecta > Coleoptera > Chrysomelidae > Diabrotica > Diabrotica virgifera. The sequence continues at coordinate 8,417,698 of NC_065452.1, read as the reverse complement.
TTTAAACAGACAAATTTTTGATATTTAATAATTTAAAAAGTATTGATTTATTTTAATAACATGATATAACAAATTTTACTTATAATTTGTCCCTCTATCGATTTGTGGGGTTATTTTAATAAAATAGTTTTCACCCCCAAGAAGGGGTGGGATCCACCCCCAGGGTAAAAGTGCAAGTTGGCACCAAATCAGTTTTATTTCTTGGGGTATGGTCTAACTAGTCACCAATTTTCATGTAAATCGATGGAGAGTTAACAAAATAGGAGGTGAAAACGTTTAAAGACTACACTAACTTTCCCCTTTTATCCCTTATTGCTACTTCCTGTATCCACTGAGGTGTCAGCCTGAAAGGGGTCATAATTATCAATATACAATAGATACATTTCACATGCTAAACTCCATATTACTTATGACGATGATTTTTCGGATCTAGCTCTTAGACTATGTGAACATGGAGAAAACGGAATATTTTAGAATAGGAGAGGAAACCGAAGATCTGGAATTAGAGTTACGAAGTATAAGAAAATGTAAGGAATATAGATATTTAGGAAGCATAATATCAGAAGAAGGAACTACAAAATGAGAGATATAGAGCATAGGATACAGCAAGGAAGGAAAGCAACTCGTATTTTAAATGGTCTACTATGGTCTAACAAGGTGAAGCTGAAGACAAAATTAATAATCTACAGAACAATAATTGTGGAACCTATTATACCTTTTGGGGCAGAGTGTTGGCAACTCACAGGAAAGAAAAGAAAAAATATAGAAATAGCGGAAATGGATTACTTACGTAGAGCATGCAGGGTATCTAGATTAGAACACGTACCAAATGAGGAAATAAGACGACGGACTAAGAGTGTATATTCCACGGTTGACCATATATAAACAAAGAAATTGCTATGGTATGGTTATGTTATGAGGATGTCAGAGGAAAAATGGCCAAAAATAGCATTAAATTACACACCCATAAATAGAAGAAGAAAAGGAAGACCTACAGAAACATGGAAGAAAGGCATAGAACAGTCTATGGCAGATAGAGCTATTGAAGAAAACGAATGGGTGGATAGAAAACGATGGCGGTAGGAATCCCACTGCTTATAAATATATAATTCTAAAATAACAAGTGTATGTACAATCATGGACAAAAATATGGAATATTTTGAAATTATCATGTAAAATGAAATTTTTTGTGCTACAATCCTTAGCCCTTCCAGTGTCGTAGGAATAGGAGTTATTTCCCAAATATGATGTTTTAAAGTGATATAAACGCTTAATCGGATTTAAATATGGGATGGGCTATATGGTGGCCAATATAATTTTTTAAAATGAATATCATCAAGGTAAGTCTTTACTATTCTAGCTACATGTGGACGTGCGTTATTGTACATTATCATGAATCTGTCATATCCAATATGGCTGGAAAATGGCAAAATATGATCTGCTAAAATATTTTCAATGTACATCGTAGCTGTCATTCGCCCAATCACTTACACAAGTTCGGTATATCCTTTCCAAGCATTACCTCTCCATAGCATTATGCTGCCACCACCAAAACTAACGATCTGTATGAGGTTACAGTTACAACGGCATACCGTTCGCATACTCGTCTGTAGACGAAGTTTCGTCAATCTCGCTTCCATAATGGCGCACGGTATGCCAGTTATAACCTCACATAGAGCGTTAGTTTAGGTAGTGGCGGCATAATGCTATAGAGTGGTATTTCTTGGAAAGGACATACCGAACTTGTGGAGGTGATTGGGCGAATGACAGCTGACAAGTACATTGAAAACATTTTAGAATGTCATGTTTCCATATGTTAATCGTCATAGTCATATAGTCTACACAAGATCTAAATCAGATGGAGCATTTATATGACACTTTAAAACCTTGTCCCTATGGAACGGGGATAATGTTGTCGAAGCGTTTTAGAGGAGAATGGGCAACAGGTGTACTTGGTAACTGCATACACACATTTATCGTTGGTATGGGGGAGAAAAGCAGAGACGAAAGAGTGTGAGACTAGCTGCTTGGGTAGCTCTGAATGTCCGCTCGCTGATAGCCTATTAGCAACTATCGACCTAGGCAGAAAAATCGTGGAGTGGGTGGTAAAGACAGAGATTCCAAGGTCGTAGTCTTTGGAGTGAACGGGAAAGAGGCGAGAGAGACCAAACGACCATGACAAGAAAGGGGGTTGTAATAGTGACAAAATCCAAGGACAATACTTAAGCCGAACTTTTAAAGGAACCCAGGCTGGGCCAGAGCAATAGAGATAACGCGAATAGAGTGCTAAAAGTGAGAAGAGCAAGGGGTGATCCTTGATCTCGGACTGTATACCGGATTCGAGCTGAAAGGAATCTGGCCTTAACAGCATGGAAAATATAATCAAATATAATCCTATATACGTGATATACCTGCCAAGCACACGGATATTGTAGGAAAGACAAGGAAAGGCGAACAAAAGGGATATCGACGGAGTGACCAAGAAGGACACATCGACTTCAAGAATGTTTAACTCCATGAATTGCAACCTAAAGGACACAGGACCAGATTTGAAGAGTGTCCAAATTTCATAAACCTGGTTGACGAGGCTAGGTGAAGTCCAGAGGTAGGGTTTAGTGGGGTATGAATCCTTCCTTCAACATGGCAATAAATCTGGGTCTTAAGTTGAAAATTCTCAAGGACTATTACACTCGCTAAGACTTCCACTGCTGAGTGGAGATAAGATCTGACAAATTGAATCTGGTCTGCTGCTCTATATTTTACCAAATATAGTGGTACCTTCATGAGCAAGAAAGGTGGTTGAATGCTATTACGGAAAAAGTGAGGAGAGTGAAGCTGAGGCTTCCACTGCTGAGTGGTGATTGGATCTGACAGATTTAGTCTGGTCTGCTGCTCTATATTTATGACATGAGCAAGAAAGGTGGCTGAATGCTATTATAGAAAAAGTGAGCCGAATGGGTAACGAGTACGTAGTGCTCAGTACGAAATCCTCGGAATGGGGCTAGCGGATCTCCGACGCTCGCACAAATGTTAATGGAATAATTGGGATTTTAAAGCTTGTGGTTCTCAATAGGTAATGGTTCAAAACCAATGTTTGTCTTGGGGCGATTCCGAATATCGATGTTACTTGCGCGACGCAGGGAACCGCTCGGTGCATTAAATACTGGAATATGTATTGCCAAATACAGTGACGTTACGGCAAAGCCACAGTCGAGAGGCATATACTTCTGCATAAATCGAGGCCAGGAAAATATCATCCCATTGGACATCGATACTTCGTTGGGAAGCAGTAAAGCCCGGCACGCACGTCAAGTACTTGAATCATAGGCTCGCTGTACATTTGCGTGTTTTCAAGCTGCGGGCGATCGCTGGCGGGTCAGCAGTGCATGAATTGAATTTATTTATCAACATCAACTCATATACTGCTGACTCGCCAGCGATCGCCCGCAGCTTGAAAACACGCAAATGTGCAGCGAGCCTTAGTCTTCACCAAAGACAGAGATTAGGGTAATATTGGTGGGGGTACCAAAGATTAGGGTAATATTGGTGGGGGTGATGCAAATAGCTATGCAGAGTGCACACATCTCCGTGCTGGGGAAGATCGTACCCAACATTAGGAGAAGGGCTCTGCACAATGAATTGCAATCTGTGGTTTTTAACGCAGCCGTAGTCTGGAGTAGGTAGTAGAAAACAACTCCTAAACAACGCAAATCTAGAACGAAGACTTAAGAGAAGAAAACCCTTCGAGGTGGTGAAGTGAAGTTCAGTGAGTGCGAAATGTGAGTGGCTTAATTAACATACTAGAAAGTGTTAATCTGACAACCCTAAGTATGCTGGACAATAAAAGCATTAATGAATTTAACTCTAATTGAAAAGACTAACTTTTAATAATTTAAGGTGGAAAAGGAGTGAAAAATCACCTATTTAATCAAATTGTAGCGACTAAAATATCCTTTTCAGAATTTTCTTAAAAAAATTGCCGGTCCAAAATTTCTATTCATGTAAAGCAATCCGCCTCCCTTTGTAGTTAAACATAATCATTGACAACTTACAAACTGCATATTATATCTTCTTAATAATGGGGAGTCAAAAAAAAGTAAGAGTATTTCATAGAACACCATTGCAAAATTATTAATCGCTAATATATATGAATCAGTAATTAGTAGTAGATGATAGGCTAAATGAGGGGTAAGCTAACAGAAGGAATTCAAATCCGTCGGGGAGTCCGACAGGGATGTATCTTATCGCCACTTTTATTTAATCTGTATAGTGAAGCCATCTCCCAACAAGCACTCGCGGAAGAAAGTGTTGGTCTGATAATAATGGTGAGACAATCAACAATATAAGGAATGCTGACGATACGGTTTTCCCATGGAAAACGCTAGTAGAACTACAACATCTCGTTTAAAGTCTTAATATATACTGTAACAGTTACGGCTTGAAAAAAATATATATTTATGATAATCGCGAAATTAAAGAACATCAGAGCTAATCTTGTAATAGACAGTACATCGATTGAGCGTGTGTCCTGTTATAAATATCTAGGTGCTTGGATCAGAGACGATACTGATTAAACAAAAGAGATTAAATGCAGAATAGAAATTGCTAGATCAGTCTTTAATAGAATGCTCTCTAGAACTCTTTTGCAATCGTGATATCATCATAAAGTTACGAATACGAATGCTGCGGTGTTATGTCTTTTCCACCCTGTTATATGGAGTTGAGGCTTGGACACTACAACAGTCGACCGTAGAAAACATCGAAGCATTCGAGATGTGGTGCTATAGGCGCATTCTCAAAATATCATGGATGGACCACGTCACTTTACACGCAAGTGCTTTAAACTTTAGACAAAAGATGCGAAATTATAAATGAGATAAAAACTAGAAAGATGAAATAATTGGGGCACATTATGAGGGGTAAAAAGTATGAACTTTTAAGAAATATCACGCAATGCAAAATTAAGGGCAAAAGAAGTATGGGAAGAAGAATAATATCGTAGCTTCGCAATATAGGTGAATGGTTCGGGTGTAGTTCAATTAAACTTTTTAGGCGCGCTGCTAAAAAAATCGCAGTGGCCATGTAGTCCAGGGCGCATCTGTTTTGAGATGGACGTTGAGAGGTGACTCAAATTTTTTTGCAGAAATTGCTTGAAAATAAATAAAATAATAATATCTGAGTTATCCTCCCTCTCGAAAAGGTCCGGAACATTGTTTAAATAATCAAAATGTCAAAAATTGAAGGAAAAATTCGATTTTTTTCTTGGTTTTTTGATTATAACTTTAAAAGTATTCATTTCCGAGAAAAGTTGTACTGTCATAAAAGTTGTGAAATTAAATTTCATACAATTTAAAATTGGCTAAAAATTAGAAAATAGTCACCCTAGCTGCAAAATATCAATAATTGCGATAAAACCATACAAAAACAAGTATTCGCATTTTACGTTTTTCAACCATTTATGCTACACTTAGGACCTTTATATTTCACCCAGAAAAACTTTATGATACAATAAAACAATACTGTAAATTTAATTAAGATCGGTTTAATAGATTTTGCAAAATAAATTTTGCAATCCAGCTTTCTCAAAAAAAATTCATTTTTTCAAAATGTTACAGGACTGAAAATAAAGCAGAGAGCAAGTTGAAATTTTTTTTGCTTATAGAAGTGTACTGTACCTTTCATTTGCAATTTTGCAAAATTAAAATCGATTAACACCACGGCGTCAGGAATTTTTTTAAATAAACATTAATTATTGGTGCTACGCGCAGGACAGCGGTGTTCGATTCACACAAGTTGATTTCCACCAAAATTTCTTCCAATCTTTATCTAATATATTATTTTCTTACTCTATATTTTGTTGTATTTTAATTTTAATTTTTATTTAGCGTATGGCTTAAGTATATCACAGAATATATTTAGATTTATGCATTATACAATGCATCACAAACAGATGTCCAATTTTTTTATATATTCGATTGACCCTTCGGTTGCCATTACAAAGTCTATAGGGTCGCCTGTGTATGCTCTGCGTGGGCAGTCCTGAACAATGTGACTGATCGTCTGTCTTGCAGCGCCGCAGTCACAAGAAGGCGAAGGGAGTTTACCCCATCTCTGGAGGGAGTCGGCGCATCTTCCACAGTTTGTTCGAATTCGATTAAGGGCTGCCCAAATCTTACGGGGACGTTCAAATTCGCCAGGTTTCCCTATGATGTCCGGTAGACTATGGTAATGCGGATCTGTCCTACTTTCCCAATCTTCTCTCCATCGGGTATTTAAGTCAAAGTTGGATTGCTGCAGCGCTTGAGCAGATTGTAGAGGGGGTAACCTGGATCGGAGACGGTTTCCAAGAATATCGGGGATGTCGTTGTGGACTAGAAGCTGGTGACTGTCCATTATTTTGTTATATTCTTTAACCAATGCATGTTCGCGGCGTAGGTTGGGTGGTGCTATATTACTAAGGGTAGGTAGCCACATTGTAGGGGTGGGCTTAATTGTGCCTGTTATCATACGCATAGTACGGTTTAGTTGGGTGTCGACCAGGTGGGTATGCCTGCTATTTAGCCACACTGGAGCACAGTATTCTGCCACCTGATATATCAGGCCAAGAGCAGAGGATCTTAATGTTGATTCTGTGGACCCCCATGTAGTGCCGCAGAGTTTCTGTATTATATTGTTGCGTGTTTCTGTATTTTAATATTTTAATTCCACCAAAATCAAACTAATTTTATTATTGTTTGTGAAATATTGTTTAAACAATTGCATATGTTTAAAAATAATAAACTTTTATTATTAAAGTTAAAATATATGAACAAAGAAAGTTTTTGCTAATAAAAGTGTTATTTCAAAAGATAGAGTATGTGTTTTTATTTTTCAATAAACAAATTTATTTATTTATATCGAAATGTAATAAAAATTAAAATGTATCAATCATTATCAAAGGTCACTGGAATGCCCAATAACAGCAAACTCTCCGCTGTTCTGCGCGTAGCACCAATAATTAATGTTTACTTAAAAAATTCCTGACGCCGTGGTGTTAATCGATTTTAATTTTGCAAAATTGCAAATGAAAGGTACAGTACACTTCTATGCGCAAAAAAATCTGCAACTTGCTATCTGCTTTATTTTCAGTCCTGTAACATTTTTAAAAAATGAATTTTTTTTACGGAAGCTGGATTGCAAAATTTATTTTGCAAAATCTAGTGAACTGATCTTAATGAAATTTACAGTATTATTTTACTGTATCATAAAGTGTTTTAGGGTGAAATATGAAGGTCCTAAGTGTAGCATAAATGGTTGAAAAGGGTAAAATGCAAATACTTGTTTTTGTATGTTTTTTTCACAATTATTGCTATTTTGCAATAAGGGTGAACATTATTTAAATTATCAACCAATTTCATATTGTAGGAAATTTAATTACGAAACTTTTATGTTAGTACAGCTTTTCTGGGAAATTAATACTTTTAAAGTTATAATCAAAAAACCAAGAAAAAAATCGAATTTTTCCTTAATTTTTTGACATTTTGATTATTTAAACAATGTTCCGGACCTTTTTGAAAGGGAGGATAACTCAAATATTATTATCTGATTTATTTTTAAGCAATTTCTGCAAAAAAATTTGAGTCACCTCTCAACGTCCAAATGTACTAATATTTTTACAGATGCGCCCTGGTCTATGATGATTTCCAATCTCCGCTAGGAGTGGCGCGTGAAGAAGAAGAAGATGGCCTAAATGTGGTCATCTTATGATGAGACTATCTTTTTAAAGTATTTGTCTATTATAGTAGTTATAATTGATTTTCAACTGTTCAGTTAATTTCCAAAAATATACTTACTTAAAAACAGAGATTTCACAAACAAACATATTTACTATTGATAATAATCTTTTCTAAAAGCTGTCACGACTACATAGGGACAGTCCAAAATATGCGCAAACTAATTTTACCTTACTAGTATAAAAAAAGTTAAAAAAAAAAACAAAGCTCCGGTGAGTCCGCGACTGGTAATACTGAAATCCGGTACAGATCCTTAATTTCCTGTGGCTTTCGTGTCACACAACTGTGCACCAGCCGACCGAAAAAGTTCTATAATGTCCAAGCTTTTACTGGAATTGTAGTGTCAACATGATTCATAGCTAGGAACGGCGTTGCTTTGGTTTTGTTTTCTGTGTAACTAGGAATTGTGCGAACAGCGACAGTTTATGTTAGCGATTTGTATTACTTAATGGCCATTATTTTCTTTTTGAACACGGAAATATAGTAGGAGATATTAATTTCCTCCACGATTTTTCTCGTCATTTTTTTTTTTCAGAAAATAAAGTAATAGACCAAAAGCATAATTTTAAGCATAATTGAAAAAACTATAATTTTAATTCTACTGTAAACGATTAATTTTTATTTATTATGCTCTATAAATAGGCCTTGCAGGCCAAGGGCTTTGCAATTTTACAATTACAATTGTACAATTTTACATAATAAACATGTCAGTATATACTAATGTTTATATATAATTTTATTTGATGTGTATGTTAAAATTACTGCACTATAGTTCTTCACTGTATCCTATTTTTGGCCTTCCTTTTCCAGTCTTTTATTTCCATAGAACCTACTATCTTCCTGAAACTTTTCATGCCATCTTTTTCTTGGTCTACCTCGTCTCCTTGTCCCAACTGGTCTTCTTAGAAGTTCCTTCTTTGGCACTCTTGCCCTATCCATTCTCTCGACATGGCCTGCCCACCTGATTAAGTGTGCCTTTCTTTATGTATCTTGTTATACTTGGTTTCTTCTAAAGAGTCCCTAATTCGATTGGTTCTTCTTTGCCAACCGTCTTCCGTGTTTTTGACTTTGACTTTAATAATTTTCCTAACCTGCCGACCTTTCTGTTACCTTTTGTTATCCTCTGCTTTAGTTCATTTTACTCGTGTCATTTTTCGTCTATTATTCGTCTATTATGACACCTAGGCTTTACAAACTTTACAGAATATCCTGAAAATTATTGATTTATTCTGGAAAAATATATATTAGTAGATATTATAAACACTTTTATGATTTTTAAATTAGAAAAAATTTTGAAAACGAAATATTTACTTTTTTCGTTTTTAAGGAAATAGTTTTCATTGTAACACAAAAACAAAAATCTCTATACGTACTCCAATATCAGATATTTTCCCATGAATTCTAATAGTTATTGTACCGGATGAATGTAAGGTTAATATAATTTTGTAAACTTAGGCTTTGTTATAATAAACCAATAAACCACAGAAACATTGGGAGAAAAATATTAAACCAATACCTGACTCCTGACAACAATTACAGAAAAGAAAATACCATGGATGAACGCCAGTATATTGCAGGTAATTGACAGAAGAAAAAAATCCATAAAAAAGCTGTCAGAGAACTTAAAAACAGAATTCTGGAAGAAAAGTATGAAAACCTCGCCAGATTAAAACATAAACATGATTTATTTCACCTCCACAAAAAGATCAAAGGAGTAACAGGCATCTATAAATAAAAAAAGCCAGGACACTTAACAAATACAAGCCCTCAGCTGAGGGATTCGTCTACAGACTATTCTGAGTTCCAGCATCGAAAAGATTATAATACCCATGTTAGTCCGTCTAAAGATCTGGTCTACTGACAAGGATCGAGGCCATCGTAAACCGATAATCTCAACGGAAATAAGGGCTCGTGTGACACTCCTAGTGAACTACGACTGCCTAGCAAAGTCACATTTTTTTGAGCCTTTTGACTTTCGGAACTCCAAGAGATGTCGTTACCACATTTAACTAGAAAGGACACGGCCTTAGGGATGTTTAGGCATAATCCCCACGTATGGTAGTTGCGCACCATTACCCGATCCAGTAAGTATGTCAACCAAGTGTCCAGACCTGCAGTTCGTTTTATATTGAGCAGGATTAATATCGCAACGACGAGTCATCAGTAAGGTTAAACTAACTTGTCTCACGACTCACGATGTTCTTAAGAGACGGTCAAAGAAATGCAATGATATTGAAAAAATAAAGACAGCATGGATGAACTATGTGACAACAATTTGAAGACAATAGAAGTATGTATCACTATCATTTCTTTTTTTTTACGGTGCCTATACGTTCCGGATGTTGGCGATCACCATGGCTATCTTAACTTTGCTTGCAGCTTTTCAGTCTGGTATTTCAGCTTAATAGTCTGGTTGTAGATGTATGTAACCACGCTCTCAGTTTTTGAAGACAAGATATTGTTTTTCTCCCTATTCCTCCCTCCCCAAATACTTGGCCCTATATAATTAGTTGCTCCAAGTCATATCTCTGTTCGTTTCTCATAACATAACCAAGATATTCTAATTTCTGCTCTTTGATTGTGATAATATTCCCACTTTCCTTGCTCATTCTACTGGGATCCTCAACATGAGTCTTACGTTGCACCTATGAAATTCATAAGATGAGTCTGTAACACCATATCACTGTCACATAAAATAAAAATGACCATACCCGACCACCTATTTTAGAAACTGCTACAAACAGCATTAATGAGGGAAAAGTCGCAGGGCTAGACACCTTCTACGCAGAATTTTTGAAAATTATGGACAAAGATGCAGCAGAAGAGTTACCTTGATCTTTATCAATACTTAGCAAAGTCGAAAAATAACAGTGGCTTAGATCACCTTTCATTACAATATCTAAAAAACCAGCACGAAAAAATGTGAAGACTATCGAATTTTTGGGCCATATCATGAAAACTTTTTAAAAATTATACATAAAAGGATATTTTCCATTGTAAAAAGTGTGAATAACATACGGCAAACACACAATTGAGCTTCAGAATCTCGAGAGCCACTAGACCAGGGCAGGTTCTGATGTTATATTCAACATCAGAACCATCGACCCCAAAAAACCCCGAGTAATCTATTTACATCAATTAAGTACCGAACAATCTCGAAACTCCAGAAGATGGCGGACCTCAGGAATGACCCTGGGCACCTGGTGCTCCGTCTCCGGCAGTTGGTTCTGATGGCGTATTAGTGTTCAAAAACCCTAAAAATCCTGAGTAATCCGTTTGAATCAATTTAGTGCCGAAAACCTTCAAAACTTCAGAAGATGACGTACTTTTACAGTGAACATAGGCATCAGATACTCTGGGGGTCGGTTCTGATGGTGTTTTAGTGTTCAGCAACCACAAGAAATCCCGAGTAGTCTATTTGAATCAATCTAGTGCCAAAAACTCTCGAAACTTCAGATGTGCTTTAGCAGGGACCAGGGCACCAGGTGCTCCTGGGGTCGGTTCTGATGATGTATTCATGTTTAGCGATCCCAAAAACCCCGAGTAACTAAATCTGGCCCTTAATATTATACTGATTTTAACATGTTTTGGCACTTTTTGATGCATATTATGCATTATAAATGAAATTATGCATTTTCAACCATTTCTCTATTGTAGGTTTTTTCCTGACGCCACCTCGAACACAATGCAAAAAGTTGCATCTCGGTAGGTGCTGTATTTAAATATCGATTTATTTCTTTCTAAATGCCCTGGTCTACAATTTTTGCAATACAAGTTCTCTTTCAACGATGTAGAAAGGTGAATTGTGATATACAGGGTGTCTTCGAAAATAGGGCGTTCCCTTAAGGTGTGGATATGATACACAATTTAGAACAAAAAAGTCTTATAACATTTTTTTCTAAAGTTAACTGTTTCCAAAAAAAATTACATTGTTGTCCACATGAGTGAATTTTTATTTTCATAAATTTATATGACCTGGCAACATGGCGTAGAAGAACCTGTGACTGTGGAGATGTAATCTAATGGAACCCCTTGTTTATTTACTATTTGAGGTGTGATTTTTAGGGTTGTTTGTTGACATCCCTAGATGTAGGTACCTACCTGCAAAATAATTATTTCTTGCTTTAAAAATGTGGCATTTTTGTTATGAATATCCGAATTAATTAAGGTTTTGGATTAAGGCTCTAAATTTTACATAAATTATAACTTTTACTTAAGTAAATATGGTTTAATTCCTAAAATGTAATTAATGATCTTAAATAGGAAAAATGATTTGTATCTAATGTTTTTCTGTGTGTGTGTTTTGTGTTTTATTGGCACTGGTTTTCACAACCAACTGAGCAGTCAATTTCATATTCATTTTTTAGACTATAATTTATCACTACTAACTCAGGGGAGTAATGTGTACTGTGTGTGTTGAGTAAGTGTCTTATTACTTTGCAAAGTCGACGTCATTGTCTTTGCAAAGAGACGCTAATTGTATCCGAATGTCTGCGGTCCCTCCGGTGAGTACCGATCTCACAAGGACAGAAACTATTTTCATTTATTAATTCATAATAAACGAAAATTGTTTTACTGAAATCTATTGAAATATGGAATAATTTTAAACGAACTGATAAAATGTCGAATAATTTACAATAAGAAACACTTTATCTCTTAACTAAACTAGTATTATGTATTTATTAAGCTTTATAGGTGTTGAATGCAATGGTTTTAACTGAATTACATAGTTTACAGTGGAGATTAAATGGGCCATGTTAAACAAAAAGCAACCAACCCTCAATTTGTAAATTAAGAGAAAATTAACTTTTTATGTTTTTCTAAATATTTAATTTTCCGTCGTATTTTTTTAAACGATAACTTCACTAATCAATAGTTTAATTTTAGAGCAATTTTATCATAGTAGTATCAAAATTATCCTAATAAATTTTTACAAAAAAAAAATAGCCATATTGAGGGTTGGTTTCTTTTTGCTGTTGGAAATATATCTAATAAAATGCAATCTGCAAAATCCAACCAACCCACAAAATCCATGAATAAAACCGAATAATTTCAGTCAACTCAGTAATACAATACAGTAGAATTTCTACTATTAAACATAATATCAATACAAATAAAAAATATGCGATAATCAGTCAAAACAACAAACCGTAATATATAAAAAGTAAGATAAACCTTAATAGCCTTAATCCTAAAACTTACCATTTTCTGCAATTTCGCGAGCCGCTTTAATTATTTTAACAGTTCTTAATTTAAACATATTTTTCGCATTAAATATTCAAAGATTTCTTCATAATATAATAGATATAACACAACAAATATTTTAATATTTAAGCACTAACTACTATTGGTCAGTACCTTCACGTAAAAACAAAAAGATGCAACATTCCAGGAACCGTAATCGGCATAACAATATCAACCCACTTGGCTGGTACTTTTCGACAGTGCAATGTAATAGAATGTTCAGTCACACAAACAATCCTAGTGGGTTGGTTGTCTTATGCGAAATCTTAAGTGAACTATTGTTAAACAGAAATAATTTGGAGTAGTATTTTTCATGGTTTAATATTTAGAATGGCTTGGTTGCTTTTTACACAATGTAGAATACACATTTTTAAATCGATATGTGACATTATCTTGTTTTCCTCAAAAATGTGGGTTGGTTGCTTTTTGCATAACAAGGCCCAAATAATACAACAGACAACGTTTAATAATTATTCTAATTTAGTATTTTACATTATGCTCCGACTATCAGTAATCTGTTTATTTGTGGTCTAAAAATTAAATTAAATGTTTGTACTTAATTGAGAATAATTTTTATAATAAATGTTGAAAGCTACCATGCATCAATACGACGAATCCAGTTGTTAGTAATGCCATAGTCAACTAAATTATGTCGGATAGTTTCTGCAGTACCAAAAATGCGTTTCTGTAGTTCAGCTTCTGTTTGGATTTTATGTGGGTTATCATACATTAACGATTTAAAATGTCCCCAAAAATAAAAATCTAATACATTGAATTCGGGACTCAAGGTGGCCACAGAATGAGTCCATTACTATCAATCCCACGACGAGGATAATTGGTATCCAGAAGATTTTTCACAGCTTTGGAAAAATGTGCTGGGGCTCCGTCGTGAAGAAAGCACATTTGACGTCGTGTTTGCACGTCTTCAAGAAGTACCGGCAAGACATTTTGAAAAAATTTATAGGCTTCTCCATTTAGTGTTCTGGGTAATTCATAAAATATTGTACCCTTTACCCTTTCTGTATCCTTTACAAATTTCTCGTTGTTAAGAAATACCTGTTCTTTTGGAATAAAACTAAATTACCCCAAATATCGTAACACCATCAAATCCGTTAAAACATATCCAGGAGCAGATGTCACATCAGACCATAACCCACTAATCGCTAATGTCACGCTTAAGCTTAAACGTATTAGAAAACCCCAAAGAACTCCAAATATAGATGTTAGAAAACTGAAAGAAGTTGATATAAAAAACAAACTTCAACAGAAAATATACGAAAACATTTATAAATTAGATACTACACCGATAGAACACCTACGAAATAAACCATCAATGGGAAACACTAAAAAATTGACTACTTGTTCCATGCGAAGAGATATTAAAAGAACCTATAAGAAAGAGAGACAACTGGATGATCGACGAGATACTCGGCATGATGGACCAACGAAGACAAACCAAGAACAAAGACAATCACAATTACAAAATAATTAACAATGAAATCAGAAAAAAGATAAGAGAGACAAAACAAACTTACTATGAGGAAAAATGTAAAGAGATAGATCTTCAGAACAAATTCGATCTATTCAACCTGCATAAAAAGGTTAAAGAAATGGCCGGGCTGCAAAAAAGAAACCACAACACAACTCTTTTAGACAAAAATGGAAACACTATTATAACGAATGACGAAAAGCTAAAACGATGGAAAGAATATATGGAAGAGCTTTTCGACGACGAAAGAGGAAACCTACAAGACCTATCTTTCGAAAACAGAGAAACAAGTGTAGAAATTACAAAGGAAGAAATATTGTATGCACTAAAAAACACCAGTAACTTAAAAAGCCTGGGGCCAGATCAACTGCCTATCGATATCCTTAAAATAATAGAAAATGATGTCCTCTTAAAGCTCTTTAATGAAATTTATCAGTCGGGTGACATACCCAACGAATGGTTGACCTCAACATTTATTTGTCTCCCAAAAAAAAAAAAATGCTAGAGAATGCACCGACCACCGCACCATAAGCTTGATGTCTCACACACTTAAAATGTTTTTAAAGATCATTCATAAACGCATTTACCAAACACTTGATATGGATATTGAAGAAACCCAATTTGGATTCCGTAGAGGCGTAGGTACCCGTGAAGCTCTCTTTACATTCAACGTACTAATCCAGAGATGCTTGGACGTGAACCAGGATATGTACGTCTGTTTCATAGATTACAACAAGGCTTTCGGTAAAGTCCGCCACAAACAGCTAATGGACGTCCTCAAAACAAAACAATTACAATACAATGACCATGACCTTCGAATTATAACAAATCTATATTATAAACAGCAAGCACACATACGCATTAACGAACACACATCAGAAGAGTTCGAAATTAAAAGAGGAGTGCGACAGGGGTGTGTATTATCACCACTACTATTCAATGCATACTCTGAAGAAATTATGAGAAGAGCTCTTGAGGGAGAAACAGCAGGAATAAAGGTAAATGGAAGGCCAATTAACAACATTAGATATGCGGACGATACTATCATAATAGTAGACAACCTTAAAGACCTTTAAAAGCTAATGAACAAGATAGTTGAGTATGGAGAAGAATATGGATTAACAATAAACATAAAGAAAACTAAATTTATGAGGATATCAAAAACCCAAAATAACGATGAAAGCCTGACAATTAAAGGTAAAACTTTAGAACAAGTAGAAAACTACAACTGTCTTGGCACAATGATTAATCACACAAACGATTACTCCAAAGAAATCAAAGTTCGAATAGAGAAAGCAAGAACAAACTTCAATAAAATTAGAAAGGTACTTTGTGCAAGAGAACTGAAATTAGACTTGAGAGTTAGGCTGGCAAGGGCTATATTTTCTCGACTCTGCTTTACGGGATAGAAGCACGGACACTTAACGCATCGACTACTAAAATGTTGGAAGCATTTGAACTGTGGGTGTATAGAAGAATCCTGAAGATATCATGGACCGAGCATATAACAAACAACGAAGTCATGAGAAGAGTCAACAAAAGACTGGAAATATTGGAAACCATCAAGACACGAAAGCTGCAGTACCTGGGGCATGTTATACGTAATGAGAGATACAACATACTTCAGTTGATTATACAGGGAAAAATCCAGGGCAAGAGAAGTGTAGGAAGGAGACGGATCTCGTGGTTGCGTAACTTGAGGGAATGGTACGGATGCACATCAACCGAACTATTCAGAGCAGCAGCTCTAAGATCAGAATAGCCATGATGATTGCCAACCTCCGTCGCGGAGATGGCACATGAAGAAGAAGACCCCAAATATGCAATGTCAATAACCTTGGTTTGTTTGATATAAGGAGACGAAGACAGGGTGAAAAAATGTAAACACTAGCCATTTGGTTGATATTTATATTTCTACTTTACTACCGACCAGATACAGATGACCTACAAACCTACTATTTTTAAATGTGTCAACAAGCATGCTTTAGGTTTTGTGTTGCACGGTGTTGCCAGACTTCAATTTGCATATCAAAATGTATTTTCTTTTTTGGTCAAACGGCTGAATTTAGAAAAAAATGTTATGAGACTTTTTTGTTCTACATTGTGAATATCTATACCTTTAAGGAACGCACTATTTTTGGGGCAACCTGTATATGATATATCTCTGTATATTTTGTTGATTATTAGAAAGCGCTCGACAGAATAAAACATGTTCCAACTAACCGACGGAAATATTAAATTCACTTGATCTAGATCTTAGGTAGGGTAGTTAAGGCAATAACCAAATATATTTATTGTTCACACGGAACAAATTACTGTCTTTTTTATGGGCAAACGCTTTGTTTTTTATTTTTCAATGAAATTTTCTTCGTTGTTTTCTTAATTAGTAGGCTTCCCCTATTCAAAAATTTGATCGAGCTTTACTTTCCGTGAGCATTCGCAAAGTTAAATGTAATAAAAGTTGTTTAATTCTTTAAGATAATTTAGAAGTAGTAATCTTTGTCATGTTTTAAGTTTTAATTAACATCAGCTTTAGAAACTCGTGTACTATAAAGTGCCTTGTCTACTTATAATTTCACCCCTTTACTCCAGACACTTGAACGTTATTTTAATAAATATACTACTTTTATAAGTTTCGAGATAACAAGGGACAAGTAAAATCATTTAACAAGTCCTTTAAAATTAACTAGAAAATGCCAGAGGAGTTTTAGAAGTTAAAGGAGGAGCTAACTTTAAGTCTAGATCTTATTTATAGACAGCCAACTCCCAACTAACTATCAAAAAGCGCTTTTCGCTATCTTTGTGCACCGAATTTCTTTCAAACCACGTCAAAAGTTTTATTTAAATTTTGCAAATTTAAAAACTTTTTAGAAGCCTTACTGCAAATTTACTACTTTTAGCATTTAGGATAACTAAATACATCCCATAAGACTTCACATACACTAAAAGAACAACATTCAAAAATATCCCCTTTTTATTATTCATTTAAATTAACGTGCATGTAACAGCTATGGTCATTACTGTTAGAATGGAAATTAATCAATTAATCATCATCATCCCGTTTTGAGTCTACGGCTGAACATAGGCCTCCTGTAAATAATTCCATTGCATTCGATTTTCAGCACATTGAACTCAGTTGATTTGGATGCGCTTGTTGTTGTTCGACCACTTGTTGGAGGATATCCCGAATTACGATAAGCATCGTGTCCAGGTCTCCGTTCTAAAATTTTCTCGGTCCATCTTTCATCTCTGACTCTGAAAATATGCCCCGCCCAGACCAGTTTTTTTCCAAGCTATTTGATTTGAAACTCTGCTTTTGAGGGATGTGTTCAATGTTGTCCTCTCCATTGCTCTCTGTGCCACTTGCATCTTATTTATTATTTTTCTGGTAAGGGTCAATATTTCTGCTCCATACGTTGGAACTGGGAGTACACATTGATAAAAAAATCTTCCTTTTCAAGCACATGGGAAGATCTGATCTAAATATTTCTATCAGTTATCCGTACTTAGTCATATTCTCCTGTCTAACTCGTTTGTTTGATTGTTTCTTCCTAATTTAATCTCGTGGTCCAAATACTTATACGTGTACCCTTGTTCAGTTTGTGTTCTAATAGTTTCAATGTTTTTGGCCAGTACCTACAAGGCTGGTCATGTATTGTCTTTGGAAAAGTTAATTTTAAGGCCAACTCGTGTACAACAGCTCTGAAGGTCATCTGAAGGTCTTCAAGAAGTTGGCAGGCATGATCTATTGCAATAAGGACTATGTCGTCTGAAAACCTCAAGCTGTTCAGAAACTTCCCATATTTATATTGACTCCAATATTCTTCCAATTATGGTTTCTCATAGCACCATGTAATAAAGCGGTGAATCGTTTAAGAGAGATGGCGCGGCGTCTCCTTGCCTAATACCCTTCTTCAACTCTCAAGATAATTGTGTTTGTGTCGCTATAGTAAATTCGCACTGCAGCTGTGGCGCTATTATACAGGGTATTTCATTAATAATTGTCCATATAGCAACTAAAGAAACCTTAGCATAAAATACGGAGATTTAACCTAAAACACTTAAATAAAATGTGGTTCCTTACTGAGTTACAGGGTGTTTTATCTAAAAATTTAAAAACTATTTTTGCTCAGCATTTTAAAACTATTCGACGTATCCTTTTCATACGTGACAGAAAGTGCGACTACTAGACACCCTACTAAACTGTCATGAACAAACGTTTCTAGCTACTACCAGAGGCGTACGACAGGCGATGGTGAATGGTTGACCATTCTCAAATTCTACGCCACTGGAAAAATTACTATTTGAGTTCCATTTTTAGATTCTCCAATACTTTCTACGTAAATACTATACTCCTCATTGGTAACGATAAAGTCATTAGTCTTCGAGATAATTGAAGTTAAATATGAAACGGCACAGTTAATTTAATTAAGTTATGATATGATTCATAATATGTAATATGATTAAAATTTTTGTACCCAGTACTTTAAAACTATTTGGCGTATCCTAACTTGGCTAAAACCGCAAGTTGTTATTGTCAATTCGTGAAAATGAATGGAGATTTACCGAAATCGAAGGTCATAGTTGATTTTTACCTTCAGTGACTGCACTATAAAAAGAAACTGGCAATTCAATAATTGAGATGCGTATATTTTGCGAGCTCATAAATTATTAAACGATCTCTAGTCGCCAAATAATTAATTTAAATTATTTTAAGTACAACTCTCTCTTAAGCCGGGAATATGGGATGGTTTTCTTGCGAAGGGGTTGTAGC
The DNA here is from genome assembly GCF_917563875.1 of Diabrotica virgifera virgifera. NCBI lineage: Eukaryota > Metazoa > Arthropoda > Insecta > Coleoptera > Chrysomelidae > Diabrotica > Diabrotica virgifera. Next base: position 8,398,419 of record NC_065452.1, on the reverse strand, counting down.
TCAATAATCGAAAGGCGCGTGATTTAAGAGTTTATTCTTAGAATATAAGCTATACGAATTAAACTACTACTAACTTTTTTGTAAAAACTTACAGTTTTTCAGTGATTTACGAAAAACCGCTTCAAAACATGCATTTTTTTCACGAATAATTAAAATTATTGATCTTTAATAACTTAAAAGTATTGACTTATTTTAATAACTTTATATAATAAATTTTGCTTATAATGTTCTTTTATAGATTTGCGCAGTTATTTTTTATAAAATCATTTTCACCCCCGAGAAGGGGCGGTATCCACTCTCAGGGTAAAAGCGCAAGGTGGTACCATGTCACCTTTGTTTCTTGAGGTATCCTCTAACCACTGACCAATTTTCGTGAAAATCGATGAAGGTTCACCGAAATTGAAGGTAATCGTTGATTTTTACCTTCAGTGACGACTGCACTATACAAAATAAATTGCAGTTTACTGATCTAAATCCGCGTAATTTGGAAGCTTATAAATTATTAAATGATATGTAGTCGCCAAATAATTAATTTAATGCATTTAAATACAACTTTCTCTTAAGCCGGGAAGATAGGGTGGTTTTCTTGCGAAGGGGTTGTAGCTTAATAATCGAAATGCACGTGATTTAATAGTTTATTCTTAGAGTATATAAGCTATAGGAATTATATCCGCAATACGATATATTTTAAGTTTTCTCAGCATTTTTCTCTTAAGTTAAATCAATTAAAGGGTTGTTTGGGGGTGAAGGGGATGAGCTCAAAAATCGAAACTATATAATTTCAAGAGCTCATAAATAGCTCGTAATTCTGCCGCAAAAACCGATTCAATATTCCTATTTTTAAGTAGGGGAGGCTGAGTCAGCCCCCCCCCACTAAAGTATTAAATTCCTGCTCAGTGGAACGAGCTCAAAATTTTTAGTTTGCGGAATATGAAAGCTCATAAATAGCTCATAAATCAGGGCTATTTGTTTTTTAATTTTTGCAAGTGGGGGGGGGGGGGCAGCTCAACACGGGTTTGTTTTTCATCAAATGATGGAGCAATAACAGCAGCTGTGGAAGTGTATTTTGTAGCTCTTCCAGATTTTTACTTCAGGGATGGAATTTGTAAATTAGATTGTCATTGTAACATGTATATTGTTGCTTAGGGAGAATAAAAACTTATTGAACGGCCTAATAATTAAAAAAATGTATAATTTTTAGTTCATCTTTATACTATCCCTCCTAATATTCTGTCTGCAAAAATTGTTTATTAAATTACCTTTTTATTGGGCTAAATGTGAAATATCTTGAGTCGACTTTAAAAGCTGCTGCCAGCAGGATTGTAATGAAAGGGCGCAGGGCAATTTGTCCGGTAACATTTTGAGGGTTATTAAGTGTGACACACAGCTCCTTGCCGGACGTAATCTTTCTATTTTACTCATCGTATATATCATACGAACTCCCCTTAGTCGAGGGTCCAATATAGGTGATAAAAATTCACGCTTCTTAAAATCCATGTCAAAAATATTCAAATTGGTTCTTTTTAAAGCTCCCGAGAGAGCCATTGAGGTTGACGCCAATTTCTCTGACATGAAACAATGAGACGACTTGCGTCATCGGGGACCCTTTACTCCTTCCCACATAAAAGGATCAAATTAATTTTTATCCTTTCCAGGATACAACCCTTTTCTTTCATTACTGTTTCAAATTGCATTCATACAATCTTGCGAAGCTTCTTAACAACACAATCCTCTTTTTCTCTCGATAAAATCTTTTTAAATTTTGCACGACGCGTTGGTTTTTTTTCTAAAGACCTTTTATTTCTTTAAAAATTGGCATATCAATTACTGAAAAATACTGTATTGAAAAGAATACCGCCTAAAAAGTATTACCTATATAAAAAAAGGTATTTAATATTAACTTTTAGAATTAATGAGGCCATAGTTCAATTAATCTATTTATTACGTTTATACCACTGATTATTCCTGATTTATTATATCACTATAATCTGCTTACTAACGAGTAATTTTTTTTTCTACGACCGTTTAATAACATGCTCATTATTCGCTATTTTTTCATAGATAATAGCACCCATTACTTTACCCGTGAGTAATATTTCATTACTCACGGGCTGAAGTTACTCCCGGGTCATTACTCACGGGCTGAAGTTGAATTCAAGTGGCGCATGCCACTTTTAATGTTAATCGTATATAAACTGCAAATAAAATTACTTAAACTTGTTTATTTAATACAATAATTATTGTAATTTATATCAATAATTATTATCTTGGAAAAAGTTTTAAAGGAATTTTAACTCTACCTAACAATGTCAGCTAAAAATTTTGACGTTTATCATTAATTTATTTTAGTGACAGTGACATTAGCGCATTTTGTTTGTGTTAATTGGAATTAACTAATATTGTGTTTATTTTTTAAATCATATTTTCTTAAATATGTTATAACATATTGTAATATATAGTTATAATACTATATTATATATAGGTAAATATAAATATACATTATAACTTTAATGAAATACGTCCACCGATAATAGCCATTTGCTATTTATTAGATTCACTGACGGTAGGTACAAATTTATGCTTATAATTTTTCTGAAACGACTAGAACTTATATTGACTATTTCTTGTTGTATTTTTACAAATCATAAGAATTTGCTAATTGACCATTCCAAATTACGTGATATAATATGGACGAAGGAGGGCAAAAATTTAATAATATAGTGTTTACATCAGTTTTTGTAAAGAATATCCTGTTTGGTTTTATTTTTTATTGTTAATTGTACAGCGAAATTGTAATAGCAAATAAATATAAAGTAGTTTATCGCCTACAGAACTGAATTATCCCATAGTAGTTATTGACACAAACTGTCAACTACTATGGGATAATTCAGTTCTGTAGGCGCTAAACCAGTTCATATTTAATTTGTTATCACAATTTCGCAGATTTCCCTGCACAATTAACAAAAAAAAAACAACCAAACAGGATTTTCTTTACAAATTAATCTCGATGTAAACAGATTTTGACCTCCTCCGGCCATGTTTGACAGTTCATTGGAATGCCTAATAGTAGGCAACCAATTATTCAGCTACGTATTAGGGGTAAACAGCATTTAGGAATTTTTGTAAATTATTATAATTTAAATAACGAGTACTTAGTTTATTCGAGTATATTTTTTACTAATTAAAATAAAAAAAGGTCGTAGAAAAAGTATAATATTCTACTCGCATGTAATGGCCATTACATGCTCGTTGAATAATATACTATTATACTATACTTTCATCATCCTCATCATCATTACAGTCGTTCAATCCGAGTGAATTATGGCAATACTGGGGCATATAAATAGTAATCCATCTTTGCAGGTGGATCATTTCGTTTCGATTTATTTCTTACAGACATATCTTTGAGGTCTATGTGTTTCCAATCTTTTCTGTTCCTGCATCTTGTCTTCCATGCAGTCTTTTATTTTCGGTATTTTTATGTCTTCCTCTATCTGGTTACACTATCTTATCCTGGGTCTTCCTCTTTTTCTTCCTGGGTCCTAGTCGTGTCCAGTTCGTGATTCCTTTTATGATTTCTGTGGGTGCTCTTCTCATTATGTGGCCTGCCCATTCTAGTTGTCTCGTTTTTATGTATCTTGCTTTGTTCTCTCCTCCCATTTCATGTTGAATTATCTCATTATTTTTCTTTCTACTATTCTTAGATCTTCTTCACCTTTTTCTGTCAGCGTCGTGTCCATTGCATACGTGATAACTGGTCTGATCAGTGTCTTATAAATTCTGATTTTTGTTTGTCTGCTGGTGTTTTTGGATCTAAGTAATTGCTTATTCGTTCCAAAAGCTTGATGACCCTTCTGGATACTTTCCTGTATTCTGTCTTTGCTGCTTTTTCCTGTTGTTACTCCTAGATAGTTGAACTTAGTTACTCCTTCAAATTTATATTTTCCCTTTATTATTATTCTTCATCCAGCTTCCTAGTTCAATTTCATGTATTTGGATTTGGTTTCATTAATTACTAATCCCACCTTTTTTGCTTCTACAGCCAGCTTGTTTATGACTTTTATTAAGTTTTCTCTTTTCTCCCCTACAACTGTTAAATCATCTACATAAGCGATTATTTATGTTCCAATCAGTACCTGTTATATCCTTTCCGTTTAATTTTTGCTTCTCTTAAGACATGCTCCAAAACTAGGTTAAAGAGGGTGGGAGAGATTGGGTCTCCTTGCTTCACACCTCTAATGATATTAACTTCATCTGATATTGTTCCCTGAAATTTGGTTTTTTTTTGGAGTTCTGCAGGCATATCTGCTGTAGTTTTATCAGTGTTTGCAATTCCTATCTTCTATCATGGCCTTGTGTTCTATTTATGGAGTCAAAGAAACTTCTGAAGTCAATAAAAGATTTATGTCCTACGTTCTTATTATATTCCCTGTATTTCTGTATTATTTGTTCTACTGCAGGTTTTGTGTTTATCGTTGATCTTCTGGACGGAAACCGCTTGGATAATCTCCTATTATACAGGGTGTAACAAAAATACAGGTCATAAATTTAATCACATATTCTGAGACCAAAAATAATTCGATTGAACTTAACTTATCTTAGTACAAATGTGCACATAAAAAAAGTTACAGCCCTTTTAATTTACAAAATGAAAATCGATTTTTTCGAATGTATCGAAAACTATTGGAGATTTTTTATTAAAAATGGACGTGTGGTATTCTTATGGCAGTAGCATCTTAAGAAAAAATTATAGTGAAATTTGGACACTCCATAAACATTTTATGGGGGTTTTGTTCTTTAAACCCCCCCAAACTTTTGTGTACGTTCCAATTTAATTATTATTGTAATATGCCTTATCGAAAAAATATTGAGAGGCAAAAAAGTTTTAATAATATTGAATTTAACTAAAGGTACCGCAATAATAATTTAATTGAGACGTAAACAAAAGTTTGGGGGGTTTAAGGGAACAAAATCCCCATAAAATTTTTATGGGGTGCACAAATTTCACTATAATTTTTATTTAATATGTTCCTGCCATAAGATTGCCACGTGTCCATTTTCAATAAAAAATCTCCAATAGTTTTCGATATATTCGAAAAAATCGATTTTCATTTTGTAAATTCAAAGGGCTGTAACTTTTTTTATGTGCATATTTGTACTAAGGTAAGTTAGGTTCATTCAAACTATTTTTGGTCCCAGAATATGTGATTTCATTTATGACCTGTATTTTTGTTACACCCTGTATTTTCCGCCCATGCTTTTAGTTGATGGTTTATTCGGTTGGCTACGATCTTGTAGGCTGTAAGGGGTGTAATAGCTAAGGGTCGCCAAGTTCTTGAAAATTTCAAGATCTTGTCTTGATCTTGTCTTGAAATCAAGACAAGATCAAGACAAGATCTTGAAATTTTCAAGAACTTGAAGTAGAACTTGAAGTACTTGAATTTTCAAGAACTTGAAGTAATTTTAGATTTCAAGACAAGACAAGAAATTTTATGTCAATAGCAAGATTTCTTTTCAAGAAAACAAGAAATCTTGAAATATCTTGACTAATAATGAAAACTCTAAAACGTATTTATTTGCGAAAAAGATAACATTATTTTGACGTAACATAACATAATTTAATTTATTGAACACTTTTTCTGTTAAATCGATTTACAAAAATGTATATTAAGAATAATAATTAATGATACTTACCTAATCCTGTTGAAAATAAAATTGCAAACTAGATTTTATTTTAAATAACAAATTCGGCACCTTTTTGAAATCGGAATTGATGTCATGAATTAAGGCAGATAACATCTCTCATGGAGTCAACGCCCAGCCGATTTCTTGGCTTTACTCTTGTTAAAGCTGCGCGTGAAAATAGTCTATCCGCAGGTACAGATGTTGCTGATGGTGTTTCCAGAAAATATTTGGTCATTTTCGATAATGACGGATAAATATTTTTGTGTCTTCTCCACCAATCAAGTATATTCTCAGAATCTTCTGACTTATACTAAATTTACATTCAAGATTCAGTAGAAATAAACAAACCAAGACACGTTAAATGTTACACCCGAATCATAATTTACAATGTGTAAACTTTGGAAATCATGATTTGGGATTTACAATATATACAGTATGGTGCAAATGAAAGGAATAAATTCGTTATTTCGTAAACCAGCGACTTTAAGGAAAAATCCCGAAACAGGTCGATTTTTATGTATAATTTATGATATTTTGGCATATATGTCATACTAGTGACATGTGTTGTTTTAAATGGGAATAGGGGTCTTGTGCAAGCTCATTTGAAAGGCTATTCAATTCTCTATTCAGTAATATAAACATTTACATAATTATTTATCCAGGGTATCCAAAACAATTTTTTTAGTTAAATTATTTGACAAAAAATAAAGAAGAATGTATGTAATTTATTTAATTCAAAATACATTTTACTATTACCCGAAAACAGAAAAAAATGTTTATTTGACAAATAAACATTGCTGTTCGATTAAATTCAATGTTCAAGCCAGCTCCCACCAACCACCTGGGTCTTGGAAGTTTGAACATTTAATTTAAGCGAAAAGCAATGTTTATTTGTGGAATAAACATTTTTTTCTTATTTGTGACAGGAATAAAATGTATTTTGAATTAAATAAATTACATACATTCTTCTATTTTTTTTGTCAAATTATCTAATTTAATAAACTTTTTTTGGACACCCCATATAAATAACTATGTAAATGTTTATATTAATGAATAGAGAATTGAATAACCTTTAAAATGAGCTAGCACAAGACTCCTATTCTCATTTAAAAAAAATCATCGATTACGTCATCACACCCAGATTGATGACGTTGCTAGTATGCCATATATGCCAAAATATCATAATTTAAAAATAAAAATCGACCTTTTTCTTGATTTTTCCTAAAAGTCGCCGGTTTACGAAATAAAGGATTTATTCCTTTCATTTGCACAATACTGTATACATTGTAAATTATGATTTGGGAGTGCCCCTAGTAGCATTTAACGTATCTTGGTTTGTTTATTTCTACTGCATCTTGATTGTAAATTTAGTATAGGCCCATTTATGCATTTTTCAATTTCATTCAAAGATTGTAAGTTATCATTATCAGCGTTCTAAATAATATCTAAATCAAGTTCGTTATCTTTTTTTTTTCAGAATAAGTGGGCTCTGGATTGGATTCTGTAAATCATTCTGGGATTTGTTACAGTAGTTAGCTTTAACTATTTCTTCAAATTTTTGTACTGCCTCTGATTGTAGAAGCTTTCCCCAAGATGAAGAGGAAAATGCCTCTACTTTGTGCCGAGGCGAGGGTCCAAAATAAGAACTATCAATATAATATACAATTAGTTTTATTAGTTTTTCAGGATTTTACCTCTCGCAGCTTGAATGCAGTAACGTCTCTATCAATTTTATTATCAAGTTCATGAGCCCAATATTTCCAGTTTATCTAAAAGTAAAAGTTTAGGTACTCCAATTACCACCAATGGGAGTGTGCAATATTTTTCCCCTTCGAGTATTGAAGAAAGTGTTTTAAAGCTTCTCAGATACTGACAAAATTTATTGATCTGAACCCATTCTTCATCTAATATTTTGCAATTATTTAGATTGTTGATGTTGTCGCAAAATATAGTTAAAACATTTTTTACATTTAAGCACTATGTTGGCATCTCGAAAGTTGAATGCCACTTTGTAGGCATATGTAATTTTGGCATAGTCATTTAGTCATCTTACAATTTACGCAAGCACTTAAGTTTAAGTTGCATTTGCCCTGAGTTTTTGATATTTTTTGGCAAGATGTTTAATTTGACTTACAGGAGAGTTAAAATCCAAAGCAGTTTTATTTATATCATTTTCTACTTCGATCTTATCCTCCAAATAATCAACATCCTTTTCGATTTCGACACTGTTATGATTTGGTTCAATCATTTTTATGAAATCCTGGACAGCTAAGTTAAGAATGTGCGAAACATACAAAATGCTTATTTTAAGCATGCAACTACAAATCAAATTTGGCGTTCGTCAAGGAAACAAATGCAGATCGGGGACTCCTCCCAGCGGCAGTGGAGGCCGTGTTAGCAAACAACGCAATAAAAAGGTCGCCGGGGAATCACCGGACCGGGTAATCAAGAAATCTCAAGATCTTGAAATTTCTTGAGTCAAGACAAGATAGAAGATGTCAAGAAAACGTCAAGAAAAGATTTTTTAAAATTTCTTGATTTTTTCTCAAGACAAGACAAGAAGAATTTAAACATTGCAAGTAAATAAAAATACTATAAAATAAAAATATGTTGTAAATTCGTATTTAAATTCGTATTGTGAGATGAAATCTAACACGCGACTGTTCACGTTACAGAAGTGAGCGCGACTACTCCCGGGTTTACAACACAATCCTATTTTTCTCTCGATAAAATTTTTTGAAATTTTGCACGACGCGTTGGTTTTTTTCTAAAACCTTTTATTTCTCCAAAAATTGGTATATCAATTACTGAAAAATACTTTATTGAAAAGAACACTGCCTAAGAAGTAATATAAAAAAGGTACACAAAATTACCTTTTAGAATTCATCATCATCATTCTCTTTGCCTTATCCCTATGCGGGGTCGGCTTCCCTAAATGCATTTCTCCACACAATTCTATCTTGGGTGATATCAATGTTAATCCCCTTTACCAACATGTCCTGCCTTATCGTCTCCCTCCAGGTCTTCTTTGCTCTTCCTCTCCTACTCCTTCCAGGAATCTGCACTTCAGCTATTCTTCGTATTGGGTGATTAACGTCTCGACGTTGAACATGACCAAACCATCTTAACCTATGCTCTCTCATTTTGGCATCAATTGGTGCCACACCTAGACTTCCCCTAATATACTCATTTCTAGTTTCATCCTTCTTTGTCACTCCACTCATCCATCTAAGCATTGTCATTTCCGCCACATGCATTCGTTGTTCCTCTTTCTTTTTCACTGCCCAACATTCAGTTCCGTGCATCATAGCCGGTCTTATGGCTGTTTTGTAGAATTTTCCCTTCAGCTTCATTGGAAGTTTTCTGTCACACAACACACCACTCGCTTCTTTCCACTTCATCCATCCAGCCCTAATTCTACTGCATGAATCTCCATCTATTTCTCCATTACTCTGTAATACCGATCCTAGGTACTTAAACTATTGCTTTTCACAATCATTTCACCATCCAAAGATACCATTTTATTTGTAGTAACTCCACCTTTAAATGAACATTCCAAATACTCTGTTTTTGTCCTACTAAGTTTTAAACCTTTTTCCTCCAGAGCTTGTCTCCACTGTTCCAGTTTTTGTTCTAAGTCTCTTTCACTATTTCCTATTAACACTACATCATCAGCATACATTAGGCACAATGGAATACTACCCTATAGTTTCGCTGTTATCTGGTCCAAAACTAATGAGTATAAATAAGGACTAAGCACCGAACCTTGGTGCAATCCTACTTTCACCTGAAATTTATCAGTCTCTCCCACACCTGTCTTCACACTAGTCGTTACTCCCTCATACATATCTCGCACAATCTTTACATATTCTCTCGAGGAACTCTATCATATGCTTTCTCAAGATCAGTGAATACCATATGAGCGTTGGTCTCTTTATTACTGTATTTTCCATCAGTTGCCTTACAATGAAAATTGAATCTGTTGTTGATCTGCCCTGCATAAAGCCAAATTGATTATCGGATATTTCGGTTTCTTCACGTATCCGTCTATCAATTACTCTCTCCCATATTTTCAAGGTGTGACTAAGTAGTTTTATAGCCCTGTAGTTTGTGCATTGTTGTATGTTTCCCTTGTTTTTGTAGACAGGTACTAATATACTGCTTCTCCATTCGTCTGGCATTTGTCCAAATTCCATAATTCTGTTAAATAGACCTGCTAGCCAACTTATTCCTGTCTCTCCCAATGCTCTCCATAGTCCCCCAGGAATATCATCTGGTCCTACTGCTTTTCCTTTCTTTATTTTTTGAAGCGCTTGAGCCACTTCCTCGTTTGTTATTCTAGTAACCATTGCTGTTACTGTCTCCGTTAACTCGACAGGCTGTCTGTCAAATTCTTCATTTAATAAACTGTCAAAATATTTTCTCCATCTCTTTTTGACATCCTTTTCGTGAATTAGTATTTTATTATTTTCATCTCGGATACATCTAATCTGATTAAAATCTCTTGCTTTCTTTGCTCTCTGTTTGGCTATTTTATATATCTTTGCTTCGCTTTCCCTGGTATCAAGTTGATCGTATAGGTTTGAATACGCTTCTGCTTTAGCTTTTGCTACTGCTACTTTCGCTTCCTTTTTGGCGACCATATAGTTTTGAAGATCTATATCCGATCTGGTTTCTTGCCACTTTTTATATAATTTTCCCTTCTCTTTTATTTTTCCTTGTACTTCATTTGACCACCACCAAGTCTCTTTATCCTCAAACTTCTTTCCTGACGTTTTCCCAAGTGTTTCAATAGCCGTCTCTCTAATAATATTGGCCATTTTTCTCCAAATTGTGTTAGGGCTTTCTTTCGTGTTCCAACATATTTTTTCTACTATTCTTTCCCTGAATAGACCTTCCTTCTCATCTTTTAGCATCGACCACTTGATTTTTTTGTGGTCCTCTCCGATATTTTTGTTTAGTTTCGCTTTTTACTTCGATGTCCAGAACAAGCAGCTTATGTTGTTGGCTTACTGTCTCACTAACTATTACCTTGCAGTCCTTGCATTCACGTATGTCTTCTTTCCTTATCATGAAGTAGTCTATTTGGGATTGATGTTGTCTACTTTTGGAGGTAATAAGTTGAGTTTCTCTCTTTTTAAATAATGTGTTAACAATCGCCATATCCAATGCTGTTGCTAATTCTAGCATGTCATCTCCAGCTTCATTTCTTTGTATATTTTAGAAACTGTTTGTTTCATTCGTAAACACCTGCATGTCTTTCCAACAAGGCCTCATCATTAGGTATGGCGGTTTTTGACAAAACACCGGTTTTCAGTTATACCGTTTTTTTTGCCTACGGTTTAACCTGGCGGTTATAACCGGCCAAAAAAACCGGTTTTCCATAAACCGGTTTTCGATTTTTTGTATCCAATAGGGTACAATGTTACATTTACAATGCACTTTAGTTTGCGATACTCCACTTGAGTCGATACTCGATATCAATATGATTAAAATTACTACTATCGAAAGAACATCAATATCAATATAAATAAAACACAATTTTTAATAAAACCATTTTATTCTATTAATTATTATATTTATTTTTTATTTTATTATTATTATATATTTATTGATTATTATGAAATATAATATAGCGTACGATGAATATATACCTATTGCAATAATATACAATTTAACCCAACCATTTCAACTTATAAAAAATTTCCCAGACTCTTTCAAATGGGATTTAAAAAAAAATTATATCAACATAATTATTTTACTTAAAAATAAATTAGATAATGCAATTTACCTTTTATTTTTACTACCATCAAAAAAATGATCATGTATTTCTTTTAAGCCCGCGTTTATATATTTGTATAATAGGTACCTACATTTTAACTCATTTAATACTTCCTGTATGGGTGTATCGTTTTGAAAACGTAGGGAAATCCTTGGAGATTCGTATTCGTAATTGGTAATTCTATATTCATAGTCAGAACATTATTTTTGGTAATCAGAAAAAGTCATTCACCCACTTTCAATGTCAAGAGACATGTGTGAAAAATAGATGATGTTTGCGTCTACTTCAACCAGATCACTTCTTATGTAAATATTATGATTAAAAATACCTTTTCAACGAAATATTAAAATAAAACTTAATTGTTTCTGGCTGAGGTGAGTTTCCACTTCCAGTTTGCTTCTGTATTTATAAAATAAAATTTGAATTATGGTTTTGTTTGAAATAATTACTTGAGAATAATAATTATGGTTGGGATCCAAAATAATACCTAACCTAATCCTAATCACCGTAAAAACCTTATGACCGGTTTTTACTTTAAAAAGAAAAAACCGGTTATAACCTGGACAAAAAACAACTGGTAAAACCATTTATTGCGAAGTAAAAAAACCGGTTTTAGGTCAAAACCGGTAGGTTTTTCCCATCCCTACTCATCAGGACTACTCCAGCAGAAATTCAACTTTTGATGTCTATTTACCGATCCCGTCTTCTGAGTTAGTAAAGAAATCTATACTATATTCCGCAAAAAACTATACAACCATCTCCCTTTACAACTTAAATCTGCAACATCTTTCCTCAAGTTCCGTAAAATGACAAAAGCTCATTTATCTAAAAGACCATATTATTCAGTAGAAGAGTCTCTTAATGACTAAGTAAGAAATTACAGTAATGTACAAGTAACTAAAGTATATTTATCTATATTTGGGTGTCACATACAGCAGCTTAAATTTATTAGTTCCTTTGTTTGTGTTTTATTATATGTTGTATGTTCAATTTGGCAATTTATAATAATTTTGCAATATATTGGTTTTGTTTTTTGCTTCACATTTTTGTAATTTGTTTATATTTTTTTTTATTGACGATTTATCTAATTTCAGAAAATTGTATTTGTTATTGTTATATATATTTTTTGTGACTCTATGTTAAGCTTTGTCCATAAAATTGTATACTTTTCAGTGACAATAAAGCATATTTCTATTCTATTCTACTCTATTCTAATGAGAGATACAACATACTTCAATTAATTATACAAGGGAAAATCCAGGGTAAGAGAAGTGTGGCAAGGAGAAGAATCTCATGGTTACGTAACTTGAGGGAATGGTACGGATGCACATCAATCGAACTATTCAGAGCAGCAGCATCTAAGATCAGAATAGCCATAATGATTGCCAACCTCCGTCGCGGAGATGGCACGTAAAGAAGAAGATTGAAAAACGGAACTCATCTTATTTTGGACACACGCGGAAAGCGTCGTTTTGGCAGACGACAAATAACGTGTCTGCGTAACAACAGGACTAAACCTCAAAACCTAAAAAAGACCCAACTAGACCTAAAAGGCGTAAAATTTGCAAAAGTCATCATCAACCTCCATTAGAGAGGGCACCTAAGAAGAATCGAAACTGCCAACGTATTCGCAAAATTAAATTCCGACAGAGGGCGGTCAAAATTTCAAAGATGGACGATAACTCTAGGAAAACAATTCATTTTTTGTCATTTGACCTCACAGTTCTAAAACGTTAAATCAAAATCATTTACAGGAGTGTTTTGCCAAAGTAACCACTAAGTTTTGCCACTAAGACATCTAATAAGTTAAAGACGACTCAAAATTATGTTTAATCTCTATGCATTCATTAAAATTTGATGCTAACTACTGATTTGTTTTTACCTTTTTTTCATAAAAAAATATCTGGCCCCCGATAATCACACAGCGTTTTAAAAATTATTAATCTATCTTAGAATTTCTAATTTTATTTTTAATTTAATTAATAGGTACACTACAATTTATTTTACACCAACAGATAACAATTTTTAATTAAATAAAAACTGCAAAAAATTAGGTGAATTTATTTTATACTAATTGTGTTCCGGACATTACGAGGTGGTCGGAATATTTTGCATAACAATGTAGATTCTATGTACAGAATATATACTACATTTTATTTATTTATTTACTTTTGCAGTCGCTTAAAAAATAAAAAATACTACGTTTAATACAAACGTTAAATTAACAAAATGTGTGATTTGGCATTGGTTAATTTAGGTCATTACGTAGAGTATAATAGGAATTAATACTGAGGAACACTGCAATAGTTTTTTTAAGTCGAAATTATTGTTAATTACAACATAAACTGACCGCAAATATGTACACAAATTAATGGCAAAGTCAATGTTCTCCTAGAGTTGATGCTTTTCAAATTCGCCACCAGGCGTCGCCCACTTTGCGGTTCCTCGCCAATATTAAAAAAGTTCCAGGAAATGTTTGCAATCTTTACGATTGCAAAAAATGAAACTAAAAATCTCTTAGAAATTGAAGGTGTTTTTGTACTCTCGGTATAAAGAAAACTCTTAATGCGATTACAAAAATCTAAAATCCATTAGCCCGAATCGGTAACTAATATAAGATCTAATAATTCCGTAGAACCACCGAATTGTAATGGATTATTGACAGTGAATTATATTTTAGAGTGCATATCAAAATGGCGGACAATCGATATATTGTCGCTATTGGATGATGAGTGAAGAGTGTGTTGACAGTTCAATACTGCATTAATCCATTAATACACATCAGCCTAACGACCTACTAGATTACATGTCAGTTGCGGGATGGGAGCTCAAAATCACATCAGAATATACGACGACACCGTATCTGATTTTAACCCCACCTTATCGAGCGCTATTTATAAAATACCTGCTTTCAACGGGAATTATGAGTACACACGAGTTATAAAGTAACATTTTAAAACAAGCGAAAGTTTTATTTTAATAAAATTTAAAATATTATCAAAATAAAACTTTATTGGGAATATTTTTCTGGTAACACCTTCGTGGCTTCTAAAATTTGCAAGCCAAACGAATACCGGAGCAAAGAAGACTGAGAGAAATCTACTAATTGCATTTCACTTCTCGCCTGTCAAGCGTGGAAAAATTCCAACGAAAAATTCCAAAAGCCGTCTTATATTTCAGTTCGTTCAGAGAGCGTCATAAACACTCTAACTAGTTTCAAACCATCTTAGGTTATTATCAGAGAATGTATACAGGGTGTTTGGTAGGTCGATGGAAGTTTTTAAGGGATAATAGGTGACGCCATTCGCAACATTTTTTGCTAATAATGTATCGCTCAAACTGTTAAGGTTTCCGAAATAAAGTTAAATTTGTTAATATTCGAAAATAAAGCTGCTCGTCTATTTTATTTTTAAAAATAATTATCTAAGCGAGATACTTCCCTGACATACAAAATTCCTTACGTATTACTTGCTCAGATTGCAAAAACCCTTCGTTGTTAATGCAACTCCAAACACAATTCGGATGTCAAAACAGTAAAACGCACCTTTCATACGCATATAATAACCATGTTTATAAACCAAAATAAACCACTTCATAGCAGGTACATTGTTTGTTAGCATAGCAGGTAGATTGTTTTTTGTTTATTATGCGTTCGGAGAATGACGATAGCTGATGGAAATTGTATGCGAAGAGTGAAGTGTTGTAGGTTTACATTAATATTCTATTCGTAAAACAGGGAGGTAGTACGCATAGATAATTTTTAAAAGTGAAATAGACGGTTGTCGGAAACCTTAACAGTTTGAGCGATACATTATTAGCAAAAAATGTTGCAAATGGCGTCCCCTATTATCCCTTAAAAAATTTCCATCGATCTATCAAACACCCTGTATATGACTTTCTCTGAACCAACTAAAGCATATCGAGCTGTTAGTATGGAATCGCAACGAATTAACGTGGCATGAATGTCGTACGTCAATGAAAATTGGGACCATTCTATAGAAATCAAATGTAGGATAGAGAAAGCAAGATCTGCATTTCAAAAAATGGCAGTTGTTCAAATGTCATGATTTGTCGATACCCATAAAAGTCAGATTACTACGATGTTATATATTTCCTATACTGTTGTACGGAGTTGAGTCGTGGACTCTCACAGACGCCACCTGCAAGAAAATTGAGGCTTTTGAGATGTGGCTTTATCGTCTAATCCTGAAGATATCTTATACCGACCACATTACTAATGAGGGTGTTTTGCTGAGAATGAAAAAAGAAAAAGAGCTGTTAATCAAAATAAAAACAGCCAAAATCGAATACCTCGGTCACATCATGAGGAACAGTGAGAGATGTGGACTGCTGCAACTGGTCTTGCAGGGAAAAGTAGAGGGAAAGCAAGGACCAGGAAGGCGAAGGATTTCCTGGCTGAAAAATCTACGAACGTGGTTCAACACAACCACTACAAATCTTTTCAGAGCAGCAGTGTGCAAAGTGCAGATTGCCATGATGGTCGCCAACATCCGAAACGGATAGGCACTACAAGAAGAAGAAGAAGAATGTCGTAGAGACATTTGCTAAAAGCAAGCGAAAGTTTTATTTGAATTAAATATAAACTAAAAACAAAATAAAATTTTATTGCGACCATTTTTCTGATAACACCTTCGTGGCTTCTAAAATTTGCAAGCCAAACGAATGCCGGAGCAAAGATGGCTGAGGGAAATCTAATAATTGCATTTCCAGAAGTAAAATATGAAAAAAAAATAATGGAATAAATATAAAATAAATATAAAAAAAACATAAAATAAATATAAATATAAAAACAAATAAAAGTAATGAAATGGAATATAAAAGAATGGACCAAGATACGATTTAATCTTGGATAAAGTAGATTCATGAGTTATTTTTATAGATAATATATAGATTCTAGGTCTTTTTATTTAATTTGTGTATATGTTACCGGCCAAACCCGATTTCAGGACAAACTCGTTTGGCCTAGGCCAAAGTAGTTTGTCCTAAGCGCGTTAGGATAAACTAGTATGGCCTAGGCCAAACTAGTTTGTCCTATCGCACGTAGGCCAATCTAGTTTATCCTCATATAAAGACGCACACTTCAGGCCAAACTAGTTTATCCTGAAGTGTATGTTTTTACATCAGGATATACTAGTTTAGCCTAGTCTAAACCAATTTAATCTAGTCGAAAGTACATAACTGATTGCCTATTGGTTGCTGATTTAAACATAAGTTTAGGCGACACTATTAAGAGTTGTAAGACTTTTAAGTATTTAGGGTAAATGATAAACTGAGATGGCACTTGTATGAAAAATATAGAAATGAAAATAGTATGGGGAAAACAAGCCACAAATGCATCACATGGAGTGGGGTGGTGATAATGGAGTGATATGGAAAAACACTCAAACTAAAGAAAACAAAAAAGATTTTTTGGGGCATAGTGCTGAATATTACCCTACAAGAGCGGAAGAATGGCCAGTGACAACAATAATACGAAATAAAATACGAACAGTTGAATTGGAGTTTATGAGAAGGTGTCTACAAATTACCAGGTAGGATAGAATAAGAACAGAGGAAATATGAAACAGAATAGAAGTATAATGCTCAATTAAAAAAAGTTGTGGCAGTAAGGGCTGCACTCCACTTGCGATTTGTAGTCGCGGCGACTAAAAAATCGCTGTCGCAGAAAATCTGGTGGGAGTGGTGGGTGCCTCCACTTGCGATTTTTAAGTCGAAACTACTTGTGTTATCGCTCTTTTGCTTCGGGAGAGAAGTAAACGGTAAAAATTAATATAATTATTTATACAGGGTGTCCAAAAAATGTTTTTTAAATTAAATTAATTGGTACAAAAAGATGCATGTATGTAATTTGTTTAATTCTAAATATATTTTATTCGTGCGAGAAAACATAAAAATATTTTATTTAAAAAATAAACATTGATTTTCGCTTAAGCGTAATGTTAAACTCCAAGAGGCAGGTGGGTGGCAGCTCTAACATTGAATTTAAGCGAAAAGCAATATTTATTATTTGTCAAATAAACATGCACATGTATTCCTGTTTTCTGACAAAAGTAAAACGAATTTTGAATGAAATAAGTTACATACATTCTTCTTTTTGTCTCAATTAATTGAATTAAAAAAGTATTTTTGGCACCCTCTACAAATAATTATGTTTTTGTTTGTATTAATAAATAGAGAGTTACATACCCTTGCAAAGGAGCTATCACATGACCCCTATTCTCATTTAAAAAATTCATCGATTACGTTATCAAGCCCAGATGGATGACGTCACTAGTATGATATATATGCCAAAATATTGTAATTTAAAAATAAAAATCGACCTGTTTCGGAAATTTTCCTTAAAGTTGCCGGTTTAGGAAATAATGAATTTGTCCGTGACTTTATGGACGCACTGTACATTTAAAACACATTCAAAATTTTGACAGGCAACATTTTGCGCCTTTCACTGAGTGAATAGAACAATTATTTTAGTCAAAATGCATTAATTTTGGAATAAAAATTTTTAAAATTACATTTTTTTATTTATACGGCGAATCCATTTATTAAAAAATTCACGGACATTTGTCTCGTTTGCGAGATCGTATACATTTGTATCTTGTTCCAAAAATTGTAGAATTGCTGAATTTATCTGAACTCATCCAACAAGTCTGGACAAAATATTTATATTAACAATATCATGTAACAGTGTTTCTATGAATCAACTGTCACTTCCGCTGATTAAGCTGGTATATGGTATATAAATAGGTATATGAAATAATTATGATGCATGCCTATGCTGGTCCGTATGATCCATTTCGATCGAGCGGCAATCGCGTCGCGGTAAAAAGCGTTTTTTTAATCGCTGTGATTATTTATTCGCAAATGGATTGACTCGTATTTGAAACAATGTGTTCAATATTCGCGACCAAACAATCGCGCGACTAAAATCGCAAGTGGAGTGCAGCCCTAAAAGTAAAGCCCTAAAATGGTACGGGCATGTACAAAGAATGCCGGAGCACAGGTGACCGAAAAGATTACTGGACTGGGACCCGCGGGGAGTAAGACGGAGAGGAAGACCTGTGTATTGGGATTCACAGCATCTCTTAGTAACCATCTTATTAAGGGCAAGAATAATTCTTTTAATATTTAAATGTCCTTGGTAAACGAATACGCGTTGTTTATCATAAACATGATTGACCCATATTACTATACAAGTGTATCAGTTATCGATAATGCAAGGTCAGCTGTAGTAGCAAATATTATTCTTTATTTATAATCAAGCTGATTCAGTATCTATAATACAAACATTTTCACTTTTTATATATACCAAAACATACACAGGAGATTCAACCATGTTACAATATAGTTGCTTACTACCATGAGTTACGCTACAAACTACAAAGCGCACACGAGAGAGCTAGAACCTTCTTACTAAAGCACAAAAACGAGCGACAAGAAAATAACAAGCTCAAAGCAACACCACAACACTTTAAAATAGGAGACCTAGTCCTGGTAAAAAGGGAAGAGAATGGTAAGTTTGATAGTCTTTATGTACGCCCCTTCACAATAACAGAGGTAAATAACGTTAATTGTAAGATCAGAATGGAAAACAATAAAATCAAGGAAATACATAAGAATAGATTATATGCTTACAATCCGAGAACACAGTGCGTGACAAGTGGAACATGAACAAGGTTGATAACGAACATTTTTTTTTGTATTTAATTATTAGTTATAGGAAATAAAAATTTAATTTGTATTGATTAAAACGCTGTTGGTGGTACTATCTGAAAATTTTCTTCCTTTTCCGTAGTCAGAAAATTTTTGAGGGAAGGGGAAGATGTATTGGGATTCACAGCATATCTTAGTAACCATTTTATTAAGGGCAAGACTAATTCTTTTAATATTTAAATGTCCTTGGTAAACGAATACGCGTTGTTTATCATAAACATGATTGACCCATATTACTATACAAGTGTATCAGTTATCGATAATGCAAGGTCAGCTGTAGTAGCAAATATTGTTCTTTATTTATAATCAAGCTGATTCAGCATCTATAATACAAACACTTTCACTTTTTATATATACCAAAACATACACAGGAGATTCAACCATGTTACAATATAGATGCTTACTACAATGAGTTATGCTACAAACTACAAAGCGCACACGAGAGAGCTAGAACCTTCTTACTAAAGCACAAAAAAGAGCGACAAGAAAATAACAAGCTCAAAGCAACACCACAACACTTTAAAATAGGAGACCTAGTCCTGGTAAAAAGGGGTGAGAACGGTAAGTTTGATAGTCTTTATGTAGGCCCCTTCACAATAACAGAGGTAAATAACGTTAATTGTAAGATCAGAATGAAAAACAATAAAATCAAGGAAATACATAAGAATAGATTATATGCTTACAATCCGAGAACACAGTGCGTGACAAGTGGAACATGAACAAGGTTGATAACGAACATTTTTTTTTTGTATTTAATTATTAGTTATAGGAAATAAAAATTTAATTTGTATTGATTAAAACGCTGTTGGTGGTACTATCTGAAAATTTTCTTCCTTTTCCGTAGTCAGAAAATTTTTGAGGGAAGGGGAAGATGTATTGGGATTCACAGCATATCTTAGTAACCATTTTATTAAGGGCAAGACTAATTCTTTTAATATTTAAATGTCCTTGGTAAACGAATACGCGTTGTTTATCATAAACATGATTGACCCATATTACTATACAAGTGTATCAGTTATCGATAATGCAAGGTCAGCTGTAGTAGCAAATATTATTCTTTATTTATAATCAAGCTGATTCAGCATCTATAATACAAACACTTTCACTTTTTTATATACCAAAACATACACAAGAGATTCAACCATGTTACAATATAGATGCTCACTACAATGAGTTATGCTACAAACTACAAAGCGCACACGAGAGAGCTAGAACCTTCTTACTAAAGCACAAAAACGAGCGAGAAGAAAATAACAAGCTCAAAGCAACACCACAACACTTTAAAATAGGAGACCTAGTCCTGGTAAAAAGGGGTGAGAACGGTAAGTTTGATAGTCTTTATGTAGGCCCCTTCACAATAACAGAGGTAAATAACGTTAATTGTAAGATCAGAATGAAAAACAATAAAATCAAGGAAATACATAAGAATAGATTATATGCTTACAATCCGAGAACACAGTGCGTGACAAGTGGAACATGAACAAGGTTGATAACGAACATTTTTTTTTTGTATTTAATTATTAGTTATAGGAAATAGAAATTTAATTTGTATTGATTAAAACGCTGTTGGTGGTACTATCTGAAAATTTTCTTTCTTTTCCGTAGTCAGAAAATTTTTGAGGGAAGGGGAAGATGTATTGGGATTCACAGCATATCTTAGTAACCATTTTATTAAGGGCAAGACTAATTCTTTTAATATTTAAATGTCCTTGGTAAACGAATACGCGTTGTTTATCATAAACATGATTGACCCATATTACTATACAAGTGTATCAGTTATCGATAATGCAAGGTCAGCTGTAGTAGCAAATATTATTCTTTATTTATAATCAAGCTGATTCAGCATCTATAATACAAACACTTTCACTTTTTTATATACCAAAACATACACAAGAGATTCAACCATGTTACAATATAGATGCTTACTACAATGAGTTATGCTACAAACTACAAAGCGCACACGAGAGAGCTAGAACCTTCTTACTAAAGCACAAAAACGAGCGAGAAGAAAATAACAAGCTCAAAGCAACACCACAACACTTTAAAATAGGAGACCTAGTCCTGGTAAAAAGGGGTGAGAACGGTAAGTTTGATAGTCTTTATGTAGGCCCCTTCACAATAACAGAGGTAAATAACGTTAATGGTATGATCAGAATGAAAAACAATAAAATCAAGGAAATACATAAGAATAGATTATATGCTTACAATCCGAGAACACAGTGCGTGACAAGTGGAACATGAACAAGGTTGATAACGAACATTTTTTTTTGTATTTAATTATTAGTTATAGGAAATAAAAATTTAATTTGTATTGATTAAAACGCTGTTGGTGGTACTATCTGAAAATTTTCTTCCTTTTCCGTAGTCAGAAAATTTTTGAGGGAAGGGGAAGATGTATTGGGATTCACAGCATATCTTAGT
This sequence comes from Diabrotica virgifera virgifera, assembly GCF_917563875.1. Taxonomy (NCBI): domain Eukaryota; kingdom Metazoa; phylum Arthropoda; class Insecta; order Coleoptera; family Chrysomelidae; genus Diabrotica; species Diabrotica virgifera. Next base: position 8,376,800 of record NC_065452.1, on the reverse strand, counting down.
AACCATTTTATTAAGGGCAAGACTAATTCTTTTAATATTTAAATGTCCTTGGTAAACGAATACGCGTTGTTTATCATAAACATGATTGACCCATATTACTATACAAGTGTATCAGTTATCGTTAATGCAAGGTCAGCTGTAGTAGCAAATATTATTCTTTATTTATAATCAAGCTGATTCAGCATCTATAATACAAACACTTTCACTTTTTATATATACCAAAATATGAACAGGGGATTCCACATTCTTAGTTCTAAATTCATTGCGTAAAGATTAATCATTGGTATTTGAGATCCCAGCGGGTAAACACACAGCGGATAAATATTTAGCCACCAACTCTTTACCGTAATTACTTCAACTTATAAATAAATGAATATACTGTGAGTAGTGTTACTTCATCAACCCCTATAGTAGGGGGTAATTATTACCCCTTAACTATCTGAGATGGTTCAGATAAACAGGAACCACCATACCTGCTGTGAGATGGAAAACTCACATAGGAAATGCTATCTATGATAGATAGAGACATCAGAGATGGCGACTGGGAGAATAGAGTGCTATGGTAGACGAGAACGGCAAACCTGGGAAAAATCCAAGAAGAAGAAAGTAATTCAGCGAACTAGTAGGGCTTAATATAAATAATAAATTGATTAAAATACTTTGTTCTTGGGAAAATAATCATTTTAATTAAAATTATAATTATTCGCAACAAACAAACAATAATATTGAGTTATATTCGCGGTCGGACGGACAGACATCCTAGGTCAAATTTCTCACCTTTATTACCATCATTGGATTATAACCTTTCACTTGACACCTCATTTGTCATTCTACCTGGTGGGTTCATGCACAGACAGACAGACGGACCGACGACGGACGGACAGACGGACGTGGATAATAATTCAACGTTTTCACAATTTTTCAAAATTGGCGAAAACAATATTAATTCGTACTCGATTTTATTCGTAAGTGTATCGTTTCTTTTAATTTTTGGAGAAAACCTCATCCTTTCATTTATAATTTTTGATAATATTTAACCCTTAAGTACTAACATCTTAAATCAATGGCGTAAACACTAACTAACCGCCTGACAGACGGGTTTAACATTTTAGAGGTCATTTTTGTTTTCGTTAAATATTTTAATGCTAAAAAATATCTCGATGACTTACTGCAAGTATTGGTTATCTAAAAAACACAGTAATTAATCTAGTTTTTCTGTATTTATTAAAATAAAAAACATTATAACAAGAATGGAAGCATTGTTTGTGTACCTTTTTACTCCTGAAACAAAGTGTGATAAAAATTAAACAAATTAAAGAATCTTAATAAAAATTTATAATCGAGTTAAACAAAGAGTAAGAAAAACGAAAATAAGAAGGTTTTTAAAAAATGTTAAAACGAAAAAAACTGACAGGTACTATAATTAGTACAGTGTAGCAATGGTAGTCAGTCGCAACATTTTTATCACAAATTGATTCCAATTCGTTTATGTCGTCACAACACTTTAAAATAGGAGACCTAGTCCTGGTAAAAAGGGAAGAGAATGTTAAGTTTGATAGTCTTTATGTAGGCCCCTTCACAATAACAGAGGTAAATAACGTTAATTGTAAGATCAGAATGGAAAACAATAAAATCAAGGAAATACATAAGAATATATTATAATATGCTTACAATCCGAGAACACAGTGCGTGACAAGTGGAACATGAACAAGGTTGATAACGAACATTTTTTTTTGTATTTAATTATTAGTTATAGGAAATGAAAATTTAATTTGTATTGATTAAAACGCTGTTGGTGGTACTATCTGAAAATTTTCTTCCTTTTCCGTAGTCAGAAAATTTTTGAGGGAAGGGGAAGATGTATTGGGATTCACAGCATATTTTAGTAACCATTTTATTAAGGGCAAGACTAATTCTTTTAATATTTAAATGTCCTTGGTAAACGAATACGCGTTGTTTATCATAAACATGATTGACCCATATTACTATACAAGTGTATCAGTTATCGTTAATGCAAGGTCAGCTGTAGTAGCAAATATTATTCTTTATTTATAATCAAGCTGATTCAGCATCTATAATACAAACACTTTCACTTTTTATATATACCAAAATATGAACAGGGGATTCCACATTCTTAGTTCTAAATTCATTGCGTAAAGATTAATCATTGGTATTTGAGATCCCAGCGGGTAAACACACAGCGGATAAATATTTAGCCACCAACTCTTTACCGTAATTACTTCAACTTATAAATAAATGAATATACTGTGAGTAGTGTTACTTCATCAACCCCTATAGTAGGGGGTAATTATTACCCCTTAACTATCTGAGATGGTTCAGATAAACAGGAACCACCATACCTGCTGTGAGATGGAAAACTCACATAGGAAATGCTATCTATGATAGATAGAGACATCAGAGATAGCGACTGGGAGAATAGAGTGCTATGGTAGACGAGAACGGCAAACCTGGGAAAAATCCAAGAAGAAGAAAGTAATTCAGCGAACTAGTAGGGCTTAATATAAATAATAAATTGATTAAAATACTTTGTTCTTGGGAAAATAATCATTTTAATTAAAATTATAATTATTCGCAACAAACAAACAATAATATTGAGTTATATTCGCGGTCGGACGGACAGACATCCTAGGTCAAATTTCTCACCTTTATTACCATCATTGGATTATAACCTTTCACTTGACACCTCATTTGTCATTCTACCTGGTGGGTTCACGGACAGACAGACAGACGGACCGACGACGGACGGACAGACGGACGTGGATAATAATTCAACGTTTTCACATTTTTTCAAAATTGGCGAAAACAATATTAATTCGTACTCGATTTTATTCGTAAGTGTATCGTTTCTTTTAATTTTTGGAGAAAACCTCATCCTTTCATTTATTATTTTTTATAATATTTAACCCTTAAGTACTAACATCTTAAATCAATGGCGTAAACACTAACTAACCGCCTGACAGACGGGTTTAACATTTTAGTGGTCATTTTTGTTTTCGTTAAATATTTTAATGCTAAAAAATATCTCGATGACTTACTGAAAGTATTGGTTATCTAAAAAACACAGTAATTAATCTAGTTTTTCTGTATTTATTAAAATAAAAAACATTATAACAAGAATGGAAGCATTGTTTGTGTACCTTTTTACTCCTGAAACAAAGTGTGATAAAAATTAAACAAACTAAAGAATCTTAATAAAAATTTATAATCGAGTTAAACAAAGAGTAAGAAAAACGAAAATAAGAAAGTTTTTAAAAAATGTTAAAACAAAAAAAACTGACAGGTACTATAATTAGTACAGTGTAGCAATGGTAGTCAGTCGCAACATTTTTAACACAAATTGATTCCAATTCGCTTATGTCGTCTTCTACCTCATCAAACCATTTCAAAAGAGTTTCCTCATGGTCTTTATTCCCTTATTTGATGTTTTTCGACGAACTGGGACACATTATGTGTAATGACGAACTGGGCACAAACACTAAACGGAAATCACACTTTGATCCTAAATATCTTTCGAATAACAACCTGCAGCAAATTGCCGAATTCAATATTATTAAAAAACGACCCAACTTAAAAAGTCATAAACGGGTGACCTTCAAAATTTTCTAGGAAGGGAAATATCCCACTTTCGACAAGCGATGCCGTCTGAGAAACGGGGTGTTAGTACTTAAGGATTAATTATACAAGAATATGAAGAGAAGTATCCATTGTATCCATACAAGGTAATCCAAGTTGAATCCAGTTATCCATAAAAGAATATATTGATTTATAGCATGTATCAATATCTTTATTCGATGTATCATATAATATAATATATCGATGTATAATTTTTTTGGCATCCCTGTTGGAACGTAATTTGGAATTCCCCGCATGTAAAAGTCCTTAAATGTTCGGTAAATTACTTTCGACTCGGCTAAATTTGTTTAGACTAGGCCGTACTAGTTTATCCCAAAGTGTGAGTATTTATTATATCAGGATAAACTAGTCTGGCCTACGCGCGATAGGACAAACTAATTTGGCCTTGGCCATACTAGTTTATCCTAACGCGCTTAGGATAAACTAGTTTGTCCTGAAATCGGGTTTGGTCGGCAACATATATACATTTAGGATCAAATTCTCAATTTATATTCTGTGAAATATTTTAGCCCTATATCAAAAATTTGTTTATTTCCAGCACAACCAAAATATTTTAATTCAATTTAAAATACATTAAATATTTTGTTTCCATTTTGACTGTCGTCCACTATTGCCAACGTTTATAACAAAATATAAGATAATTACACATAATACGATTAATTAAATATTAAATTACGTATACATTTTATAAAATTACGTAGTAAAAATAAATTCAATAGAAAGATATTTTGATTCCATTGTAATTTAGAATTTTTCAGATTGTTTTACAATTAGGGGAGAATGGGGGAATATGAGCCATCGGGTAATGAGAGCCACCCAGTTTTATTTAAATTACGCGCTTTTAAAAATACTTGCTGACACTGGCGACACGTTACCGATAATGCAGAGAAACATCTGCAGCGACATCGTTGCAGATGTTTATTCAGTGGTGCTTGATTCTTGTGTGAGCATAGGGCATAGTACACTTTTTGCAGTAATCGTTATAATACACGTGGTTTACAAAATTCACGGTAAGTTGGTCCCAATATGTTTTTCTTTAAAACTATTTTATGCAAACTAAAGTTAACTACCTAAAGAATAACTGCATGTGATTTGTTTTTTTAATCACCTGGTTTTGGTAATTTTTTTCATAGGTTAAAATTTTCTAAACAAAATGAGTAATGGGAACCATTAGGCGATTAGTGGCTCCCATTACCCCATTGGTGACTCCGATTGCCCGATTACCTTCAAAATATATTTTTTTTATTGCAGATGCCGAGAAATCGAAAAAGGCAAATTGTAAAGGGTTCTTGGAGTTTAGAAGATTTACAAAGAGAGCTACCTATTTAGTAAATAACGGATCATCTCTCCGAAGAGCTGCAAAGCAATGTGGAATACCTTACCCCACTTTCCAGAAAAGGTTAAAGGGAAACAAGCTAGATACTCCTGCAAAAATGGGGCGAAATGCTGTTTTATCAAAAGAACAGGAAGAAAATCCATTTGCGCATTTATTAAAACTTTCCAATATGTTTTACGGCTTGACTGAATGGCAGCTACGTCGTTTAGCGTTTGAATTTGCAGAAGGTTTGCGAATAAATCACCCTTTTAATAAGGAAAGACGATTAGCCGAAAAAGATTGGATGGAAGGGTTTTTGAGACGAAACGGTAATTTAAGTTCCAGGAAGGCGCAAGCAAACGAGTTTAAACAGAATTAAAGGTTTTAAAAAAGAGGAAGTGTCTTTATTCTTTAAAAATCTACAAACTTTGTTGACAAAACATGAGTTTGACCCATCCGATGTTTACAATATGGATGAAACAGGCATATCTGTTGTGCATAATCCCAGCAAAGTTTTAGCTCCGAAGGGCCAGAAGAGAGTTGGCGCAGCAACAAGTGGGAAGCGTGGAAAAAACATCAAAGTGATCTTTGCAATGAGCGCCTCGGGAAATTACATAGCGCCGTTTTTTATTTTTCCTAGAAAACACCATTCACCTCTTCTCGAAAAAGAGGGACCACCTGGAGCTCTATACCACACTACACCTAGCGGCTGGACAAATGAAGAAATGATTGTTCTCTGGTTAAAGCATTTTGCACACTTTACAAATAAATCCGTTTAAATAATATTGGACAACCACTGCAGTCATGTTACCTTAGCAGACTATACCTCTTACAGAGAGAATAAATCATCATGCTATCGCTTCGTCCACATTCCTCGCATAGGATGCAGCCGCTAGATGTAACTTTCTTTGGCCCTCTTAAAAAAGCGTATCATTCTGAATGTGATTCCTATATGAAGTCCACACATCTAAGTCAAATTACACTGTATGACGTGGCATCTTTTTTAATAAAGCATACAGTAGAGTTGCCTCAATAGAAAAATCAGTCTCCGGATTTCGAGTAACTGGAATTTTTCCCTTGCACCCCAAAATTTTTACAGACGAAAATTTTTTGGTGAATATCAATTTGATGAAAAGAAAATACAGGTCCTGATGAATCTCCTCGAGCACAGTCACCTATGGTAGGATGTTCCACATGGTCAGATGAAAATGGAGGTTTTCGTCCAACTTTATTGCCCGCGGTAAGAATTTCATCATTATCAGAGAGCGAGGGAGATCCTGTTAGCCATCAGCGAGATCAGTCTTCTAAACCAGATTGCTCCAAACAACAAAACGTATTAACTGATATTCTTAACAAATCTTCACCGTTACCAGAAACCAAGTGGCTGCAAAGAAAAGGGCGAGAGCGAAACAACATTCTGGAATTCTTACAGTAACACCAATTAAAAGAGTATTGGAGAAAAAGAACAAAAGAAGCAGGATAAAAAGAAAAACAAGAAAAGACTGAAAGAAAACAGAAGTAAAAACACAAACGAAAAAAACAAAATTAAAAACACAAACAAGAAAACCAAAAAACCCACAAATAAAAACGATAAACGATCAAGGGTAAAACGTCAAGTTTTTTAAGACTCATCGGATGAAGAAAATGTCAGTGATGTAACCTTTGTTATGATAATTCGGGTAATGAAGATGAAACAGATTTATGTTTTGTCTGCTATGATTCTTGAAAAGTGGCGAACTGCGGTATCGCTGTACAGCTTGTGGTCGATGGGTACATGCAGATTTCTCGGGTGTCGACACAGTTGAAGATAATCTCTGTGACTTTTGTTTAAACAAAATGAGTTGAAAACAATATATTACTATTTTTATTATGAAAATTAAAAATTTAATACCGATAAAACTGAAATTAAATTGTGGTTCCTATTACCCTAACTATTGGGGCAATTGGAGCCATTCACTATTTTTAGTAATTTCATAATAATTTTAACATAACTAAATAAATTGACGCAATAATAATAGCGAAGGATAATTCACATTTTAAACTAGCTCTTAACCTGGACCGATTTTTTATAACCTAAAATTTGTTTTTTATTAAAGAATATAGGTAAGTTGTTCCCATTTCCCCATTTTCCCCTATATATTATATTAAAAGCTAATAACATATTTAATGTTATACCGGATATGTTGTTGTATATCCAGATAAAAATATAAACGTTATAGGTTAAATGCTGTGATGTTTATTTGTAGACGCATCTACATATTTATATGTTAAGGGTAAAGTTAGATTAATGGGTAAACCTAGAATTACCCGGGTAGGTATATCCGCGAGGTATTGGTAATATCCAATAGTAAGTCCGAAATATAATTTAAATACATAGATAAATTTCGGGCTTTACTCGGGTAAAACACATTCTATCTGTTGCCACTTGGTTAAATGTTTAATTGGGTATAGCTAGTAATAACAAGGTTGTAACTGTTGGTAAAATAAATGAAAATGTAAAGCTGGAAATATTTGTAACTCCAATTGCCACAGCAGCTTGTCTTGTTTTAAGAAACAGGTTATAGTTTATATATCTGCAGTGTTTATAGTTTTACTTTCCTTACTTTTGTAAAATTCGTTTTTTTCTTAAATTTTAGATTTAATCTTAAAAGTGACTTAAATCATAACTTACACAAATGAGATATGTAGTAAGGCATAGTGAAGCCTATACAAAACTATACCCTATGCTAGGTAGTGTACCTCAGGGTAGTGTGCTTGGACCGATCCTGTACCTGATATATACGACTGACTTACTAACAAGCAATAACTTCACGCTTGCAGTAATAGCATCAGAGAGATTGCAACTATATCTAAAATGAATGACAGGTTTAAACTCTTAACCTCGATGAATATCTTTTACCCCTAAAGGATGACGTAAATTATCTAGGCGTTCACCTGGACAAACGATTAACATGGACGAAAATACTACAACTAGAAATTGTGTACAAAAAACTTTACTGGACTGCAAAAAACTGGGAATACAGAGACTTCAATCCAATAAAACTCTAAGAATAATCGCCAATGCCCCGTGGTTTATCAAGAACGACGCTCAACATAGAGATCTGCAGGTACTAACAGCCTCTGAAGAGTGAAAAACAATTTCAGAACAATATCAAAATAGGTTGGCGTGCATCCCAATACCCTGTCACCTGTCATACAATCTTCTGAACAACCTACAAACGAAGAGATTAAAGTGATATGATCCCTTGAACCTACCTTACCAATCGTTACAGTGCCTACAGTGTAGTGGAACATTCAAGGTGGCATGATGTCCGAATTGGATGAATGACTAGGAAGAAGCCATTGTAAAGACAAACAATTTTAAATTTTACCTACTTATTATTTTTATAGTGAAACAGATTGTAAAAAATACTAGGTGTTAATAATAATAAAAAAGATAAGTGGAATCTTGCCTGAAGAGGAGAAAAAGATAAACACCGTACATAATATATAATCACTTGAATACTTGTGCAATAAATCCAATATTAATAGTTCTGAAAAAATTAACTTACACTGAAGAAGAAAAATATAAACACTTGTAAGCCTTTGAATCCAGAATATATCACAAAAATATGCATATTATTATCGATTGGCAAACTTAAGAACAAAGACGGCCCTTAAAAAAGAAAAGGTTCCTTCCCTTCTGAACAGTGTAAGACTATCAAAATTATTTTCTCACCCACATACACTTCAAAGTCAATTACTTCTTTATTATATACATTATGTCAAATTCTGAGCACAATTTTAGAATAACGCAATCACTTGCATTATAAAATGCAACTCAAAACAACATTAATTCGATAAAGATTTGATTAAAAATGGAGGGTGGTAAGAGACACAAGAAACAACAGTGGCAACCAGTGGTGTAGGTTGTGATTTGCTAATCAAAGGAGTATATTTTATCGGCAGTGAGATGTTTTTTGGATATAACATTTTGTATAAAATAAAGTACATATTAATTTTTTTTAGGAATCTTATATTAAGAAAAAGACAAGATATTAGATTATGAGAAAAAGTACCAAAGGTTCCAACCTTTGTACCAAACCTATGTAGCAAGTTTTAAGACTCAAGACTCGAGGACTTATTTTTCGGATAAAAGGAAATAACGATAACAATTTAAGAAGAAGAAGAAGGAAACCTATTGACCTCAAATTAAAAAGTTTCTTCCTTATACTAAGAGAAATCTATATGTACCACGTTTTAGTTCAAGATAAAGAATATGAGAATGAAAAGAAGACCTATTGATCCCAAAGTTTAATATTGTTTTTCTTGCACCAATAAGTACGTATGTATCAAATTTCAAGAATCTATGGCTTGTTCTGAATGAAAACTAATAGGCATTAAAACACGAGAAGAAGAAAAAGAAGACCTATTGATCTCATATTATATAATAGATTTCTTCCTTCCTTGTTGCAGCGACTACATAGGTCCTGTTATCAAGAGTATTCTCCAATTCCTTGTTGAAAGTGCATTTTGACATTTTTTTATGTGTAACACCTGTACAGCTTTGGTGAGAACAGCTTTGGCTGTACAAAGCTCTCACCAAAGCTGTTCACAACAGTTTTAGAACACACTTTTAAGAAGGCAGCTCTGAAGGAATATGGTACAAATATAAATGGAGAGAAGCTCAGTCATTTGAGATTCGCAGATGACATCGGACATCGTCCTTATGGATGATGCAATAATAATGTTGAGCAAGTTATATCACGCTTTCTTAGAGGTCGGACTAAAGATTAATATTAACAAGACGCAAATAATGACGAATCTGGTGCTAAATCGTAATATTGTTGTTGATGAAATGGATATTGAGCAGACTGCATCTTATAAGTACTTGGGACATGAAATTCGATTGGGAAGAGATAACCAGACGTGTGAGCTCCCACGTCGCATAGGATTAGCCTGGGCAGCCTTTGGTAAACTGAGCTATATATTTAAATCGGACTTACCCATGTGCCTGAAAAGGAAAATCTTTGACCAATTTGTGTCGCCTGTACTCACTTATGGGGTGGAAACATTAACACTCACAAAAAAGGTAGTGAACAAGATTCGCATAACTCAGAGGGTTATTGAGCGCCAGATGTTGGGTGTCTCCCTGAGGGACCGAATCCCAAACGAAGAAATACGTCTTAGAACAAAAACAACGGGCGCCGTCGAAAGAATCGCGTCGCTCAAGTGGAATTGGGCAGGACACGTCGCCAGATTGTCAGACAACCGATGGACAAAACGTATTGTCGCGTGGAGGCCACGAGAAGAAGCACTACGAAGCAGAGGACGACCACCAACCAGATGGGCTGAGAATTTGAAGCGTATTGTTGGCAACTGGATGCAAGCCGCACAAAACAGAGAAAGATGGAAAGAGCTGAGGGAGACCTATGTCCAGCAGTGAACGAGTACGGGTTGATCATGATGAACACCTGTACGGTGTTTGTATACTGCGATCTGGTAACACATGATCAATTATCAGGTGTTTTCTAACCTAACTTAATAAACAACAAATACTTAAATCTAAGGGCTTACCCTATGGTTTACTCTTATTTTATCTATCAACTAATTAACTACAACTAACACGTAATAACATCACAGCACTATCCTCTGCTTTTCACACTAAATTGTTACATATGCACACTAACTCAAATGGTTTTGTCCTTATGAGTCTTATCTTTAGTTCAGTGTTGTCAAGAAGCTGGATTGCCTCGACATTCACATGACTAATGCAGCCTCTGCTCGTGACTTGTTGCTGTCCTCTTGATTACTTCGGTCACAGTTTCCATATCCAGGTCCTGGTGGAGATTGTTGTTACGGATATACCAAGGAGCATCAACAATGCTCCTCAGTACTTTGTTTTGAAATCCATGGATAATGTGTAGGTTACTAGCTTTGGTACAGCCCCAGAGTTTATATATACAGCTCATATACCCATATTGGCCTCGGTACTTGCTTGTAAATGGATAATGTATTCTTCTTCTTTAGGTGCCGTGTCTGTATTCAGACGTTGGTTGTCATCATGTTTACAATTTCCTGAAACCTCTCTCTATCGGCTGCTGCGGGAAATAATTCTTCTACTGTGCAGCCACACCATTGTCTAATATTACGCAGAAATAAAAGTTTCTTTCGACCAATCCATCTCTTTCCCTCCACTTTTCCTTGTATTATAAGGGGAAGCAGATGGTACTTAGGTCCTCGAATTATATGACCGAAGTATTCTGTTTTTCTCCTCTTCATGATGTTTATGGGCAGACGTTCTGCATTCATCATTTTAAGAACATCTTCATTGGAAGTGTGCGAAACCCACGATATATTTAGGATTCGTCGATAGCACCACAATTAGAATGCTTCTAAAAATAAAATAAAAATTCCATTTTTAATTCAGTTGCAATGCGAAGGCAAAACAATCTTAATTTTCACTTAAAATACGGAGAGCAGTCCAGCCCTCTGAATCAACGATTTTCGACTCTTGTTGGAGTCTCATCGGAGAGAGAGTAGGCCTGCTTCTCCATACTTTAAGTGATCAACACCGAGAGTATATCCCCCACACCGCAACGGACGTGAATGGACTAGGTGACTAGCGTCATCTGGCAATTGAAAGATGAAGTAGTTTTTAATCCTAATAACAATATTATTAATATTTAAAAATATTAAAACATTACTAAAAGATTTTTAAATTGAAAACTTATTGGTCCATTTTCTTGATAACACCTCCATAACTTCTAAAATTTGCAAGCCAAATGGATGCTGAAGCGAAGAAGACAAGAGGGAATTCAAAAAACTTACAATTCACGACCCCGTCTGTTCAGCTGGTAAATTCCAACAGAAAATGGACCTAAGAGTCCCTTCAGAGGGCTGGACTGCTCTCCGTATTTTAAGTGAAAAATAAGATTGTTTTGCCTTCGCATTGCAACTGAATTAAAAATGGAATTTTTATTTTATTTTTATATTGGTCGTTACTTCTTTGAGTAACTTAGGTCCATTTTCTGTTGGAATTTACCAGCTGAACAGACGGGGTCGTGAATTGTAAGTTTTTTGAATTCCCTCTTGTCTTCTTCGCTTCAGCATCCATCTGGCTTGCAAATTTTAGAAGCCGTGGAGGTGTTACCAAGAAAATGGACCAATAAATTTTCAATTTAAAAATCTTTTAGTAGTGTTTTAATATTTTTAAATATTAATAATATGGTTATTAGAATTGAAAACTATTTCATCTTTCGAATGATTCTATTTTGTTTAGCATTGTGGTTTTTAACGTCCATGTCTCACAACCATACAATAAGATAGACCACACATAACATTTCACGACCTTCTTTAGAATATTCATCGACAGGTTTCTGTTACATAAAACTGGGATTCACCCGTTCTAACTCCTCTCCATCAAGAGAAAGCTGACCTTGATCTATATTAATCTTTCCAACTACCATCCACTTTGTTTTCGAAATGTTGATTTTAAGGTCTCTCCGATAACTTGCTTCACTGACTAGATTTAGTAGTGTCTGAAGATCTTGTAAATTTTTAGCAAGAATGGCTGTATCGTCAGCGTATTGTTGATTACTTCTCCGCCTAGCCTTACTCCCTCTTGTCTGCCATCCAAAGCCTCCCTAAAGATTTCTTCAGAGTGCAGATTAAAAAGGGCTGGGATAAAACACAACCTTGTCGTACTCCACGTTTTATCGGTAGTTTTTCAGTAGGTACGACTGTCTCCAATTTGGATAGAGGCTACTTGATTGTAATATAAGTATTTCAGCAGTCTTATATCGTAGTGGTCAAGTCCTGCTGCCTGCAGGCAATCGAAAAGTGTATCATGTTGTACTCGGTCGAATGCCTTCTCAAAGTCGATGAAACAAACATAAACGTTCTTTCGGAATTCACAACTTTTTTGTGAGAGAACGCGCATACAAAATAGTGCTTCTCTAGTTCCTAGACCATTTCTAAACCCAAATTGCTTATTACCCATTCTAGTTTCGCACAGAAGGAATATTCGGTTTAATATAATACGTAAAAGTATCTTAAGTGTGTGACTCATCAAACTGATTGGTCTAAAATCGCTACATTTGGTGGGCCTGCTTTTCTTTGGTAATGTTATAAACAGTGACTCCAACCAATCATCTGGTATCTTTCCTTCGTTGTAAATTTTGTTGAAGAAAGTAGTCAAGTAGGTAACGTTTTCCTCATCAAAAAGTTTAAGTAGCTCAACAGGGATTTGATCTGGTCACTAGCTTTATTGTTTTTGGCTTGTTGTATTGCCTTTATGACTTCCGACTTCAGTATACTGGGGCCCCTGTCTAATTGGTTGTCACAGGTAGTATTTGAAGAATTTTCTCGAGAAGCATCGTCAAAAAGGTCACTGATGTGTCTCTCCCTTTTTTGCACTGTTGTTCGTGATCACAAATTTTTCCGTCTGCGGTTTTAAGTACGTGAGCATTTTTCTGTTTTCTAATTCCGGAGGTATATTTAAGTTTCTTGTGGAGGTTGAAAGTGTCATGCTTTTTTTGGAGGTCTTTACATGAATTCTCGAGCCAGGATTCTTTTGCCTGTACATGGATAATGTATCATGGATGGAAAATGTTGAATTTTTTCCAATCAGCCAATGCAGTTTCTTATATCTAACCCGGCATTGGTCGCTAGGTTTGCTTTTACGTGAGTGGTCGCGCGTGAGATTTTGTCTCACATATCCAACTTTTGCCTTTTTTTACGAAATACATTTTTCAAAATAGATTTAAAACATAAACTTATTATTAGATTTACTTAATCTGACTGTTAATGCGCTTGTACATTTTAATCTAAAAATGTAGAAATAATAATAATTTTAATATCTCAATACTTATAAATTTCAAATTTGTACTGGTACCTTTATTTTATTGTCCTGTAACAGGGCAAGTTCTAAAATTATCTTTGCACAATTCATATGGCAAATACAAAATAAAGTAATACTACGATATAAAATAATGCTAAATAATATTATGCACGATGGTCGCGCGATGAGAGAATATCTCACTGACTTAACAATCGGGACATTACTAAGTCAACCGAACCACCATCTGAGCAGACGAGTCTATTCGATTGTAGAGGAAGGATAATTAGGAGACTAGAAGGAACCACAGCATGTGTAATTTACCAGGGAAAAAGTTGTGTCCAATATTCTGAAACCGTGAGAGAAAATCTCATACAGCGACCAATGCCGGACTAATATCAAGTTTTCCTCCTTTCTTTTTGACATGGACTTTCCAGCGCAGCCTCGTGTCTAGGGTGCTGCCCAAGTGTTTTGCTAATGTTGCATAAGGAACTTGGGTATCATTTATTCTAGCTGGGAAATTTTCTATTTTTTTATTTGTAAAGTTAATGTGTGCAGATTTAGTCCTATCTAATTTTATTCGCCATCTTCTGGTCCACATATGTATTGTATTTACTGATAGTTGCAACTTATCAGTAGGTTCTTCACTAGTGTCTCCTATCGCTAGTATGGCTGTATCATCCGCGAAGGTGGCAATAGTGTTTTGTTCTAGCTCTGGAATGTCACACGTATACAACAGGTACAGGACTGGACCTAATACGCTCCCTTGTGCACGGCAGCTTTGATCTCCCTTAAATAGGTGTACCTACACTTCTTCTTGTTTTACTCTAAAATATCTATTCTGAATATATCATTCTAGGATTTTCGAATGCTGTTTAGGCATAAACGTTCTTATTTTATAGTTTAAACCAAAGAAGATTGTAGAGCAGACTTTATTTTCTTCTAATATTTTTTATATTACCTATATTCGTTATTCTGTGAACTTGTTCTATTTCTGAAACCAAATTGATGATTTGGTATAAGATTTTTTCTTTCTATTATTCGTTTTAATCTTTTCAATAGAAGTTTTTCAAATAGTTTTGACCTCACCGGAAGGAGTGATATTGGTCGATAGGATGTCACTTCATTAGGAGGTTTACCTGGTTTGGCGATCATAATGACTTCGGCTATTTTAGAGACTCTGGGAATACATAATATCTCAATCTTAAACCAACATTTATTAAGTGTGTCAGCTTAACTATGGCTTTTCGTTGTAGATTTTTTAATGGTATGGTTTAAATAAAAATATTACCTTAGGTGGCTCCCATTTATCCCCTCTCCCCTAAGTACTTTCATTATGTGGGTTCATCTCCACCTTGAATATAAATGTTAATCTTCTTCCTAACGTGCCCTTTTAACTCCCCTTGACGTTGGCGATTAACATGGCGAAACTGCCTTTGTCTCGAGCTATTCTAGATAGTTGCTCTGCTTTCTTTGTTCCTGTCCACTCCCTGATATTCTTCAACCCAGAGACCTGTTTTCTACCAATTCATCTGCGTCCTTCAATTTTACGCATCATAATTAGTTGAAGAATATTATATCGGTGTCCCCTTACTATGTGTCCAAAATAGGCCATCTTTCTACATTTGATTTTGTCAAGGAGCTCGCGAGCAGCATTTGCTCTCTTAAGGACTGCCACACTTGTCAGAGTAGCCGTTCATGGTATTTTCAGTGTACGTCTGTGCAGCCACATTTCAAAGGCGTCCAAACGATTAATGGTCGATATTTTTAATGTCCATGCTTCGACAACATACAAGAGGACTGACCAAATGTAACATTTAATCATGCGCTTTCTAAGTTGAATTTGCACGTTATCATTACAGAAGAATGGCCTCATTCTTAAAAATGTTGTGCTGGCTATCTCGACTCCACATTTTATTTCTTTATCTGGATCTAGTTGCTCAGTAATATGGCAACCAATATATTTAAAACTGGATACTCTTTGAATTATATGACCATCAAAATATAACCGTGAACCTTGATGTGCCAAACTGCTAAACACCATGTACTTTGTTTTTGCACAGTTTATGTTTAGGCCTAACTCTCTTCCCACTGTGTCAATGACATTTAAAGGCATTGTAATTCATTCATGTCATCACTTAACACGTTGACGGACAGTGCATCAAATGTATAAGCAAGTGTTGTGAGACTATATGAATTTTGCAAAGTAGAATAGGGAAATTGCTGAATGTCTTATAGCGCTCATAGTTTATGGAAGCAATAAGTTTTTTAACATTTTTTGTAAACATGTGGAAATTACATCAATGGAAATTAGACCTCTATAGACGTTCTGTCCGTGAACGTGTTAAAATAACTGTATCGTCTGTATATCTGATTGTATTTATCAGAATTTGATTAACTTTCACGACCCATTCCAAATTATGCAGCGCTTCTTTAAATATTATATCTGAATATAAATTGAACAGCAGTGGGACGGTATAGAAACCTGTCTCACACCTCTTTGTATTTGACATATTTCTGTTGATTTTCCATTTATGCAAACTGTTGCTGTTTGACGCCAGAATAATTTTTCTATGATTCGTACGTCTTGACTGTCAACTCTTTTATCCTTTAATATATTAATTAATTTATGATGCTGTACTCGATCAAAGGCCTTTTCATAGTTAACAAATACAGCAAATACGTATTTTCTTTGATCTTGGCATTTCTGCAATAATACATTTAGTGCAAAGAGTGCGTCCCGGGTTCCCAGTCCATTTCTAAAGTCCATTCTATATTTAACTTTTTTCTAGTAATAGTTACAAATGTCTTCAAAATTACATCTAAAAATGTGACCGGTTTTATAATATCATTAATTAATAGACCTCCCGTCAAATTTTCCACCTATCTCTCTCTTGATCTCCTTAAATCTAATTTGTGGTGATGCGCTTTATATCATCCGTCCATCTGCTAGTCGGTGCTCGTCCTCTGCTTCGATTTGCTTCTTCTCTTGGTCGCCATTTACTCTTTTTATTTAGTCTGTTGGGATATGTGGGATGTCTTCTGTGCCTACATTTTGGACTTTTGATATCTGAGTACAGGCTTTTATGCCATTTTAACATCATTCAAATTACAGGTACAAATATACAAAAAAGGACATCATCATGCAACCTCTTCTGTCCACTGCTAGACATAGGTCTCTCCCATTCTTCGCCACTCTTCACGGTTCTGTGCTTCTTGTTGCCATTTCTTGGATATTCGGTTAATGTCGTCCATCCAGCGTGTTGGTGGTCGTCCTCTGCTGCGTTTGTCTTCTCTTGGGCGCCAGTCAATTAGTTTTCTGGTCCATCTTGAGTCTTTCAGTCCCGCTATTTGGCCTGACCAATTCCATTTCAGCTTGACTATACGTTCAACGACATCAGTGATACCTGTTCTTTTCCTTAAGTCTTGGTTCCTTATTTTGTCTTTTTTTGTCACGCCGAGAATCGATCTTTCCATACGCCTTTGTGCCACTCGCATTTTTAGTGCTGTTGTTTTTGTGAGCGTGAGAGTTTCTGCTCCGTATGTCTTAATAGGAAGAACACATTGATCAAATGTCTTCCGTTTCATAGCTGTCGGGATATTGCTCTTAAAGATGTCTCTTAGTGAACCATACGCCGCCCAAGCAAGTGTTATTCGTCGTTGAAATTCGCAAGTCTGATTGTCCTTGCCTATTCTGATTTCATGACCGAGATATATGTACTTTTCTGTCAATTCTACCACTTGACTAAATTTGTCATAAATTTGGTCTTGCCGATGTTCATTTTTAGACCTATTGTTGAAGACACGTTTTCTATTTCTAGTAGCATTTGTTGTGCTTCACCCAGATCTTCGGTAATAAGTACTATATCGTCGGCAAAACGCAGATGATTGAGCATTCCTCCATCTATTTTTATTCCTCTATTTTCCCACTTTAACATTTTAAAGCGTATTCGGGGACCGCTATAAATAATTTAGGTGAGAGAGTGTCGCCCTGTCTCACACCCCGCTTGATATGAATTTATCTGGTAATATCATGTAGTTTTACACGCATTGTGGCGTTTTGGTATCATGTTTGCACTAACTTTGTAAACCGGTAATCTGTTCTACTATTGTTCAGAGCAATTATAATGCTGTCTAATTCCACAGTGTCGAAGGCTTTGTGAAAGTCTACGAAGATAAGTACCAGTGGTCTGTTATATTCTATCGACTTTTCTATTAAGGTTTTTTAACCTTTTTAACCTTTTTAAAAACCTTAAAAAAACCTTAATACAAAAAAGGACACTGATCGATAATTCACCTCACCTGGTATTCGGTGTTGTAAAATTGACTTGGTATTTGGAATGTTAACTTTTATAATAAAATAGCTTGTAATCCACTTTTATTAAAAAATTTTGTTGGCCCTAAAATTGAATAAATTGTACACAGGACGCCTCTGCGTACAAGCGGTTAGGATCGTTGAAGATTAGATTGGAAGAAGCAATGACAGGCTAGTGAGTCAATCCATCTTAGGGTCCTGAAGGGAAAGGACTGCAGCCGTTCTTATTCGAGATCAGATCCTTCGGGAGGGCTACCTGTTCCTGATTTATCACTCGTCCATTCCACTTTCCGTTCAACTTATCCTTTGCTTCTACCGATCTTTGATATTTAGCTGGATTTACTAGCTTCTTTGGGAATAAATTATTCGGAAACTAGCGAGAGATTAGATCGCATCGTGGCACTGGCACCGCACACGCCGAGATAGACACGAATTCTTTCGATTTCGTACACAGGTTGCAAATCACGCACAATTCTACAAATTAAATCAATCTAACACCTTTACTCGATAATCCTACAAAAACCGCATTGTAATAATTTATTAGTGATCTATGTTTTATAGTGTGTCTAAAATATTTGTAAAACTTTTGTAACACGTTAAAATATACAGTGAGGACGTAAATGTTTCATAAATTCAATAATTTTTGTAAATAAAAATATTTTGGAAAGAAATCCTTTGTAAAAGGTATAAAAATTTTTTATTAAAAATCCCTTAAAAGGGCTACATTACAACAAAACGTTTTCGATTTTTATAAAAAATCATCATCAGTGTTCGATAAACTGGATGCTAGCTGAGCCACAAAAGAAAAATATTTGGGTAAAAACCCTTTACATAAAATATAGATGCCTTAAAAGTGCATACTTCAGTAAAAAGGCCTGTGATGGTCACATGGCAAACAGGATAATGCCCTAAGGTAAGGTATACAGGTTTCCCAACACGTGGGATCCAAATTGAGTTGATCACATTTCAATGACTTAATGGCAATAAAAATATTTTGACGAGATCCTCAGATAGTTCGATTAATTTTTTTTTAATTATAATTTTTTGGCATGTATATCATACTAGTGACGTCATCCAGTTGGGCGTGATGACGTAAACGATGTTTTATTTAAACGAGAATAGGGGTCGTGTGCTAGCTCTTTGAAAGGTCATTCAATTCTCCATTCAGTAATATAAACATTAACATAGTTATCGATACAGGGTGTCCCAAATATTTTGTTTAATTATATAATAAGAAGAACGCTATGAATGAGTTAGGAATTCCAAAAAACTAATATGTTTAACAAAAGTGACAATGGCGAAGATGCTATCAGCAGCAAAAATTCAAAACGACTCGTCAACCCCATTTGAAATGCATAGGGGGTTAAGGCAGAAAAATGCGCTGGCGTGTCAACTTTTTAACGTAGCCTTAGAAAAAGTTGTATGAAACGCTAATTTAGATAGCAGGGGAACAATATTTAATATATCAGTCCAAATTCTAGCATATGCAGACGACGTGGACATTATAACAAGAACCAGGGCGAGAACTGCGGAAATCATAACCGATCTAGTAGCAGCAGCAGAACAAATGGGGTTACATATACAGTAGAGCGTCGATAATCCGAACTAATTGGTACAGGGGTAGTTCGGATTATCAAATTGTTCGGATTGTCGAACATATGTTCAAAATACATACAAAGCTCATAAACATAGTACATAATATGTACATACGTTTTAGTTACAAGGAATAAAACACCTGCATAATAAACAAAAAATATATTGTATGTATTTCTGAATAAACAAAACAAAAATCCGCTGTCATATTTTGCCCATATTGTCATATTAAATCCAAAAATTGGTCCGCGATTCATATTTTTTAATTTTATAATTTTTTTTGCGTTCGGATTAGCGATCGTTCGGATTACCAGGGTTTGGATTATCGACGCTCTACTGTATATCAAACTAAAACCAAATTCATGGCGACTAACACAAACACAAGAGCTGGAAATGTTGACGCAGATCTAATCATCAATGACCAAAACTTCGAAGCAGTCAAAAAATTTCATATATCTAGGGACATCAGTTAACCCCAATAATAACACATCTGAGGAAATAAAAAGGCGAAAAATAATTGCAAACAGGTGTTATGGTCTATCGAAGTACTTATCTAACAAACGTCTGTCTCAAAGAACTCGTATAAGGCTGTATAAAACATTGATTGTCCCCGCTCTCACATATGGATCAGAGGCGTGAACGCTAACTAAAACAGATGAATCTGCTCTATCGATTTTTGAAAGAAAAGTGCTACTCAAGATATTCGGATCAGTCTGTGAGAACGGAATATGGAGGCGTAGATATAACTTTAAACTGCAGAATATCTACAAGCATACTTAAGTTTGGTGGAAAAGATATTATCACTATAATTAAGCGAAACCGCCTGCGGTGGGCAGGACATGTAGCCCGGGCCCCTGAATCGAACCGGATAAAAAAGATTCTAACAGCTCAACCCGTGGAAATGAGAAGACAGGGTAGGCCAAAGTTGAGGTGGATGGACGAGGTAACACAAGATGCCGAGAAGATCGGAGTGGGCAACTGGAAAATGCATGCAAGCAGAACAGAATGGCGTAGAAAGCTTGAGAAAGTCGAGGCCCTCTAAGAGCTGTAGCACCAAGAAGTACAAAAAGAAATTAACAACCTCCGACACGGAAAATCAGCAGGAGAAGATGAAATAGCAGTGGAAATACGGAGGAAGATAATTACATTAAGAAATAAACCAGATAATACAACAAATATGGACACAAAACAGACCACCAGGCGATTAGAAGAGAGGTATTATAGTACATACCTATATTATGTATAAAAAAGAAGATCGGGAGTAGTGCGAGAATTACAGAGCAATAACCTCATTAAACATCACATAAAATTCTAGCAAACACACTAAACATGAGCGAATATTAGGAGAATCCCAGAAAGGGTACAGACCGGGGAGATCGACAATTAAGTCCATACATACAGTGGAGCAAATAATTCAAAAATCGAGAGAATACAATAGAGAAATGCACCTAATATTCACTGATTTCAAAAGTGGTTTTGATACAATCAATCGGAAGAAAATGATGGAGGAGCTAGAGAATCTTGGAATCCCAGAAAAATTAAGACATATGCTAAAAGTGAGCCTAAAGAGCACCACAGCAAAGATCAGTTTCAACGGAACAGCTTCTAAGGAGATAAATGTAAACAAATGAGTGAAACAAGGTGACTCTATCTCCCCCCGATGCTATTTAAAATGATATTGGAAGTAATAATGAGGACAAACTTTGCAAACAAAAACATTATTACAGATCAACTGCAACTAGTAGCATATGTAGATGATCTAGTCATCATAACGAAGACGAAGATAACACTTATAAAAGCAGTTAAAAATTATAAGGAAGCGAAGAGCATAGGTCTAGAGATAAATCAGTACAAAACAAAATACATGACAATAGGGTAGGATGACACAACAACTTAGAAATATCTAAGAACACAGAACCATAAATTTGAAACTGTATCCACCTTTAGCTACTTAGAAGTATCAATAGAGAAATCCGGAAAAGAGAGAAGAGAGGAAAGAATTCCGAAAGGTAACAAAAACATATGGAATGAACAGAAACCTTCTGAGAAGCAAAACTCTAAGTAAGAGAACAGAGATGAACCTATATTAAGACCTTAATTACTTAATAAGACCTGTTGTTACATATAGGATGGAAACAACGGCGATTAACAAGAAAGAGGAAGATAACCTTCTGAAATTTGAAAGAAAAATAATGAGAACAATACTGCGCCACAATGTAACAAGAGAAGGAGAAATAAGGATCAAAACAAATGCCAAAATTGAAGTAAAATTAAAGAGAAAAAATATAGTCCGATACATAAAACCTCTTCGCTTAGAATGGATAGGACATACAGAGAAGCCCACAATCAGATATGTTGAGAAGGATAACTAACTTTGACACTACTATGGCTCAGGTAGAGAGGAAGATCTAGAAGAAGATGGCTGGAAGATGTAGAAGAAGACATAAGAGCAATGAATGTGAAAGACTGGAAGGATCAGTGCAATGACAGGAAGAAATGGAAAAGAGCCACGACATCAACAAAGACACACAGCAAGCTATAAATGACAGAGGAGTAATACACCTCACAAAAGGATTTTGAACGCCATGGCGTTCTTAGTCCCTAGGGATTGTAATGTTTAATAAATTAATTAATATTAATAATCGCAAATGCTTTTAGAAAAATATTACTGGTGCACTAATTGTGTCCATTAGATTAATACCTACTATAGTACAGTGCTCAACAATTGATAAGGATCATAATTATTATTTCAAATATTTTAAAAGTTTGTTGACTTCGTAGTACTTTTTCGTTGGTTAGAGTTAAAAAATATATATATTTTTTTTAAATGTAAATAATCAAAAGCAAAAATAAAATATTTTAACCAGAAAAACGATTTATAGAAATGAAGTAACATAAAATTGTGTTCTACAAAATCTAAAATAACTAGACAATTGGCCTACAAAACCTAAACAAAAAATTCTAATATTTTGTTGTACCTCTTCGTGAACGAATTAAACTTCTTACCCTATCAGGCATACTCTTAATTATTGCATTCACAAAATTTTCACAAAATGGTATAGTCATATAAGCAGAATGGGAGAAGGAAGACTGGTAAAGATAGCACGAGACAGATCACCAAACGGCCGAATGAGTATAGTAAGGAAAAGGAAGAGATGGAGTTACAACCTGGATATCTGATGAAGAGACATCCGAAGATGGAACAGGCGCGAGCCTATTAAGGAAGCAGCTAGAAGAAGAAGAAGAAGAAGAAGAAGAAGAAGAAGAAGAAGAAGAAGAAGAAGGAGAATAAGAAGAAGAAGAAGAAGAAGAAGAAAAAAAAGAAGAAGACAAAATTTTGGTCCAAAGTTGTCCATCTGTGTTTCACAGTTTCACTTAAATGTTAAGCGTTTTCACAGTAACACATTTAGTGGTTATGTTATAGATAGAGGCTCCGACATATTCTAAGTAGTTCATATCTGGTGACAGGGCTGGCCACTACATTATGTCAATACCGTGATGCTGTAATCTTCTTCTTTTTGTATAGACATGACTGTGTCTGATTTTTCAATGTGCCTCTAGTGAGTTGTCGTTCTATCGTTTTCGTGGTCTTCCCACTGATCGTCTTCCTATTGGGGAACCGACTCTCGCTATCCTGACTACCATATTTGTTGTCATTCGACTTATGTGGTCATTCCAATCTATTCTTCTGTTTCTTATCCAGTTCTTAATGTTATTCACCTTGCATCTCCGTCGTATATCTGTACTTCTAGCTCTGTCCCATAGTCTTACCATCGATTTTTCGAAGGGTTTTCATCTCCGCTATTTCGAGCAATCTTTTTGTTCTCTCTGTGTCGGGTCGTGTTTCAGCCGCGTATGTCATTATTGGTCTGATGACTGTTTTGTAAATGCTGTAATCTTTCGTTCACAATTCTTTCACAGTTAGGACGGGCATTGTCCTCAATAAGGTCTAAACTTTTTCAGATTGCACCCGCAAATGGTACAATGATTGGTTCTAAAACCCTATTTCTATATCTCTGAGCCTTCATCGTAGCATTTGTCAGAACCATTAAGCCATCGAAACATTTATACCATCCCAAACGAAAATAAAGCCTCCCCCAAAAGCAGTTGTAGGCACCCTATAATGCCCATTATACCTCTCTTCTCGTTCCCTCCAAACCAAAGTACGACCATATGAAATGTTTATACGAAATCTAGATTCATCTGTAAATAGACACTTTCTCCATTCGTTGAGTTGTCCAGTTGCGGTGTTCTTTACTAATAAAATGCCATTAACAACACAAAACAAAAAAGAGGGTAAAGCTACTGGACCACTATTGGATTGATGAAGATGTTATCGATGTAATGGTTGAACTCTTTAATCTAATATATCAGACTGCCACAATCCCCAGACAATGGCTGCAATCGACTTTCGTAGCAATTCCCAAAAAGTCAAGTGCAACAACCTGCTCAGATCACAGAACAATATCTTTAATGAGTCACACGCTCAAAACATTTTTGAAAATAATACACAACAGCATTGTTAAAACTCTTGAATATGAAATTAGTGACACACAATTTGGCTTTAGAAATGGTATGAGCACAAGAGGTGCTTTGTTCAGCTTGAATCTGCTGGCCCAGAGATGCATGGACATGAATCAGGATATGTACTTATGTTTTGGAGACTTTGAAAAGGCATTTGATAACGTTCAACATAAAAAGCTTGTAGATATATTAAAAAGCAAAAATACTGACAGTCGTGATATGAAAATTATATCTAATATACAGGGTGTCCAGAAACTCTACCGATAAACGCAAACAGGAGATTCCTCAGGTAATTTTAAGACAATTTAAACAAATTCACCTAGTCCGAAAATGCTTCCTAAGGGAGCTAGAGCTCTTTGAAAATTACGCCTTGTAATTAGTTTTTCTTAAATACCTCCAGAACGCTTCTAGTTAGAAAAACAAAAATTGGTAGGCGTATTTATCTTCCAGAGATAAATCAATTCCATTCATTGCAAGTTTACAGTACCGGTCATAGGCGTCCGTTTTGGGTAGGGTAACGGTTATTTTATCGCATAACTTTTTTGTCTTTAAATTTTAAGCATTTTTCACTTTGGATTATTAAATTGTGAGGTATGGTAGTACTAAAAGGTACTCTTGATTAAAGTCGGTAGGACACACAGTTTTCTACAAAAATCGATTTGAAAACTTTTCGTCTCTAGAATTTGAAAAAATAAACGGTGTATTTTACCTTTAATACCTCATAATTTAATAATCTAGTGTCAAAAATGCTTAAAAATTAAAGATAAAAAAGTTGTGCGATAAAATGACCGTTGCTACTCAAAATCGACGCATATGACCGATACTAGAAATTCGCAATTAATGAAATCGATTCATCTCTGGAATATAATTAAACGTACAAGTTTTCGTTTTTCTAAATAGCTTTTTTTGAAACTTATTTTTAATTTAGAAAACGAAAAATTTTCAAATCGATTTTTCTAGAAAACGGTGTATCCTATCGACTTAAAACAAGAGTACCTTTTAGTACAAGAATACCTCACAATTTAATAGTCCAGTCAAAAATGCTTAAAAGTTAAAGACAAAAAAGTTTTGCGATACAGTAACCGTTGCCATGCCCAAAACGGACGCCTATGTCCGGTACTAGAAATTTGCAATGGATGGAATCGATTTATTTCTGGAAGAAAAATATGCACATCAATTCCTGTTTTTCTAAATACAAGCGTTCTGGAGGTATTTAAGAAAAACTAATTACTAGACGACATCTGCAAATAGCTCTAGCTCCCTTAGGAAGCGTTTTCGGACTAAGTGAATTGGGTTAAATTGTCTTAAAATTATCTGAGGAATCTCCTGTATTAGTTTGTCTGTAGAGTTTCTGGACACGTATATTGGAATGAAACTGACTAGGTAAGAATTGACAACCAGGACACCCGAAATATCAAAATACAAAGGGGAGTCCGTCAGTCAGAGTCTACAGTGAAGCGGTATTTCAAGAAGCGCTCTCAGATTCAATAGAAGATATATCTATCAATAGAGAAGTTTTGAACAACTTATGTTTTGCAGACGATACAGTAATAATAAAGGATAACAACAATGATTTACAGAACGTAATGCAACGCCTTAATGAACGCTGTCATGAGTACGAACTGAAGATGAATTTAAAGAAAACTAAATGCATGATCCTGCCACGTTGCGTTAACCATTCGTTGATCCACGTCACAATCTAAACATGCATTTGGATAATACCTTTGTGGCATAGTTTATAATTAATTAATAAAAATATCCACTATTTAAAATAACTGAAACCAAACTGTAATAATATAAAATGAAAATGTACGACTTTAATATTCAACTATTTGCTGACGATAGTTGAAAAAAAAAAAGAAAAAACATGACCACAATAAAAGATGGCCACAATAAAAAATATTTTATTTCGTTTAAATTGATAAAAAGGGGTATATATTATTGTAATTATATTAATTTTTACAAACTCCGACTATTTCTGTCGTAGAATATAACTTTGATCCTTATCCATTGTTGAGCACTGTATTTATATAATTACTATACTGTTGTAAAATATATCAAATATGTATATTTTAACGATTTAATTCATTATATAAATAGGTTTTTAATCTACAGGTCAATTCGTGGCCCGAAAAATTGCGTATCAAAAACATCCTGTTGAAATATACTCTAACAAAACAATTAAAGGGCATTTAATAGCCGCTTAAAAAATCGCGTGCTAGTTTTTGACTAGTTCGTCGAAACCCCGAATAGTCATTAACAACGGAAGCCATTCTTCATAGCCGAATAATTGTTGGTTTTATTTACGTTAAAAACTGCATAATGCGAATGGAAATGAATGCAGTTTTATCTAGATAAAGATCTTGTTTCATGCGGTGACATGCAATAGCCTGGTCAAATTTAATTGCTTGTTTGTCACTATAAATCATGATTTAATGATACCTCCTTTACTTTGACTTACTCATGGTATTTTTAACACTAAGTATCAATTAGTCGATTTAGGGATACGCATTGGCAATCCTTTCTTAAATCATTATTATTTTTATTTAATTATTTTTTTTTGTTCAATAAAAATAGACAAATAAATAAATATACAGCGTGTCTACTTAAGTTGGAAACATATGGGAAACTTTTTTGTTATGCCTTTTACGAAAAAAAGTTATTCTTTATAAAAAGTGCTGCATGCTCTAAAACCTAAGATTCAATCATCAGATATCAAATTTTCTCAATATTATACGAGGTATGTAAAAAAATATGAACTTCGTTCAAGAGTAAAGTACCTTTATTTCTCTCAATATCGAAAATTCTTATTATGAAAAGTTGTTGGGAAATATAAACTAAGATCAAATATGCAATTAAATGGTTCTAATTGGAAAAAAATATTTTCCAAATTTTTTCTCAAATTTATTGATACTAACTTCGTTTTTATTTATTGCACATACGATAACTCTTTTATTATTACTTTTACGAAAAAAAGGTATTCTTTATAAAAAGCTCTGTATATCCTAAGGCCGAAGATGCAACCATCAGATATCACATTTTATTAATTTTATACGAAGTATGTCAAAAAATATGAATTTCATTCAAGAGTAAAGTACCTTTATTTTTCACAATATTGCAAATTGCAAAAGTTGTTTAGAATTAAAAACTATGTTTTGATATGCAATAACATCCTTCTAATTGAAATATTGTGAAATATAAAGGTACTATAATCTTGAGCGAATTTCATATTTTTTGACACACCTCGTATAAAATTAATAAAAGTTGATATATCATGGTTGTGTCTTAGATTTTGTACCATGCAAAGCTTTTTATGAAGAATAACTTTTTGTCATAAAATGAATAATAAACGAGTTATCATGTTTGTAATAATTAAAAACGATGTTGGGTATCCATAACTTTGAGAATTTTTTTTTCCAATTAGAAGCATGTAATTGCATATTTGATCTTAGTTTTTAATTCCAAACAACTTTTTATCATAAGAATTTTCGATATTGAGAGAAATAAAGGTACTTTATCCTTGACCGAAATTCATATTTTTTGACATACCTCGTATAATATTGAAAAAATTTGATATCTGATGATCGAATATTAGGTTTTGGGGCTTGCAGAACTTTTTATAAAGACTAACTTTTTTTCGTAAAATTAATAATAAAAAAGTTTCCCATATGTTTCCAACTTAAGTAGACACGCTGTATAAATACAGACACAATCACACATTAAAACTCACACATCCACTGATAGATTCTATCGAAGATGATGTCAAACGTGAGATTTATTTCTCCAATGTGCTTTGCGATGCTCACCCCAGCCACGTCATCGGCATATGCCACGAGCCTAGCATCCCTTCATAATTCTAGCTTTAGTAACCCATCATACATAATATTCCACACGAAAGGGCCTAGCGCAGAGCCTTGTGGAAAGCCTCCACTGATTTTCTATTCCTTCGTCGGGTGAAGTGCCGCTACCTTCATTTCGATAAAATCTCGAATTTATGATGGCCACATTTCTTTATTGTTTTCACCCAATTTTGAAAAAATTTGAAAATTTTTCCTCCGTCATTATACCAGGTAGAATGACAAATGAGGTGTCAAATGAAAGTTTATAATCCAAGGATATGACAAAAGGTGAGAAATTTGACCTAGGCTGTCTGTCTGTCCGTCCGACCCCGAATATAACTCTTCCGTCATTATACGAGGTAGAATGACAAATGAGGTGTCAAATGAAAGCTTATAATCCAAAGATGGTACTAAAGGTGAAAAATTTGACCTAGGCTATCTGTCCGTCTCTCCGTCCGACCGCGAATATAACTCCTCCGTTATTATACCAGGTAGAATGACAAATGAGGTGTCAAATGAAAGCTGATAATCCAAAGATGATACTTCTTCTTCTTCTTCTTCTTCTTCTTCTTCTTCTTCTTCTTCTTCTTCTTCCTCTTCTTTTATATAGGCAGTACTGCCCGTTTTTCTTCAATGGTGCCTTTCATTCTGCCCCTAAGTTGTCATTCCATATTTTCCTTGGGCGTCCTATACTTCTCCTGCCTAACGGTGACTTGTCTCTAGCAATTCTTACTATCCTTGATTCAGACATCCTGCTTATGTGCTCATTCCACTCTTCTTTTCTGTTCTTTACCCAGGTATTTATATTGTCTACCCCACATATGCGTCTGATTTCCTCACTTCTTACCCTATCCTGTAGTCCTTTTCCAGCAATTCTTCTTAAGATCTTGATTTCGTTGGTTTCCAGATGTCTTCGTGTTTTGCTTGTATCTGATCTTGTTTCGGCCGTGTAAGTCATAATTGGCCTAATAAGTGACTTATATATTCGGGCCTTTGTTTTCAATCTTAGGTGTTTGTTTTTTCCAAATTGTGTCGTTTAGGCATTCGGCCGTTCTACTGGCTTTAATTATTTGATCTTTTACCTCTTCTTCGATATTGTTGTCGGCTGATAGGTTAATTCCCAGATATTTGAAAGTCATTACTTGTTGTATAATTTGATTGTCTAACTCCAATTTGCATCTTATTGGTTCTCTTACAATTACTAAGCTTTTTGTTTTTTGGGCTGATATTTTCATATTCATTTCTTTTTCGTTAATGTTGAACTCGTGCAAAAATCTTTGTAGGTGGTCTTCGCACTCTGCTACTAACACGGTGTCATCTGTCATCAGCGTAGCATAGTATTTTTATCTCTCTATTGCCCATTTTGTACACTCTTTTTTTCTTCACTTGTTTTATTATTGCACCCAAGATTATGTTAAACAGTAGAGGGCTTAGTGAATCTCCTTGCCTAATTCCTGTGTTTGTTTCTATGTGTTCTATGGGTTCTGTTATTATTCCATTGACTTTCATTTCTATTTTATTTCTTACATATATGTTTTCTATCAGTTTTATGATATCCAGTGGTAAATTTTTGTCATATAGTAGGTGTATCACACCTTTTAATTGGATTCTATCAAACGCTTTCTCTAGGTCTATGAAACAGAAAAAGGCTGGATTGTTATATTCTAGTGATTTCTCCGCCATTTGCCTTATCACAAAAACTGCATCGTTACATGATCTTCCACTTCTAAATCCTTGTTGTTCATCCGATATATTTATGCACGCCATTATGTTCTCCATAAGTATTTTTGTTGTGAGTTTCAGTACAGTGCTCAGTAAATTTATCCCTCTATAGTTACTGGGGTCTGCCCTATCACCTTTCTTAAATAACGCTATCATTTGAGTGGTTCTCCATTATTCTGGAATTCTTCCTGTATTTATTATTTTACTTATAAGGATATTCAGTTCTCTGTGAAGTCTATCTCCTCCGTATTTTAAAAGTTCATTAGCTATTCCATCTTTCCCAGGAGCTTTTCGATTTTTCATCTTTTTTAAGGCGTTATTTATGGATGTGCATGATTTGGACGCTAAATTTAAAAGACCCAAAGGAGGAAGACCCAATCCTTCGATCCTAACTTTACTTTCTGGCAGCGTCCAAAACACGGGTACTTTTAAGACCCTCAGGTACTTTAGCGTCGAAAACATGCCCGCCCTTATTTATATCTTCCTCTTTAATTTCTGTTTTCTCATCCGATTCTAATCATGGTGTCGCCAGTTCTTTGTGATTAGCTGTTTAATAGAGGTTTTTTAGGTAAGTTGTCCATGTATTTGTATCAATATGTTTTACTTCTATCAATTCCTTCATCTCTGCTCTTTGACCTCATATCATTTTCCACATTTCCTTTTGCATCCCATAAAAGTCGTTCTCCATCTCTTTTGAAAATGCTTCCCAATGTTCTGTTTTCTTCCTTCTTACTATTGAGTTTAATTCATTTCGTACTCTTTTATATTCTTCATATGTTTGTCTCGTTCTTTTGGACTTGTATTCTAGGTAGATTTTCTTTTTTTCTTGGCATTTTATTTTTATTTCTTCACAGAACCATGGAGTTCTCCTTTTCGTTCGTATATGTTTACTTATCTTACGTTCTCCAACTGCTTCTGTTGCTGCCATTTTGATATTATCTCTGATCTTCCTCCAACTTTCTTCTATGTCTTCATCCGGTGTAATGTAGTTTTCATTCAGTACTTTTTGCAGTCTTCTCTGGTATAGATCTCGTGTTGACATGTCTCGTAGCGAGGTTAGCAACCTATCTATCGTAAAATGAAGCAATGCTCAAAGAACCAACGGGAAAGATGGTACTAAAGATGAAAAATTTGACATAGGCTATCTGTCCGTCCGACTGCGAGTATAAATCCTCCGTCGCTATACCAGAGAGAATGACAAATGAAGTGTCGAATGAAAGCTTATAATCCAAGGATGGTACTAAATGTAGAAATTTTTCCAAGGACTTCCGGTTTTAGAAATGCGACTAGAAGTACTGTTTTAAAGTCACCGGAATAGTATAAGCGATACATTCGAAGTTCCTTAGCAAGTTGAGAGCAAATGTAAAATTTTGGTTTTTATCATATCCGGTTAAAAAGTTCGAACCGGAAGTGCATTCTAGTCGCAGAAATAGTACATGTAACACATCAATCGAAGCGTATTGAAAAGTTGAGTTGTAATCTTTAATTCCTGTTTTGAAGTCATTTCTGTTTAAACAATGATGACCCAAAGTTTAGTAAAAATGACTTCTTGTTCAATCATGTTCCTTGCCTACTAAATTAGCTTACTTTTCTCCTCCATTTATCCCTTTTTGTTGCTCTTTCTTTCCAACCATCAATTCTCTCTTTTCTGAGATCTTCCTGTACTCTATCAAATCATCTTTGTCTGGGTCGTCCACTCCTTCTTTTCGTGATTGGGCCTCGTTTTAAGATAATCTTTGGCATGCTCTTCCTTTCCATTCTTATTAAGTGAATCCATCTCACTCTATGAAGCGACTCATGCTTGATTCGTTATACAGTTCCTCTAGCTCTTTGTTTGTTCGTCGCAACCAACCTTCCATCGTGCTTTTGCCTCCATATACAGCTCTGATTTTTCTTTTTCATTTTTCCAATTGCTCCGTATTTGCTTTTTTTATTGTCCATGTTTCGCTACCATATGTAACTGTGGGCCTTATTACAATTTTATAAATCGTTAACTTTTTTTCGATATATCGTCGTATCAAAGCAACAGTAGGATATTTTAAATAATGTAGTTTCGAGAAAAACGCAACTGAAAATTTTACGAAATTTCAGTACTTAATAACTTTTTTTATATTTGAATGGATTTACATGGAATTTTTTTTGAGTAGGTACCTAACTTTACAGGCGTCACATAACAAGTTATATTAATTCACAAAAAAGTGAAAAATAATTGGGAAAAAAGTTAGGTGTCCTACTGTTGCCCTAAAAGATAACCTATTTTTTAACGATATCCGTAATTTTTTGTTATACAGGGTGTCCCGAAAAGATTGGTCATAAATTATACCAGACATTCTGGAGTCAAAAATAGTTCGATTGAACCTAACTTACCTTAGTACAAATGTGCTCATAAAAAAAGTTACAGCCCTTTGAAATTACAAAATGAAAATCGATTATTTTCAATATATCGGAAACTATCAGAGATTTTTTATTGAAAATGGACATGTATTATTCTCATGTCCCCATAAAAATTTTATGGGGTTTCGTTCCCTTAAACCCCCCCAAACTTTTGTGTACGTTCCAATTAATTCATTATTGTGGTACCATTAGTTAAACACAGTGTTTTTAAAACTTTTTTACCTCTTAGTCTTTTTTAGATAAGTCACCTTTTATCGAGATGTGGCTTCTTTTTCAAAATATACCCAAAAATGTACATTCTAAATAAATTTTCAGATTTATTAAGGTCTCTATAATCGTACTTAACCATATACAAATATGTGGTGGATTCGAAAAAATATTCAAAATATCTCGATAAACACTGGCTTATCGAAAAAGTACTAAGAGGCAAAAAAGTTTTAAAAACACTGTGTTTAACTAATGGTGCCACAATAATAATTTAATTGGAACGTTCACAAAAGTTTGGGGGGTTTAAGGGAACAAAACCCCCATAAAATTTTTATGGGGTGCACAAATTTCACTTTAATTTTTTTTAAGATGTTGCTGCCATAAGGATGCCACATGTCTATTTTCAATGAAAAATCTCTAAGACTTTTCGATATATGAAAAAAAAACGATTTTCATTTTGTAAATTCAAAGGGCTGTAACTTTTCTTGTGTGCACTATTGTATATAGGTAAGTGAGGTTCAATCAACCTATTTTTGACCCCAGAATCTGTGGTATAATTTATGAACAATCTTTTCGGGACACCCTGTATAAACTTATATTGCACTGAAGTTTTGTTTAAAATTTTACACCCTCCAATACAAAAAACAAAACAGTTTTGTTGTTCAACCATTTTATTACATAAATTATAACATGAACATACTTTTTTTCCAAAAGTTTAAGAATTTGACAATAAAGCTAATAAACAAAATAAAATGAAAAAATAATCAGAATCAGTTTTGGTAATAGCGGATGCTGAAATTTGTGAAAGTAAAACCATATTATTGCATTTTCTTAAATCAGTGCGAAATTTCTAAAGGGAAATTTATCATGTACTGACACATTCATGTTTTAAAATGTGTATGTTAAGACTAAAAATGAATAATCTAGCCAATTTAAATTGTATCTAGAAGAAGCCAGTATTTAGTGTATTTAGTGAAGGAAAATGTCATTCATGTTTTAAAATGTGTATGTTAAAACTAAAAATGAATAATTTAGCCAATTTAAATTGTATCTAGAAGATGCCAGTATTTAGTGTACTTAGCGAAGAAAAATGTCATTCATGTTTTAAAATGTGTATGTTAAGACTAAAAATGAATAATTTAGCCAATTTAAATTGTATCTAGAAGAAGCCAGTATTTAGTGTATTTAGCGAAGAAAAATGATACTGATATTGATTTGATATCTCGAATTTATCAAGAACAGGAAAAAGGCAAGTTAAATTATTAATTATTTACAGATTTTCAGTACATATCTTCAGTAATCTTAAACAATAGTTGTTATACTATTACATTATAATAGTCTAACAACTATTGTTTAATATTACTGAAGATAATAATATTGTGACCGCAAGCCGGATAATAACAACAAAGACATATTCGCAATTCAGCAATTTGTGACCAAAATAGGTAAACGACAAAATATAACTGTATGATATGTATGTTGTCCTAGCGTTGCATTATAGAACTTAGGTTAAAGGGATTTAAGCTACACAAGAATATGTAAAATTATAAAAAAAGTATTTTACTCTTAGTGTTACACTCAACAGAAGGGTTTATTTTGAATCATTTGACATGGATATCACAAAAGTCATTTTTTTACATATCCTACTGTTGCTTTGAGGCGACGATATAATTTAGATTTTATCAGTGTTATGAGGCTTCCTATCTTCTTATTTCCCCTTGCCAATCTGGGATTCTTCCTTACCTTTCTCTTCTCTAATATACCCTAGATGCGTAAAATGGACCACTTTCTCGAAATTATATTCCCTTGATTCATTAGTGGTGGCCACCCACATTGGACAAGAACAATTTTTAAAGTCTAACATGGACAACATACCTGGTTTATTTGAATGAGGTAATTGTGATTGTAGTTGGAGGATCCTTCGATGGCCATTCCAAGAATCTGAGTTTTTCAAGGATTGCGGGCAGCGAATTTGAAGTAAGTCCAAATAAATTTCATATGTTTCGATAAGAAGTTAAGTACCTAGTTGGGATAATATTGTATCGAATGATGGTGTAACAGTCGATCCTGAAAAAATTGTAATAATTAAGGATTGGTCAGTACCAAAAGATAAACACAAAATTAGAAGTTTTCTTGGTCTATACCGATGATTTGTCAAAGGATTTGCCAATATTTTCAAGCCCTTAACAAAGTTGACAGAAGAAGGCAAAGGATATACATGGAGTGAAGAGTGCCAAAAAGATTTCGAACAACTACAAATGGCTCTGATCAGTGTACCGATTTTAAGCTACCCGAGACAGGCAGGAATTTTTTGTTGGATGCGGATGCTAGCAACATTACAATTGGAGCTGTTCTCTCTCAAATCCAGGATGGACAGGAAAAAGCCATTGCTTATTTTAGCAAAGTCTTGTCGAAACCAGAAAGAACCTATTCCGTTACCAGGAGACAATTTATAGGCGTAGTGAAGGCTTGCGAACATTTCTATAAATATTTTTATGGCAAATAATTTTTTTTTCTTTCTTTCTTGGACTTTCTTCCAATGGATCACGGCGGTCTTAAATTCCGTAATTCAGAGGGCCAGATAGAAAGATCGTTAGAACCATTACAAAAATATGATTACAACATCGAACACAGGTCTGGAAGAGTTCATTTAAACGCTGATGCTCTTTCGAGACGGCCATGCAGTACAAATTATATTCACTGTCTTAAATTAGGGGAACGACTTTGCCTTATAAGACGAACCACCGTCAATAATGATCAGTGGCAGTCACAACAGCTACAAGACACCCAAGCAGATGTATAAAAAGAGTATTAGATTGGATTCGTCGAGGTTAAGAGACCTCCTTAGCAAGATCTGTAGTCAAGAAGTGAACTAATAATGGAGCCAATGGCGTCGCCTAGTACTAAAATATCTTTGTAAATAACCTTTGAAATCGATGATGGTATAGAATCTAAACTTCAGTTGATTGTACTTAAAAGTAAAGTGCCTAAAAGTAAAGAAGTAGTGAGATAGTTGCATGACAGTGCATCAGGTGGACTTGGTTTTACGAAAACTCTGCAAAAGGTTCGAAATCTATTCTATTGGGTTGTAAAATTTATATGATGTAAGAAGATGGTGTCGGAAATGTGAAGTGTGTGCAATCAATAATGGTCCAGTTGGTAAAAATAGGTCACCCATGAAACAGTAAATGCTTGTAGTCCTATGGAAAGAGTAGCAATCGACGTTGCAGGTCCATTTCCAACAATGGATGATGGAATTAAATACACCCTGGTAGCCATGGAGTATTTTATGAAATGGACTGAGGCATATGCGATACCAAATCAAGAAACTGCTACCGTGGCAGAGGTACTTGTTCAAGATTTTTTTAGCCGATTCGGGGTTGATTGCTTACTGTTTATTCTACAACTTACAACTGTGAATTAGTTTGTCAACAGTTACCTACTAGATACTACTCGTTTATTTATACTACATTATTTTAAGACAAAAATACATAATAGTCTAAGAGCTAGTGAACCCTCCGAGTAACTGTCTTCCTGTAAGGCTAGAAATTTGTATAGTGATAATTCATAGCACATCAAGGCTAAAAACCATGACCTGGCAGGCATCAGCCCTGCACGTGTATCTGCCAGGTGAGTCGAAAAGTACATAGTTTAGGGGAAAAATAAACTTTCTCCTGTAAAGCTTAAATTTAAGTAGGTATGTGTTTGAGTAAGTTATTTAGAAGAAATGTGTACAATGACAGGCGATTCTGAACAGCATAAGACCTTGCCAGGCGAGGGGAAAGATTAGGGGTTTTTCCTAAAAGTATTTTTTTCTGCATCGACCACAGTTTTTTAGGTTTTTTTAATTATTCCAAACAGAAAAGGCCTTTAGTGACTTTTCTCTTAGGTTAATAGTTTTTGACATATAAACGATTAAAATTTAAAAATTGCGACATCGACCATTTTTAACCCTGAATCGGACATTTCACTGAAAATTTCAATGTTGCCAAGGTAGATAGATATTCTTTAAACATCGATTGATCAAATCCCGAAGAGTTTTTTGCAATACAATATCGAAAACCCCTTTGTTTTTTAATTGCTAATCAAGCGGGCGCGACACTTTAGTAGTCGATTTTTATTTTTAAATTAAGACTTTTCGGCATATATGTAATATTAATGACGTCATCCATCTGGGCGTGATAACGTAATCGATGATTTTTTTAAATGAGAGTATGGGCTGTGTGATAGCTCATTTGAAAGGCTATTTAATTCTCTATTCAGTAATATAAACATTAACATAATTATTTATACAGGGTGTACAAAAAAAATTTCTTCTGTTTGTGTAAATTAATTTAATAATAATCTTTTTTTGCACACCCTGTATAAATAATGTTGTTAGTGTTTACATTACTAAATAGAGAATTAAATAGCCTTTCAACTGAGCTATCACACTCCCCCCACTCTCATTTAAAAAAATCATCGATTACGTCATCACGCCCAGATGGATGACGTCACTAGTATTATATATGCAAAAGAGTCCTAATTTAAAAATAAAAATCGACCTGTCTGAGAATTTCTCTTCAAATTTGTCCATTCTCGAGATAATGAATTTATGCAAACTCAAACTACCTCACTTACACTACATTACTAAAGTGTCGCGCTCGCTTGACTAGCAATTAAAAAACAAAGGGGTTTTCGATATTGTATTGCAAAAAACTCTTCGGGATTTCATCAATTGATGTTTAGAGAATATCCA
Source organism: Diabrotica virgifera virgifera (assembly GCF_917563875.1). Classification (NCBI taxonomy): domain Eukaryota; kingdom Metazoa; phylum Arthropoda; class Insecta; order Coleoptera; family Chrysomelidae; genus Diabrotica; species Diabrotica virgifera. The sequence continues at coordinate 8,339,681 of NC_065452.1, read as the reverse complement.
CCTACCTTGGCAACATTTAAATTTTTAGTTAAATGTCCGAATCAGGGTTAAAAATGACCGATTTCGCGATTTTGTAAATTTTTAATTGCTTATATGTCAAAAACTATTAACCTAGGAGAAAAGTCAGTAAAGACCTTTTCTGTTTGGAATGATTCAGAAACTATAAAAAAACTTTGTTCGATGCAAAAAAATAATTCTAAGAAAAATCCCTAATCTTTCCCCTCGCCTGGCAAGGTCTTATGCTGTTCAGAATCGCCTGTCATTGTACACATTTCTTCTAAATGACTTACTCAAACACATACTTAAATTTAAACTTTACAGGAGAAAGTTTATTTTTCCCCTAAACTATGCACTTTTCGACTCACCTGGTAGATACACGTGCAGGGCTGATGCCTGGAAAGTCATGGTTTTTAGCCTTGGTGTGCTATGAATTATCACTATACAAATTTCTAGCCTTATAGAAGACCGTTACTCGGAGGGTTCACAAGCTCTTAGACTATAAGCACGAGATTACGTTTTTACTCCTATTTATCTAGTAAATAAATTAATACGCTTACACATTGTGAGGATGAGAACTTGAAATGAGTTTTTTATTAAATAATTGTTCCCACTGATCTTAATAAATAAATTTTCCTATTCTGTTACTCGAAAATTATTTTTTTTTCACTAATTTCAAGATTAGGTGTTTTAGGTTAAAATTTGGTAGAAAAATCAAAATCTTTCTACCAAACTTGGTAGTGTATGAATTAGGAATAACAAGTTTTTTTTAATTTGGCAAAATACTTATACACCGTGTCCCATTTAAATTAAATAATAAATTGAAATCGGAAGTGGAGTAGTAACAAAATAATATAGCGTCAGATGCGTTACTTGTCATTGTACTTGCATCCAAAGTTTCATGAATGGTGTCTTTTTCGTTTCAAAGATGTTTAATTGGTTCCATACTTTACCCCAACCCTGTATGTATAATATACCTATATATGTATGTATATTATATAATAAAATATTAAATTCTATCTTAATCCGAAAAATTGAAAATCGTCGAAATAAATCAAGAATCATTCGTTTCCATAAATTTTATAATCCAAAATTTATATCGCACTATAGGAATATATGATATCTCTATGGATATCTCGTGCACAGAATTCAAAATTTGGATATATTTTTCCAGGACATTTCTTTACTTTTTACGATAAATATTTTTTGATAAAGAATGGCTTTTAGCTTAAAACATGGTAGTTATTTATAGAGTTCTTGCCTTTAGAACGTTATTTTTGAGTATTAATATATAACCTATACAAAAAAAGTAACTGAGACCATACAAAAATTCAATAGATACAGAAATATATGCTACAATTAGCATAGTGCCTAGTGGACTACTACAGAGTATATTATTATATTCAACTCAAAAATATGTGAAAGATGAATAAGAAGAAAGGTGGTCCTCTAATATGTGTTGGTTAATTTAATGCATTATAAAATAGATTAGAAAGATCAACAACTAATACCTAATATATAGGGTGAGGCAGATAACTGGCCTATTAGAAATATCTCGAGAACTAAAGGCAACAGAATCATGAAAATTGGAATAAAGGGGTTTTGAAGGATGATCTATTAAATGAAAATATTTTTATCTCTTTGCAACTTCCGGTTATACCGGAAGTTACTTATAACTTCGTTTTTTTAAATGGGACACCCTATATATTTTTACATTTTTGGATTCTATTCGATGTCTTCTTTCTTAAAACATGAGGTTTTGTAATATTATACATGGTATTTTAAAAGATAATTACGTTTTTTATTAATTTCGTAGCAAAATTAACACCCTGTAGAATTGTAGTAGTTTGACATCTAAAACTCTACTTACGTTCAAATGATTTTTAATATACTCTACTATTGCTAAGAATCATTAGTCTAGCTAAATTTTTAATTTTAGTATACAGGGTTGGTCGAAACTCAGAATGAGTATTTTTTGAGTTTTCTTAAATGGAACACCCTGTATTTTAGTACTGTAGTGAAATGATATTTTATGGTACTTTTTTATTTCTTAAGCATTCCCTATACCTAACTGCTTTAATTTGTGAGTTATTGGTGATTCAAGCTAAACATTAATTGCACAAAAAATACGTAAAATTTTATTAGGTTGGCCGTGAAAATACTTAATCCCAAATAATTTTTCAGAAATATATACATGTTAATCCAGACTGGTCCTTAAAATTACCAATAATGGTTTATCTATCAAAATACCTACGTAGTTAAAATTGTTGGTGCGATTAACAATTAAGCACAAATTAAAGCAGTTAGGTATAGGGAATGCTTAAGAAATAAAAAGTACCATAAAATATCATTTCATTACAATACTAAAATACAGGGTGTTCCATTTAAGAAAACTCAGAAAATACTCATTCCGAGTTTCGACCAACCCTGTATAGTAAAATTAAAAATTTAGCTATACTAATGATTCTTAACAATAGTAGAGTATATTAAAAATCATTTGAACGTAAGTAGAGTTTTAGATGTCAAACTACTACAATTCTACAGGGTGTTAATTTTGCTACGAAATTAATAAAAAAAACGTAATTATCTTTTAAATTACCCTGTATAATATTACAAAACCTCATACTTTAAGAAATAAGACATCGAATAGAATCCAAAAATATAAAAATATACAGGGTGTCCCATTTAAAAAAACGAAGTTATAAGCAACTTCCGGTATAACCGGATATTGCAGAGAGATGAAAATATTTTCATTTAATAGATCATCTTTCAAAACCCCTTTATTCCAATTTTCATGATTCTGTCACTGGCGGATCCAGGGGGGTGTCACGGGGGTCATGACCCCCCCCCCCAAATTGTAAACTCACTTATCCTAGGGTTGGTAAGACTAAGTGACCTTGCATCAGAGAAATGTAATTAAACCACCCTCAAGACCCATGACCCCCCCCCCAAAAAAATTTCTAGATCCGCCACTGGATTCTGTTGCCTTTAGTTCTCGAGATATTTCTAATAGGTCCTTTATTTGCCTCACCCTGTATATGAAAACGCAACTATGATACTACAAATAACTGGACGAAAATACAAATCTCATCCCATTAAGAAAGAAGTTAGACAAGGAAACGTAATATCGCCAAAGCTTTTATTATCTAAATCTAAACGGGAATCTAAACGGGAACTGGTGTATGTTTTCAAAAGACTGATAGTGTGTAAATAAATTTATTAAATCAGCTAAGTACTTTCAGCATATTATGCCATCATCAGAGCTATCCTATAAAAAGACGTAAGTTGAAAAATCTTATTCATAAAAAATTATAAAGTGAAACTTACGTCTTATAGGTGTAAAAACCTCAAAAGAAGAGAAAACTTCGAACAAACACATTCTTTAGTTTAAAATAAACCCAGGGATATAACCACTGGTTAGGGTAAAAACCCTTAAATGTTTAAAAAATCACATTTAATGTGTTTTTTATAAAATGGCTACCATTCTTACAAACAGCTGTTACTGACAATATTCAAAAACGACAGGCTGCTGACGGAAACAATAGTTCCTAGCGACATCTGTGTTATTAAAATTATTTAAAATTTTTTGAAAATGACTAAGTTGTCATATGTAGGTTACTAATTAATGAAATTAATATGAAAAACTGAAGTTAAATTTAAATGACAATTGTTAAGTTTAAAGTAATTTTCTATTTTTTATTATCTAGCCCTAGAAGACGTCTTCCAAACTACAAGTTGGTCAACATATGGCATTCATGTTAATGGCAATAAGTTAAACTATCTCAGATTCGCTGAAGACATAATGATTATAGCTAGCACATTCGAGGAACTACAAATTATGATGGAGGAACTAACAGACAGCTCTCAATACGTCGACCTAATAATACATATGACAAAAGCAAAAACAAAAACAATGACAAACACAGACGACCCCATGAATATAAATATCTACCTAGTAGTACCTAGGCCAAATTCTGAAACTTGACAAAGAGAATCCAAAGTGCGAAAAATACTGGAAGAACAAGAGTAGCATGGGCAGAATTTGGAAAACTCGGTTGGATACTTAATACCCGCGAAATAACTCAATACTTGAAGAGCAAAGTGTTCAGTAACCAGTGCATCCTTCCTATCATGATATAGGTATGGGTGTCAAAGCTGGAGCCTGACCAAGGCAAATATGAATAAGCTAGTCACGATAGAAAGGGCAATGGAAAGAGTAATGTTAGGTATACGGTGTCACATAAAAAAAAACGATATTTCCATTCTACGTTGCGTCACTTATAGTTTCCGTTCAGATATCCTTGTTAGAGTAAAGGTCGCGTCATATTATAATGCACGTCGCGTTTTCGGCACGTAGCGTTTCGTTTGCGAAAAATATAATTTAATGGTTTTTAAATTGAACAATTCATATTGTGCGTATAAGACACGCAACGTAGCGTATAAGACACGTTACGTCTGCGTTCGGTTCATTCGAAAACACTATTTTTCGGATGTTGACAGATACGGGTCGTTTTCCCCTTGTTGTTTATGTAGGTATTTCTTTGAATTTGATACCGAGTATTTAGACCGGTCAGTATCGTCGCCCTCGCTAGCGAAATTATTCCGATTCGATTTTTTGCACAAATTTACTCAAAGAGAGGTTCTTATAACATATCCACAGGGTGCCAGGCGGTGCCGTGGTCGAAAAATTGTTTAAACAATCTTTTTTAAACAAATTCACAAAAATATTTTTTCATTCGAGCAATATTTTTTTTAGATAATTTGGGTAATTCTGAGCAAAAAAGGTTTCTTGTCATTTTTCTCTAAAATTGCGAAAAATCAAGGCTTAATAACTCGATTCAAAATTATTATTATGAATTTCAATAAGTGACCAAATCAAGTTTCAAACAACTTCTTCAAGGTCCTGAAGAGATTTTTGTCATTATTTTATTACAAAGCTTTTATTTTTAACTATTAACAATTACCGCTATAGTCCAACTGTATCGTCGCCCCCGTTAGCGAAATTAGATTTTTTTGCACAAACTTACTCAAAAAGAGGTCCTTATAACACATCAACAGGGTTCCGGGCGGTGCCGTGGTCTAAAAATTGTTTAAACAAATTTTGTTAAACAAATTCACAAAAATAATTTTTTATTAATAATTTAATTAAACCCAAATTAATAATAATTTGAGTTATTCTGGGCAAAAAAGGTCTCTTGTGATTTTTCTCTAAAATTGATTGTTGTCGAGTTATATGGCCATTTCTGCATTTTTGCAAGATACGTTTTTTGCTAAGATTAACCCAAATTATCTAAAAAAAAATCGTTCGTAATGAAAAAAATTTTTGTGAGTTTGTTTAATAAGAATTGTTAAAACAATTTTTTGACAACGGCACCGCCCGGCACCCTGTGGATGTGTTTGTTTTAAGGACTCTTTTTGAGTAAGTTTGTGCAAAAACATCTAATCGAAATAGTTTCGCTAACGGGGGCGACGATACAGTGGACTATAGCGCTAATTGTTAAAAACTAAAAATAACAGCTTTGTAGTAAAATAATGACAAAAATCTCTTTGGGACATTGAAGAAGGGGTTTGAAACTTGATTTGGTCACTTATTGAAATTCATAATAATACTTTTAATCGAGTTATTAAGCCTTGAAAATGGCCTTTTCGCATTTTTCAAATTTTTAATCGCATGTAACTCGACAACAATCAATTTTAGAGAAAAATGACAAGAGACCTTTTTTGCCCAGAATGACCCAGTTTATCTAAAAAAGTATTGCTCGAAATGAAAAAAATATTTTTGTGAATTTGTTTAAAAAAAATGTTTAAACAATTTTTCGACCACGGTACCGCCCGGCACCCTTTGGATATGTTATAAGGACTTCTTTTTGAGTAAGTTTGTTTAAAAATATCGAATCGGAATAATTTCGCTAGCCGGGGCGACGATACTGCCCGGTCTAATTTAAAAAGTAGTTTTCGAGGCAATTTGTCATGTAAGCATGTGTTGTGACAATAAACACATCTGCACCACACCAAACTGAAACCAACGGAAACGTTCTATGTATGAAAATGTGAATGGGCAGTCCGATTGCCGATCTGCAAACGCTACATGCCGAAAACGCGACGTGCATTATAATATGACGCGACCTTAAGTGTCTCTGCGCCATATGTAAGAACAGGCAGGACACACTGATTAAAGGCTCTTCTTTTTAAGCTGATATGTATGTCACCTTTAAAAATATCACGCAGTCTTCCATATGCTGCCTATCCCAGAGTTATTCTTCTTAGCAGTTCAGCAGCTTAATTGTCTCTGATAATTTCTACAATATGTCCAACGTATATGTAGCTGTCAACAACTTCAATTTTGACGTCTTCTACCTTTAGGCCGGTCGTTCATTGGAAGCGTAGTCGCGCGACTGGTAGGTAGCGCGTATACGTCCGTGTATGTGCGATCATGCGACTGGGTCATCATCAAAAAAAGTGTATTTTTGTGAATAGCGTGTAAAATATACATAGAAAGCATAGTTTGCAAAGGAATAATTTATTACACAAATATGTATGTTATTTATTAACAACTTTAAAAGGTCTGGTACCTTTGTATAATGGCCTCCCCTTTAACGGGAATCGACTCTTCCATATATTGTTGACGATTCAAATTTACACGAAATATTTACTATACTTTATCAGCATTTAATTACAGTTTTCGCCAAATTGAAAAAAACATTAAGTAATTTGTTAATAAAAATATAAGAAAACTATATAGAAAACTAAAACTATAAGTACATATTAACTTCTGTCGGCACTCTGCAAGTGCCACGCTCTATTTTTTTTATTTTTCGTTTACATTGTAATTATATATTATAAAATAATGATATTAAACAACTCTCATCACTAGCACCTACTTCTTCTGCAACTTTCGACCACAGTTTCCTTTGAACATCACGTGAATGATATCTCCCGTCTTGCATGTTCCACAGCGGAGACTTCTCATAAACGGCACTAATCAGTTTTTCGTTATCAATTTCCATATCGAGAATAACAAAATTATCGAAAATTAATACAATACCAAAAATACCTGCACAGATATTTATTGCAAACCAGTGTAGCATCAACATGTGATTACCAGCGGCTAATCCCATTCTAGGGGGATCGGTCGCCAGTCGCTTGTGGTCGGCCGAGCCCGGTCGCTCAAAGTCGTTTGCAGTGGACGTTGTTTAGTCACATTTTATTTGTTAGGATTAGTCGCTTCTATACGGGCGCATACGCGCTACCTTCAAGTCGCGCGACTACGTTTCCAATGGACGACCAGCCTTAAAGGATATCTCAGAACTAAATTCGTCATGATTTTTGTCTTTTGGTAATTAATACTTAGACCTACTTTACGTGCTGCATCGCTGAGTTTATTGAACATATCATTGGCAGTTTTTAGGTCATCTGAAATTAGAACAATATCATCTGCGAATCGTAGATGACTAAGCATCTCACCATCGATATTTATTCCTTTATTTTCCCATTCCAGTAACTTCAAAGCATGTTCAACTACAGTAATGGACAACTTAGGCGACATAGTATCTCCCTGTCGAATACCTATCTTGATATGTGTCTTATTGGTTATACATAGTTGTTGTAGCATTTCTGTGTATATTTTCTATAATATTGGTGTAATACCTATGATCAATTCGACACTCTTCCAGTGCCTTTAGAAGTGCGGGTAGTTCGATAGGATCAAACGCTTTATGGAAGTCTATAAAGGTTAGAACTAGAGGCATACTGTATTTAATTGACTTTTCAATCAAGACTTTTATTCACTGTAGGTGGTCATTTGTACCGTAGTTGGGGCGAAAACCAGCCTGTTCTCTTGGCTTATACAGCTCAAATTTTACTTCCAATCGATTGGTTATTATTCTGGGATACAGTTTGTATAAACGGCTGAGTAGAGAAATTGGCATGTAATTCTGTTGGTTCATGTTGTCACTTTTTATGCAGAAGAATTGTAATGGAGTTATTCAAAGCTGTAGGAATTTTTTGACTATACAAGCAGAGAGTGAAGAGATCTCGTATTTTTTTCGGAAGAGAAGTTCCGCAAACTTTGATAGCTTCTGTAACTATTCCATCATCTCTTAGAGCCGTGTTGTTTTTCATTTTTTTTGAGTGCATCGAACATTAGTTAATTAAAAATGTAATTTTAATTGCACCAATAATTGTGGCTTAATTCCATATATAAATAATGCATATACTTTTTTTTTAAGTTCGAAAGTTATAATATGTTTAACAATTTAAAGTAATTACACATGTGAAATGAATTTCGACTTAATTCAAGCTTTCTGCTTAACCCAGGTATAACATACCAAAAGGCACCGCCAGGAAAACATTCCACTTTGCGGTTCAGAGAGCCCATATGAAACGAGTCTTTGTACTCTATGCAGAGTATGGCATTAACAAAATAAGAAAATCTACGGTTTCGTTTTGATTAAAATCTGTCCTCCTCCACCCCCCGATAGCACTATTTCTAGGTCTACCTGTTGTCAAGGAGGCTCTAAGGAAGACAGATTTTCACCATTCCGACCGTAGATTGTCGATATAAATTAAAATAATTTATATCGCAGTATGGATAGAACGCCCCCTAACGGGGAATAAGCGAAATGAATTTCGACTCAATTCAAGCTTTCTGCTTAACCCAGGTATAACATACCAAAAGGCACCACCAGGAAAACATTCCACTTTGCGGTTCAGAGAGCCCATATGAAACGAGTCTTTGTACTCTATGCAGAGTATGGCATTAACAAAATAAGAAAATCTACGGTTTCGTTTTGATTAAAATCTGTCCTCCTCCACCCCCCGATAGCACTATTTCTAGGTCTACCTGTTGTCAAGGAGGCTCTAAGGAAGACAGATTTTCACCATTCCGACCGTAGATTGTCGATATAAATTAAAATAATTTATATCGCAGTATGGATAGAACGCCCTCTAACGGGGAATAAGCGAAATGAATTTCGATTCAATTCAAGCTTTCTGCTTAACCCAGGTATAACATACCAAAAGGCACCGCCAGGAAAACATTCCACTTTGCGGTTCAGAGAGCCCATATGAAACGAGTCTTTGTACTCTATGCAGAGTATGGCATTAACAAAATAAGAAAATCTACGGTTTCGTTTTGATTAAAATCTGTCCTCCTCCACCCCCCGATAGCACTATTTCTAGGTCTACCTGTTGTCAAGGAGGCTCTAAGGAAGACAGATTTTCACCATTCCGACCGTAGATTGTCGATATAAATTAAAATAATTTATATCGCAGTATGGATAGAACGCCCTCTAACGGGGAATAAGCGAAATGAATTTCGACTCAATTCAAGCTTTCTGCTTAACCCAGGTATAACATACCAAAAGGCACCGCCAGGAAAACATTCCACTTTGCGGTTCAGAGAGCCCATATGAAACGAGTCTTTGTACTCTATGCAGAGTATGGCATTAACAAAATAAGAAAATCTACGGTTTCGTTTTGATTAAAATCTGTCCTCCTCCAACCCCCGATAGCACTATTTCTAGGTCTACCTGTTGTCAAGGAGGCTCTAAGGAAGACAGATTTTCACCATTCCGACCGTAGATTGTCGATATAAATTAAAATAATTTATATCGCAGTATGGATAGAACGCCCTCTAACGGGGAATAAGCGAAATGAATTTCGACTCAATTCAAGCTTTCTGCTTAAGCCAGGTATAACATACCAAAAGGCACCGCCAGGAAAACATTCCACTTTGCGGTTCAGAGAGCCCATATGAAACGAGTCTTTGTACTCTATGCAGAGTATGGTATTAACAAAATAAGAAAATCTACGGTTTCGTTTTGATTAAAATCTGTCCTCCTCCAACCCCCGATAGCACTATTTCTAGGTCTACCTGTTGTCAAGGAGGCTTTTAATCAAAACGAAACCGTAGATTTTCTTATTTTGTTAATGCCATACCCTGCATAGAGTACAAAGACTCGTTTCATATGGGCTCTCTGAACCGCAAAGTGGAATGTTTTCCTGGCGGTGCCTTTTGGTATGTTATACCTGGGTTAAGCAGAAAGCTTGAATTTAGTCGAAATTCATTTCGCTTATTCCCCGTTAGAGGGCGTTCTATCCATACTGCGATATAAATTATTTTAATTTATATCGACAATCTACGGTCGGAATGGTGAAAATCTGTCTTCCTTAGAGCCTCCTTGACAACAGGTAGACCTAGAAATAGTGCTATCGGGGGGTGGAGGAGGACAGATTTTAATCAAAACGAAACCGTAGATTTTCTTATTTTTTTAATTACACATGTGTTTCGGATTTTCTTGTGGAGACCTATATATATATTTTTTGTTATAACTGTCCATAAATTTCCGTCACTGCATACCTTACTTTTAAAGGCCAAATTCAAGTCGACTTCAGTATTAATTATCCGTTTTTATATAAAAAAAAACTCACGTGTTTATACCTAATTAAATCTGTTTAATTTTCAATTTGTGTTTTTCTAACTTCTTTGACGCATTAAATAATGCAATTCTAATTAAGGGGCGTTGTTCAGCCGCGTGAAGAAACAAACGTAAAAAAGACATATATTTTTTAGTGTGACTTATTAATCCCAGCCCTAGCAATTTGTAAACAGCGGGGATCCAAAAGACGGGGAAAATTAAAGTGACACTGACACTGGCGGGTAACTCATAAAGTACTATAGTGGGTTATATTATAGACCTGACTATTAAATTAAATTAAAATGTACACGAGATGTAGGAGAATCACTTATTAAATTACAACATGTAACTATATTGCCATTAAGCGACGGGACCTTGGACCCCAAATGAATCGTAGGGCATAATATTGACTTTCCCTTTTGTGATGGATGTTGGCAAAGTCGTGTCTTTTTGATTTTGAACAAAACAAATTAGCTATTTATTAATAAGACCATGCGTATATAAGAATATACAGGGTGTTTGGTAACGAATAGGCCATATGTTAATCTTAGATTCCTGAAGTTAAAATAGGTCGATTTAAGCTAATTTGCTTTAGTACGAAAGTTGATAATAACCGAAATACAGGGTGTAAAAGTGAAACTTTTATTTTATTTATTCTTGAATATTTCCTGACAGGCACGGGATAACAACACGAAATTTGGTAAGCGGGGTTTTTATTGGATAAATTCTCTACCAAAAATAATGTATTAGGGAGCGCGTTCAAGTAGGGGAGACCGGGGTTAGTAGGCCCACTTTTTGGATTTTGCTTTTTTACAATTACATGAAACCAGATTACTTTTTCTGAACTATTATAAAATATAATACAAGGTGTGAACACTATATTACAGTAGAAATAAATACTCAAAACAAATTTTTAAAGGGATTATACGTATTTTTGTTCGGCTGGTCCAGTGGGCGAACTAACCCCTGAAGCGGGGCAAGTGAGCCACATCATTGGGGTAAGTATGCCCATACTTTTAAATGAATATACAAAACGATAATATCAATTAAAATATATTTGTAAAAATATACAATCACTAATCCGCATCGGACAAACAGTATTCGCACACAAAAAAAGGATATCTCCAGCTGTGCAAGCTTCATGAGCCCATTCTTTACATTTAGTGCACTGTACCCATTTCTCCTTACTAACACTATTAGAGAATAATTCGAGACATATTAGATAGAAGCATTCGTCCTCTTCTGAAGATGAATCTATCTCTTTAGCTTTCGTTTTTTTAGAACATATGTCTCTTTTTACATTCTTTAAACCTGCTTTACTTTGCTTTGTCTTCTTCTTTTTTCTCTGCTGCTTCTCTAACTCAAGCTCATCTTTTATTGGTGTATCCGTTAACATTGCTGTGGTTCTACGTTTTCTGCCTCCTGTTTTACTTGTTCTCTCTCCTGCTTTTGCTAACGGTCTGATTTCTTCCAAAGATTTCTCACAAACGGGAGAAGGAACATGTGACGGTCCGGCTTCTAACAGATCTTTCAAAGAGATGTCATTATTTATAGCACCCATCAAATTCTTCTTATCTTCAAGATGATTGTTTATTTTTTTTTTGAGTAGTTAATTTGGGGGATGCATTCATTTCTAATGTGCTATTATTCATCTAATTTGGTGCAATCACTGTATTTGGAGGCCCATCGGTTGTATACCTACGCAGGTAAGAAATCTTGCTCCCCAAAAATATTTCTATTAAAGGGACATCCAGTACAAACAAATCTCGATTTTATATTTTGGGGGGTTTCTTGGAAGTTCTTCCTGTTCAGTAGAAAACACCTACAAATTTTAATCGGCTGAAGAAAAAGAAAATAAAATTAAGTTAAAGAATACCTGTCGGCTTTTAGCGTAACCTATTTGAATATTTATCAAATTTCCATTTTGTTCCTGAACTGCCATAAATTTTTTGCAATATTTTTCTAAGGTTTTTCTTGGTATCTCAAAATTTTTTGCAGATTTTCTGACCGAAAAATTTTCTTCAAGGACAACCTTCACTGCTCGCTTCATAATATCGTACGGGGTTTTACCCTTCTCACTTTTCCTTTTGTATGTTCTCATTTTTTTTTTTCTAAAAAGTAAAAGATTTCGTTTTGTATGTAAGCACAATAAAAGACCAGGGTTTAGTTCGCCATATGGCTAACTAACCCCAGCTAATATGGGCCAACTAGCCCCGACTAGAATATTTTACAAAAATGGTAGCCAGTTAACAAAATAAGCGATATTTTAAAACTACAATTCTACCAATATATTACAATAGTAGCATGTATTTGCATATTTAAAAATAAAAACTTGTAGATTATCTATATACCTACACAAACATTAAAAATGTAACAGAGGTAAAATTTACTCACCAATTCGAAAAACACTTAAACAGCGGTATGCACGCAACGAAGTCTTATAGATAACTAAAACGGAACTCGCAGTTGCCGGGCGAGGTAACAAAGGAGTGGTCAGGCCATTGGCGCACTATCGTGATTTACATAGGAAATACGGCATGTGGGCGAACTTGCCCCTATGGCACACTAACTCCGGTCTCCCCTATTACGTAACGCGATTTTTGAAGAGTTTTGACCCCCCCCTACGTAACGCACTCTAATGGTCGTTTAATTATTGCGTAACGCAATTTTTGAAGCTAACTTGCGTTACGTAATACTTGCACGGTCCCTTACCCAGAGGGCGCCACATACGTCACATACGTATTTCACGCGCTCATTTAATACGATCAATTTTTTATTACCCACTCTACATAGTTTTTGTACCAAAACTTGTATTTCCCAATTATTTTGACTTAAAAAAGTTATACTACATGCATGTAGCTAAACTCAACCGTTCTCGAGATAAACGCATTTTAAATCAGCGATGCAAACAATTTTTTGCATAATATCATTATAGTTATATAATATAATGGATTTCTACTGCTGTCGCCGCCTCTCCATACCCAGCTTCCAATTTTTTCTATCGTTACACATATCTTCATCTGATTGCCTCGAATCCACTGCCTCCTGAATATTGTCCCTCCAGCTTCTCCGTGGTCGTCCTCTTCTTCTTCTCTCCGGTGGGACCCACTCTAATATTTTTCTCGGCCAGCGAGCCTCATTCATTCTTTTAACGTGACCGAACCATGTCAGCTGTCTCTTTTCAATATCGTCTATTATAGTTTTTCCACCTTCATACGTTCTCTAATTGTTTCATTTCTTACATGTTCTAATCTCGAAACCTGACAACTTCTCCTCAAAAAGTCCATTTCTGTACTAAGTAGCTCCTTTTTATTTCTTGCACTTATCTCCCAAACTTCTGCACCGTAGATTGTAACGCTCTTCATTATACTTTCATATATTCTTCTCTTTGTTTCCTTCCTGATATCTTTGTCCATAAAATTGAATTGAGGGATCTAGTGATGCTTCTACCTTTATTGATCCTGTGTTGTATTTCATCTTCACTATTTCCTTCCATATCGTTATAGTTACACCCGAAAAATAAATTTAAAACCATAATATGTTTTTGTATCTATTTAGAAGAAATAGGTCGAGTCGAATGGGAACTGAGTGCCAGATTGGCAAAGGGAAATAAAAAGATGTAAAGCCTAAGACCACTGATACAATCCAAATGGAGGAGGAAGAAAATGGCTTAGAAGATCTGCAATATTATGAATTCGGTTTGTCCTCGATGTTATAAAGTATTCTGTTCGTTTACACAATTTTTTACATGGATGAGGAGGGGGCACATGGGAAATAAAATCACAAAAAATGAGTAAACCTAACTATTTCTAGTACATGTCTCTCTTCTGTCCTTGACTGTCCATACCTGCTTGGACAATAAATGCATACGGTGTTGGTGTCTTTTTCTTCACTGTCACCAGTGGCGTACTGAGCATGGTTCCGCGGAACCAAGTCCCGGGCCCCGTAGTGGTCCGCTCTAATGCGCTTTTGCTTCTTTTGTTTCTAATTTGATGGGGACATTTTGAACTACACAAGTACACATTACGAAATGTAACTGCTTAATAAATTTTAATTTTTGTGTAGGTACTTATTAATAAAAACGAAGAATAATTATTTATCAAAAAATTTGAAATCAAAATTTATTAACAAACACAGGGAACGCTTTTGTAAGGTTCTTTGCTCGCTTTATCTGCTGGCCGAGATCCTTGTTTAAAGACTAACCGCCGGTGCCTGCCTACACGTGCTAACTCAAACACTTGTATTTTTTATATTAGCACGATCCATGACTTAGTTGTAGGTAAACTACAAAGTTGCAAAAATTCGGAAACTGAGATATTCAATGCAAGTTTTATACGGTGGGTCATAAAAATAATCCCAATACAATAGGCTATATGCTCGATACTCGTGTTATACAATCTGAGTTTTTATTGGGCGGGTGGGCCCGCATCTCAACTGGAACCATCACCCGCTAATCTATGGGTACGCCACTGACTGTCACTACTTGAAACCTTTACGACTTTCTTTTCCACAGTTTTCTTTTTTCTTTTAATAAGCTTTTCATCGGTATTATTGGTAAGTTTCCTTTTCGCAGTCTTATAGTCCAAGTAATGAAGCTTACAATAGGACAAAACCTCGCAATTTTTACAGAATGGATCGATTTGCTTGAAAATTTAAGAATAAGTAGTGGATAGTCCAAGGATCAAAATCTATATGATGCCGAAAGGCGCTTTTACCATGGGGGTGGTTGCCACCCCAACTCGGGGGTGGCAATTTTTTATAACATTTTGACAGTAAAAGTTGGTAAAAACATTCATTCTAAGCAAAAAATGTTCTATACATTTTTTTGAACAAATTAATAGTTTTCAATTTATTCGCTATCGAAAGTGTTGGTTTTATATCCAAAAAATCAATGTTGTTAATAAGTTTTCGGCTAATAACTCCAAAAGTTTTAGTTTTATCAAAACAACTTTACTTAACAAAAATGTACCTTTTGAAAAAATAAACAAAACCGTTTCTTTTAATCTTCTTTAAGACCAATACTAATCGAGCTATACACTATTAAATGTTAGCTCTTCTTCGTCAAATGCTAAATACTGTAGTTTCAAAGTCAAACGACGGGAAAACTATGCATTTTTCGAGGATAACTTGTTTAAACTAATTTACAGCATTTTAAAATATCTATCTCGAGAAATAAAAGCAAAGTCTTTAGCTCAAAAATTAAGTGACGTATATTGAAAAGAATGTTATTCCCTTCTTTTTTCAGCGAAAAAGTGATCCGAAGCAACCTCCTAATCACCACCCTAATTAAAATTAATCATTAACCTTATTTGGCCTTCTTTATTTGTATATTGTTAATAGGTTCTAAAAGTTTGAGCGGTCTAGAATGATTAGTTTAAAAAAAAATGGAGTTAGAAGCGAATAACGAATTTTTGTAGTTTGGAAAAAAATGTCTTTTCTTCGTAATAGAAAGATTAGCATCAGAGATACGAAAAAAATGTTTAAATATGAAATTGTAGATTATTAAATTCCCAAGAAACAGAATTGCAAAAATTTTTACTACGGCAAAAATTGAGTGAGCTATTGATAATTAAAACTTGTAATAACATGCAAAAACCACCTTTACCAACCCTTTCAAAGTCACCTCTTTTTGAGACTGAGGATTTTAAAAAGAATTAATATTAATAGGCCTATAGACCTTATAAAAACCTACAAAATTTCTTTTTACCAAACTTTCTAAGATAAAAAATAGAAAAGTTACGGTGAAAAAATCAATATATTTTTTTGAAAAAAAAAAAGGAGAAATCCGATTGGAAGCATAATAATGTAAGTTAGCGGTGATTTTAGTCATTGGCCTTATTTATTCTTCTCTATTTATGTATTTTTAATAGATTCTAGAAGTTTAACTGCCTTAGAAAGATTAGTTTTTAAAAAACTGGAGTTAAAAACGAATAACGAATTTTTGTAGTGCGGTAAAAATGTCCATTCCTTCGGAATAGAAAGATTAGCATCAGAGATACGAAAAAATGTTTAAATATGAAATTGTAGGTTATTTAATTCCCAAGAACATGGTTTGGTTGCCGTAGAAAAAAATTTTTTCTACGGCAAAAATTGAGTGAATCGTAAATTAGTATATTATTGAAAAACACTTATTTTTTCGATATGAAACTAACACTTTCGATAGTGAATAAATCGAAAATTATTCATTTTATCAAAAAAATGTATAGAACATTTTTTGCTTAGAATAAATGTTTTTATCAACTTTTGCGGTCAAAATATAATAAAAAATTTCCACCCCCGGGATGGGGTGGCAACCACCCCCATGGTAAAAGCGCCTTTCGGCATTATATAGATTTTAATCCTTGGAATATCCACTACTTATTCGCAAATTTTCAAGTAAATCGATACATTCTGTAAAAATTGCGAGCTGAAAAGCTTCGGTTCCTGGACTATTAGTATTTTGGTTTTTCCCGTTTTTTTTTTCGCTATAAGCTGGTCTTTAAATGGGGAACTTGGAAATTTTTCCGCATGCTGAGCTCTACCAACTCTTTTTTGTGAGTCTTGATTTTTGATGTTACGGGCACCTGATTTGGGCGTTGGAGAAACTTTCAGGACAACATCTGTGAATGAAGTGTAACTGCAGCTGGGCGGTGGTTCCTTGAATTCGTTTTCTTTTTCGGTTTGGTGTCATCTGGGAAATGCTCCGCAGGAATCGGTCTTTCAGGTTCTTTCTCCACTGGAACTTCTGTGAATGCAGCAAGAAGAAAATATTCGTCAGAAAATATTTCATTATTGAATGGATAAATTCCTATTGTTTGAAAAGATTTTATGGCTTTCTTCATAGTGGCAACATAAAGAAATGCCTTCGAAAACATTTCTACAATATCATATTAATGAATGACATACGAGATCCTGGGTCATAAGTCACACTCTTTTCCATACTGATGTTTCAAAGACCCAAACACAGTCTAGTCAAGGGGCTGTAGACGGTGATTGGTAGGGGGTGGAAGAGAAACCATTATAATATTATTTTATCTTGCTTTATTTATTGCAGCTGATGTCCTGTGACTATTTTGATTATCGAGGATTAATAATATTTATTTGTTAGGATCGGGTTTGAGGTGGTTTATAAAGTGGTCCAAATACTTTACGAAATGATTGGAATCCATTCACCGAGAACCATTTGCATAATTAACTGCTACTGGTGAAGGTGGTTTAATGAATGTAGTATTCATCCTCTGTCGAGGAAAAAGAAAAAAAGGAGGAGTGTAGGATCCCGCAGTTGAAATCCCACAAACTGTTTTGACATTAAACCCACGTTCATAGCTCGCTATTCGTCTAACTTGCTTTTTTCCTTTTGAGCCCAATATTTTTCTGGGAACTGGTACAGAATTGACCCCAGTTTCATTAATGTTGTAATTCTGGCCTGGTTGAATATCATGGGCTTCTAAACTGATCCTACAATATCAAAAAACTTCTGAACGTGTGGTTTATTAAAGCCTGCCGCTCTTGCTATGCTAGTAGGATCAGGAGCTCTAATCGAGAGTTAAGGATTCCTTTTTTAAATCCAGACCACCAGTCATTACCAGCCCATTTCGTAGTCTTGTTAAATCGATGACTTAACTGAATATTCTCTGCTAACTCAAAAGCAAATCGACGAGCATACAAATAGAATACAAATTGCACTACCATCTTCCTATTTTTGATAATGTTCAAAAGGTGGGCCTACCTGTAATGAAACAAAGTGAATGGACCCATGTGCCCCGCCGATCCCCTGTGCCCCCTGCTGCCCTATTTTTGTCTATCTATAAGTGAGGTTCCTACAGCCTCTGCCGCTTCTCGCATTTCGACCGCCATCTTTTTCTGTTCATCCATTCGTTTTCTTTGATGGCTCTATCTCTCATGATGTGCCGTACATTTTCTTCCCAGGCAACTAAAGGCCTTCCCCTTCTTCTTCTTTGTTGTGGTATGTAATTTAAACCTTTCTTGGGCCATCTATCTTCATTCATTCGTTTTACGTGACCATACAACACTAGTTGTCTCATTTCAATTATATCTACACTGCAATATATAGTATTTGTCCTCCTTTTAGATATACCAAACGCTCTCCTTAAATAATCCATTTCTACTACTTCTATTCTTTTTCAATCTTTCTTCGTGATCTACCAAACTTCTGCCCCATAAGTCATAATAGGCTCTACCAAGGTACGATAGATTTTCAATTTCGTTTTTTGTCTTATATCTTTAACTTTAGACCATAGTAGAGAGTTTAGAATGTTTACCGTATTTTTGCCCTGCTGCGTTCGGTTTTCGATGTTTTTTTTGGGAGTGCCTTCTTTAGATATTATAGATCCGAGATATTTATATTCTTTACATGTGTTTGTGGTTCTAATTTATTAATCTGGATCATCTTCATCATCCCCTATTTTAAGATATTCTGTCTTTGACGTATTCATATTGAGGCCTCATTTTTCATATTCTTTCTTTAGTTTTTAAACATTTAGTCCATGTCTTCCTCATCATTCGCTACGACTACCTGATCATCTGCGAAAAACAAACCTACTTTTGTTCTTTGCAAATTTTATAATGACTGACTTAGTTCTTAAAAAGACTGAACGTTTAATTCCATTCTTGAATTGAACTTATGTTTTAGTTCCATGTTTTAAGAGGTACATAAGCAGATGTAAGCTCAGTTAACTAATTTTGTAATATATTACCAATACCAAGAAATTCATTTTATAACTTACAATTTATTCCCGAGAACATTAGTTTTGGTATATAAATAGAAAGTATAGGTTACCAACTTACATATAAAGGGTGCGCCAAACCTCTGGTTTTCTTAAATTACGGCTAAAATATGGGATATACAAAAAAATGTTTTTAACAAAACTAATGTATATCAAAACCGTCTATAATTTAAAATTGGAACACCCTATATATTAGATCATTTTTAAATACAGTTTTGAAAAATATGAAAAAGTTGTATAAGGTCTTATAGGCCTGAAGTTAATAATTTTCGAAATATTTACATTTTTATTGAGAAAAATGGTAATATTTATGGGACTGTGGATTATGTTTCCAAGGTAATAAAAATTTAAGTGGTAGGTCAAAGTTTTTATAATGTAGTGTCATTTTTAAATAATTTAATATATTTTACTTATAGCCATAAAATATACAGTGTGATCACTATTTGCAAATACAAAATTTTCTCATTTTTTTTTAAATGGAACACCCTGTATATTATTATTGCATTTTGTAGTAAATATTACAACCTTTCTTTTGGTAAAAGGTTGTATGTAGATAGCATGTCTGGTTTTGTAAATATTTAAAAAAGAACTATAGATTTTACGTTTCGCGGATATTTTATATCCGCGATAATTTTAATTAAATTTTTTTGCAAAAAAAATTATAATCTGATTTTAGAAACATACACTAAAATATCAAAGATGAAAATAAAAACGTAATTAAAGATTAAAATAAAACGTATGCAAGTGCAATTTAATTGAATTTAATAACTTTAAAATTATGTTACAAACAATATTCTACCGTACTAATAAGTAATTAATGTGGATAAATTAATTATTAAATTAAACAACCAATTTTAAAATCAACCCTAAAAATTTTTCTACCCAGTAACTTTATTGTGCCCAATTTTTTTAGTTAAATTGTATTTATGGGTAAGATCAGTTAATAACTTTTTAATTTACCTACATCTTGAGAACGTATAAAGTATGCTTTGAAACAAATGAACGTTATAGAAGTATATTATGAAGTAAATAGTATCTATGTAGTCGTGTCACAAAAGCTGGTAATAATTTCTAATTATTTCGCCCAAAACAAATGTCATATCCACCAATTGTTCGGATGAAAAATTAAAATTTAAAATATAAAAAATTGTTACAAAAATTACTAAAATAACTACAAAAGTATTACCAGCTATTGTGACAACATTTAATACTATTTATATTAATAAATAATTTGGCTGATACATTTAACATTCATTTGCTTCAAAGCATACTTTATAATTATTATGTTTTCAAGATGTAAGTAAATTTAAAAGGTAAATTAAAAGTTTAACTGATCTTACTCGTAAATACAATACAACTAACAATTAATTTGGTACAGGAAAGTTGCTGTGGTAGAAAAATTACTAGGGTAGATATCAAATTTGGTTGTTTATTTAATTTAGTAACTAATTTATGCATTCATTAGTATGATAAAATATTTTTTGTAAAATAATTTTAAGGTGTTAAATCAATTGAATTGTACTAGTATACGATTTATTTTAATCTTTAATTACGTTTTTATTTTCATATTTGATATTTTAATGTATGTTTCTAAAACCAGATTATAATTATTTTTTTTTTGCAAAAAAAATTTTTAATAAAAAATCCGCAAAAACGTAAAATCTATAGTTTTTTTTATATCTACAGAACGAAGCACGCTAGGTACACACAACCTTATGCCAAAAGAAAGGTTGTAATATTTACTACAAAAAGCAATACTAATATATAGGGTGTCCTATTAAAAAAAATGAGAAAATTTTGTATTTGCAAATAATGATCACACTGTATATTTTATGGATATATCTCAAATATGTTAATTTATTTAAAAATAACAGTATACTAAAAAACTTTGACATGTCATTTAAATTTTTATTGCCTTTAGAGCCTAATTCATAGCCCTTTGAATATAACCCATTTTTCTCAAAAAAAGTGTAAATATTTCGAAAATTGTTAACTTTAGGCCTATAATACCTTATATAAATTCTTAATATTTTTAAAAAATATATTTAAAAATGATTTAATATATAGGGTATTCCATTTAAAAAAAACATAACTTTGGTTCGTACCGTCGTTCTGACTCACCCTGTATAATAATTTTAAATTATAGACGGCTTCAACATAGATTAATTTTGTTCAAAATATTTTTTTGTATATCCCATCATTTAGCCGTAATCAAAGAAAACCAGAGGTTTGGCGCACCCTGTATATAGTAACGTGGCTGTTATTTTAAATTTGTTAGTTTTTTTTCATGCGAAAACATCCCATATTATGTATGTATAGGTGGTAAACATCATTTACCGTACCTCAAATCTTTGAGGAATGTAGCCTCACCCAAATTATTGTAATATGTTTATCGTTTTTCCAGTGTATGTTAATTGTTTTATACATTTTAATTAAATGTCTACGACAGCGGTTCTCAATCTGTGGTACATGTACCACTGTGGTACATATCATTAGTTGAGGTGGTACACAAAACGCAAAAACAGCCAAAATCAGCACCACTATTATTAGGCCAGGGTAATAAGACAAAAATATACCCTCTTCGTGACAGCAGCCAGGGTACTGAAGCGTTTTTTCGACAGGTAATACCTATGGGAACAAAACTATTTCCTGCGTAGGATCTGGCGGCCATTTTTATTTATAAACAATTAACTCTCAAAAAATGGCATTTTCTGAGATTGACTGAGATTATGGAAAAAGCTTTAAAATGACGTATTACAAAGTTTGATATACTCATTTATTGTTAATATAATTGCGAAAAAATGTCGGAATTGCAAAAAAAAAATTTTCTCAATAACTGTTGTAAAAATTAGTGTACAGCTTTGTAATTTTTGTCAAATGAGGGTTCTTTGGTGTTTAATATGTGACAAAAATTTCAAAGCGATTCATTCAATTGTTTAAATTTTATTCAAATTGTTTATCCCAGAGAGCATTTTTTTTTTACAATAACATCTAAGTCGGAAAAAAATGATCTTAAAACCATTCCACAGGTGTCAAATGAAAGAGCATGAGCTAAATTTTCAACATGGTTTAAAAAAGTGACTAGAAAAGCATTTATTAGTAATAAATAATTATGCAAAAGTATCGTCAATTTTTCTTTATAAACTTTTTGAATAACTTTTTCCAAAAAAATTAACTTTTTTACCCTGTTTTAAGTGCACAACTACCAAATAATGTTATCTATATCATAATTGATAAACAATTGTAATAAATATGTATAATTTTTTATATAACAAAATAAAAAGTTTATAAGGAAAGATTTACGATACTTTTGCATAATTATTTATTACTAATAAATGCATTTTTTATTCACTTTTTTTAAACCAAGTTGAAAACATAGCCCATGGCCTTTTATTTAACACATGTGGAATGGTTCTAACGTCATTTTCTTCTGACTTATGTTATTGCAAAAAAATGCTCTCTGGGATAAACAATTTAAATCAAATTTAAACAATTGAATGAATCGCTTTAAAATTTTTACCACATTATGTTAAGCACCAAAGAACCCTTATTTGAAAAAAAATTTAAAGCTGTACACTAATTTTCACAACAGTTATTGCGAAAATAATTTTTTTTTTACAATTTCGACCTGTATTTACAATTATATTAAAAATAAATGAGTATATAATATATCAAACTTTGTAATACGTCATTTTAAAGCTTTTTACATAATGTCGAAGATATTTGTACTAAAAAAACCATAAATTTTCCTGTTTTCCATTGATTTGAAAAACAAAGTGAAAAATGTCATTTTTTGACACTTAATTGTTTATAAATAAAAATGGCCGCCAGATCCTACGCAGGAAATAGTTACAATCTGCTCTTATAGGTATTACCTGCCGAAAAAAAGCATTAGTACCCTGGCTGTTCAAATGTCATGGAAAAAACCTTATTACCCTGGACTATATAGTTAATTAGATCACCTAGCTAGGTAGTTATTTTAGTTACGTGGTACCAAAAATAATAAAAAGTATTTGGTGGTACATGATTCAAAAAGATTGAGAACCGCTTTTCTACGACATTCTGGGATATCTTTCTCCTTTTTTTGACGAAGTAAGTCTACAACGCTATTACAAGTGTTTGTTATACATCAGCTTCCAGTTTTTCTACCTCTACAAATTTTGGCTCATTGCAGATGCCCCTGATGATGCTCAGAGAGCGAAAGTACTGGGAGAAGATTTAATAAATAACAGTGCGCGATATCTGCCTCTTATTCCTAAAATTCATATATAGTATTGTTTGCTTCCTAAAACTTATATTTGAATGTTCATCTGGACCAATCTGGAAGTTTAAAAATCAAATTCCCAGAGTGCCTAAAGATAGCCATTATTATTCCCCTTCATAAGGGTGGTGAAAAATCTAATGCTTGCAACTATAGACCTAGTGCCTTACTACCGGTACTTTCAAAAATTATTGAGAGACTCATAAAAACCCGTCTTATGTCCTTTCTCATTGATAACAACATCTTATCCCAAAATCAGTTCGGCTTTTTAACTAATAAATGTACCACTGATGCCTTGTTTTCTGTGCTTCATGAGGTTTACCAAGCACTAAACAATAATCTTTATACTGCCACTGTTTTCTGTGACTATGCCAGAGCTTTTGATTGTGTAAATCACGACATTTTGATTAAAAAACTAAATTTCTATGGGATTCGAGGTATTTCTTTGAATTGGTTCCAATCTTACTTGAATAATAGGAAACAAGTAGTTAGAGCAAATGATACTGACTCTAGTCTCAAAAACATTGTATGTGGAGTACCGCAAGGTTCAGTATTGGGTCCTCTACTGTTCCTTATCTTTATAAATGACATCACTAACTTAAAAATCGATGGAAAAATTTTTCTTTTTGCTGATGATACCAGTATCACTTGGAGCAACTCAACTATTGCATCTCTTCATGCAACTATAACTTCTGATTTGCTTACGATAAAAACCTGGTCTGACTCTAATTTACTCTCTTTTAACGTGGATAAGACAGTAGCATTATCCTATAAAAGTGCTCTTCAACCCCTGCTTGTTAATAACAGCCAGATCTCTACCGTTGATTCTGTAAAATTTCTTGGTATTTTTTTAGACAGCAACCTCAAATGGTCCCTTCATATCGATTTGTTAAGTAAGAAACTCGCCTCAGCCTGCTATGCTATAAGATCTGTTTCGAAAGAACTCAATTTAGCATCTTCTAAACTAACATATTTTTCTTTGTTCGAGTCTGGTCTTCGATATGGTCTTCCTTTTTGGGGTTCTAGTACAGCTGCCCAATTAGATGTTATTTTTAAATTACAAAAAAGAGCAATAAGGTATCTCTTTGGCCTCAGAAGAACAACACATTGCAGAAGTTACTTCAAAGATCACGGCATTTTAACCCTTACATCTTTATATATTTTAGAAACTGTTTGCTTAATTCGTAAACACATGCATATCTTTCCAGCAAGGCCTCGTCATGACTACTCCACCAGAAATTCAAATTTTGATGTCTATTTACCGATCCCGTCCTCTGAGTTAGTAAAGAAATCTATATTATATTCCGCAAAAAAACTATACAACCATCTTCCTTTACAACTCAAATCTGCAACATCTTTCCCCAAGTTCCGTAAAATGACAAAAGCGCATCTATCTAAAAGACCATATTATTCAGTAGAAGAGTTTCTTAATGACTAACTAAGAAATTACAGTAATGTACAAGTAACCAAACTTATCTATATTTGGGTGTCACATGCAGCAGCTTAAACTTATTAGTTCCTATGTCTATAAATAGTTTACTTTGTTGTATATTCACTTTGCAATTTCTATAAATTGTTGCAATATATCGATTTTGTTTTTTTTCTTTACTTTATTAACTTATATTTTGTATTTATGTATATTTTTTTTTATATTGACGATTTATCAAATTTCAGAAAATTGTATTTGTTATTGTTATTGTTAGATATTATTTATTTATTTTTTCTGACTTTAATTAAGCTTTGTCCATAAAATTTGTATTTTCAGTGACAATAAAGCATATTTCTATTCTATTCTATTCTCAATTACTAAGGAATATATTTTACTGATTGCAGTTTATTCCCAAGAAGATTTGATTTGGCATATGTAGTAATGTCGTTGTTATTTCGAATTTCTTAGTTTTTTCTCATGCGAACACATCCCATGTGTATGTATAGGTAGTTGTTAATTGATTCGTATTGAAAAGAGCGTTTATTTAAACGAACTTATACCCTCATTGCGTTTTTCCGTGTTCCAGTGAAAAAATCAATTAGGAAATATTTCGATTAGTGGTGTTTTATCTAATTCATCTGACTGCTCGAGTTGCATTGCATTGCATGTGTCGGCCGTGGCCGTGCCGACGTAGTAAGCGGCAGGTGAAAACATTCCCAATAAATACATCGTCGTTGGTGAATTGTAGTTAGCGATTCAGTTCTGTTCAAAACAGCCTCATAGCACACAACAATTCATTTAAAAATTTATATTTGCACCCCGTGTCTACCGGCGGGTTTCACACGAGTGATCTATATCCACCGAACAGTAGAATGTATGCAATTTTATTATTGCAGCCGTATTTACTATAACCAAATCTATGTATGTATATTACCAAATAAAGATAACCGTCAGACACAAACTTTTTTTTGACATCCGTTTTATTGCTATTCATTTTACACAAAACAATAAACAATCCATGTCATGTGAGTGTTAAGAAAGTGACACAGGCAGTAGTCAGTAAGTAGGTATTCACCCAGTGGTCTTCTTCTTCTTTTATATAGGCAGCACTGCCTGTTTTTCTTCAACGGTGCCTTTCATTCTGCCCCTAAGTTGTCATTCCATCTTTTCCTTAGGCGTTCTTTACTTCTCCTGCCTAACGGTGACTTGTCCCTGGCTATTCTTATTATCCTTGATTCAGACATCCTGCTTATGTGCTTCCACTCTTCTTTTCTGTTCTTTACCCAGGTATTTATATTGTCTATCCCACATATGCGTCTGATTTCCTCAATTCTTACCCTATTCTGTAGTCCTTTCCAGCAATCCTTCTTAAGATCTTAATTTGTTTGGTTTCCAGATGTCTTCGTGTTTTGCTTGTATCTGGTCTAGTTTCGGCCGTGTAAGTCATAACTGGCCTAATAACTGACATATATTCGGGCCTTTGTTTCCAATCTTAGGTGTTTGTTTTTCCAAATTGTGTCGTTTAGGCATCCGGCCGTTATACTGGCTTTAATTATTTGGTCTTTTACCTCTTCTTCGATATTGTTGTCGGCTGATAGATTAATTCCCAGATATTTGAAAGTCATTACTTGTTGTATAATTTTATTTTCTAACTCCAATTTGCATCTTATTGGTTCTTTGGCAATTACTAACCTTTTTGTTTTTTGGCCTGATATTTTCATATTCATTTCTTTTGCGTTAATGTTGAACTCGTGCAATAATCTTTCTAGGTCGTCTTCGCACTCTGCTACTAACACGGTGTCATCAGCGTAACAGAGTATTTTTATCTCTCTATTGCCCATTTTGTACCCTCTTTTTTTCTTCACTTGTTTTTTCTTCCGCTTAGTGAATCTCCTTGCCTGATTCCTGTGTTTGTTTCTATGGGTTCTGTTATTATTCCATTGACTTTCATTTCTATTTTATTTCTTACATATATCTAACAATAAAACACTGAAAACGTTTGTTTTCTATACTTCCACAAAATTTATTATAACTAAGTGACTACAGCTGTTTCGGCGGAGTGCCTTTCTCAAGTGATATAGTTTACAATGTGTTTGCCTTTTTAAGTCTTCAACTGAAGAGGTTGAGGAGTGGGGAGCTGTTTGTCTCGAGTTGGTCATTCAGAATTATATCTGTATTTTTCAGTTTATTAATTTCCATAGATTCTAAAAAAGATAGCTTAAGGCCTTTATTTTGAATATGTAGAATTTGAAACTCTTCATTGAAAGAATGATTATGATCTAGAAGGTGAAGTGCGTATGTAGAAGTGTCTGTTTTTCTATTGTTGAATGCCCTTTTGTGTTCTGCTATCCGTTTGTCAAAATTTCTGCCAGTTTGACCGATGTACGTTTTCGGACAGTCACCACAAGTTAGTTTGTACACACCACTCTGTAGTTGCTTTCTCTTTCGGCTTTTATTGTTCTTAATATATTTGCTTAAGTTGTTGTTAGTTCTGAAAGCGGTGTTATTCCTTTCTTTTTTATGTATCTGGCTATTGTTGTTGTTATCTTGCCAGTATATGTGAGAGAGCAGAAGGTACTGGGTTCTTTCTGTGGTGGTGGATACACTAATTTCAGGGCTTTCTTGAGTGGTGTGTACAAACTAACTTGTGGTGACTGTCCGAAAACGTACATCGGTCAAACTGGCAGAACTTTTGACAAACGGATAGCAGAACACAAAAGGGCATTCAACAATAGAAAAACAGACACTTCTACATACGCACTTCACCTTCTAGATCATAATCATTCTTTCAATGAAGAGTTTCAAATTCTACATATTCAAAATAAAGGCCTTAAGCTATCTTTTTTAGAATCTATGGAAATTAATAAACTGAAAAATACAGATATAATTCTGAATGACCAACTCGAGACAAACAGCTCCCCACTCCTCAACCTCTTCAGTTGAAGACTTAAAAAGGCAAACACATTGTAAACTATATCACTTGAGAAAGGCACTCCGCCGAAACAGCTGTAGTCACTTAGTTATAATAAATTTTGTGGAAGTATAGAAAACAAACGTTTTCAGTGTTTTATTGTTAGATAAAATGAACTTCCATCAAGTAACGGTCGAATCCATCAATTATCTTACATATATGTTTTCTATCAGTTTTATGATATCCAGTGGTAAATTTTTTTCATATAGTAGGTGTATCACATCTTTTCTATTAAACGCTTTCTCTAGGTCTATGAAACAGAAAAAGGCTGGTTTGTTATATTCTAATGATTTCTCCGCTATTTGCCTTATCACAAAAACTGCATCGCTACATGATATTCCACTTCTAAATCCTTGTTGTTTGTCCGATATATTTATGTACGCCATTATTTTCTCCATAAGTATTTTTGTTGTGAGTTTCAGTATAGTGCTCAATAAATTTATCCCTCTATAGTTACTGGGGTCTGCCCTATCACCTTTCTTAAATAACGCTATTATTTGAGTGGTTCTTCATTCTTCTGGAATTCTTCCTGTATTTACTATTTTACTTATAAGGATATTTAGTTCTTTGTGAAGTCTATCTCCTCCGTATTTTAAAATTTCATTAGCTATTCCATCTTTCCCAGGAGCTTTTCGATTTTTCATCTTTTTTAAGGCGTTCTTTATATCTTCCTCTTTAATTTCTGTTTTTTCATCCGATTCTAATCCTGGTGTTTCCAGTTCTTTGTGATTAGCTGTTTGATAGAGGTTTTTTAGGTAAGTTAAGTTGTCCATATATTTGTATCACTATGTTTTACTTCTATCAGTTCCTTCATCTCTGCTCTTTGACCTCTTATCATTTTTCACATTTCCTTTTGCATCCCATAAAAGTCGTGCTCCATCTCTTTTGAAAATGCTTCCCGATGTTCTGTTTTCTTCCTTCTTACTATTGAGTTTAATTCATTTCTTTTATATTCTTCATATATTTGTCTCGTTCTTTTGGAATTGTATTCCAGGTAGATTTTCTTTTTTTCTTAGCATTTTATTTTTATTTCTTCACAGAACCATGGAGTTATCCTTTTCTTTCGTATATGTTTACTTATCTTACGTTATCCAAGTGCTTCCGTTGCTGCCATTTTGATATTATCTCTGATCTTTCTCCAACTTTCTTCTATGTCTTCATCCGGTGTAATGTAGTTTTCATTCAGTACTTTTTGCAGTCTTCTCTGGTATAGATCTCTTGTTGACAAGTCTCGTAGCTGTTCTACCTTTATTCTTGTCTCACATTCAACAGGGTCTTCCCTCTATAGAAAAAGAAAACATGAGGCTATAGTTGGGATTTAATTTCAGTATTTTATAAATGCTAGAATATTCCACAGCGTCACGCGAACTTTGAGAAAAAATCACAGTTTGATTGGTACACCCGGTTTACACTGACAATTTACCTGTCTAGTAACAATATGGAAGGCTCGAAACAGAAGTGGAAGATCAAGTAAATAGAGCAAACAGAGCCGCAGTTTGCCTGAATGACACGATATGGAGAAATAAAATATCGGAAAAGAAATAAAAGGTAGAATTTACAAAACAGTCATCAGACCAATAATGACATACGCGACAGAAACACGACCCGACACAGAGAGGACAAAAAGATTGCTCGAAACAGCGGAGATGAAAACCCTTCGAAAAATCCATGGTAAGACTCTATGGGACAGAGCTAGAAGTAGAGATATACGACGGAGATGCAAGGTGGATAACATTAATAACTGGGTAAGAAACAGAAGAATAGAATAGAATGACCACATAAGCCGAATGAAAACGAATAGGATAGTCAGGACAGCGAGAGACGGTTCCCCAATAGGAAGACCGAAGACGATCAGTGGGAAGACCACGAAAACGATGGAACGACAACTTACTAGAGGCACATTGAAAAAACAGACAGAGTCATGTCTATACAAAAAGAAGAAGAAGAAGCAACAATATTATTACAGCGATATTGTTAAAGAAAGGCGACATATTAAAATCACTTAAATCGGACAACAGGTTTAAGAAATTCGAGGCATTAAAAATGACCAATTTTTGAGGTGATGCGTTAATTTCGTGGAGAAGTGTATAATATATGTAACTTTTTTTGTGTAATTTGTACCAAAAATAATATACATAAGTTATTAAAAACATGGATAAAGATCGATTCGAATCGATCAGAACCAGCATGATGGTGGCGCGTGCAAGCTGCCAATATAAATATTATTGTTGGTTCTATAAATACTGAAATTGTCGCGAGCGTCGAGACATGTGTCGAGATGAGATCGTCCGTGTTAGTGTTGGTGTTAACTGCTTGTCGCGAGCTTTGTTTATAAAAAACGACATGTGTGTCTGTAGTTTAGCGTCAAGACGCTCTAAACAGATCGACGCCAAAACGATCGTTGGCTTTATGACAATAACGACGAACGTAACTGAGATAGTGTTAATCTCTAGAGATGAGTCAACCTTTTTTGACTCGACATATTGCAACTGATTCATGATGGAACTACTCATAATGAACTCGCATCCAAATCCATATTTATTATACTTCCTTAGTACGCAGTACACTTAGAACTTACACTTAGTGCACCTTAAAATATATTTAGGACTTTTTAGTTTTAACTTTAGATTTAAGTACATGTAAGATTTTGTTTAAAAGAATATATTCTTGCTTGAAATCTTCTGATCCATATAATACTATACAGTGGCGTACTGAGCATGATTCCGCGGGTCCCGCGGAACCAAGGCCCGGGCCCCGCAGGGGCCCCCTCTAACGCGCTTTTTCCTTTTTTTGTTTCTAATTTGATGGGGACATTTTGAACTACAAAGTACACACTACGAAATGTAACTGCTTAATAAATTTTAATTTTTGTGTAGGTACTTATTAATAAAAACGAAGAATAAATATTTATCAAAAAATTTGAAATCAAAATTTATTAAGAAATACAGGGAACGCTTTTGTAAGGTTCCTTGCTCGTTCTACCTGCTTGCCGAAGTCCTTGTTTAAAGACTAACCGCCGGTGCCTGCCTACACGTGCTAACTCAAACACTTGCTAACTCATACACTTGCATAAAAAGTATTTTGTCTTTTTTGGGTAAATTAACTAAAACGTAAATTAACGTTTGGAAGACACTAACAGAAAGGGGAGTCGACAGACACATAATAGAAGTAATAAAGGATATGTACAAAAATAATACAAATAGAGTTAGAACCAATAACGAGGAATCCAGAGAATTTTCTACAAGTCAAGGCGTCAAACAGGGATGCGTGCTGAGTCCACTGCTATTCTCAGTGGTACTGGATGAAGCGATAAAGAAAGCCAAGAGAAGAATGAGAAAACCAACATTAGGATACTGGCAAATGAAACAGACTCAACTATCGGAGCTACTATTTGCAGACGACATGGTATTGATAGCAAAAAACAGAGAAGACTTGCAGAACAATCTTGAAATCCTAGAAGAAGAACTATCAGACATAAATATGAAAATTAATACAGAGAAAACAAAAACAATGATAATTGCAAATACGAGGAAGACACACGCAATAGAATTAGACGGGAAAAAACTAGAGCAAGTGGAATATTTTAAATACCTAGGAGTAATAATCGAATCAAATGGTAAACAAGACATGGAAATAAACGAGAGAATGGGACGAACAGGAAGCTTATTTAGCACTATGAAAACAACATTTTTTGGGAAAAAAGAGATACCGGAAAAAGTAAAAACGGCAGTCGTTAGACTTATGCTTAAATAAAAGTCGTTAGAAATATGCTTAAACTAAAATAGACTTTGCTTAAACAATCTATTTTTGAAGTTCCAGTTGCTTTGCTACCATTACTAATATGAATTTTTCTAATGAGGAACTGATTCAGATGTTTTATTGTTCTAGGATAGTAGAACAAATAAAAATGTGCTAAGTACTAGCAATAAGAATTTATCATCAGCAATTCCATGATAAATGACAACCAAAAAGAGAAACTTTTCAAAATTTACTAGAGCGGTTTCAACGAACTGGACATTTAGATTACGAGAAATCTGATCTTATCGAACAAAAACTTTTGTAAATGATTAAAATGAATTAAATGTTAGTGTCACTGAGAATCTGCATATTAGTATGAACGTTCCCGTAATCTAAGTGTATATGGTTTGTTTTTAATGATTTAAGGATCATTCTAGATTAACGTGTATTTATTTTCAAATAATTATTTATGATTGAATATTTTCACGACTATCCTAATAAAATTTCACGTAATTTTTGTTGCAATTAATGTTTGGCTTAAAGAATTACGAATAACTTACAAATTAAAGCAGTTAGGTATAGGGAATACTTAAGAAATAAAAAAGTACTATAAAATATCATTTCATTACAATACTAAAATACAGGGTGTTCTATTTAAGAAAACTCAGAAAATGATCATTCCGAGTTTCGACTCACCCTGTATACTAAAATTAAACAGTTCACTATATGAATAATTTTTATAATAAAAGATTATATTAAAAATCATTTGAACATAAATGGAGCTTTAAATAGCAAATCAGCACAATTCTACAGGGTGTGAAGTTTGCTACAAAATTTATAAAAAACCTTAATTATCTTTTAAACTACCCTGTATAATATTACAAAACCTCATATTTTAAGAAAGAAGACATCGAGCAGAATCTAAAAATGTAAAAATATACAGGGTGTCCCATTTAAAAAAACGTAGTTACAATCAACTTCCGGTATAACCGGAAGTAGCAAAGAGACCAAAATATTTTCATTAAATAGTTCATACCTCAAAACCCCGGTATTACAATTTTCATAATTCTGTTACCTTTAGTTCTCGAGATATTTCTAATAGGCCCTTTATCTGCCTCACCCTATATAAATATAATATCCCCGGCCACACGATCAAACTAGCCAAACTGAATCAAACGGCAGAGATAACTAGAAACATCTCAATAACTTAGGCAAAAGTAGGAAGACTCAGTGTTGTATTGAAAAACAAACAGATACCAATAACTATAAATAAAATGGCATTCAACAGTTTTATTCTACCAGTTATGGCTTATGGAATGAAGACCGCGACACTTACAGAGTTATCAGTTTCAGCCAATAGATTAAAAACAACATGGAAGGCCATCAAACGAGTCGTTAAGAGATTCTCTGAGAGAAAAATTGGGAACCTGATGCACATATTATAATATCGAACCTCCTCTTAGAAACAGTATAGGTTCTGCAGAAGCTGCTTTAACTGTATGAAAGGTTCGCCGTCAGGGCCCTGTTTGGGATCATTGAGATATATTTGGGGCAGCGATAGAGTCTGTTATATCCCAGTGATATCCTGTTTGTATTCTTGCAAAAATATAAAAACACTTAATTTCAACAGGACAGTGCCACATATGTCACAGCTCGAGAAACAATTCAATCACTGTGGTCTCATTATGGAATATTCTCTGTTAGTGACTATAATTCGTTGCGAACAATAGATAGTTTTATTTTACTAGGCTCAGTTTTTTACATTAGTAAACTTAAATGCGTTTTATTCTTCTTCTGCTTATTTATTTACATTATGTATTGTTGTGATCTTACTTCTGAAATCTAATGATGTTCTCAGATGTAATTTATCTTAATTAATTAATCAATAATTATCTCATCAATCAAACAGATCAAATACCAATATAGTGTCAATCGCAGGGCTAAATTGTAATATCAATTACTTACTTTCGCGGCTTCAAAGTATTTCTCAGTGGATTCCTAATCGGGATAGATAAAAGAGAGTAAAATAATACACACATAAGGATTTCAATTAGAAATTATAAAAATCGTTTATTTTATCTAAATGGCAATAACTGCTTAATATTTCTTATATCTTATCTTTCTATCTTTATTTAATACAACAGTTACAAAAATGGGAATCTTATTTCTTTATGTCTCCAAATTTATTTTATTTATAATGAACTATTATGATTTATCAGTAACAAATTAATTTAGGTTTGATGAAATTTTTTTAATAGTGATTTTGTGGCTCAATTTTCAATGTGGTATTTAATACACAAACCATACATTCATGTCATAACAAATTAGACTGACCTTTACTGATGATTTGACAATGTCTTCACACAAAACACGTTTCCTATTTGCTTGGGTTGCGATCCAACGACTCGTCCAAGTCTTCCAGTAATGCCTCGGCTCCTTTGAAAACTACGCCTCGTACAGCACTCGCTCCGGCCTTCTCCTGATGCCGTGTTCCACCTTTTTTAAACACTTCAACAAACCGGGATACTCTAGACTCCTGGAGTTATACACTATCTCCTCTCGGCCTATCACTCGTTCCACGATATCTTACTTTTTAATTTTCAAAAACAAAACTAACTAACCCGGCGTTTCATTTTTTTGTACACTCTTCTCGAAAACTGGACTTCGCCTTTCGATCCTCTAAACACACTCACTCTCATTGCTCATTCATTCTCCTCCTTCCAAAATACCCCTTCCAGCATTAAAAAATCAACCAATCCCAAGCAACTTTCAATTATCCGTATTTACCAACACAAACTTTCCTTTTTCTAAATATCTTAATGGATTTCAAGAAAAAATAATATTCCCCATTTCAATTTTACTTTCCACATTAATCCTCTTTACAAATTTAATAACCTATTATCTTATTTACTAGAATATGAGTTATCGGTGGTTATTGACAACCTTTCCACGAACACTTTCTTTTTAAACATCACTCTAATTGTTTACTTGAGTCGTATTCTTCCTGGGGTTCGTAAACACTTCTCCGAAACACTTTCTTAAAAACTACCTATACAAAATTTGTTTTTTACAGGGTGTTCCAAATTTACATGCCCGCGGTCGAGAAAAACGAAAACCTTTATTTTTATTTGAAATTTAAATATAACTATAGACTTTTATTTCATATGTCAAATAGGAATATAACAGTATATTCATTGTTAGAATTTTACAGTACGTCTTATAGAAGAGAAAAATAAAGAGACGTGATTTTTTGGAACGAGCCAATTAAATAACGCTTTTCTAATTTGGCTACCGCATACACCTCTGTACTTAGACCACCTTTGTACTTTGTTTACACATTTTCATGTGTTTAAAACTAGACCGTTGACAAACTGGGTAATTGCTTTCAAAGATTATTTACACTACTTCAAGCTAAAAGAAATTTAATAGAACGAAGGCGCCGGAAGATATAGGTATTAAAATAAAAACGTTTATTGCTACAGCAATATTTATTTTCATTCCCGAAATTTTACAAATTCCTGCTATTATTAACGCGGATTTTGAATTATTTATCATTAAAATTGGTCAACGTATACTACATGTAATGTATGGCAAATTTATATTTACAGTCTTCTTCCTTTTCTTTTTCTTTTATACAGGGTGAGCCACGTTCAACGTGACGGAACCTACCGGGGAAATGACTAAAGATATTAAAAATTCCTTCCGTAGGAATACGTAGGTCAGTACCGGCTACAAATTAAAATTTGTGAAATATATACAGGGTGTCCCAATTTAGCGTAATGATATAAAGTTATATATTTTTAAATAGAACAACCTATATTTCACTTTAATTTTGAATTCTACTGAACAAAATAATGTTATTTTATTCAACATTTCCTATACCTATTTTTGACATATTTCGATTTATTTGGGTTTCTCTGAAAATGTACTATTCGCGAAATTAATTAATTACACATTATCGCATGAATTTTAATTAACGTCTTTTTGTCAGTTAATTGTCAACTGTCCATGCTTTACATCAGAATAATTACCATTTGAAACTAATGTACAGAGGGTTCGCAATCTGAAGTGTCAATGCTGTACAATATTTTGTATAATTACTTTCTTAACTTAAATGGAACACCCTGTATTTTACTTTAATTTTGAATTCTAATCAAAAAAATAATATTACTTTATTAAACAATCCCTATACCTATCTTTGATAATTTTCGATTTATTTGCATTTATTTGAAAATGCACTATTCTTGAAATTAATTAATTATACTTTATTACATAAAGTTCTAACTTAAACAAAATACCCTATATGTATTTGAATGCTGTAACAATTATTATAATCAAACTATTATAAAATTTTATATTAATGTCTAGTATCTTCAGATCTATTTGCATTATGTTACCTGGAACATTAAATGTCGTTAATTACATAGCTCATTTTACATTATAAAGAATGCCATGAAAAAACAAAAGGTACCTAGCTGTCAAACTAATAGTCAAACTGTTAACTGTATTGCTTTCAATTAATAGAAATGGCAGATTATTCAATTGAAGACCGAGTAAATATGATTTTAATACTGGGTGAATGTGATCAAAACAGTTTTGTTAGCATCAAGAGTCTGTGCTGAGAGATTTCCCTTAAAACGTCATCCTCGTAAAGAAGTATTTGAAAGAGTCTTAACAAGGTTTCGTGAAAGAGGCAGTGTTGTTTATACTAAACGAAAATTGATAAATCCCATAACTGAAGATGAAAATACCGAATTAGAAGTTATTCAATCAGTTATTGAAAATCCAAATACAAGTACACGGACGATGGCCAGGGAGATTGAAGTAGGTAAGCCAAACTAGTATACGCAGAATTCTTAAAAAATATAAATATCACCCATACCATATTCAAATGCATCAGCATTTGTATGGAGCTGATTTTAAACGTAGGTTAGAATTTTGTTTATGGCTTCTAGACACAACGGGAGCAGATCAACATTTTTTTGATAAAATTTTGTTCACTGATGAGTCTACTTTCCATAATAATGGACTCGTGAATCGACATAACTTTCACTATTATAATACGGAAAATCAACATGAATATAGATGTATTGATCGACAAAACCGATGGTCCCTTAATGTATATGGTGGAATAATAGGAGAACATGTGATAGGGCCGTATTTGTTTAATGGCCATTTAAATGGACAAAAGTTTTTAAGATTCCTACGAAGAGACTTTTGGATACTTTTGCAAAATATCCCTTTAAATATTAGAAGAACAATGTTTCTGCAGCTAGACGGTGCTCCAGCACATTACACGCGTAATGTTAGAGAATATTTAGACAGAAAATTTCCCGGAAAGTGGATAGGTAGGGGTGGTGCTGTTAATTGGCCTCCTAGATCACCTGGGTTAACATCAATGGACTTTTTTTTGGGGATATATTAAAAGTTTGGTTTATCAAACTCCACCTACAACCGCGGAATACATGAAAACGCGTATTCGTAATGCGTTTGCAACAGTTACTCCAGAAATGTTAAGAAAAGTAAAACAAAATTTTGAACACAGAGTGAGGTTATGTATTGAAGAAAATGGACACCATTTTGAACATTTAATGTAAATAAATTGTTTCCAGTGTGTTTTGTTTAACTTTATGTAATAAAGTGTAATTAATTAATTTCAAGAATAGTGCATTTTCAAACAAACGCAAATAAATCGAAAATTATCGAAGATAGGTATAGGGATTGTTTAATAACATTATATTATTTTTTTGATTAGAATTCAAAATTAAAGTAAAATACAGGGTGTCCCATTTATGTTAAGAAAGTAATTATACAAAATATTGTACAGCATTGACACTTCAGATTGCGAACACTCTGTAGATTAGTTTCAAATGGTAATTATTCTGATATAAAGCATGGACAGTTGACAATTAACTGACAAAAAGACGTTAATCAAAATTTATGCGATAATGTGTAATTAATTAATTTCGCGAATTGTACATTTTCAGAAAAACCCAAATAAATCGAAATCGGTCAAGAATAGGTATAGGGAATGTTGAATAAAATAACATTATTTTGTTCAGCAGAATTCAAAATTAAAGTGAAATATACGTTGTTCCATTTAAAAATATATAACTTTATATCATTACGCTAAATTGGGAGACCCTGTATATATTTCACAAATTTTAATTTGTAGCCGGTACTGACCTATGTATTCCTACGAAAGGAATTTTTAATATATTTAGCCGTTTCCCCGGTAGGCTCCGTCCCGCTGAGCGTGGCTCACCCTGTATAGGCAGTACTTCCTGTTTTTCTTGAATGGTGCCTTTCATTCTGTCCCTAAATTGTCATTCCATCTTTTCCTTGGGCGCCCTATACTTCTTCTGCTTAACGGCGACTATTCGCTGGCTATTCTTACTATCCGTGATTAAGACATTCTGCTATGTGTTGATTCCACTCTTCTTTTCTCTTCTTTACCCAGGTATTTATATTGTCTACCCACATGTGCTTCTGATTTCCTCACTTCTTACCCTGTCATGTAGTCCTTTTCCAGAATCCTTCTTAAGATCTTCATTTCGTTAAACTGACTTATATATTCGGGAATTCGGGCCATTGTTTCCACGGTAAGACCCCATTTTAACAGTCCCCGTTTCAGCGGTTCTCGATTCCACCGACCCTTTTCAGCAGTCCCCGGTTCAGCGGTACCCATTTCAGCAGTCCATGTTTCGGCGGTTCTCGATTCCACCGACCCGTTTCAGCGGCGTTTGGTTCTGCAGCATGCCGTTTGAGAGGCATCGTTCAGGAAAATGAGTAAAAACAGGAACCTCTTGGGGACAGTAGTTTTAACAATAAAAATGAATTTTATAAAATAAACAATAAATTGTCCCAAAATCACCCTATACATAGCTTTGCAATTGCATAAAAAGTAGGGTAATATGGTAAATAATTTGCAAAAAATTTGATGTTTTATTTACGTATTTTTAAAATAATACTACATTATGCAACGAGCATTTTTAATGATGGTCATTTATGATGCCAGTATGAAAAATACGACAAGCCTGGAAGAAGAAGAGAAAAAAATGTTTCAATCGCGCTGCAGTCATTCTTGACGAAGTTGAGTTAGATGATTTATTTAAAGAAATAAATACACTTTGTAGAAGATGAACTATAACTTGCAAAGAAGCAATTTGTAAGTTGTAGACGTTGACTAGGATAATCAAATTAAAATTCATAAACATTCTTTTATTTTTAATTTTTGTACTTAATTATATATATATATATATATATATATATATATATATATATATATATATATATATATATATATATATATATATATATATATATATTTATTCAAATAAATTACTATTAAAACGAATACAGAAATGTAATTCCAATTATTGAACTTACACATACATCATTAAATAATGCAAAAATATAATTTATACTTATTAGATGCTTACCTAGACAAATATTAATAGATTCATCGAATAAAATTATAATAAAAAAAAATTACTTTATTAAGGCAGTATAAAATTAAAAAAATTATGTATTGCATTAATTTATAATTATTATAGAATTTATCTAACTAATATACTTTATTTAATAAAATTTAGAGAATCCTTACAAAATAATAATAATTGTAAAATTCAATAACTTTTATAATAAATGTAATCAATTTACTTTTCAGGGATTTTCCATTATTTTAAAGGGTCCTTACTTTTTATTATTTCACTGCATATACAATCCATAAATTGGATTATAAAATGTAGATACTTATATAAAATCTGTTCAATTTTCACCTATTGATATTTGTAAACAATGGAAATATGATTTATTAAAAAACAAATGTTACTTGATTTCTACTGGTCATATAAAACTATTTTTTCTTTTTTAATGTATATTTTTTATTATATATTTATCTTAATAATATACTTTATTTAATAAAATTTACAGAATTCTTACGAAATAATTGTAAAATTCAATAATTAAAAAATGTAATCAATTGATTTTTCCATGATTTTCCATCATTTTAAAGGGTCACAACCACTGGCGAAGCGTCTATGTAACCATTGTTACCATTGGTAACAGTTAAAATTTGTAAATAAATATTTTATGACTACTATGAAATAATTCCATTTATATTTTTTAAAAATAGAAATATTTGTTAATAGTATCTACCTAATTCAGTAAAATAGCCAACTAGACGCACGACAATATCAGCGAGTTTATGTAAAATCGGTTGCACGTTATTATAATACGCCCTTACCACAGTATAAA
The DNA here is from genome assembly GCF_917563875.1 of Diabrotica virgifera virgifera. Classification (NCBI taxonomy): domain Eukaryota; kingdom Metazoa; phylum Arthropoda; class Insecta; order Coleoptera; family Chrysomelidae; genus Diabrotica; species Diabrotica virgifera. The sequence goes on along the minus strand of NC_065452.1, from coordinate 8,299,882 downwards.
GAGGTTCCATATTTATTATACTGTGCCCTTACCGTGCGCCGCGCAGTTTACCACTTCTGTGAGTGGCAACGATAGTAGGATCTTTGACTAGATCGTCTCTGAAAATTTTGCGGGGACGATGGCTCTGAAACCGCGTATTGGTGTTACCAAATTTTAATTTGGTGACGCTAGGTAGGGCCGGTGTCTATCGGGACAGAAAATACCGACCGTAAGAATATCAGACTTAATAAATGCAATTTTAATTATTATTATAATTATAGGTAATAATTATAATTCCATTTATGAAGTCTGTTATTCTTAGGGCCGGTATTTTCTCGATTTAACTCCGGTTAGTTAACCGTACCGGCCCTTTGGATTCGATTATTGCATAATATGCATTATTAGTTATGAGTTTATAACTTGTAACTGTACTTGCTTATTATACAGATAATATATCTATACCTTTTTATCCTATATAAATCATATTAATCGATTTTAATTACTTGTCGAAATATATTAATTAACAACAACATTATTATAATATGACATATTATAATAATATTGATTATACAGTCCATTGTAGTGTATAATCAATAAAATAAAAATTATTTAATATTTTAGGCTAAAAATGACAAATGAATGTACTGATTAGTATACTAATTATACAATTTGGATTTTTTAATAAAGTATAAAGGTGATATAATACATATTTTACCTAAAAACAACAAATATGTTTTTAGTTTGTAGATACTTTATATAATTTCTTAAATTTTTAATTTTTTAATTTTATTTCATCTATTTTTATAATAGACCTGGATCGCGCGTACCAAAAAAAAGTTGATTAATAGCAAGCTGAAAATTCACGGTGTCTAGTCGAACAAACTTTGATGTATGGGAACACTGTATATATAAAAATATTTATAAAATACATTATATATATAGATAATATGTAATATATCTGGTATATATTTAATATCTGGTTTTGGTAACACTTTAGAAAAAGTCACGCGTCGCCACTGGTCACAACTTTTTATTATTTCACTTCATAGGCAGTTCATAAACTGAATCATAAAATGTAGATTCTCATATACAATCTCTTCAATTTTCAGCTCTTAGTTTATATGAACAACGGAAATATGATTTATTAAAAAATAAATGCTAACTTGATTTCTGTTTTTCATATAAAATTGTTTTTTCTTTTTTTATATGAATTTTTTCATCAGCTTTTCATTGAGCCTACATGCAAGCACGGAACATAAAAAATATCTAAGTTATTCAAATTGTTTATAAGCTAAAAAGTCAGGTCTTTTTCAAACAGTTTTTTTAATAACAATTTCAATAAAATGTTAAAATTGTTTTAATACGTCTTAAAATTAAAGTCTCAAATAATCGACTACGATCTGCTAAATATCTCACAGAGTCACTGTAGGGCAAGAACAGTTGTATAAACAATTGCTCTCTGGGAAAAACAAATTTAATAACTTATAAAATATTTGGTCGATCTGGTTGAAATTTAGCACACTTAAATAACTCATTAATTCACATAATTTAAAGTCATTAAATTTTACGTCATTGTGTAAAAAATAAAGTTATTAATATTTATAATTTACTGCAAAAATGAGGGTTTTTTGCAATTATCTCGGTCAATTGTTTATATATTACAATATGCTTACCACCAAATTAAAGAACTTTTTAAGATCTACATTTATTTAAAACATTTTTCTCTAAAATGTACAAGAAACGTTTTATAGTCAAAAAATTGCTTTTTTCATTCTTTACAATTGATAAAAAAAAGCAAAATCAGCTGTACGTCTTCACGGAATTATCATCAGTTATCCCTCATCTACCGTTTAAAACTTTGAAAACCCTGTAGAACATCTTTACGTGAAATCGATGATTTTTTTCCCTATTAACTGGGGTATATACCAGATACTTAGATATTAACTGTATATTTTCAAACAAGAATAGGTTAAAATAATATCCTACAATAAAACTAATTACTTATCATTGTCATATTATTATTTTCTTATTGAGACCGCTCTATTGGGGACCGCGTTTATGGGGACCGCTGAATAGGGGTGAAACCGTTTCCACTTAGGTGTTTGTTTTTCCAAATAGTGTCGTTTAGGCATCCGGCCATTCTACTGGCTTTAATTATTTTGTCTTTTAACCTCTTCTTCGATTGTCGGCTGATAAATTAATTCCCAGATATTTGAAAGTCATTACTTATTGTATAATTTGATTGTCTAACTCCAATTTGCATCTTATTGGTTTTTTGGCTATTACTAAGCTTTTTATTTTTTGGACTGATATTTTCATATTCATTTCGGTTGCGTTAATGATGAATTCGTGCAATAATCTTTGTAGGTCGTCTTCGCACTCTGTTACTAACACGGTGTCATCAGCGTAACACAGTATTTTTATCTCTCTATCGCCCATTTTATACCCTCTTTTTTTCTTCATTTGTTTTAATATTGCATTGAACTTACTATACTTTACGATACTTTAGATTGAAAACAAAATGTAATACGACTTCTTAGGTTATTCAGATGTTACGTTATGTTTTCTCTGTATTGTTGTACAGAGCGGAGACATGTACGCTTACACACACAACTATTAAAGCTTTGCAATAAGATCTTTTTCAAAGGAAATGAATTTAGCCTCTTTCAAAATAACATATTTTTCTTTGTTCGAGTCCCATCTTCGATATGGTCTCCCTTTTTGGGATTCAGGTACGGCTGCCCAATCCGATGTTATTTTTAAATTACAAAAAAGAGCAATAAGATATCTGTTTGGCCTCAGAAGAACAACACATTGCAGAAGCTACTTCAAAGATCACAGGATTCTAACACTACCTTCTTTATATATTTTAGAAACTTCTTGCTTAATTCGTAAACATCTACATGTCTTTCCAGCAAGACCTATTGACTATTCCACCAGAAATTCTACCTTTGACATCTATGTCATATCGCCCATTTTGTATTGGAACAACAAAGCGATGTTCATCAATTCATTATTTTCGTTAGTTGAACCAATGTATTACGTTTATTAAATGGATGAACATTCATTATGTATACCATAATATCACTTTATTGATATTACGAACTCTGTTCATTGAGTCAACGAATACTATTCATTGAAACAATAACGTCGTTAATTATTGACCGACGAAGACTATTCGTTGTGTCAATAACAGTGTTATTTCTCCTAACGTATTTCGTTTATTTCTACAATTATTTCCGTTTATTCTTACAATTAATTCCCTTCATTCCCACAATAAATACGGTTATTCTTACAAGCAATTCTATTTATTCTTACAATCAGTTTCGTTCATTCCTACTATGAACCTATTTTATATTAATAATTACTGAATAGATTAGACCAGCGGTTCTCAATCTTTTTGTGTCATGTACCACCAAATATTTTTTATTATTTTTGGTACCACCTAACTGAAATACATATCTAACTAGGTGATCTAATTAACTATAATAGTGGTGCTGATTTTGGCTGTTTTTGCGTTTTGTGTACCACCTCAAAAAATGAAATGTACCACCAGTGGTACATGTACCACAGATTGAGAACCGCTGGATTAGACCAATGTATGATATTGATTAATAATAATTTTTTAAATCCCCCTTTCTTATCCTAAACCTAATGAACTTTACACGGTGATTTGTCATAATACGAGAAATCATATTATGATTTCACTTATACAGTGCGCTGGAATAAGTGTTACACTTCCCTCCCGCCCCTTATTAACTTAGTTATTTTTAGCACATAAGCAAAACGCTCGGACCGGTCGATTTTTAAAATAATCAAAGTATATTATAACATCAATGTTTCGAACTATACACGATTCCTCTTCAGGTCACAGGCATAACTTTGATTTTTTTTAAATGGGAAAGTACATCATGTGACAGCTCATTTAAAAGCGTTTGAAATAGTGATTCCAAAAATGTATATAACTTTAATCCTTTTTGAGAGCGCAGGTGCAAAATTTCGATCGAATTCTTTTTTTAAATGCATTCATTTTTTTTTAATCCTGAGAAAACTAATAAGTATTTTTGAAAAATTTAAACGCAGAATAAAAGATTACATTATTACCGAGGGCTGAAAGTCCCTAACTTTTAAATGGTATATTTAAAATTAAAGATGATACTAAATTTTCTATTTTTCACCCTTGTGACTTATTAAAATAATCATTATAGAAGTTCTCAGTTTTCTCAGGATTCGAAAATTTTTTAAAAAGAATTCGACCAAAATTTCACGATAATAGACACACGAAAACTTCCCTCTACTACGGACTACACTTGGAAATGAAATGAAATTATTATTCGGCACTTCGGCATAGGTAACAGTATTGTTTAACAGATAATTCTTTTTTAAACAATGGTAACACAGAGAAGCTTGGGGTATCACGATAAGGAAAAGCCGTTACATTTCTAATGGTCAAGCAGAACATTTATTGTCTCAACAACTACGTTTATTATCACCATTATCGCATTGATTGTGGTTATTAAACGCAGTCGTAGGTTAATTAATGCATTCGTTGTCACAACAATCAGTTTACATCTATACAATAATCATATATCACTCTATATTAACACCATTAAATTTGTACATTGTTTTAATGAAATCTGTACATTGTCACCATAAATAAAGGTCATCTACGAAATCAAGAAAGTGAGTTACTTCGAGAATTGAGATTATTTATTAAATATACGAAACTAAGTTATTAGCTGAATAAATTGAGTGTTATTGATTAATGTACTCTAGTTATTTTCACAATTAGTATTCAATCATTGTGACAATAACCAAATACATTCGTCAATGTCTAAAAGTTCGTTGAAACAAAAAATTAAATTGTTGTTACAACGAAATACTATTTAATAATAACTGTTAATCAACATTACGAACTAAATTTTTTTGAGTGTTCGGGAAATATTCGACCGTCCCGCCGCTTTTGACATACCCTGTATATAAAGTTGTACATCATCACAAACTCAAAAATATTGTAATGGTTTTCACCTGTTTTCACTTACAGTGAAGCAACCATTAGGAGCCATGTCTTATAAAATCTAATTCACTTTTGAGCAAGTCAAGCATAACCTAATTGAATTTAATTATTAGAAATTATTAGTAGTGAATGTAATGTATTAGAACAGAAAGTGAGACAAACAGGCGGAAGAGTCAAATTATTTCAACAGGAAAAAATCATTTTATTATTACTCAGTTTTATAGGAAATAGTGGCACTATTATGTCATACCAATATAAAAATCTTTAACTATATTTTTTAATTGGTAACTATTTTTAACGATCGTTATAACACCAATAACCAATGATAATAACATATTTTTTTAAATTAGATCCGAACCCTACTCCGAGATAGATTTCTGGTTTTACGAGCATTATCATGTTTTTACGAAGAGAAGGGTGCTAACCTGACTGTGACCCTTCAAACTATATTAAATTAAAGGATAGAACAAGCCCCAGACAGGACAGAATCCTAAATAACCTACTTGAATATATTTTTCTTTTTCTTCTTCTTTTTGTGTAGATATTACGTTATTTCAATGTGTCTCCAGTAATTTTTCGTTTCATCCCACTGATTGTCTTTTATTCGGGAGCCGTCTCTTGCCGTTTTTACTACTATATTTGTGGTCATTCGGTTTACGTGGATATTCCATTATACTCTTCTGTTCCTTACCCCTTACCCAGTTATTTATGTTCTCCAACTTGTATCTCCGTCGTATATCTCTACTTCTAATTTTGTCCCATAGTGTTTTACTGTCAATTTTTCGAAGGGTTTTCATCTCTGCTCATTTTAGCATTCTTTTTGTCCTCTCTCTATTAGGTCTTGTTTCTGGCGCGTATGTCATTCATGCAGAGAAGAATAAAAAGTAGATCAAATTAGCGAAAGAAAAATGGATGAGAGAAAGTTGCGACGAAATGGAGGATGTGATATCTAAACACGACTTATTTAATGTGCACAAAAAACTAAAAGAAATAAGTAATATACATGTTGTTCTGAAGCTATTTCCTTGTGGCATTTTTATGATTAATTATTTATATGGGAAATAAGCCACAATTAAAATGAAAAAAATAATTTTATTAACGTTTCGACGCCCAAATCGGGTGCCGTTGTCAAAATACAAAATATTACTAAAATAAACTAAAGTGTTGTTGCTAAGCAAAAAAAATTCTTCTAATAATTTATTTATTGAATTATATTGAATTGCCAATATAAATGAGTGAGATTAAATAAATTATTAGAAGAATTTTTTTTGCTTAGCAACAACACTTTAGTTTATTTTAGTAATATTTTGTATTTTGACAACGGCACCCGATTTGGGCGTCGAAACGTTAATAAAATTATTTTTTTCATTTTAATTGTGGCTTATTTCCCATATAAATAATTAAGTAATATACATATTTAAAAAACGAGTTCCCTCTGTACTCGTTGACAATAATAACAAAATTATTGTAAATGAGCACGAAATAAGAAAATAATGGCAGCTATACGAGTATATTATATCAGAGTTGTTTCAAGATGACAGGAATAATATTGCCGAATTCTACCAAAACTGTACTGACGGCCCAGAAATTATGAAATACGAGGTAGAACACGCTATAAATAAGGCTAAAATTAGAAAAGCTTGTGGTCCAGATGATACACCAACTGAGTTGCTGAAACTAATAGAGGATAATAACATAAAATTACTAGTAAGACTTTTTAATTCAATATATAACACCGGAATGATTCCCACAGATTGGCTCAAATCCATCTTTGTCGCAATACCTAAAAAACACATCATCATCATCATCATTCTCTTTGCCTTATCCCTATGCGGGGTCGGCTTCCCTAATTGCATTTCTCCACACAATTCTGTCTTGGGTCATATCAATGTTAATCCCCTTTACCAACATGTCCTGCCTTATCGCCTCCCCCCAGGTCTTCTTTGGTCTTCCTCTCCTACTCCTTCCAGGAATCTGCACTTCAGCTATTCTTCGTATTGGGTGATTAACGTCTCGACGTTGAACATGACCAAACCATCTTAACCTATGCTCTCTCATTTTGGCATCAATTGGTGCCACACCTAGACTTCCCCTAATATACTCATTTCTAATTTTATCCTTCTTTGTCACTCCACTCATCCATCTAAGCATTCTCATTTCCGCCACATGCATTCGTTGTTCCTCTTTCTTTTTCACTGCCCAACATTCAGTTCCGTACATCATAGCCGGTCTTATGGCTGTTTTATAGAATTTTCCCTTCAGCTTCATTGGAATTTTTCTGTCACACAACACACCACTCGCTTCTTTCCACTTCATCCATCCAGCCCTAATTCTACTGCATGCATCTCCATCTATTTCTCCATTACTCTGTAATACCGATCCTAGGTACTTAAAACTATTGCTTTTCACAATCATTTCACCATCCAAAGATACCATTTTATTTGTAGTAGCTCCATCTTTAAATGAACATTCCAAATACTCTGTTTTTGTCCTACTAAGTTTTAAACCTTTTTCCTCCAGAGCTTGTCTCCACTGTTCCAGTTTTTGTTCTAGGTCTCTTTCACTATTTCCTACTAATACGACATCATCAGCATACATTAAGTACCATGGAATGTTACCCTGTAGTTTCGTTGTTATCTGGTCCACAACTAATGAGAATAAATACGGACTAAGCACAGAACCTTGGTGCAATCCTACTTTCACATGAAATTTATCAGTCTCTCCCACACCTGTCCTAACACTAGTCGTTACTCCCTCATACATATCCCTCACAATCTTTACATATTCACCAGGGACTCCTTTCTTATTGAGTGCCCACCACAGAATCTCTCGAGGAACTCTATCATATGCTTTCTCAAGATCAATAAATACCATATGAGCGTTTGTTTCTTTACTCCTGTATTTTTCCATCAATTGCCTTATAATGAAAATTGCATCTGTTGTTGATCTACCCTGCATAAAGCCAAATTGATTCTCGGATATTTCGGTCTCTTCACGTATCCGTCTGTCAATTACTCTTTCCCATATTTTCATGGTGTGGCTAAGCAGTTTTATAGCCCTGTAGTTTGTACATTGTTGTATATCTCCCTTGTTTTTGTAAACAGGTACCAGTATACTGCTTCTCCATTCGTCTGGCATTTGTCCGACTTCCATAATTCTATTAAATAGACCTGCTAGCCACCTTGTTCCTGTCTCTCCCAATGCTCTCCATACTTCCCCAGGAATATCATCTGGTCCTACCGCTTTTCCTTTCTTTATTTTTTGAAGCGCTTGAGCCACTTCCTCGTTGGTTATTTTGGTGACCATTGCTGCTACTGTCTCCGTTGGCTCTACAGGCTGTCTGTCAAATTCTTCATTTAATAAGCTGTCAAAGTACTTTCTCCATCTCTTTTTGACTTCCCTTTCGTGAACTAGTATTTTATTATTTTCATCTCGGATACATCTAATCTGATTAAAATCTTTTGCTTTCTTTGCTCTCTGTTTGGCTATTTTATATATCTTCGTTTCGCCTTCCCTGGTATCAAGTTGATCGTATAGGTTTGAATACGCTTCTGCTTTGGCTTTTGCTACTGCTACTTTCGCTTCCTTTTTCGCCACCATATAGTTTTGAAGATCTATGTCGGATCTGGTTTCTTGCCACTTTTTATATAATATTCTCTTCTCTTTTATTTTTCCTTGTACTTCGTTTGACCACCACCAAGTCTCTTTATGCTCAAACTTTTTTCCTGACGTTTTCCCAAGTATTTCAATAGCAGTCTCTCTAATACTACTGGCCATTTTTCTCCAAATTGTATTAGGGCTTCCTTTCATGTTCCAACATATTTTTTCTACTATTCTTCTCCTGAATAGACCTTCTTTCTCATCTTTCAGCAGCCACCACTTGATTTTTTGTGGTCCTCTCCGATATTTTTGTTTAGTTTCGCTTTTTACTTCGATGTCCAGAAGAAGCAGCTTATGTTGTTGGCTTACTGTCTCACTCACTATTACCTTGCAGTCCTTACATTCACGTATGTCTTCTTTCCTTATCATGAAGTAGTCTATTTGGGATTGATGTTGTCCACTTTTGTAGGTAATAAGTTGAGTTTCTCTCTTTTTAAAGAATGTGTTAACAATCGCCATATCCAATGCTGTTGCTAATTCAAGCATGTCATCTCCAGCTTCATTTCTAGTTCCAAAGCCTAATCCCCCATGTATTGTTTCATATCCTGTCTTGGTTTGGCCCACATGTGCATTGAAATCACCTCCTTATAACTTTCTCCTCTGCTGGAATATCACTCAGTACGTCTCCTAATTGATCATAGAAAGCTCTTCTTTCATTCTCACCCAGACCTGTTTGGGGAGCATACACACACACAACATTCAATACCTCTTTATCAATTACAAATTTCACTGACATCATTCTATCACTCGTTCTTACAACTTCTACTACGTTATCTTTCATTTCACTATCAGCAATTATACCAACTCCATTTCTAGTGTTACTACTCCCTACATACCACAATTTGTATCCTTCACCTAGTTCTTTCGCCCTTTGTCCTTTCCACCTAGTTTCTTGAATACAAGCAATTTGAACTCTTCTTCGTTTGAGCGCATCCACTAACTCCAGACTCTTACCTGTAAGACTACCAAGATTCCAAGACCCTATCCTAATTTTTCTAACCTGTAATGGTGTTCCCCCTGAGATAGTCCTCACCCGGAGATCCGAACGGAGGCTCATTTTACTTCCGGAACATTTTACCTCAGGAGATGCCATCATTTCAGTATAAGTTTTTATTGCGTTTGGAGAAGGTCTTTTCATTATTATGGCCTGAAAAGATTTTTGGATATTTGATGCCTGAATGCCTTTTCTATCAGCACCATACCCTGCCCTGCACGTTTAGCCAATACACCACCAATGCAACCAAAGTGCAGTATTACCCCACACCCGCCTGCATTTTTCTGTATAGGCCAGGATCCCTACTGTAAGGACTGCCCTATAAGCCAATGTATTGTTGCCCGTATCCCGCCGCTAGGAGGCACGTACTTTGGTTATTTCGGGATAATAATACCTAAAAAACACAATGCGAAAAAATTCTCAGAATATCGATTAATTAGCCTAATGAGCCACACTCTTAAAATTTTCCTAAGAATACTTCACAACAGAATTAGACGCAAATGCGAAGAAGATCTCAAAGATACCCAATTTGGTTTTAGAAATGCTATGGGAACCAGGGAGGCACTTTTTGCGCTTAACCTCCGATTACAAAAATGCCGTGACCAAAGAAAAGATGTATTCGCATGTTTCGTGGACTTCGAAAAGGCATTCGATAAAGTACAGCATGTAAAATTAATGCAAATATTGAAAAATATCGGAATAGATGACAAGGATATTCGTGTCATTAAAAATTTGTACTGGAATCAAACTGCTATCGTAAAAATTGGAGATAACTACACCGATGAAATATTTATACAACGAGGAGTCAGACAAGGGTGCATTTTGTCGACAACATTGTTCAACATTTACTCGGACCAGTTATTGAAAAAGGCACTTGAGAGACCTCAAAATAATGCTCCTGGGAATGCCGAAATCATACAAGCTGTCAAGCGGACTGTGTCTGATAGAAGCACTCCTGAGGAGAAATTGACAAAAAAGAGCAGAACTGCTGCTGCATCTTTTAAAGAGCTCAGCAGCAACTACAAAAGTTGCTCTTACGGGAATAAATACGGCAATAATTCCCAAAGAATACACAGACATATCTAAAACGGAAAAAGACGTTAGGACAATAAAAGAACCCCTAATTAAACTTATCGATGAGGTTTCTTGCGCACCTCGTTACGAAGGTAATCGGCTCATGTATGGATACTATGGGTTGATATGTACTGACGAGAAGTCCTTTAAGATTACCAAGGATTTCTTGGAAGAAAAGACGGAGTGGAAGGTCAAGGTCATTAAGGCTGAGGAACTCGCAAAATCGATGCGTGTACTGATATACCTTCCAGAGACTAAAAATGAGGATCTGAAAGTACCACTAGCACGAATTGGAAAGCAAAATCCTGAACTAAGGACCAGTCGTTAGGCAATTTTGAGTTCCAAACCAGCAGCTGACGGAGGACTGCATGTGAGTCTCCGAATCGATAAGGAGTCAGAGGCACAACTCGAAATGCTTCAGTGGAAGCCTTATTATCTTTTCCAGCGAGAAAGTATCATACTGTTGGAAGAGGGTAAAGCAATACAGGCAGGGAACATTGGAGAACCAAAAATCTGCAACAATTACTTCCGAACTGCAGGAGGCCGAAAGGGAATCTATGCAGGTGGAAGAAATTACAAAAGGGGCCTGTTGGAGACCCAAAAAAATGAATAAACTGCAAAATTAAGATCATACAGATCAATTTGCAGCACAAAAAACAGCTTCGGCACTTTTGTGCCAGGAAGTAGCTGAGAAAAACATTTATATGGTGCTTATTCAAAAACCGTGGATAAATGAAGGTAAGATACAGGGATTAAATGTTAAGGGATGGGAACTAATTTTGGGAGTACCTGACAATAAAATCAGAACTTGTGTCTTTTGTAGACCTGACCTTAACCTGGTACCAGTTATGGAGCTCTGTATGGTAGATATGACAGCTTCCAGAATTAAACTGAATTGCAATGGGTTGGTTACAGAATTGATTGTTGCATCTCTTTACCTTCCTATTGACACTAAAGAACAACTTAAAGGGACTAACCTAGAGAACTTTCTAGAATGCACCAATAATAAGCATACAGAACTTATTATTGGAGTTGACTCCAACGCTCACCACATCATGTGGGAGAGCAGAGATACAAACAATAGAGGTAGGTTACTTTTTGAGTACCTTTGCACTACTGAACTTGATCTTCTGAACAGGGGTAATAAGCACACCTTCAGGGCACCAAGAGCAAAATCACTAATCGAACTAAGCCTATGCTTTATGGGGATTGCGAACATAATATCTGACTGGCATGTGTCGGATGCGTTATCCTTATCAGATCATGCACAAAATGCTTTGAGATAAACTCTGTCAAACCGAAACCAAGGTTCTATAGAGACCCTAAGGTGACCGACTGGGAATCATTTAAGAGGGATCTTGGAACAGGGGTATGGACATATCCTAAATAGCCTAAAAACAACGTTGAGGTTGAGATGGCAGTAGACTGGTTGCAGCATGTAATAGTCGTTTCATATGAGGAAAACTGCCCGTTAAAAGAAAGTCACCCTCCCAGGCAAGTAACTTGGTGGAAGGAACTGTCTGATCTCAAAAGAGAAACAAGACGGCTCTTTAATAGGGCGAAGAAATCAGGTGATTGGGAAGCATATAAGGCTAAACTGAAAACCTATAATAAAATAATCCAATCCGCTACGAAAAGATCCTGGAGATAATTCTGTGAAAACATTGAAAGTGTACCTGAAAGCGCCAGGGTTAACAGAATCCTCAAAAGAGATAACATTAACAAACCCAAGTCAATGAAATTGTCCAATGGGAAGTATACGGACACAGAGAAGGAGGCTGTAGAGCATCTTTTAAGTGTTCACGTTCCAGAGTCGACGCAATTCACTGGTAATAACAATCATTAAGCAAACAATAGCCCAACCAAAACGGACTGGCTGACCTCTGACGAGATCTTTGGTTCTCACAAGGTCAGATGGGCTATCGAAACTTTTGAACCTTATAAAACTGTGGGACCGGATGGTATGTCTCCTAAGCTTCTCCAGGAGGGTCTGAAAATAATCATGGGTCCTCTGATCACAATATTTAGAGCTAGCCATGCTCTGGGATACATTCGCAAAGCTTGGAGAAGGACAAGGGTGGCGTTTATTCCCAAATCAGGAAAAACAGATTACACCTTAGCAAAATCCTACAGGCCTATAATAAGTCTGACCTCATTCATGTTGAAAACCATAGAAAAAATCTTGAATTTAAATGAAAATCCACTGCACCAACGGCAATGGGCGTATCAGGCAGGGAAATCAGGTGAAGCCGCCCTGCACAATCTAGTGTCGGAACTCGAAAGGAGTCTGCATCAGAAAGAAGTCGCCCTTGCTGCATTTTTAGATATAGAAGGTGCATTTAATAATACCTCAATCGAGTCTTATCTATACAAAGCGCACTGGTGAGGAAGAAAATAAACAACACAACATGCAAGTGGATTATTCAGATGCTTCAGAGCAGAATAATATCCACAGATACATATGAAGATACCATAAATCTGAGGTAACTAAAGGATGCCCTTAAGGCGGTGTATTGTCACCGTTATTATGGAACATAGTTGTCGATGCTCTGATTCATGGGCTAAGCAGCGCCCAAGGAATCTAGGTCCAGGGTTTCGCAGATGATATTGTAATAGTAACTAGGGGAAAATTTCCCAGCACTGTTGCGTATCAGATGCGATAGGCCCTTCACTACATAGGGAACTAGTGTTTGAAAGAGTTATAGGTACAGTTTGAAATGTCTTTTGTAAATATATGTATTATGTAAATGGAAAAAAATATATTGGTGCAGAATATAACAAAAAAACTACAAATCAGGTAGATAACATAGTATTAGGATAAGCATACGATGTATTATTTAAATGCTGTGGAGGCCAGTGTAAGTATTAAAATTGATCTTTCTTAGATTGTGTTTCGCGGAATAAAGTGAGTGACAAACTAATTAAATGTATTTTCCATAAATGCATTCATTGAATCAATTTGCATTATTGGACAACCTTGCAATTAGTTTATTTTTTATTTATTGAGAAATTAATTAGCAATAATTCTATTTGTAGTGTTGATTACTGTTGATAAGAATTCTATCTATCGTTCTTAAATTGGAATTTATTATTTAATGGTTATGGCTTACCATATGGTCCAGATGACAGGGTAAGATGTACTATAAATATAAATTTATTGAAGTCTGACAACCAAATCAATCTTCCCATTCTGTTATGGTCGATGTGTAGTATACATCTTCAAACACCTTGTTGGAAACGCGATGAAATAGTACTATTTAGTGGTTCACAAAAGAAGTTCTAACGGAAGGTATTAAGATGACTATACGTTAAAACAAAAAAAAATGAATTTGGATATTCAACACCTTATACCTAATAATGACGATTAAGAAATGACAATTAGAAAATCAACTACAGAAAATATTTAAAAAAAAAACATGAAATCCTTTATAAAAGGTATATTTGTTAAAATCCCTATACAGGGCTACATCACAAAACAAACAGAACTACATAGTTTTCAATCGGTTGACTGATCATCATGAGTGTTTTCTTGAATCTTACATGCTAACCACCAAAGTAAAAAACATTTGGGTAAAAACTCTTCAAAATTAATCCGTTATAGGAACATATAAAAATGATGTTAGTTTACACATAGATGTTTAAAATATCCAATGTTTCAAGCTCGATGTACCATTGAGCTAAATTTGACTTGTTCACATAATTTTTAATGTTCCTATGACGGATTAAGTTTAAAGGGTTTTTACCCAAATATTTTTTACTTTGGTGGTTAGCAGGTAAGATTCAAGAAAACACTGATGATGATCAGTCAACCGATTGAAAACTATGTAGTTCTGTTTGTTTTGTGATGTAGCCCTGTATCGGGATTTTAACAAATACATCTTTTATAAAGGATTTCATGGTTTTTGTAAAAAAAGGTATACAGCCAACTACAGGAAATTTTTTCCTCGTGGATTTTTTTAAAATATTTTTATTCATTTTAGAGCAATTTTCGAATCAAATATAATTTTTCTTAGATTTTTACGTAGAATGATATAAATAACACTTGGTGTATGGTAAATCACATTTTAAGAGTGCCAAGTATCAATTTTACAGAGAAAAAAAGCAAACATGATGAGGCAAAAGTCAATTGCAGGAGCAGGTACCAACATAGTCCATACACTTCTTCTTCTTCATGTACCATGTCCTTTCAGAACGTTGGTTACCATCATAGCTATCTTAATTTTATTCACTGCCACCCTAAATAGCATGCTTGTATCACTCCCATACCTATTCGCAAGTTCTTCAACCATGAGGTTCTTCTTCGTCTTGGACTGCGTTTGCCTAATATTTTTCCTAGCATAATATTTTGTAGCTACCTATATTTGGGACCTCTGATTACATGTCCGAAATACTCCAGCTCTCTCTTTTTGATGCTTTTTATAATCTCAGTAGTCTTTCTTACTCCAACATAAAATTTATTCGCTCTCCGCTAGATGGCATTGAATACATCGATTAAATTTCACAAAACATAAAAACGGCTTTGATCTTTAATATCTCGCTTAATATTGAACTTAGAACACTCATTATAAAACCAATTTGTTCATTTTTTTACCTGCTACAATTTTGTTCAGGATAATATTATCGTTAAATGCATATTTTTGAAGATATTTGCAACAAAATGTTGAAAATCGTGAGAAAATTCCGAATTTTCAATTGCCAATAACTTGAAAAGTATTGGGTTTTTGAAAAAACTTTATAAAACATTCTTTGCTTAAAATTAGGTCTTCTGTCGATATCTGAGGTTATTTTGACAAAAAAAAAATTCCACCACCGAAAAGTGGTGGCAACCACCCCCAGGGTGAAAACGGAGTTCAGGTCAATATCACTTTTGAAGTTAAGGGTAAAATAAGCCTAATTCCAAAATCTCATGTAAATCGGTTCATAGTAAAAAATTTCGGAGGTAAAAACCTATTCTACGCTTCAATGACTGCACTAAAATGAGAAAGTAGACAACCTAGTAAACACAACTCACAATATAATATAAAAACATTTAGAAATTATCCATGCACCGACCTTAGAAACCTAACTAGTAGAGAGAAGCTCACTGTATAAATATATATGGTAAAACTACTGGAAAGATGCAGGAATCAAACTAAATGAAATCTCTCCACTTGTGAACTAGGTGAATATCATCTTGAATAATTTATTAAATAGAAGAGGCCAGCTAATAATTAACGGAATAAGAATTAGACATACTACACTAACTCATAAATACTTATACTCCAGGGAAATAAGGTTTTTGTCGGGACACTTGAGCAGCCAGGTTGCAAATGGGTTTTTTGTGTACTTTTTACCTAATACATTATACATACAAAAATGCCCGTCACAGTTCGGACGAGAATTTTAGTTATTAACAAATAAGGGTCAAAAATGGCAATTTTTTCGTTTAAATCGCTACAGGTAAAAATAGGATAAATAAATATATTATTTATAGTATTTTTCTTTTAGTAGATGAGCCAATGTTTAAAACGGCAGTTTTTTAATTCTGTTCCGATC
Organism: Diabrotica virgifera virgifera; assembly: GCF_917563875.1. Taxonomy (NCBI): domain Eukaryota; kingdom Metazoa; phylum Arthropoda; class Insecta; order Coleoptera; family Chrysomelidae; genus Diabrotica; species Diabrotica virgifera. The sequence goes on along the minus strand of NC_065452.1, from coordinate 8,283,623 downwards.
ATTTGTTGCTTCGAAAATTGCAAAATAAAACTAAAATTTTGAAAATTAATTTGCTATAACTTTCGCGGAAGTGACCTTACGACTTTTATATTTCACAAAAAGTTGAGTCAAAGAGTCCATATACTGTGCAAAAAATTATAAGACGATTCGTCAATTAATTTAAATTTTATTCAATTTGTTTATCGCAAAGAGCTTTTTTTGTAATGTTATTGTTCAGAAAATAATAATTATATAGAAATTCTGTGAAAACTACATGAAAGAACAATAATCTTTTTTTCAAATTATTGAAGAAAATCATTAAAAAGTAATTTTTGTCACTACGAAAACATTTTACTAAAGTAGAGTCATCTTTGGCTTGAAAACAATTTGAATAGCTTTGTTAATATTGACTGTAGAGTAAATTTACCTTGTAATTTCAAAAGCTGGTATTTTTACACAAATTTTCAAAAACAAAACTTTTCGCCTATGTTAATCACGGTCAAAGTTAGCCACTTTTATTATTTAATTCACAGTTACTTCAATATACATAAAATGCTCCTGTAACAGTGTTAGTTACCATACTACTCCGAAACGGCTTGACCGATTTTTATGAAATTTTACAAGTGTATCCTATGGGACTGAGAATAGGTTTTAATCTATTTTTTATATCCATAAGTTATAAGCGGGGTTGCCCCCCTGACATTTTTTTTTATTTTTTTGGACAAAATTGTCCATCTTAATTTTATATGATGTAGGATTAAAAAATACATACAACCCTTAATTTACACGTTTCCATCACCAACCCCTATTTGTTAATACCCATCTATATATTTACATCTATAAAATTCTCCTGTCACAGTGTTAGTTGTCATACTCCTCCGAGACCGCTTGACCGATTTTTATGAAATTATGTATATTCGGTAGGTCCTAGAATCGGTTGTAATCTATTTTTCATATCCCTGTGTGATAAGGGGAACTCCCCCTAACATTTTGAAATGTTAGGTGGGGATTTACGTACATAACGTACTCTACAAAACTACGAGTACATACAATTTAAAAAAATTATGATCAAAATCCATCAACAAGCTCTGGAGATATTAATCGCAGCATATGTTTGAAGAATCAGTTTCATTTTTTGAGTGCACGAATTGTAATAATTCATTTCCACCGACCACAAATCGATTTCGTTAGAACGTTATTTTTAAAGCTTTATTAACAACTCTGTTGAAGTTTAAAGTTTACTCAAACTTTTACACATAAACTATAGATCTTCAACTTCGAAATGGCGCTAGTTGGGTTGTTTAATTGTTATAAACAAAGTAGCTGTCAATTAAATAAAAAAAGTGGCTAACTTTGACTGTAATTAACCTAAGCAAAAAGTGTTTTTTTTGAAAATTCGTATAAAAATACCAGCTTTTCAAATCCCAAAATAGTTTTAATCTACAGTCAATATTGACAAAGTTATTCAAATTGTTTATGAACTAAAAATGACCCTACTTTAGTAAAATGTTTTCGGAATGATAAAAATGTCTTTCTAATGATTTTTTTTAAACACTTTGAAATCATGACTTTTCTTCTTTCATGTAGTTTTCACAGAATTGCTATTACATTACTATATTCTGAACAATATTAATGCGAAAAAAAAGCTCATTGGGATAAACAAATTGAATAAAATTTAAACTAATTGACGAATCGTCTTAAAATTTTTTGTGCATTATGCGGACTGTTTGTCTCAACTTTTCGTGTAATATGAAAGTCTTAAGGTCATTTTTGCAAAAGTTATAGCATTTTTTTTTATTTTCGAAATTTTAGTCTTATTTTGAAATTTCTGAAGCAACAAATGATCGAACCGAAATTCAAAAACTGCCATTTTAAACCTTGGCTTATCTACTATGATAATAATAATATAAATAAGATATTTAGTTACCCTATTTTTACCCGTACCGATTTAAACGAAAGAACTGACATTTTTGACACTTATTTGTTAATAAATAAATTTCTCGTCCGAACTGTGACGGACATTTTTGTATGTATAATGTATTAGGTATATAGTACCCAAAAAACCCATTTGCAACCTAGCTGCTCAAGTGTCCCGAACTTGGTATATTTTTGCCTTATTTCCCTGGAGTATTAATCAAAAAAGAATCTGCGAACATACAGAAACTGTTCTCTCCCATTGACAGTGAAGCATATTATTCTGATTGTTTGCCAATACATACTACGAAGAAAAAAGAAGAAAATATGGAATCTCAGATGACATCAAAACCACCTTGATTACAACCTTGGAATATGTATTAGATTATTTTAAAGATTTATGTTTATATACATATTTAATGTAAATAAATCGAATGCTTGCGTACGTTACTCCACTAATAATAACCCTGCGTGGTTGACGTGGATTGTATGTATCTGTATAAACAAAAAAAATTAAAAAAAAATGCAGAAATGATAAAACTATGTCACTTGTACTGAGGAATCTCACTAAAGTGTCTTGTTTGTCGTCTAATAGTTTTTCAATCATACTAAAAGGTGCAATTATAAGTACTACAAATAAGTACGTAAAGTTGTATGCAAATTTCATATCTCCCACAATAAAACAGCTAATTTGTTTATTAAAAGTGCATAAGAAATATAAAAAGAACTATAAATAATAATTCGAGTGACTCGTAGATATAATCATAAATCTTTTTATGTCAATGTAGTACCACTATATAATTAAAAAATCATAGTGAACGGTGCATTAGGTAATTATCACTCAATGGTATGCAAAATATTGCAATTTAAGATACCTAGTGATGGCAAAATAATTAGTATATAAATATGATATAAACAGGATGTCACGAGTCAATGGTGATCTGATCATTTGTTAAATCATTTTAATTGTCATATATATAATATTTTTAAACCTTGGAGCTGTTTGGAAATTTATTTCACTTATGCATTTGTTCTGCTTTACGATCTTACACAAGAATAAGAAGGGCTACTTTAAGCGCTTTTCTTCTTCTTCTTAAAGTGCTCTCTTAGCCATCTTAGAAAGATAGCGGTATATAAGTCAAATTAGTCCAGGGCGCATCTGTTTTGGGATGGACGTTTAGAGGTGACTCAAATTTTTTTGCAGAAGTTGCTTGAAAATAACTCAAATAATAATATTTGAGTTATCCTCCCACTCAAAATGGCCCGGAACATTGTTTAAATAATCAAAATGTCAAAATATGAAGGAAAAATTCTATTTTTCTGTTGGTTTTTTGATTATAACTATAACTTTAAAACTATTCATTTCTAAGAAAAGTTGTACTAACATAAAAGTTGCGTAATTAAATTTTCTACAATATAGAATTGGTTAAACATTTAAAAAATAGTCACCCTTGTTGCAAAATAGTAATAATTGCGAAAAAAAACCATACAAAAACAGGTATTCGCATTTTACGTTTTTCAACCATTTATGCTACACTTAAGACCTTCATATTTTACACAGAAAAACTTTATGATATAGTAAAACAACACTGTAAATTTCATTAAAATCAGTTTAATAGATTTTGCAAAATAAATTTTGAAATCCAGCTTTCGCAAAAAAAAATTCATTTTTTGAAAATGTTGCAGGGCTAAAAATACAGCAGATAGCAAGTTAAATTTTTTTTTTACTTATAGAAGTGTACTGTACCTTTCATTTGCAATTCGCAAAATTAAAATCAATCAGGAAATTTTTTAAATAAACATTAATTTTTGGTGCTACGCGCAGGACAGCGGTGTTCGATTCACACAAGTTGATTTCCACCAAAATTTCTTTTAAACTTTATCTAAATCTAATATATTATTTTCTTACTCTATATTTTGTTGTATTTTAATATTTTAATTCCACAAAAATCAAACTAATTTTATCATTGTTTGTGAAATATTGTTTAAACAATTGCATATGTTTAAAAATAATAAACTTTTATTCTCTTAGTTAAAATATATGAACAAAGAAAGTTTTTGCTAAAGAAAGTGATATTTCTAAGGATAGAGTATGTGTTTATATTTTGCAATAAACAAATTTATTTATTGATATCGAAATGAAATAAAAATTAAAATGTATCAATCATTATCAAAGGTCATTGGAATGCCCAATCAGAGCAAACTATCCGCTGTCCTGAGCGTAGCACCAATAATTAATGTTTGTTTAAAAAAATTCCTGGCTCCATGCTAGTTAATCAATTTTAGTTTTGTAAATTGCAAATGAAAGGTACAAGTACACTTCTATAAGCAAAAAAAAAATTCAACTTGCTATCTGCTTTATTTTCAGTCCTGTAACATTTTGAAAAAATGAATTTTTTTGCGAAAGCTGGATTGCAAAATTTATTTTGCAAAATCTATTAAACTGAACTTAATGAAATTTACAGTATTGTTTAACTGTATCATAAAGTTTTTCTGGGTGAAATATGAAGGTCCTAAGTGTAGCAAAAATGGTTGAAAAACGTAAAATGCGAATACTTGTTTTTGTATGGTTTTTTCGCAATTATTGCTATTTTTCAACAAGGGTGACTATTTTTTTAATTTTAAACTAATTCTATATTATAGCAGATTTAATTACGCAACTTTTATGTCAGTACAACTTTTTTCGAAAATGAATACTTTTAAAGTTATAATCAAAATACGAAGAAAAAAATCGAATTTTTCCTTCATTTTTTGACATTTTGATTATTTAAACAATGTTCCGGACCTTTTTGAGAGGGAGGATAACTCAAATATTATTACTTGAGTTATTTTCAAGCAATTTCTGCAAAAAAAATTGAGTCCCCTCTCAACGTCCAAATGTACTAATATTTTTACAGATGCGCCCTGGTCTAAATGGTATTCTCTGTCGTCTTTTCACTAGTTAGTATTACCTACCGTTTACGTTCACTATTTCCTTTAATTATAAGACTTTCTATTCTATGACATAATTATTATATTGAAATAAAGTCCTACAAAAGCAAGGCGCAAAGCAACATTAAGCAAGGTGCAAAGACCTGCTTGCCTCGGAATCCCATAGGCTATGAGGGGCACACTAACAGCAGCTATGGAGGACATACTTTCTTCTTCTAGATGTGCCTGTTCGTGAGGAATATTGGCCATCATCATGGCAATATTTATCTTATCTACAGCAGCGCAGAAAAGCTTGACAGATTTTGTGTTGCACCAGGTGCACCTCGCTGTCCAAATATTTTTCCTTGCAAGATGGCATGTAGGAGGAAATATCTGGATTTATTTCGCATAATATGTCCGAGGTATTGTTCGAATTTTCGAGATTTGATATGGGTCAGTGCCTCTCGATTCTTCTTCATGCTTCTGGGCTGGGACTAGTGTTGCTCAAATGCAAGAACAATATGAGACCTAGACAGTCTTGGTCTTTATCTTGAGCCAATACACCTGGTCTGCGTCTTGGTCTTGGTATTGCGCTCCCAATCCTGGTCTTGGTGTTGATCTTGCGGCAAGAGCCTTGCAAGTGGCGCAATTACTTATTAGCCTATTGCTATTTATTAAACGTTACTTTAGGTCTTAAAACAACGTAGCAGTGTACGAACATTTTAAGCCAACCAAATTAATAAATGTCTAAACAACTGACACCGGGTGCGGTTTAAACACACGATCTAAGCCATCTGTAGGCATGCTCTAACTAACTGTGCTATCTACCATGTCCCACGACATTCAATATGTTTCTTAATAAATGTTTGCATTTAATAAGCTTACATGTGCAAAAACATTGTTAAAACACAAAAAAAAGCTAAATTAATAATTAAGCAATTAAGGAGGCATGAATTATTTCGAAAAACTCATCAAATTTTCTTCAACTCTCGTTACTCCGACTAGAACTATCTGATCTTCGTCACTCATTCAAATGGTAAACTTATCACTCAGAGAACAACAAGGATTAGATGAAAAAAAAAATTTTATATTAGACTCTAAGGAAATCTCAATTGGAAATGAAGTTTAGTGATGTCGAAAAATTAACTACTCGTTACTTTATACTCGTCACTATCTAATAGCCTAAGTACCGAATACCAAACAGAGAATTATAAATATATCGTTACATCGTTACTTTAAATATTTCGGTATTTTGTATACGCGGTAGCCGGCATTATCTGCTGTTATTAATTTTTCTGGTTAATTTGGAATATCAGCTGCGCTCTTTGAGCAAATTTTGTTTAACCGAATGATTTCATCGCACATTCAGCAGAAATAGGCTTATAAGATTTGCGGTAAAATAATATACATATTTAGGTTCTTACTAACTAACAAGGAAAAAAATTTAATTATTGAGTGGGTGTCCTTAACAGTAGGTATGCTAACCTTATTATATTTTTTATCCGCTAAGTTGACATATTTTAAAAAAGTTTCAATACGATATTACTGCCGGCGTCGCAACGTAAGAAGATTAATTTCTCAAAATCTGGACAATTAATTTCAAAGCAAGAAAGTTGTCTGCTGAAAAAATATGTAAAAAAGATTTTATTTTTACATTGAAGTTATGGGCTATATCCTCTGAGAAGGTGTAAAATGTGTCATATATGGATAGTTAATGAATATTTTGATTCGCTATGTATGTTTATGCTATTGCTCGTAATGCACACAAGTCCAATTCTCCAACTTTTTGTTACATATTCCTTTGAATCTCATAGAGTCTATAAGCATAGGCTATACCCGAACTCCTATACTCCCTAAAACGACACTCAGTTTTAACTGCAAGACGCAAGAGTCTCTTGACTCTTGCAAGAGTTGTTCTTGCTCAAATTAGGCGGTCTTTATCTCGGTCTTAGTCTTGCGAAAACGCAAGAACAAGACCAACTCTGCAAGACCAAGACCGATTCTGGGCAACACTATCTGGGACATCCTCATTTGTGACTTGGTCATTCCACGGGATTTTAAGTGTTCTCCGGTATAGCCGCATCTCAAATGGTTCCAATTTTCTGCACGTATCTCTGATTAAGGTCCACGATTCAACACTATAAAAAAGAACAGAGGAGATGTAGCATCATAGTATTATTGCTTTTATACGAAGAGAGAAATTGTGGCTCTTGAAGAAGGCCACCATCTGGTTCAAGGTGGATCTAGCTTTTCCAATGCGCCTTCTTATCTCTTGGTTGTTGGTCCATTCTTCATTTATTATGGTTCCGGGGTAGTTGTAGTGCTGCACTCTTTCTACAGCGATTTGATTAACGTAGAGTTGACCTTCTGTTATCTTTTTCTTGATAATGATCATAAGCCTTTTCTTCTTTGCATTTATGTTGAGTCCATCATTGTTTACTGTAATACGTGACTTGTAGGTCTTATAGAATGTCCTAAAATACTATGGTTCCTACTTTACCTTCCTCCATACATATGCTTATAAGAAGGGGACAACATTATAGACTGCGAAAAAACGTGAGTATCATACCGGTCAGATCAGCACATAGTAACATAATAAATGAAATCGGGGATACCGAATAGATGGTGATTTCTGACTATATGGCACCCAGGTATATTCCTGAAGTACCTTTCGAAGTAAACATTTGCCCAGGATACATACTCAGAAATACTCTTTAAGGCACAACCCAGACGATGATCCGATCATGGACCTATTAAACAGTAGGTAAACTGAGAGGTATTGCCTTATAAATAAAAATAATTCTCCGGCACACGATGACATTAGCCAATGATGTCTCAGACAGCGTCCAGAGAGTATCATCCCACATCTGAAACAAACAATTAATGAATGTCTTAAAAATAGTCGTTTCATACTTCCTGGAAAATGGCTAACACAATTATGTTACGCAAACCGAGTAAATTCCATACCGATCTGTAAGCTTAGAGATCTATTTCTCTAATAAATTGGCTTGGGAAAATCCTCGTGTGCATCCTTAAGGAAAGACTCAACGGCCTTTTCGAACCTCACAATATCATCTTAGTTTATCATGCATTAGTAGACTATACAACAAAAGTTACCCAATCTCTCAACGACAATTACCCATAGCTACTTTTCTTGACGTTCAAAAGACATTTGATCAAGTCTAGGATGACGAAATTGTTCGGAAGCTAATTGAAATCAGGCTAATCTTACAATATGTAAAAATTGTACACTTATATCTAAATAACCGTACTGATAGACTGAAAATATGCTATCAACTCTCAATCCCCTTCACTTAGCGAGCTGAAGTTCTCAACGTTTAGTGCTAGCACTAGTATTGTACGTACATCATATAAAACAGTAACATTTCTACTCAAAACATCCCAGGTACGCAGTTGCTTCTCTACGCAGACGATACGACCTTGCTCACTACAACGGGATGGTACAATCCTGAGACAATCTTTAGGAAAGCAGAACCTCTACTAAAGGCTGTCAAATAATGGTATGGTCTCACTAAATACCAACAAAACACAGACTATTATGTTTCGTAGCCCAAGATCATCGAGAAAAGTTATTTGAAATAACTCTGACAACTTTCCCCTGGAACTGCTGGAATAAAGGATCTCTATCAACCCAACAGAGTCCTATCTGGGAGTCCTTTTCACCAGAACTCTTATCTCTGATTTTAAATAAAACATTATATATAGGTTTCTGCAGCTCTTCTACAGAAATCTATTTCGGTGACCTCGAACATTCGTTTTGATTTTTCCTTCATAGACCATACTTCGCAGCTGTTATAATGCTTTTCACTACGGCGTTATAGATCTTTTTCTTGTTTTGGTTGTTTATCTGCATGTCCCAGAGTACTGAGTTTAGTAGCATAATTTCTTTCCTGCTCTGAGTATTTCGTTCTTTAATGGCTCCGTCCAGTGTTTCATCATTCGTGATTTTCATACCCAGGTATTTATATTAGTTACATTTACTGATTTTTTCTCCTCCTTCTACTTAGTATCAAATTTTGCTGCGTTCCACCGATATTCATACATTTGGTTTTTTCTATGTTGATCATTAGTCCCCCTTTCCTGTATTCCTCTATTAGCTTTATTATCATGTAACAAATATCATCGTGGTCTTGTGCTATTAGTAGGTCGTCTGCGAAACAAAGAGTACCTATATAGTGTATGGTCATTTAGTGGGAGTCCCATGTTCTTGCATTTCCGTTTCCAATTTTTAAGAGCTTGTTCCAAATATATTTTAAAAAGTGTTGGAGAGAGGGAGCAGCCTTGTTTGAGCCCTTTATTTGTCAGAAATCCTTCGGTGAGTTTGTTTCCTTGTGTAATTCTCGTGGTCGTGTTGTTATAAAATTTTTTGATGATTTTTATGATTTCTATTATTCTTCATTGCCTCCCATAACTTTACCAAACGTACACTGTCGTATGCCTTTTTCAGATTAATATATACGAGATAAATCTCTTGGTTAACCGCTGTTTTCTTTAAAGGACAGTTTTCTTTAATTTCATTAATGCTTTCTTTAAAGGAAACGACGATATATTCTAACCCTAATTAATAAAAATAACCTACACTTTTTTCTGAATGCATAGGGGCACAAGGGGCTTGTTGTAACAGGGGTAAGTAGTAACATGGCTTTTTCATAGGTTATTTGACCGTTTTTAACTAATTTAGCTGACTCAATTTTATTCCCTTATCGCCCTTCAAATGCCACCGTCTAGCGAGCCATCCTCCGATAGTTACAAATAGTAGTTTTGTGCACGTGCTTCATTTGAATGAGTTACATAATTTAAAATTTGACTCTCATAAAATTTTGGTTATCGCTATTGTTTTAAATGGAAATGAATCTTTCGGTGTTCATTTCTTTTCTAAATTTAGTTATACTTTGATGTTGATTAACGATTTTACGATTAGCAAGATACCTTTACAGTTATTTTAATAAATATATAAAAGTGTGCTACGGGGTTTGTTGTAACAAAACGTTGGGGCTTGTTGTAACATGTTACAAATTGCGCTGAATTTTACTAAATTTATGATCTACAATACAAAACGTATTATTTAGTTTAGTAATAGTCCAGAACAAGACAACATAAAAGAAAATCAGAAAGGGCAACTCAAAGCCAGGAAGTGAAGTTTACGAGTTAGGTTCAGCGGAAATTTTAGATAATCAATGTAGCATAAAGCAAGCAAGTAAAACATCACGGACTGTGTCATGTATCTTTATAACGATATAGTCTACAAGTGGGCTGTACTAAACCAGGAATAGTTTTTACAGCCGAAGAAAAAAGTAAAATGTCTTCGTATATTCTAAAGTGCACCGAAGTATAATTTTGGACTAATTCCCATGAAGATGCGAAAACTACCTTACCAATATGCTGTGAAACTCAGTGCTAAGCAACTTCCTTCTTCTTGGTATCAAAATTATAGAGTTAGTCCAGATTGGGTGCAAAATGTTATGCGTAGAACTCTACATTTATATTTAAGAACACCAGAAGAAAGCTTATTAAGTCGAGCAACATCTTTCAATAGGACCAACGTTGGTATTTTCTTCGAAATATTCCAAAAAATTCGAATTTTCGTAATGTTACAACCTGCCCCAATAGATGTTACAACTAGCCCCAAGCGCGGAGTAAGTTGTAACAATGCACTTTTGTTGGTAAAATGCTAGTTGATTAAAAAATAACAGTCTTCTTAACTTTTTTTCAGTTCAATTTTATTCAGAAAGAGTTAAACTAGCGTTTAGTGTTTAATTAGTGATAATTGGGAAAATAGCTGTCAAGATATATTTGATTTTATGAAAATTGTTACAACTAGCCCCCTGCTCCCCTAACATCGGCCGCCTATATTTAGTTGATATCAGTTGACTGTCCGTACACTAAACCCCTCAAATTTAATATAAAACTGCAACTTTAAGATGCAAACATAACGTATAATATTGTGGACACTTTGAAACGGTTTAAAACCCTTCGAACCACGGTGTGCTGCTATCGTTCAATTACTTTTAATTATAACGTTTCGTTCTGTTAAAAGGTAATTCCATAGTATATTAAAAAGGAGTAAGTCGTTAATATTCGTGTAATTGAAATTGACATGAGTTGGGTATGTTAATTACAGGTGGTAATTAGAATCCCGATCAGAGAATCACATCTAAAAAAAATTGTTGGAGGTAATTAAAAATCCATTAGCCAGAAGTAAATCGTTATTTTTTTTAGCCAGATGTGCATACACCTACCACCAAAAATATTGTAAACCGTAAGCTGCCCGCTCTTATTAAGCAATCATGAAGTATATACCATAAATCACGTTATAGACTAAGAGCCGCTATAGGTGAAAATTCTTAATCATTTTAGGCACGACGGGACCCTATAACTTAAATAGTAGAACCTAAAAGAAAACGTTTGAACACTGTGCCGTCACTTTTCAGTGGCACATGCGTCTACAGGGGCGCATCAAACTTTCCACTTATGGACGGGATACATAAATTAAAAAATACCCTCCCTAATTACCAGAATTTAATTTTTTTCATTTTTTTAAGTTTTATGTGATTAAGACATAAGATTCATCGTAATTTTAACCCACCACCCCCTTCTCCCTGCCCCCACCATCAAAAACTTTATTTTTCGATTTTATTTTTTTTTTTGGTGGGATGCAATCAATTTTAAAATTTCAAAAAATTTACACGCATAGTGAAGGGTTTTATAAAACACGTCTATTTTTTATAGACCTGTAGGTTGAGTGTACATAACCTCAAAAAAATTTTAAAATTTTTTTTTTTGAAAAAAGTATATAACTTTTTTTGGGGATAGCTGCAGATCTAATTTTTTCTTAGTCTTGTGTATTTTATTAAACACTAAATTTCTAATTTTTTTCAGATTTTCCTGTAACGTTGGTCACAAAAGTTGGTCTTCAAAAATCCAAAAAACTGTTTTTTAAGGGGGTTTTGGGGGGTTTGAACGTGTTTTTCTGATTTTTAAATATTCTAAAGAACTCAGTTACTTCAAGTTAAATATAACCTATAAAAACAAAATTGATTTGATATATTATGAAGTCTATAAAATAGGGAAAATCCCCCAAAACCCCCCAAAAACAGTTTTTCGGATTTTTGAAGGTGGACAGACTTACGAAAAAATCTGAAAAAAATTTAAAATATATTGTTTGATAAAACGCACAAGATTAAGAAAAAATTAGACCGGCAGCTATTCCTCAAAAAAAGGTATACGCTTTTTTGAAAAAAAAATTTCTTTTAATTTTTTGAGGTTATGTACACTCTACCTATGGGTCTATAAAAAATAGGCATGTTTTATAAAAACCTCAACTATGCGTGTGAATTTTTTGAAATTTTAAAATTGATTGCATCCCACAAAAAAAATAAAAACGAAAAATGAAGTTTTTGATGGTGGGGGCAGGGGGAAGGGGGTGGTGGGTTAAAATCACGATGAATCCTATGTGTTAATCACATAGAACTTAAAAAAATAAAAAAATTTAATTCTGTTAGTAAGTTCTGTTAACTTTTAATTTATTTATCCCGTCCACAAGTAGAAAGTTTGATGCGCCACTGTCGACGCATGTGCCACTGAAAAGTGACGGCACAGTGTTCAAACGTTTTCTTTTAGGTTCTACTATTTAAGTTATAGGGTCCCATCGTGCCTAAAATGATTAAGAAATTTCACCTATAGCGGCTCTTAGTCTATTACTCATTGTTTACTTCCAGCTACATTTATGTACTACCCACAAAAGCACAAAGCCTAACGTTCGTATGGTATTTATGATATCCATTGATCTAAGTATAGGATTCATACAGTGTAGCAGTCAATTTTGTGATGAGGACTGAATAAAAAGAACGAAAAAATTCAAAGCAAATATAAATAACCTAACTTTTGTAAAAAATATATCATCATTAGCGGTTTTGACTCCACTGCTGTGCATAGGTCTCCGGTAAATAATTCCATTGCATCTCATGGTACAATAAATTTCCATGGTATGGCACGTAATGTTCCAAAATCGGTCGCTTTCACGCATGACGTAGTAAAGATCCTTCTTCACGCAATATTTGAATATAGTTTTATAGGAAATACTTTTTAATTTTAAATTTTTAATTTAATTTGGCTAATTTAATTGTAGTAATTATAAAGAAATGATAAAGTTGTGTTATTAAAATATTTAATAATAAAAAACAGTTTGTAGCTAATTTAATTTTGTTGATTCTCGGGTAGTTATTTTAGCGAGGTTTTGAAACTGATATTTTAGAAACTTGTTATTTTGTTAACACAGATATCCATTATAAAGCATGTTTTAATTATTTTTTGTTTATTATACATACAGGTTAATCAAGTGGTACTCCAGAGTTCGATACTTCAGTTGTTTAAAAATACAAAAAAATAATTTCCACATAAAAATGGGTCACTACAAATTTTAAAATTATTTTCAAATATACAGGGTATCTCACTCCTTAATTTGTTGATGATCACTTTGTAATTTAGGTACTCAAAATTTGTAGCTACACTTGAGTCCAGACTTGAGTACAAACACCAAACACAAAAACAAACAAATACACGAAAGCAAATAAAAATATATAGACACTAACGAGTAAATGTGCTTAAATTAGTCTATACAAACTATAACACATATATACTATCCAAAAAAAAACTGAAAAAAATCGCTAAAAACGAGTTAATTATAAGAATTTTGCAAAATAATCCACATAATAATAACTACCATTACAAATAATGACTCACAGGGATCTTTGCTACGTCACACGCTTGACCTCAGCTGTCAAATGTCATGCGCAAAATTGTATCAATGATTGCATCTAATCTTGAGCACTCTGAATCCAGTTATGCTGGATGCCCTTGACGCCGCCGTCTTACATCAGACGAAATATTTTCATGTTCACCTATACTAAGCGAGCAATGAAGCAGTAAAAAGTCCAAAACCTATTAATGTTTGGAGTTGGATGGATCTCAATGAAAGTTTTGCATTCGATTCGTGAAAACTGCCGGCAATTTTGTGAACTAAAGTAATGTCGAAATGAAAATTGCATAATTGTACAAGGAAACTGGTAATTTGTAATTCGTAATTGACCGAAATGAGTTCAATACTCCGGGGTTTCTGAAGGTTGCTGAATTCGAATATCATGGCGGTGATAGTTCCCGAGGCACTTGGTATCCAGGACGGGCTTGATATGGTTATGATAGATCGAGGCAGGGCCCACTTGTGAGCCCTTTGGTGTTTCTGAGGCAGAGTCTGCTCTGGACTCCCATATCTACTAGAAGCGGCAGAGGCTCCAATTCTGAGCTCTTTCTACCATTCCAAATGTCTAATTCTGTAGTAACATTATGACATTACAGAAAACTACACCGAGAGAAAAAAATTCTTGATATAAAGAAATTTTATTTATATTTAAGAAAGATCGACTTGGCATATTGCCTAAGAAATAAAGCTTTGTATGTAATATATAATTTTCTAAAATATTTCAAATAAATTTTACTATAGCCAAAGAAATATATCTTAAACATGATTGAACTTTCTGGCAAACTTCAAACCCATTTATCAGAAAGAAATTACACTTCTTGATGTTGATTAATTTTATTAGTCATGAGAATATATTTTTTTGACATAACAAAACTATTCTTTCTGAGCAATAATATTTCTTAATAAGGAATATTATTATTTTACTATTAATGTTACGTTTTAAAAGTTCAATCATCTATATATTATTTTTATTAATAAGATTATTCCACTCTTTCATATCGTTTCCCACATTTCTCCTATTTTCTTAAATAAATAATCGAATAGATAGCAGACTTCGAATTTGGCAAGGGTTGTCATGGATACGTTACGGTACGTCACTTTGACAGTCGTCGAATTCTAAAATTGGGGTGCTACTTGCAACATAAGTTTTCAGGCAATTGATCTTGGATAAATCACCCTCATTGGGGATATCGGCCTGAACTTATGTTAATTGAACTTGGCATATTGTAGTGTTGTTGTAGGTACATTTTGTGTAGTTGTCAAGTTCACACCGTATGATACGGGACCTATTTTCAAAGCACCATTCTAGATACGCCGTAACGATTCCTGAAATCATTCTGAAGGAAGAGAATATAAAGTATGTCTAATTCGACTCCTTAAGCACTGCAATACGTACATTTTTGATTTCCGAGCTTTTTATTTATTCGTTTCTCTGAGAGTTGTTATTTTTCTATTGCAGTTATTAGGCCGTAAACCACAAAATAGATAGGGGTAGATAGTACCTAGTTATTGTTGGAAATACTCTGTGGGAAGTAGAAGAATTTTTTTGTATATGTACCCCCTCGAAAACCCTTCTGGCCAAAGGTTAGTATAAGATCTTCTATTGTTTTTTTATTTAGTGTAAATACAAGGAGATGTTCTAATACTATTTTTCTCTTTTTAGGGTCTCCATTTACTTTCAATTTCTTCTTGCAATTTTTAGTTTCGTTGTGTTTGCAATTGTTTGATCACGTAGTTAATTCGTTACTGGTTACTCTTCTTATTGGATACATCGCTGGATACCTCACCACAGATTTAAGATAAGGATTTTTATTAATTTATTTTTTATGCGTTTATGTTCATCATGCTTTATTAATTTTAGTTTATTTGTGAGTAGTACCTAGTGTGTTTTCGGTTTGTTATACTGGTTTTTGTTTTACAGCGGTTCCGCCTGAGCTCACGCGACGCTTATAGTTTTCGGTATATTTTGAGGACTAGAAGCTCTATTTGCTTCGTCGCAACTAGTTACTTGGTAGGTTATCGTTGTGGTTGTTCAATATTGTTATATTTGTTCAGTTTATTCTATTATTAATTATTTCATATTTATTTGTAGACTTAATTTATGGTTGTTTTATTTATTTATTATTAATAGATAATTTTTACGTGAGGTATATGATTGGTACTGCAACAGTTTGGTAGGTTTGGAGTTGCAGTCTGATTTAGGCGTGGGCCGTAGGGCAAATCTGCCTGGCGCCCAGTTAACATCTATATTAAGATTGAAGAGAAGTCTCAACGAACCCCCCATCTCCACTAGAGCATAGCGGGCTAAGCCTTTGTTGTCATCCGACAGCCGGTGTAGCAACGTAGCGTCCGCGGACGAGCGGCAAGGCGTTGCATTAATAATTAATGTATTTAATGTTAAGAAATATATTTCGCAAATATAATCGTATATTTAGAATTAAGTTAATATTTCTTGAAAATAAAGCGATATTACTTACGGTGAAATAAATCAGTGTGTTAAGGTAAAATCATTATTTATTAATAAAAACAAGATATAAAACGTTATTATTACATACAAATATTTTCTCCACTCTTAAACCACTGGCTTCTACAGGACAATAAAAGGATGGAGAGTCAAATCCAACTTCCTCAATGTTTCCCCCTTTTGTTAATAACACTTTGTATATCAGCAATTCACTAAAACAAAATCGTTATGTAGAAAGAGTAAACTTATTTTAATAATTTTTTTTTATAAAGATATAGATAATTATTTTGACAAATTTAGGAAATACAAAAAAAAGCAAATACACGGCCCCACTTAAGAACCACTTAAACATGGCATTACTTTGTTTATTTTTTCCTTTTTGTTAATGAAATATTAATTATTTATCTGTATAATATTAAGTCACACAATAAACATTGTTTAGATAAAACACGAGGGAAAATACAACCAATGTAAAACATTGCAGCAGATATATTATGTAATTTTCTTTATATTTATAATCTAAAATAGACAGCATACCTAATCATTAAATCATTAGGAAATTTAATTACGGGAAAGTATTATTAATTTACATCTTAAGTCATTTAATATATATTAACTAATTCACAGTTTTCAGCAGTAAAATTTTTTGACCATTAAAATATTTCTTTTAGGCTAACTGATTTCTTTATCACAAATAAATGAACAGAAAACATCCTCAGCGTTGCACCCGCCATGTTTGATATAGCGTTGTATTGTATATTTTTATAGAAGACGATACATTCAAGAAACCTATTATAGTTAATACATAAGTATAGACATTTTTAAAAAGGTACTTACATGTACAAAGTTCTACCATTTCTGAAAGGCCCCGCAGTTGGTTAATAGCTCCTTTCTTAATATTGTTCTGAACAACGGCGGATCCAGCAACCTTGCAAGGAGGGGGCAATGAAATAAAAATTTTCTCGTCACTCGTGTACGCAGGATTTTTTTCGGAATGGGCCGTTACTTTCTGTTTCTTCATGTACCATGTCCTTTCAGAACGTTGGTTTATATCATAGCTATCTTAATTATTTTATTCACTGCCACCCTAAATCAACCACGAAGTGCTTCTTCGTCCTGGACTGCGTCTGGCTTCTATTTTCACTTTTATACCTTGCATTTTGTGGCAACCTATATTTGAAACTTCTCATTACATATCCAAAATATTCCACTTTTCTCTTCTTGATGCCTTCTATAATCTCAGTAGTCTTGCTGAGACGTTCTAGTATGGTGGAGTTTCAAATCTTCTTCACCCAAGATATTTTTAAAATTCTTCTATAGCACCACATTTCTACCTTCATAACCTCAAGGCGATTTAAGTAGATCAATTTTAACAAAGAGTCTTGGATTTAAAATATTGTTTATTATTTTTATTTCAGTTATTTTAATAGTAAACTTTGTATCTGGGGCTTCTCGTCTTCCTCGTTTTACGAGAGATGTCGCTGTTTTGCGTCTCAAAAGTGGAATCATTGCATCGCGGTGATTTCCCTTAAATCGGCAGGCTGTTGATATTTGGTTTAGAGTTGTGACTGCATAGCTCCACCGAGGACGCATGAGATGCAGAAATAGCTATCTGGAGATGGTGGTCAAACTCTGAATCAAATAAAAACAAAAACTGCCTTTTCCTCCTTCCTAAATCGATTTTATTCACAGTCCAAGACTCGACACCCTACAGTAAGACTGAGAACACGTACTTCGGAGAAGGAATTCTGTTTTATGTTTCAGTTATTCAGTTATCAACAGGACACAAAACTCACTATTTATTTTTAATCGCAATTATCTCTTTCTTAAAAAAATGCAACACCGGACGAAGTCTCAAGGAGGGGGCAATTGACTCCATTGACCCCCCCTTGGATCCGCGCCTGGTTCTGAAGCTATATATTATATAATTCTGTCGCAGCTTTAAATTGTGGCTTATTTCCCAGTTAGAATATTAAGCTCATTTCTTTCAGAGTTGTCCATCATTATACCTAAAAAGCATAAAAAGATACTATTATGTTTCTTTTATAACCATTTGGATACGCAACAATATTATTATTATATCTTAAATTACTCAATTTACTTTTATTTAATACCTAATATGTACGTACCTTCAAAATATCCGTTAATTTTTAAAGAACACCAACAAATCCAAAATCCATCTATATGAACATGAACTATTATCACGCCATCTTAACAAACACTGACGATTAAATCATAAATAGTTAATCTGCGCAATTCTTTTGTGGAAGAAAATGTATTTGTAAGTAATATTTCGGCTTAATGATAAAGTTTTTATTTTATAACCACAGTTACAACAGAGGGTATTTCTGAAGAATTATTTCTTGTGGCTTAAAATATTTATTTGATTGCAACAAAATTTCTTGTTCACAAACATGAATATAGATTAACTTAACATATATTTCTTATACTGAAAAATATTTGTAGTTTTCAATTTAAGAAAAAAAAACTTTAGGATTAGAAAATAAAAATGTAATCATTAATGCATTTCTTAGTATTGAAGAAATTATCTGTAAGAAATTATTGAGTTCTGTTTAAAAAACTCGTTTTTTTATACTTGTACGTGTATGTTTAAGGTTAAAAAGATATATTAAATTTTAAGAAAGATGGCTCAAAGAAATCAGTGTTTTAGGAGAAAAGAAATTGTTCTCTCGGTGTACAAGTCACTTTAGGGGTGATTCCCATTTCGCACGTCTGCATAAAGGCCGCAGTCAGGATCTGCCACCTCTGGTAGGCCAGTGCCAGGCACTTTTAGAGTACATATGAGAAGGATTCCTCCTCTTCATCACATATACGGTACCGTGGGCCATCCGCCAATCCATACAGATGAAGGTGACGCCTGAGTCTGCAGTGGCAGGTAAGCATACTGGACACCAGGGAGCATTTTTTACGGTCTAAAAGAAGAAGTTCGGCTGTAGGACTTTTGGGTGGTCCCATTGTGTGGAGCCTAGCCTGTCTCATACCTCCACAACTGACTCAGGAGTCCTGGAACCTCCGCAACAGAATCTCCTTGAGACTACCTCGACCTATACTGAATAATAAGTTCGGGTCCTACGGGCAGATTAGATGAGGCGAATTTCCACAAAACTCTAGGAGACGATGCCCGACCTGGGCACCAGGTGCCTCGGAGGCCATTGCCGACATGGTATTCGTGTTTAGCTACTCCATAAACTCCCCGACTAAAGACTGTGCACTGGTTTTTTAACGAATTTTCATTTCGTTTTTTTAACTTGTTCATGTTTTTGAAGATTAGGCTGTAACAATTCAAAATTCAAATTCCATAGCGGCCGGTCGATGGAAGTGGTAAATTTCATTGATCTCAGAAAAATCATATAAAATGGCAAAAATCGCGCAACGTTTATTTCTTTAACAGCTTTATACAAATGGACTTCATTTGCGGCAAAATGACTTTGATCATAAAATATCGAATTTTTACCGTCGAATTGATCTAATTTTATTTAAATTGATTTTTTGCGCATAACTGACATTCAAAATTGCCGGTCATTGCAAGCGTTGTTTCTGAGCGACCGGTTCATTCTACACAAATAGTGCCTATTAAACATTTTTGTTCAAAATTATCTCAGCTACATTTCTTGTTTGAAACATTTTGTTTTCTTCGCGACGTACAAATTCTTGGCAAATCGATGTTTTCCGTTCCCTCCACCACCATTTTCCTTTAAGGGGGTTTTTGGCTGAGGCAGGAGTAGTAGACTTTTTTGAATTTTCATTTAAAAATAATACTTGCTAATGCATTACCAGACGTTGAAAAATCTATCATAATTATTTGTAAAGTCATCAAGTATGTGACAAAACGTATTACACACGACGACATCATAGTTTATAATGCAGCTTGAGAGAATAGACAAGCTTATCTATCTCCGCTCTAACAAATCTTTTAGGGTATTGAATCGTGCACATTGAGGTCTATCTCAATTCTCCGGAAGCTTTTGAAATGTGAATATAAAGACGAACATTGAAAATCAGCTGGCTAGATAAAATCATAAGTGAGCATATTCGAGTAACAGAAAAAACAAAAAAAAAACAGCAAAAAAATTAAGCAACATGAACTAGAACATTTCGGACACATCATGAAACATTCTGAAAAATATAAAGAACTACATCTGATAATGCAAGGAAAGATTTTAAGAAAATGAAGTAGAAGAGACACTTCATGCCTCAAAAAAAAATGTGGTAATGCAAATTAATACTCCGATTTCAAACTATTGTGATTGAACGACTGATACCAATGCCGTCATGGAACTACAAAAAAAAAACGAAGTTTGAAAAATGCAGGACACTGAGTGTTGGACAGTTACAACGTACGAAGAATCTAAAATTATATTATTATTTGTTAATGATGGTTAGGGCAACTGAATATGGGGATTCCTCAGAAACTGGGGACGAGTACGAAAAGTTCCTGAGTATTGAGATTCTGAAAAAAAAATAAGACTGAAAAGTACTGACTAACTAAATATTTCATTTGACATAATTTTTATTCTAATAAAAATAAATACACATTAAACTGGACCGATTATATTTCTAATTTATTTTTTACTATCCCGTCAAATATTAAAAAAAAAGATTAGAAAATAGAGTCGTGTATTGTATATATGTACTGTTATATTTCTATTTGATATGAAAATTAAATTTTGATAATTATAAAAAAGGATTCAATTTAATATAAAATATTTTCAATTTTCTCAACCACGGGCATATAAATTTAGAACAACCTGTATACAACAAATTGTTATATTTAATTTTAAGAAGTGATTAAACGGAACTCGGGACAATGCGCTTAGAAAAAACAAAGTGAATGGCACGTACCATTATCGTTGTTCGCGGAAGGTTCGATCATTAGCCTATGCTAAATAAAACTCAAGTGAAATCGATAATAGGTCATTATCGTTGTTCGCGGAAGGTTCGATCATTAGCCGATGCTAAATAAGACTTAGTGGAAATAGAGAATAGGTCATTAAATTTTGTAAATAGTAGAAAGTAATTTTAGAATGGGAATTAACTATTTTCTTTGAAATCCATTAAGCATATTTAGAAAGATTAAAAATTGGTTTTGAGGAAGACTGCGAATGAGAGTTGGTGGTGGAAGGTTGATTTGTGAATCTGGAAGGGATATTTAGAAAGTAGGGGAATGAATGACAAATAGAGATCAGAATGTTTTGAGCTGTCGAGAAGTGAAGTCCAGTAGTAGACGGTAGTGTACGGAGAGTGAGAAAGCCGGTGTAGTTCCGTGAGTGTGGAGTATCTATCGTGGAACGAGAGGTAGGCCAGGTTGAGAGTAAAAGAACCTCCTTGAGCCAAGAGTGTCCCGGCAGCTGATTGCAGTTTCGAAAAAGGTAGAATACAGCATCACGACAGAAGCAGGTACGAGAGCTATACGAGCTAGTTTTCAAAGGAGAACATTACTGAAAGCCAGGATGAGGTTTTGATCGCAGCCAAGGATAGCAGGAAACGGGTCTTGTGTGAAGACATTCTCAGTTCACCAGAAAAAGGTCAGTCTCATTTGTTTGGACATGAATGTATGGGTTTTTCGTATTAAATACCACATTATAAATTGAAGAACATAATAAATAATATCAGAAAAGCTTCATCAAACTTAAATAGAATTGTTGCTAATAAATCCTAATAGTTAAATGTTAATAAAAACTTTCAATTGGAAACCAAAAGGAAATAAGGTTCCCATTTGTAAATGTTATTTTTAAGAAAAATAAGATCTAGCAAATATTAAGCAGTGATTGCCATTTAAATAAAATAAACAATATTTTGATTATAATTGTAACCCATATGTGTGTATTATTTTACTCTTTTCTTTCCTATCCCGATTAGGAACCATTGAGAAATACTTAGAAGCCACGAGAGTAAGTAATTAATTTTATAATTCGCCCTGAGATTGAAAACATATTGATATGTGATCTGGTAAATTAATTAGATTATGATCAATGCATTGATTAAATTAAATGACATATAAGAATATTATCTCATATCAATAATCAAGATCACATCAGTACACACACCCAAACTTATATGGAATCATCTGATATTTCTTCATATTTCGTGCGTATTTAAAAAAACGAACACAGGAAGTCAAACAATATTTATCTTAAAGCAATTTAATAACAAATACATAACAAATAAATAAAACAATAAGGTATTTAACAAAAAAATTGGAAGTAGTTGTTTTAAAGTCAATAGCATACAAAATCTCAATGTAAAACAAATAATGTTTAATT
Organism: Diabrotica virgifera virgifera; assembly: GCF_917563875.1. NCBI lineage: Eukaryota > Metazoa > Arthropoda > Insecta > Coleoptera > Chrysomelidae > Diabrotica > Diabrotica virgifera. Next base: position 8,261,293 of record NC_065452.1, on the reverse strand, counting down.
TGTTTTTATTTATTTTTTTGTATTTTGTGGTAGTCAGTGTTATCACCTCTAGTCCGTATGCAAGCTTCAATTTGCGTGGGCACGCTCCTAATCAAATTATCAACATTTTGTTGTAGTAGGTTGCTCCATCCATTAAGAGCAGTTTGTACTAGCCGTGCGGTGTTTTCTGGATTATCCCGGCGAGCTCTAGTTTTTCTTTTAAGCATATCCCATAAATACTTTATAGGATTAAGCTCGGGTGAGCAAGCAGGCCACTCCAAACAAGGGATACCTTCTGCTTCAATAATGTCTGTAAACACCCTAATGGTATGTAGAGGTTTAATATCATGCAATAAAATTAAATTTTCTCCTGTTGCACCTCTCCAGAGCCTGACTACAGGTTATCACCATACCTGTGAGCAATTAAAGTTGATTGGATGAAAATTAAAGGAGTTTTTTTACGGATCACAATTCTTCTCCCGAACATTTCACTTCCCCTTGTATATTTGTGAACAGAGCTGACAGTTTTCGTTCTTGCTTGTCTTCTTCAACCTCTAAGTACACGATTTCGTGGGTCATCTGATTTTACAAAAATCCTGACTTTTTTTTGAAAATAGCACATTTTGTCAATTCACAATGTTCCAGTTTTGGTGGTGACGACACCAATTTAGGCGATCAATCTTCTGCTGTCTGGATAACTCGGGAACCCATAACTGTCTCGTGCTGTATACTTCTTGGTACGAACTCTTCTTCTTATCGTTTCAACTGAAACAGTTACACCTGTAGCTTCCAACAGCTGCCTTTGGAGCTGCAGGTGAGAAATGGTTGGGTGTCTTCCAGCTGATTGAACTTAACAATCGTGGAGATCCGTTATTACTTTTGGCGACTTTCCCTTGCTTTATTTTTGAGCTTTCCTAGTTCCTGTTACCTAGCAAAAGTTTTGGACAAAACGCCCTGTATTACGCGTAGCTCTACAGCTATGTTCCACTGAGAACACTACTTTCTCCACAAGATCAATAATCTTTCCTCGTTGTAAGTTCTATAACCCCACATGAGGCATATTTTCGTTTTTGGACGCAAAAGTTAGTTTATTTATTTTCGTTCAATTTGCAACTCAAGTAAATAACCTATACCGTACCGACCTGGAGGTGGATCACGAAACTCGATTATCGACTTTAGTCGATCGAGTTAACTCGATAATCGGGAACTTTGTTTCACGACATTCGATAAATCGACTCGACTCTACCAAAATCTCTCGACAATCCTAAAGGTGTCGAGTTAACTAGTTTTGAAGGTTATGCTAGTATTATTAGTGTGTTTCGGACGAAATTAAATTTCTTTTTTATATAAAAACTCTATATTTGTAATTATTTTCTATAAAAACTTAATCTTATATATAATCACAAGTGCTTTGGACCAAATTTGTTAATTTCTTAATAAAAATCACAAGTATGCTGCCAATTGTTCGAGAACATTTACTGCAAATTCAAAGAAGGCAAGAAAATCTTGCATTGGTTCGTATACGTGGACAACTCAGACGAAATCAGGAACCATTTGAACTGCCTGAAAAAAGATTTATAGAGTTATTCAGACTCTTTAAGGACATAGCATCAATACTCATCCAATTTGTAAGCCATCATGTAGCAGAGAGAAAAGTAGCTAGAGGAATAACTGTAGAAAGTATAGTTCTGTGTAGTTTACGTTTTTACGCAACAGGGTCATATCAAAGGTATTTGGGAGACGAGTTTAATTTTGGTATAGCCCAGAGCAAATGAATCTAATAAAATTCCCCACTGTTTTGGGGTTGGTCTAGTTGACATTGTTATTGCAATTTAAATCAACCGTAACAACAATAACGACAATTTTAACCCTAAATAACGAAAATAAACGTTTTGAACGAGTCTTCGGTTGCCTACATAAACTGAACAGAAGTTAGGTACAATCGATAAACTCGATTTTCTACTCGTTCGAGGTTCGTGAACAACTCAATAGACTCGATAACGAGTTAAGTCGATTTAGTCGAGTCGACTTTCGTGATTCGCCTGCTGTACTATCTGATTGTCTTATCGATTTGTTTATTTTCAATAAAAACCTTTATTCTTCGCAACAATAACAAGTTTTTTCAAATGAAATAAATATTACTTTCGAATACATAATGATTCCATATAAGTTTGGGTGTGTGTATTTCTATAAAATATTGATAAAATCCATCAGCTACTACTCTACCTAATATTTTTTTATTTTTGTTTCATTTAAACTGATCGTCTTTTACAACTATGTCAAAACTCGAGAAAGGAGAAAATAATTTAATAAAATTTCAAATGAGTCATATCTGAGAAATATACTATCAAAAAGGAAATAAATTTTCGTTTATGAATTTCGGAAAAGTCGGGACGTTATCTTGACCGATGACTTTACTCACATGGGCGACATCAATTTTATTCAGCTAGAGGTGTGCATTCCCAGATGATTTTGAAACGGATATAAATAGTATAACTGGTATAAAATTATTATTATGTTTAGATCAAAGAATATTTTTACCTGTTTCATCGATTATGAGAAAGCATTCAATAATGTAAAACAGGAACTAATGATAAAATATCTAGAAGAGTTGAGAAAAGATGCCAAGGATATATGAGTTTTCGCCAATTTCGTTTTCTGTATTGGAACTAGACAGGGACAGTTAGTACGACTTCAAAATTACAACGAAACGCAAAATTTCTCGATTAAAAAGGATTAAGACAAGGTTGTATACTTTCTCCAATGTTGTTTAATTTATACTTAGAAAAAGCGTGCGTAGAAGCAGTGACAGACTAATAAGGGTACTAAAGCAAACGGCATATTTATTAACAACATCAGGTATGGCGATGACACAACGATAGTGATAGAGTATATCTGAGATCTTCAATGCTTTTTAAACGATCTAACTTTTACAAGGGAAGCTCTGAGTTTGAAAATAAATATCAAGAAGTCAAAATGAACGATTATAGATAGAAATAATTACCCAACGCATAGATATAGCTGTACAGAGCAAATCATGGGAACACGATAGGGATGTTCACAACGTGTTTGTAGACTTCAAACAGGCATACGACTCAGTCAAAAGGAATAAACTATACTATATATTGGCTGAATTGGCAATACCACACAAGCTAATAAGATTCATTAAAGCCACAATGGATGAAACTCAGGCATGTGTACGAATACAAAACCACCGGACAGACTTTTTCAAAATTTCGCAGGGACTAAAGCAGGGAGATGGGCTGGCCCCAACATTGTTTAAGCTGGCACTGGAGTATGCGGTTAGGTAAATGCAAACTGGACGAGGAAACCTACTGACCAACCGAACTGGCCGCTTATGCCGATGATATTAATATTATGAGCAGAACATCAACAGGAGCACAGGAAACATACGCAGAGTTAAAAGCATAAACAAAAATGCTAGGTCTGGAAATTAACACAGAAAAAACAAAAATAATGACTCAGACGAGAAAAAATATAGTCCCACAAAATATTATACATGAAAATGTCATTGAAACGGTTGGAAAGTTTACATACCTGGGAGTAGAAATATATGCCGACGGATCAGAAGATGGAGAAATGCGGAAGAGAATAACGCAGGCAAATAAAGCTTATTTTACCCTCTCCCATATATTTCGGTCTAAAAGTGTCCACCGAAATACAAAGATAAGAATCTATAAAACTTTTTTTCGACCAATAACATGTTATGGCAGTGAAGCCTAGGCCCTGAAAGAAACATCCAAAAACAAACTCGACACATTCGAAAGGAAAGTACTCAGGAGAATACTAGTACCTGTGAGGGAAAACGGAATCTTCAGAAGTCGATACAATAACGAACTTTATGAACTTTATAAGGAAGCACCCCTGTCAGACTTCATTAGAATACAAAGATTGCAATAGGCCGGACATGTGATAAGAATGGGAGAGGATAGGCTAGCCAGAGGAGCACTAATTGCTCGAATGCAGGGAAGGAGACCGGTTGGAAATCCAAGAAAACGCTGGGAAGACACAGTAACTAGCGACGCACAAGACCTTTTAGGAGTCCGTGTATGGAGAAGAGCAGCCACATACAAGCAAGGGTGGAGGCAAAAAATAAAGGAGGCCAAGGCTCAATTTGGGCTGTAGTGCCGTAGAAGAAGAAGAAGAATAGATATAGCTATTTAGCTAGAGAACAAATTGAACAACTCATATTAAATACTTGAGTTGTCTGATAAACGAAAGTTGGGGTACTGAGAGTACCCCAGGCCAACCGCGAGTTAGGTGGAGAAAATTAAGTTGAGACTGACTTAGGGATGTTAAAAGTCAGAATATAGCAACAGGTAAAATAGCCAGAAACCGAATGGGGACGAATATTATAACAGAACAATATGCACAAAGGATTGTCCAGCCAAAGATGATGATGATGATAAATATCTCGGTAGTAGCTATACCTAATTATTTAACTCCCAGTTTAATATTTTTCCTGAGAGGCTGCAGGTAAAACAATTTCTATAATTTTTGACACTTTCTGTATATTATCATAATCTAAGGTGTCGATACATGTTTTTACTTTCTTTGTTTTCACTTTTATGTTACACCGTTGTTACACTGCCATTTACCCATAGCAAACGAACATGTGATTCAAATACCGTTACTACAAAACCGACCAGCTCTACAGTCAGCTCCCAACATTTTCATTATATTATGTTATTATGTTATGGATGCATTTGCCGTATGATCAAGGACTTTCATGCGAGGGTCAAATCTGTCACTTGGGCGTTATTTATCTTCATATGTTTCTTTCCGTTTACTTGTGTGTAACTTTTCTGATTTTGAAAAATTCTTTTCAACTTTGTATTCTTTTGTTTTCGTAACTTATTTTCTCTGATTTTTACCGTCTTTTTTGTATCGGGTATTATTATCTCTTTTTTTTTTCGTTTGTCTTTGCAGTATTATATGTCGAATACTTTTTAAAAAGTGTTTTGAAGTATTCATTTTTTCTGTCCAGTATTTATATATTGCAAGTATAAGGTTATTTCTCAATTGAGGGGGTTAGAAGTAAAAGGGTTTAAGTGCACTTTTTTAAAATTTTGCACTAAGTACAGATTCGCATATTTAAATGATATTAGAACTTGGTGGTAAAAATATTTAAGCATATTTCGCCCATCTGTCGCCATTACATTTAGTTCACTGAAAACAATTGCAGTTTGCTTTGGTAGTAAACAGGTTTAACCGTGCGCTTGAACCGTTTTACCACAAAACTATTTTTAGTGTTCTGTAAAAACAAACAGTAATATACGGGTTTAAGTGGGCTTGAACCATTTTACCACACAACTATTTTTAGTATTCTGTAATGTGTAAATATGTTATATCCACACATGTTAATACAAGATTAATTTCAAGTAAATAAATATTAGATTTGTGACCAATTTTGAAGACTAATTAAATATTATGCAACGTGCCAGTTGTAATTACGCTGTGGATAACAGCTGGTACAAAAATGATTAGTAATATCCCAGGCAACCAAACGACGTTTTTATAACGTAGAAAACAGGTCAGAAAAATGACCAATTGACGTGTTTCTATGATGTAGTACCGACGTTGAAAATCACGTGTATTTGTCTCATTGATTTGACGTGACGACTTTTATACGTCGGTAAAATCACGTCTTTAATACTTTCAAAAAGTGGCCTCTTTCAGATGTTTCAAAATAGGCAGTATAAAAAATAGGTAACATGAAACCTATAGGTCTACGTCCCATGTGTCGAAGATATACTAGCATTTGTTTAAGATCGCTTGTGCATGTGCATTAGAAGCAATCTAACATTGATTCTGCATGATTGTACCAGCCCTCGCGTTATAGAATTTTCACCATTTATATAAGTATACCTATTTGCTGTGTCAAAACTGAAACAACATATAAACTAATAAATAATTTATTAACAAATTATCCAGCATACTTAATGTCTTAATTTAAATCTGTCTGTCTGTGCATTAAATCAAAAAGAATCATGAACAACTCATTTTGGACTACCTGTATACAGTAGTACATGAGCATCATTTTTCTTTTCCATCTCATAGCTAAATCTTGTAGTCTGCTGAAGCAATCTTAGAAGGCTAAACATTAATTAAACTCGATAACACATAATTAGTTCATTAACAGAAAATAAACATTACCTCAAACAGTTGTCAAGAAGAATACTACATTAAACTAACTCACTGAGCAAAAACGAATACAAATCTCTTAATTAACACGTTTCTTCAACTAAATATCTAAATGAAGTCTTATTTTATTACACAAGACACAAACCACGTAAACAATAAATGAGAAATTTCTTATGAATATTATTTAACGAAAATATTTCGAGTAATAAAAACAAGCTCCTCCCATTTTTGAGACGTCAGACTTAAACTGTCTGAAATGAAAACGTTTTTTAAACGTATTTTAACGTCATTAATATTACGTATTTAAAATCACCTACAAAAGACGTCTATATGACGTAATTTTCAAACACGTGTATATATTTAACCAAAACTGACGTTTCCTCAACGTTATGTGACGTCACTTGGTTGCCTGGGATGTAGTTAACATCTGCACTTGAACCGTTTTACCAGTAACATTTATCAACACCATGTACCGATTCAAGTACATTTTTTAATAATTGAAAAAAAGGAAGGATATAGTAAGAGTAATAATATATCCCTATATTTTTATCATTTTATAGTACATCGTACACTAGATATATTTTAGTTTAATGATTCCTAGAATTTATAAAACTCAAACAACTTTGAAGCTGATTATCTCAGAACTATCAAAACTGCACTTAAACCAGTGGCGGCTCGTGACCTCAGTATGCGGGTAGGCTACACATATACTTCGGGTAGGCGACAAAAAATATCCTACAGTTTGTAATACATTTTGAGCCGTCTTGCAATACTAAATGTAATCTATGAGCGCAACAATGTGTAAAAATTGCTTTTGGAGCATCAACTTTAATTTTTGATTGTAATCCGTTTAAAGAGCCAGCCATTACACTTGCACCATCGTAAAATTAAACAATTAATTTATTTTTGTAATCATATGGCTCAAGCACGTTTGAAATTAAACTATATAGAGCGTCTGCAGATCTATTATCGCTAACATCAAAAAACCCTAAAAATCTTTCTGTTACCTGACCAACTTTGTTAACAAAACGGATTGTTAAAGTACACTGTGATTTTTCGGTTATATCAGTAGTATCGTCAGCTAGTATAGAAAAAAATTGACTTTCATTAATTTCTGTTGAAATTTCATTTTTTACGTAATCGGCAAGACAATCTATTAAATCATTTTGTATTGTTTTTGACAAACCCGTGAACACCCCTTCTATTTTTTAACATGATCCTGGATTTCTTGATCGCGTTTAACTACTAAATTAAAAATTTCTTTAAAATTAGCCATGTTTGAAGAATTATGGCTCTCATCACGACCGCGAAATGTAAGTTCTTGTTTTGCTAAAAGAATTGTAACATCAATTTCTTCAACTTCTTCAATCTTTTTCAACTTCTTCATTATATATCTTATTAGATAGAGAAATATGTCCAGCGAAAGCACTGTCAGTAGTTTGTTTATTTTTTTTCTAACCGTTTTAAATCTAAACAATTGTTTAAATGTTCTTTCGAAGATTCATGTTTTTTTACACTAGCTGGTAAATTTTTGAAATCTGAATATCCCTGACTCACCCAAACATTTTGCTTCAAATTTGAGAGCAACAGACAGGCCAACAGAAAAGTTAATTTTTAAAATAACTTCCGCTTAGCCATTTATGATTTTCATACCATATTGTTTTAAACGATCTCGAAAATGGTTGATTGTCTTTTGTCTTATCTGTGGATAAAATTGTTAAATTTTGTAAAGGCCGGCCCATTGAAATAATTACTACTCTTTCTTGATTTTGGCGCCTTGAAAAAGGCGTCTCGATCAAACTGCATATTACATCGTTTAAAATATTCATATCGATTACTAAAGTTTTTCCACCAATAAAACTAACACACCTACGTTTCAACAACGTCAAATATTATTTATTTTATTTATGTATCAAATAATAATTTACTATTCGAATAAATTAATAAGTTAACAATTAACCTCGCTTTAAAATTTTAATTATCTATATAATCTAATAACACATTATTCAGTTTTCATAAACAAATTTAAATTGTCCTACCTAGTTTTATTCAATACTTAACCTACTAATAACAGCCAAAATCAAAAAACAATTATTTTAAAACAGTTTCACAAGACACAAGAGAAGCAACTGATAAAATTTTGTAGGTCCGGCTATAAGACTCTGTGCCTATCCGCCCGTTCAAAATCGTAGAATACGGTTGCTACGAGCTGACCTGCAGCAGGACTGCTCGCGTAAACAGAGAGAGATCGCACGTCAATTCGGTGTTGGCGTCGTTCTATTTCAGGCTACGTTCCCGAGTGCCTGACCAAGGAGAATATAGAATCTATACAGTACTACTGATACTACAAGGAGCGTACAATAATTATAACTACGGAGAAAATTTTTTGGATATTTTTAAAAATAATTTGGATAATTTTTGCTATTTTATTGTAGATATTGTGTCAAAATTTATAAATTACAATTTTGAAATAAATAATTTATATTAATAATTTATATTATTGTACTACATTTGAAGAGGGTAGGCGGCGCCTACCTTGCCTACCCCGACGGGCCGCTCCTGGACTTAAACCCTTTTACGTCTGGCCCCCTCAATTAGGACCGTGAAATTTCGGAAGAGCGACACCTGGTTTCATGGCTAAGCAACATTTTTAGCACTTCTAATTATATTGGCCAATTATAGTAGTCCTGGTTACTGGATAATTCTCAAGGTCATAGCCCAAAAAAAGAATAAGAAGGGAAAGTAAAACTGAGGTTATGTTATTAAAAGGTAAACATTGTACTTATGTATTAATAAAGAAAATTAATTATTAAAATGCATTATTTCAAAGCAAAATCCAATTAAGTAAATTCACTTTAATAATTGCATATTATTATATCGATATTGTATAGCAACATATAGTTTACAGTAGGTATGAAATATACGTCAATTTGACAATTTCAATTGACAATATGAATTATTTAAGAAATAAAAGTTGCAAAATTCCAAAATTTCTCCTTTACTCGCGCACGATTGTTTCTCGTATCCCCTCCAAGTACTTGCACACAGCGAATAGACAAGACTTCTGTCCTTTTTGTTTTGATTTTTTTAGTACGTTCATAAATCTTCAAATTACAAATGCTGTTGTTGCTTCACTTCCCATTTATGCGAACTCTGTTTTTATTTTCGGTGGGTCGTTTCCAATCTGCTTATTTTATTTTATGATCTATATTGATATTCAGTTCCTTGTTTTTTTTTTATTCCATTAAATCCTAGGTTCAAATGTATACTAAGAGATGCTGTAGGTACTATGTAGATTTCACGTAACAAAATCAGATGAGATTTACGTATCCACTAAGGGTAAAACTAATTGTTATCTAACAAACTAAGTTATCAATCGAAGTAGCGCAGAAAACGACAATAAATATCGGCTCCGTACCACCAGATTGACAACAGGTGGAATACTTTCTTTGGTCACACCTCCTGAGATTTTCAAAATTTATAAATCATACAGGGTGTCGAGGAAATTAAGATGAGAGAATTTTAAATAATTCACAACTAATCTACTCAGCGTGGTAAAGCTCCAACAAGAAAGATTCCTTAATAATCAAACAAAAGAGTAAATGAATTAAAAATGTATAAACATTCTCAATTTCTTTGCAAAACGAAAATGCAGCAGCTGCATAATACTCTGGTTAAAGCGG